>NC_044340.1:0-688333 GCF_007399415.2 Gopherus evgoodei
GTATTGATCCACATTAAGGGAGACTCTCCACTCAGTCAGACAAGTCATGGTCAGTGTCCAGGGCAGCTTGCTCCTTCCTTGGAACTGGGAGCTTGGCAGAAAGTGGGAGTGGCCGATTTGGGGGGCGGGAAACATGGGGGATTGTTACTTGCCGAGTGCTCAGAGCATGTGCCCTAGTGTAGGATATCATAGGGAAATCTCCAACCTACATCCAAGAGCTCCTCTCTTGGTGCACTGCATGGCCCTGGGCAGGGGTCGCATTAACAGATTTTTCCAACTGCACCAGCTTGGGGTCTCAGAGTATTTATGCCGAGAGCAGCTGACACTCCCATTACTGTGCTGTGTTCACTCACCTGCCGCTGTGCTGCGTAATAAGAAAGTTCACCCTCACTAACCAAACAAGATTCTGCATCTGGCTCACGACTGAAAAACACTAGAATGTACTGCTCAGAGAAAGGGTGTTTTTCTTTAACAAAACATTGCACAAACTTTGACTAGCTCCTCGGTATAATGCTTCTCTCTTTGTGGCCTGTGGCCAAGCAGATAACTGGGAAGGGAGTGTAGTTGGGATTAGTGGCATACAATTAAGAAAAGGACATTTTAGGAGACTAGGTATCAGGAAAGATTTTCTAACAGTGAGATCGGTCAGGTTGGAGAATCTCCCGAGAGAAAGGATTGGAGATATTTAAAGCTAGATTGATTGCAACAGTGGAGAATAGACCCCCTCAGCAGTGCAGTATATGAGGCCTTTTCTAAATGATTTTAGCATTGTGATTTCCTTGCATTTAAGTAAGAGGAGATGGGTTCTGAGTGGAGAAGTCCCAAGGTAGAGCATATGCGACTTTGCTCATTAGTAAGACTAGCAAGGGAAATCTGTGAAAGGTGCATTGATTTCCAGATCAGGGTATTAGATTGTGAAGTTCTCCCTGGTAGGAAGACTCTTGGTTTTCATGGGGTGTGTCCTGGATGAGGCTGCTTTGAGTAATTGGTCAGGGAATATGCAGCAAGCGTTCCAGAGAACACAGACTGGAAGGACCCTATCCGATGACCTCCTGCTCTAAGGAAGCATGTTAAATACCTGGCTGGCCCAGTTGCTCCAAGAAGAGGTTGCTGCTGCACAGCACATGCTAATGCAGAGGGAAGGGGATGGCAATCTGTCTCCAATCAGGGAAGCAATGATTGGACCCTGTCTGCACAGGAATGTCAGATAGATGGCTGCTCTGCAGAGAGATAATCGACACTGCTCCGTGCATGAAGGCTGTCTGACCCTAGAACCACTTGTGAAGCCCAGCAAAATAACCCAGGCTGAGCAAACATCTATACAACTGCTTCCGGCTGTAGTGAATCCCCCATTAAATGGGAGGTGACTGACACAGGATACGCTGTCCCCTGCAGGCCCTGACATAGGCTGCTGCAATTAACAACACTTAGCAAAGCTCATGTCCCTGGAGCTGTTTTAAATCGGTAGCAGCCCGCGGCATGTAGCAAAGGGAGTGTGATAATATTGTGGGATCTGGCTCTGGCAACATCTTCATTAGAAACTGTCTGATATAGGCCCTGCGAAACAGGCTTTCTGTCATTTCTACGTTTGGTTTAAATCTAACATCCTATTCAGGACTCAAAGTTATTGGATTTCTAAAGGGTGGTAGCCTAGAGACAAAGGCCAGGCTGACCTGGAAGGGACTCACACCCTTGCCCGTCAGGTGCATTAGCAAGAGACTTCCTTGAGGCCTTTTTCCCTTCACTGTGCACACATCCTATGAGCTCCTGCTCCTTCTAGAGCATGCGTCAAACCCCCTCACTCTGCAATGGAAGCGTATGCCCATATGCCAATCTGACAGTTGCATTTTCAAGTGACTTTGGAGGGAATCACTCATCCAGCCTCAAGAGAGGGTGGAATTGGCTCAGTAGACAATGGGACCTGAAGGGGACTGGGCATGACTGGAGTGATAGGGTTTGTATCCAGACCAGACACTCCACTGTTTCCTTCCCACAATGGAGACGGGCCTCTGAATGTTCAGTGTACATATACAGGATGGGTGAAGGAAGGACTTTAGAATGTGGAGACATACCCCAAAGACAGGCAGTTGGGCAGAAAAACTGCAGATTGAATGTGTCATTGAGCAGTAATTCTTGTCACCGCAGGGTGATTGTGGCCTGTATCAAAGGACAAAGCCCCTGGGGCCATGACGACCGGAGCGAGTGGAAGTGAAAGTCCTCTGGAAAGCATTTGCCTCAGTGAATCTGACAAAACAGCCGTGCTCACTTTAATAAGAGAAGAGGTAATGGTGACTCAGCACTGTCGGGGCTGGTGCCTGCTTAGGGCAGCAAAATGTGTTCACCCAGAGCAGGAATCCATCTCTGCCTGGGGCCTCTAGGGTCTACCACACACTAATAATATAACCTCTGCTGCCGCACATCTTAGGTGTATCCAGGATGTGGGAACTAGCCTCCAGAGAGGCAGAGATGCTGCGGGGTGACACTCTCAGCGGAAAAGGTGGGGCAGGCGATGAAGTTTAAGGCTAGAAGGGAACAGTAGATCTAGGCTGACCTCTATTGCACAGGCCATTACAATTTCACCCCATTACTCTGTATTGAGCCAAAATCTTGTGTCTGGCTGAAGCACACCTTCCAGAAAGGCCTCTAGTCTGGATTTTAAATCATCGAGTGCTGGAGAATCTTTTGGTTCCTCTTGGGTACCCTCCTACTGCTTGGCCAGCAATTCTCCTGGCCTGCAGAAGGTGCCTGCAAAGAAGACAGCAGCAGATCCCCCCACTCTCACACTTCCATCGTCTTGTGGTAAAAGCAAGACTCCAAAAGGGGAGAGTTTTATAGCCATGAATGTATCTAAGATTTGTACAGGTCCCTTTCTATAAAACCCCAGGTGAGCACCTGTTGATGTGCAGTGGCAGGCTTTGGGGCAATCATCTCCTTATGCATCAAGTTTGCCACTTAATGTTTATTTTTCAAATGGCATAAGCATATAATTTTCAGCAGAAATGCTTGCAATTAGACGCTCCAAACATTTTGAGCCAGCACTGGAATCTAGATTAAATCTTTGCCCATTGCTAGTAATCTTGGAATATCAGGGTTGGAAGGGACATCAGGAGATCATCTAATCAAACCCCCTGCTCAAAGCAGGCCCAATCCCCAGATTTTGCCCTAGATGCCTAAATGGCCCCTTCAAGGATTGAACTCACAGCCCTGGGTTTAGCAGGTCAATGCTCAAACCACTGACCTCTCCCTCCCCCCTAAAGAGCTGTCTTCAGCTAATATCAAAGCGTTCAGGTTTTGCATTGCTAGTGGTTGGATTTAATGTCTCTGATTATACTCTATGTCTTTCTCAAGTCATAGTCTGAAGCTGAGCTTCAGTTGTAGGGCTCCACCTCCGGAAAACAGCCCTTGTATGCCTGGAGGTGGAGAGTTAGAGTTTGCATTTTGTTTCCTTTATCATGTAGATAATCACTAAGGAGATCGAAGCAAATGAATGGAAGAAAAAATATGAAGAGAGCCGACAAGAAGTCTTGGAAATGAGGTAAAAATCTGAGCTCTGAGGTGTTCACCTCTCCAACATTATCCTTTAGCATTTCCACACAGAGCTACAGATCAAATCGTGCCTGACTCTTGGGGGACATTCCATGCAGCCACTGGTATATGAAGCAAAGCTGTTGATTTTGGGGTGCTGAATTGCTTGGTACTGAAAAGCTGCTCGTGCATCTCTTCTTTTGTGATTCTTGTGGTTTGGTTCGCTCTGGTGGTAATAAAATAACATGGATAGCCATGCTCAGGATGGAACATATTACAAGCCCTGAGCTCATCATGCTCAGACTGTAACAAGTCTATCATGTTCTTTGTGCTAAGAGTAAAATCCTATAGTCTAGATGTTTCAGGGACTATATATAGCTTCAGACTGTGCACACAGGCTGCCTCTGGAACTGGCTGGTATCATTTTTGTTTTCCAAAGCCATAAGAAGTGTGCATGGCAACAACATACTAGCTGCAGTTTGCCAGCAACAGAGCTTCACAAATACAAACGAAACCCCAGACTATGTGTAAATGTCCCCTGTCCCCTTTCGTTCTAGGAAAATCGTGGCTGAATATGAAAAGACCATTGCCCAGATGATAGGTAAGGTCTCTCTAGGTGGCAGCCGTCACTAGCGTTAGGAAGTTGGTGGCCTCGGGATGGCTTGTGGGATGCTGATCACAATAACAACACAGAGAAAAATGGACCCAGTTTCATCTGTTTCCCCTAGTTCAGTGCCCATCTGCTGTTACAACCAGGACTGGCCTCCATAAGGAGCAGCAGAATCCCTTACTCCCACTGCACCATCTGCCCTGACCAGCTTCTCTCCATTCTGACAAATGACCGTTAGGTTTTCTAAGTGGGAAGTTCCATGTGTTCCCATAGCCCTGACGTTCCTCTCTATTAGACACCCCACCCCATCCCGCTACCCCCTTTCCACCGTGACGATGTATCGTCCAGCCAAAGTGGGCTGACAGAAGCTCCCCTGGAAGAGCCATCAGCAACATCTGAAGTTGGCCAGTGAGGACCACTGCAGTGACAGCAGCTATACTTTCATCCTGCTTGCTCCTGGGAGTCCCTCCTGCTTGGAATCCAAGCCAGGGCTGTCACGGGGCAATTTGGAGTGATAACCCTGGGGCGCGGCGCAGCAGTCTCCATTTCAGAAAAGGACAGTTTTGATGTAAATATTTACTTCTAATTCACAGAAGATGAACAGAGGACAAACATGGCCTCCCAGAAGAGTCTGCAGCAGCTCACAATGGAAAAGGAACAGGCCCTGGCAGACCTGAACTCCGTAGAAAGGTCCCTGTCGGATCTGTTTCGGAGATACGAGAACCTGAAGGGCATTCTGGAAGGGTTTAAGAAGGTCCTTTACTCTCTTGAGTGACTTGCTTTCCTCTTCCTTGTTGTACCTCCTGTGCTGCCTGTGTGATGTTCTGTCCAATGGTTTCTGGTTAAGGGGTTATAGAAGCACACAGGCTATTACTGTTTCTTGTCCAATACTGTTTTGGTTGTCCTATGTCCCCAACGCTACTTTGAATCAATGCTCCTCGGTAGAGTTGGGCAAATAACAGATTTCTCAATACACTGGCAAGGCCAAGATTTTGGGACGGTGGGGGAGAGGGAAGGGAGACGCAATTGTTTCAGGTCAAACTGAAAATGAATTTTTTTGACATTTTCAGCAAATCAGAAAGTAAAAAAAATTCATTTCAGGGTGATCAGAATGTTTTGTTTTGCTATGGAGCATTTTTTACAATAAAATTAAAGGACATTTCTAAGCTAAAAGTCATTTCAAATAAAAACATCAGGATGGTTTATTTTTAAAACATTGAAGTTAAATGTTTAGGTTTTTTCAGATTTTTTTTCATTTGAAACAATTTGGCAAAATTGACACAAATTTGCAAATTGTTTTAATGTCACCAAATCTCCATTTTTCACCAAAAACAAGTCAAAAAATTGCCCAGCTCTACTCCTTGCCCTCAGTTGAAGGATGTTTCTGGTGCTTGCGTTTATCTGTCAACATTGGGATGAATAAGCAGGGTACCTTTCTGGGCTGTAAATGTCACAGGAAGCCAGTGATAAGAGCTGCTGGAGCTGATCGCAGCAGGGAGCCTGTTCCTCTTAATAGATTTTACAGTCACATTCTCCCTGTACTCTGTGAACCATAAGACCCCAGAAGTAACAGAGGGATCCAAGCAAAGGGCTGGAGCAAAGGCAAGGTATTATAAAAACATTATCAGAGTGGCGGAAAAAGGCCGTAGCATAAATGAGCAATCTGTCAGAAGAATAAAAAATACTTCAAATTGTGAACCTCAATTTCCATCTGGGTGTCAGTTTTGTAGTTCGTATCAGCACAGTGTGACATGCTCAACTCCATTTCTAAGTAGTCACCATTGTTTTGCAATTTTTATCTTCCAGAATGAAGAAGCTTTGAAAAAGTGTGCTCAGGATTACTTAGCCCGGGTCAAACAGGAAGAGCAGCGGTATCAAGCCCTGAAAATCCATGCAGAAGAAAAACTAGACAAGTAAGAATCCCACATGTGGGCTCTGCAGAATGCAGGCTGAGTCTGGAACTTCGGGAGAAACAAGAATGAACTTTGATTTCAGTCTTTCAACCAGGTTTATAAATAAAATATTAGATTCATACCAGAGTCTTTGAAAGAATCTGTAACGTTGAGAAGGGTCCTGCTCATTGTTTATAGACTCATAGAGTCATAGACTTTAAGGTCAAAAGGGACCATTATGATCATCTAGTCTGACCTCCTGCACAATGCAGGCCACAGAATCTCACCTATCTACTTCAATAACAAACCCCTAACCTATGTCTGAGTTATTGAAGTCCTCAAATTGTGGTTTGAAGACCTCAAGTTGCAGAGAATCCTCCAGCAAGCGACCCGTGCCCCATGCTGCAGAGAAAGGTGAAAAACCCCCAGGACCTCTGCCAATCTGCCCTGGAGGAAAAGTCCTTCCTGACCCCAAATATGGTGATCAGCTAAACCCTGAGCATGTGGGCAAGACTCACCAGCCAGCACCCAGGAAAGAATTCTCTGTAGTAACTCAGATCCCACCCCATCTAACATCCCATCACGGGTCATTGCGCATATTTACCGCTAATAGTCAAAGATCAATTAATTGCTAAAATTAGGCTATCACATTATACCATCCCTCCATAAACTTATCAAGCTTAGTCTTGAAGCCAGATATGTCTTTTGCCCCCACTGCTCCCCTTGGAATGCAGTTCCAGAACTTCACTCCTCTGATGGTTAAAAACCTTCATCTAATTTCAAGTCTAAACTTCCCGATGGTCAGTTTATATCCATTTGTTCTTGCGTCCACATTGGTACTGAGCTTAAATAAATACCAAGGAGGGAGAGGAATTATCCCTCTGATATATTTATAGAGAGCAATCAGATCTCCCCTCAGCCTTCTTTTGGTTAGGCTGAACAAGCCAAGCTCTTTGAATATCCTGTCATTATATCCAAAATCGAGATAAGATCCACTGCGTTTCCTTTGTCTAAAAAATCTGTTACCGTCTTAAAGAAGGAGATCAGGTTGGTTTGGCATGATCTACCTTTTGTAAAACCATGTTGTATTTTGTCCCAATTACCATTGACCTCAATGTCCTTAACTACTTTCTCCTTCAAAAATTTTTCCAAGACCTTGCATACTACAAACATCAAACTAACAGGCCTGTAGTTACCCAGATCACATTTTTCCTTTCTTAAAAATAGGAACTATGTTAGCAATTCTCCAGTCGTACGGTACAACCACTGAGTTTACAGATTCATTAAAAAATCTTGCTAATCGGCTTGCAATTTCATGTGCCAGTTCCTTTAATATTCTTGGATGAAGATTATCTGGGCCCCTCGATTTTAGTCCCATTAAGCTGTTCGAGTTTGGCTTATACCTTGGATGTGGTAATATCTACCTCCATATCCTCATTCCCATTTGCCATCCTACCATTATCTCTAAGCTCTTCTTAGCCTTATTAAAGTCTGAGGCAAAGTATTTGTTTAGACATTGGGCCATGCCTAGATTATCCTGAACCTCCACTCCATCCTCAGTGTTTAGCGGTTCCACTTCTTTTTTCTTTCTTTTTTCTTCTTATTTATATGGCTATAGAACATTTTACTATTGGTTTTAATTCCTTTTGCAAGGTTCAACTCTACATGGCTTTTGGCCTTTCTGACTTTATCCCTGCATGTTCTGACCTCAATAAGGTAGGATGACCAGATGTCCCGATATAATTGAGACGGTCCCAATTTGAGCAGTTTGTCTTGCGTCCCAACCGAACTCTGGTCAGGACGCCTTTTGTCCTGATATTTTGTTTCGTGCAGGGTGGCCTTTTTTTTTTTTTTTTGCTCAGGCAGTGGTGACAAGCAGAGGGAGCGCCTTTTCAATTAGTACGCTCACCTGGCGTGTCCGTATCTTCGGTGGCATTTCAGTGGCAGGTCCTTCACTCACTGACAGTCTTTGGTGGCATTTCGGCAGCAAGTACTTCTTTCTTTGCCAGCAAGATTTATTACCCACCACGGAAATGCCGCTGAAGACCGTCAGCGACTGAAGACCGGCCACCGGAGTGCTGCCGAAGACCCGGACACGGTGAGTGTAACAACTGAAAAGGCGCTCCCTCTGCGGCGGTCCCATATTTTGGAGTTGTCATCTGGTCACCCTACAATAAAGTAGCTTTCCTTGCTGATCACTCCCATCTTCCACTCCTTGTAGGCTTTCTGCTTTTTCTTAATCACCTCTCTGAGAACCTTGCTCATCCAACTTGGTTTACAACTCCTGCCTATGATTTTTTTCCCCTTTCTTGGGATGCAGACTTCTGATAGTTTCTGCAACTTTGACTTGAAGTAATTCCAGGCCTCCTCCACCTTTAGATCCACAAGTTCTTCAGATCAATCCACTTCTCTAATTTCCTTAATTTTGTAAAGTTAGCCCTTTTGAAACAAAAATACTAGTCACAGATTCATTTTTGTTTATCCTTCCATTTAGTTTGAACTGAATTAGCTCATGAAGGTGTGAATTTAAACAGAAGTAGTTAAACCAGTCAAACCCCTGGGTCCACAGTCTGATTTTGGTATAAGGAGCTTATTTTTGTTCATCTTAAACTTGTTGCAGTTGACTTAAGCTATCTCAAGAAAAGCTGCTCTGAAACCGAAAGCAGTGTGTCTACATAGGGGTTTGCCCATCTTAAATAAACCAGTTTAAAAGCCAATTTAAGTTTAAACTATTGCAACATCCCCATGTAGACACAGCCTCAGAATCTATTGCTCATAAACATGGAGGAGAACTGGAGCCAGCACAGCAAGTGCAGTTGTTACTGGTTGCTTTAACAGGTGACTTTATCCTTTGCTCTGCTAGGCATTTAGATAACTGTACCCTGTGGCACTGTGTAATGTTACTCTGTTGGGCTGTGGCCAATGCGATAAATATTCTTGCTCACCCTGTGTGTGTGTCTCTCTCTCTCTAAACCCCAACGTAGAGCCAATGAAGAAATTGCTCAGGTGCGCACAAAAGCAAAAGCTGAGAGTGCAGCTCTCCATGCTGGGCTGCGCAAAGAGCAGATGAAGGTGGAATCGCTGGAGAGAGCCCTCCAACAGAAGGTAAAGGCCCTTTGGCCACTGCCCCCATCTGGATCCTGAAGTGGTGTTTGTTTAGCTATTGATTTCAGTGGAAACAGTTGCTATTAAAGTGTCTCCTACTGATCTTGGGATCATTCCTCAGGTCACAGCCAGCGTGAGAGAGAGGGTCTCAGAAAAGCTAGCTCAAAGCCAGGCAGGGTGAGGAGGGGAGGAATATAAATTCTGTTCTTTAAATCTCTGCCTGTTCTCCACTTAACATCACACTGAAATATTGCTGTGGCTATTGGGAACAGCTGCATTTCAAGCTGCACCGTCCACTTGGGGACATGAAATCCAGACGATAAATGATACTGGGGTGTCTCCATGCGCTATTAAACTCACACGCACATGGAATGTGTGTCCCAGCTGATCCTCGACTTGAGCTGTATCAGGACTGTGCTCCTAGACAGGGACCTGGGCAGTTATATGGAGCTGGAGAGTGATAAGTTGTCATTAGGATCCCCCAGGATCTGCCTAGACAGCAGATCCTGCAGGACTATCTTGGAATGCAGATCTCTGGCATCATTCTAGGGAGATCTCCTGGAGACCAGCGTGGATAGTAAGTCTCTTTTTCGACATCCTTCTCTGCCATTCACTCAGCTGGCACATGCCAGAGTGCCTGCATACTACAAGGATAGCTGCTTTGAAATGCAATGGATGGCATTACAAAGGGATTAGTAGCCATAAAGCTGTTTGCAGAAGCGAATGCCCTGAACTACAGAGCAATCTCATTGGCCCCCACATGCCATGTGATAGAGCCCCAGTCCCTGCAGAGGGTCAGCAGCAGAAGCAAATTGGCTCTGCCCCCCTCCCCCAAGGGGCCATGCCTTCCCTTTTATGATGATAATGATGATGATTTATTTGTATTACCGGTGGGGAAGGGGTCTGGAATTGATCACTCACTGGTTACCTGTGGCCATCGGGGAACTTCAGCTCTTCATCTCCATGTGACCATTTGTCTTTCAGAACCAAGAAATTGAAGAGTTGACCAAGATCTGTGACGAGTTGATTGCAAAGATGGGAAAGACTGACTGAGCCTCACTGCCCTTCGTCCAACACTCTGCACTTGGCTGCTTATTTTGTAACGTTGCGCACCTTGCCTTATTCTCCAGGAATAATCTCCCCTGAGCAGAGAAAGCACATATGCACAGCTGCCTGCCCCACTTGACTGCAGGATCCCATCACCCCAGAGTCAAAGCTGGTGTCCCAAAGGGTTCTAGTCTGCTTGTTTCAGAGGGTTTGCAACCCCAGGTTTTTAGGGCTCAGCTCAGCTTTTCCCTAATCCGGCAGGACATGTGCATTTCCTGTGGTGTCATCAGCAGCCACATGCCCACCCCTACAGAGAGCACCTCAGTCAGGCCTGTGGACATTTTCTGGGGTCCCTTTCTGGCAGCTAGGGAGCTGGTTTCAGTTGTACCCATATGAGAGCTGGGATTTTTATTGGGTACCTTCTGTCGAGCAGCTAACCAGCTGGCATTTTTCTCCTAAAAACAACGGGGAGGTCCCAGCTATGATGCCGAGCCCACACCCAGGTGCCAAGAGCTGACAGTGCAATACTGGCAACTTGAGAAAGGAAGGCACTGTGGGGTCTCGGCAGAAGTGTCTGGGATAGGGAGGTAATGATGTTAAAATCAGGGGTATCTGACAGGAAATCACAAACACACACACGCACACGCGCATGTGGTTTTGATTAACTGGTTAATCCTACACCTGAACTGGTTTGCCTGAAAGTGCTTTGATTCATTTCTGATATGCTAATCCAAGTGTATATTCATGTAACATGTCCTAGCAAGTCCTGATCCCGTGTCCTGCCAACAGCTAGGGAGGGAAGCCCAAGTGTCTCTCTGGATATGTCTACACTGCACTCTGAGGTGTGATTGCAGCTCAGGTAGCCAGACCTGTGCTAGCATGGGTAAAAATAGCAATATAGATGCAGCAGCATGGGCTTCAGCAATGCACGTAGGTACCCAGGGTCCCTGACATGTTTGTACTGCGCATCTACATTGCTGCCTTTAACCAGGCTAGCACAGGTGTGTCAGCCTGAGCTGCAGTCACACCTCAGATTGCAGTGCAGAGGTATCCTTGGTCAGTGCACTTTATTGTCCTTGCACTAGGGCTCTCTGTTCTCTCTCATCAGCCTTGGTGGGTCCTTCCTCACAGCTGCACAGCTGGATCTTCCATCCAGACAGATGTGCTTGCATATTTGGTAACCCACTTTGTACATATCCTGTTGGGATGGTACCACTTCCCCAGTGCTGCCCTCTAGCACCATCATTTCCTGGCATTGATTAGTAGTATTTTAATAGTAATTCAAAATATGCAAAGCAGAGCTCTTTGGTATTGGTTCATAATGCTGCTGTGAGATTAGAGGAGTGACCTCTCCCTTTGGGGACTGCAGAAAGAAGGGAGCAGGCCCTAATTTATGCATATGGTGAATGTCCTAAAATCCTTTTCTCCAAGTCCATACAGAATGCCATTTAAAATGATGCAAAATGCTCTGGACTGTGTCTTGCTCTCAGAAATGCCTTTGCAGTTTTACGAATACTAAAAGGACCAGAAACTAGTACAAGCAAAGTCAGTTGCAAACAGCCATTAAATAAACTCGCAGGTCCAAATGAGCAGGAAACTGAATCATACTAGCTATGAAAGCAAACCACTCAGTGGAACTGTAGTATGCATTTTCCCTTTATTTGGACCAAGCCAGATTCATGCAGAATTGCTGAAGCACCTTTCATACTGCAGTAGAGACCCAGAAGTTCTGCAGGGTGATGTATATTTAAATGTATGTAGCTTGGTTTTGTACCATACTTTGTACCATACAGTTGCATGAGCCAAAGTTAGCAATGACTTTTGCCAGTTTGCGCATTGGCAATGCTTTCCCACCCTGCAGAGTTGCAGCTGGTCTCATCCATATGGAATTCACGAGGGTGCAGTACCCCTAGCCTGACAGCAGTGATGCTCACAAGCTGTATGAACTGTTCTGTCCATGCTAATTTCTCTTGGTCATGGAATTATGCTTTGGAACCATTTGTCTGAGGTTTTGTGCAAAGCAGTCCTGCCTTTCAGACAGAGAATGTAACTCCAGAACAAAACATGGGCTGTGCTAGGCAACAGCTGGGGTGGTAGTGGATCCTATTTTAAAGTCCTGAGTGGATAGTGGTGAAGTATCAAACCAGGGAAGGATTTGCTGTTTTGGAACTGAGCCCTAGCTAGTGGCTGATGTAAAAGTTTAGCAAGTCTTTTGGCTGCTATCGTTTCATACCAAAATCAAACTCTTCTATTTTCTGGTTCCTGACATGGACCATGCAGAGCACACATCTGTTTCTGTTGGAGATATAGTTCTAGAAATATACTTTATGAAATGTATTCTGTAGGGAGATGATGATTATACATTGAACAAGACCAAGATGGTGCCACCCTGCCCCTAGCGCATGACTAGCTAATGGGACTAGTTTAGCATGCCTCCTTTGAAAGTAGTATCCTGCTGTGCACTGGAGAAGGTCCCTCCAAAATTAGCCCGGGGTCGTTCCCTTGGTGGGATATGGACCCCCAGCATTTTTGTGACTATTGTGATGGCAGGAAAGGAACCCCCCATTCCTGTGCTGTTCCCCCGGGTGCAGTAGTTACACAGCCCTCAAGCATGTTGGTAGGAAAGCTTGTATCAGAATCTACAGAGGGAGACGGGCCACCCCCCTCCAGGCAGTCAGTGAGCCAACCACACACAAAGGAGAGCATGCGGCCACGAGGCTGCTCTTCCTGTCAACCTCAGTGATCCGGTTACACCAGAGGTAGCCAAATCCGGATGGCCAGATGCTTTAGAACGAATGCCAGAATATTTTAATTTATTTATTATCGTCATTATTGTTATTTTTTAACTTATTTTCTCTGAAGTCTAGACCTTCACTGTACCTTAACCAAGAAATTTTGGACCTTGACAAAAAATAATTGCTTGCCCCTGGGTTATACCATAGTTTGAGTATGGCCAGACTGAAGTGGGACCATTCTCTTTCGCTCACTTGTTTGCAGAACGTACCTAAATCGTGTTGTGATTCTTGAATAATAATGACTCTTTCTTGACAGGCGTTAGCTAGATGTTACTGCAAGTGGACAATGGCAAATAGATGAATCAAAGGTGAGCCCCCAAAGGAAAGAAGCCAAACACTGAGATACAGCTCTGAACCTCTGGGGTCTGCAGATTTGGGCTAGAAACCTTGTTGAAAGCAACCGTTCTGTGGGAGGAGCTTGTCATCTCCACTTCCAGCCCCAGCAGGGATGGGTAGAAAGTAGAGGAAAAAAAGATGTGTGAGGGAGGAGAGTTATCAAGTTTTTTTCAGATCTCAGACGAAGTTATTTGTTGTTTTGGGTTAGTTTTGAGTTGGGAGCAAATTTCAGGTTGTTTCTGATTTAATCAGGATCCATTTAACTCTCTCCTAGTAAATATGGGCAAAATTCCAGCACAAGGTCCATGCACCACTCATGTTGCACGTGATTTTGATAAGACTTGAGTGGTACCTAGTCTTGGCACTAGTCCTCTGCACAGGTGTGAATTTCACCCAATGTGCTCAAAATGTTGAGTTTAAATAAAGCCATTCATAAATTGTAAAAGAGTAGCCAGGATCCTGGGCTGACTTGCTCTCTGCCAACAGTGTCCATGTTGTAGCAGAGTTTAGGTAGTAACCAAATGGCACTGAAAACCTGCCTGGCAGCTCCAGAACCAAATCTGAGTTTTTGTAAAACATTATTGTACTACCCGATGAGAAAAGCCTCTGAATAAACACGAGTTTGCCACAGAACTGAGAAGAGATTTCTTAATAAAGCATGTTTAATAAAAACCCCTTTTATGTGTGAGTCACATCACAGGTTCTCCTCATCCCGAAAAAAATCCACATTAAAAAAGTGTAAAATATGTCCATTAAGTCCATTCTTTCTTTGTTATGAATAGTTGTTTGATGTAATCTCTGCCCTCAGATACACTGCCCCATATTATGCCACTCATGTTCACTCCCACCTGTGTTAAGAGAAGCGAAATTAGATTTCTGAGCAAACGTAGTTGCATTTGCTATCTCACTGGGGCCATAAGGGACTAAACCAAAAGCATTAAAGGTTTGCTTATTAAGGGCTAAAATCTGGAGATCCAGCGCGTTAGGGCACCGGGAGACTGATTCTTCAAATCTTAGCATGTTTTGAGGTAGCTGTCTCTCTTTGAGGGGTTTTTTTGGTTGCTCTGAGATGATGCGTCCTTGCAGAGAGGTTTTGATAAACTCCAGAGAACACAGCTCCATAAAATACAGTCATGAGTCTCAGCATCTATACAGAACTATAGCTTGCAAATTGCAAAGTCAATCTTTAACAAACCTCCTTCTCCTCCAAAGGTAAGAGAGCTGAAATGCAAGACAGTTCTACAGAGAGCTCCTTTCTCCCCCTCAGGAGTAATCCGATTTGAGAGCATTTTCCCATTAGTGTCTGTTCCCCAGAGTCCAGTGATTGCACTTTCTCTGTCTATATCATCTGAGTGTTGTTCCATTTCTGTGCCTCTCAGCATGCCATTAGAATTTGGGCAAATGAGATTCCTAAGGAATGATTTATTAACTATAATATGGTTATAGTTACATATATAATGGTTATAGTTATATATAATGGAAGATGTATGGAACTTTAAATGAGTGAGTCTGTTTTATCTTGTATGCTGCTTTATAGTGTACAGACCCAGAGGCAAAGCTTTGGTATACACTGGCTCATCATCGGTAGACCTTTCTATTCAGGTCTGTAAAGATGCCACTTCGTTGTTTGCCATTCAGGAGCATTTGCAGGAAGATCTGAAAGTTGGTGCTGTTCTCTGTACAGGGAGATAATGGCAATACTCAAGCTTTGCTGAGTAATTTTTACAAGTATCTTGTGAACACAAGACTCCTTCCCTAATGAACAAGCCAAGATGTATCGCTAATACTTGGAAACTTGCAAATGGCCACGAACCAAGTTCAAAGCATGATCTCTCTCTTTTTTCCTGTAGAATTGCACCACCCCTTTTAACTTTCAAAGTTGCCTGCCTGTAAAATTATTAATGTTGCCGTCTACAAGTGTACATTTGCAGTAGATCTCTTGTCTGCAGTAAAGTGCCAATTAATGACCATCCTGACTGCAAATCTGTTTCCACTGCATCTCTCGTGCAGTCTCTTCCCTCCCAGAGGCAGGAAGAAGAACTCTTTGCATTGACTACTATCAGGATTGCTTTGTATAGTGTATGTAACTGCCATCTGCATAAATTTTATATGTACAATAATTTCCCTTTTATATGTCAGGTAAATATTTGTAAGAGTTATACTCACACAAATGAGATTATAATAATGATTACTAATATATTTTTTCCATGTTTCATTGCCTGAATAAAAACTGTATTTACCATTCTTGGATGCTTTTCCTGTATTAGTTTATTGTATGTATATTGAGGACCTGATTCTGACCTCATTTACACAGGGTTAGGTGTCTCTCCATTGATTTCAATGCAGTTACTCCTGATTTACACCATTGCAAGTGTGATCAGAATCAAATCCTGAGACTGGCTTTTATGGACTCTAAAATGCACCCAAAATTAATTTCAAAAATGATTAATTTCCAGTGCCTTCAGGTCACATGCTTTATAGTTTCATACTAATTTGAGGGAATGTTCCCTGTATTTTGTGGGTTTGCATGGTGACAGATTTTGGGAGGGCTGGCTGCAGAAGGGTGAATAAAGGGTTGTGGTCATAGATCAGGAGACAGGATTCAGTTCTAATCCCAGCTCTGACACCAATTCTCTTGATGGCCTCAGGTAAATCACGTAACCTCTCCTCTTTAGCTTCTCCATCTGTAAAAAGGCAGATATTTCCCAGCCTGACCGTGGGGTCGTGAAGGGCAAGGAAGCATCACACAGTGTAAATGCTCAGTGTTAATATTCATCACTGATAATCCTCAGGCTGGGAGAGTTTCAAAGTAAATGGAGGTGGAGGATTTGGGAATGGAAGAAGTCTGTCCAGGCTGAGCTCCTTCAAATGGGAGGAGGCAGGTTCCTTTTTTAGCACTGTCGATCAGCATTATCGGCATTTTAAAAATCCACTGCAACATCAGTGTTTTCCAGCAGCTGAGAAGCATTCTATATGCAAAAACGAGTGGGACACTGTACTTCAATGCTGTATTTCCAGCAGCTCGGTTCACTTTGCCAGGACACAGCTCTCTAAGGGAAGAAGGACGTTTCAGTACTGTGTGCAATTGCCGAACTACCCAATGCCCTGCCATTCTGAGTCATGTACCCCCGTTTCCCCCATCTGAGAAATAACTGGATCCTTTGCACTAAAGTTTCCCAGATTGGAAACAAGCCTGTGTAGTCTGCTGGAGCTGGGTAGTAAATCTCACATGTGCAACCAGAGCAATGGGGAGGTACATGTTAAATGGATTTAAATAAATGATCATTGATACTTTTCCTCTCTGTGTGAGGATCTCAGAATGCTTTGGCAAGGGTAGAGCAGTGTCACTGTTCCCCCTTTTCTTTGAACATGTGGGAAAATTGAGACAGAGACATTATTTGAGCTTGGCCAAGGTCACAGTGGTACACGATTAGCTTGTGAGTATTATGTCTCAGAATTGCCTGCATGAACCACTAGACAATTCTGCCTCTCTCTGAGTGTTATTCCAACCCTTGATCCAGGGGTAATCCTGATAACGGCAGGGAACCTCACTTTCAGTTCCTACCTGTGGGATTGTTTTTCATTGTGATTATAAGAAGTGATTTGGAGATATACCTCGCTCATCTGAATGAGCCTGTTTTCACTCAATACCTCTGACTCAGAGGAGAAGTATCTGAACTGTGCTTTCTAGAGATTAGAGGTAACAGGGATGGGTACTCATCCAAGCCAGGCATACCATTATCATTTATCTTTTGTATAGTGCTACCTGTACTAGACATTCTACTGACAGGCACAAAGACAAAGTTTCTGCCCTAAGGAGCTTACGTCTAAATTGATGGAAGAATATTGTGGTCAGGTGCTTTGCTAAAACCGAGGTCCCTCCAGAGCCACCCGTGGTACATTAAGTCACTGACTGTTCCTGATTTATTCTTTCACAGGATAAAAAATCCTTGAAAACTAAGTTATGCCTTGAGATATCCAGAGTACAGCCTATAGTCAACCCTTCCCTGTATGCAGGTCTGGCAGTGCCCTTAGATGCTGCCTGTTGTCCTATGTGGCTAAGAAGGTATTAACCACAGATAGTGCACTAAGTATGTTATCCTTGGACAGCTGAGCCCATCACTCTGGTAGATTACTTGGAAGACCTTACTACACACCAGAAATTGTCCTGAACATTCCAGAGACTCCAGGAAACGTCTGCTATGAAGACCCTCCTGGCACTGGTCATCTTCATGTCCCTGGCAGCAGAAAGTAAGTGCCATGTAGTGGAAATTGATGGTAGAAGAAACAGCTCTTGGCATAACTTTGCACTGCTTGTTAGCTGCCAGCTTATCTGTCTGATGCCCTGTTTCATCTCTATAGAGCGTAATACTTCACCTATTGGACAGTGCATTCCTTCCCCAGCAGAGAATTCACTTTCCTTCAGAGGAAAGTGCCTTCTCTTTTGGAGAGAGCGCAAAGGGAAATAACCTCCCTTCACACTTTCCTCTTCAGGATGTTTGAAAAGCAGGCGTAAAATCCACTTTGCACCATATGGAAACTCCAGAACTAGCTTCTCCCAAGAGAAATGGCTGGTTCCTTGTGTTTTGGAGATCTGGATCATCCAAGTTGTTCCCTGATTAGGGAGATGTTTTCATTGCTAGGATGTTGGTTGCAAGTTTAAAACTTCGCTCTCTGGTATCATTTCTTGGAAAAGCTACTTTGAAGCAGGGAGGCAGAGCAGCTGTTTTGCAGCTGAAAGTGCTATGCCATGGTGTAGAGTGTGTTGTTATATAGACTTACGGGTCCTACAGTCTAGTGCAGCGTTATTACTTGCTTCTTGGCAAAATCAAAGGCAGCCAGGCTAGAAGGGTATGACGAGCTATTAGACAACCTCTTTGAAGAGACGCTGGCGTTTTTTATTCGTTCACTAGAGGCTGTTCTGCACCATTTCCAGGAATGTTTTCTCCTCCCAGCAGGAAAGGCCCCTGTCGAGAATTCTCTCTTCCTGCCAGCTCCCTTCCCATTCAGGCAGTGACGGCGGGGAGTCTGATCTGCCTCCTTCTCCAATGGAGGATTGGAAGCCTCACTCTGCTTCCCCAGACTGGGCTAGCAGTCATCTCGGTGGGCTAGGAGAACCTCTACGTTGAGGTCCTGGGGAGATACAATTAGATACTCAGAAACCAAGGAGCTGTTTGGTTTGCGAGCAAGTGACACCTTAAAACAATGAGGCAAGAGCCTCTGTAAACGTAACCAGATGCACACCACAGTGTTCAGATGGGATGGCTGGAATTACAGCTAGACACTTGTTACTGCCGTGCCGGTCGTTGGTGTTGTGCCCTAAGTTGTAGAGATGTTGTGATTTGCAATGGCTGATATTTGAAAATGTTCTCCTCTCTCATAGACAAGGGACAGTCAGATCTCTGCGCAGTATGTGGGACCAGCATAGAATGATGCCTATCCTGGTGGGGCGGGAAGGTCATATCCATCTGTTCATATACTGGGAGGGCAGGGGTGAGGAGGCAGGATACAGACAGGTGCACATGCCGGGGGAGGGGAGGGCAGTGCAAATATGGGGGCCAGGATACAGCCAGGAGCACTGGCCAGGGGCATATCCAGGTCTCTAAAGCCAAATCCTGAAGTCCATACTCAATATTGACCCAATCTTTACACAAGCCACATTCCCACTGACTACAGAATTTCTCCCTGACACAGGGGTGCACACGCTGCCATTTCACAGGAGGGTGGCACCACCAATCCTCCAAGTGGTTCCAAGCAGAATAGTTGGGTTTTCAGGACTCACCTGCACTGCGCTGGCACTACAGAGAACGAATCAGGGCTCTATAAATTGGACTATACTGTTTCTTGGAAAGAATGATTAGCGTTTATTGTCATTTGGCCCCATTATGGTCCCATTTCCCTTGTGAAATCCAGTCCCTCGCTTCCTGTGAGGTGAACCTCGTAACACAGCAGCAGCAGCAGCAACAACGGAATAGGCAGCCAAGATTATTCAAACCCAGCTGCTCTCCCAGTGGTATCCTGAGCTCTTTTTCTGGCCACGAGAGGGCTCTGTTCAGCTGAGAACATGGGTGCTGGCATGAGGTACAGCTGACCACATAAATGATATCTCGGTAGGGATGGTTCAATATCAAACACTCGTAGATACCAAGGTTTAGACTCAGATGGGATTCTCTAGTTTTTGTTGAGGGTTTTGGTCTGCAGGTGTTGTAAACCAGTGTTGTGCTTTAAAGTCTCTTGTCCTCAAGTGACACAAACATGTTAGCACCTTCTCAGTGGGTCTATGTGAGCAGATGATGCTTCACAATCATTTTAACCCTGTGTTTAATCCCTTCCTGTACAGCACACTGGGATGCAGCTTACAGGTGAGGTGCTACATGCGACAGAGCTTCATTCATTCAAATGCACAACATATCCAGTGTGCATGCCGTATGTCATAATGCAAGCATGTCCGTGTTTGGGCCAATCCTGAGGTTATGGATTTAAGCTCCAAGAACGCTGCTGTGTGCACAGCAGGCAGGTGCTGAGAATACTCTGGAGGTGGAGGTTAGCGCTCCTGTGGGGGTGTGAGGTCAGAGAAGCTGCAACCGAAGCACCACTGATTGCTGGGTGAAGCACTGAGGGACTTTGTTCCTATTCTCCAAAGCAGAGAGCCTAAATCCATGGCATGTCCTACTCTAGCACAAGGCTTTCTTCTTTGGAAGGCACCATGCAAAAGCCTGAGAGTGATGCACAGGAGGATTGCCTCAAGAGCTCATAGAGATGTGTTAGAGTAATGGACAGGTCTCCCCAGTGTCGGAGTCCATGTTGACATGCTTATATACTAACAGGCTGGATTTACCCATATCTTCAGGCTCCTGAGTAGTTTGTGTGGCATTTGGGCCTTTCCCATAGCATGCCACTTGTGCTCAGGACCGCCTAGAGGCGGGGGACAAGTGAGGCAATTTGCCCGGGCCTGAGGGGCCCCCACGAGACTTTTTCAGGGCCCCTGGAACGGGGTCCTTCACTCGCTCTGAGGGCCCCAGAAAACTCCTGTGGGGCCCGAGCCGCCAGAGCTTCTTCCGCTTTGGGTCTTCGGCGGCAGTTTAGTGGCCAGGGGTCCTTCCACTTTGAGACCCGCCGCCGAAGTGCCCCAAAGATCCGTGGCAGGGGGTCCTTCCACCCTGGGACCTGCCGCCGAAGTGCCAGGTCTTCGGCAACAATTCCGCCCCCCTCTCCCCCACTGCCGAAGACCCCAGGCCCCCTGAATCCTCTGGGAGGCCCTGCTTGTGCTGGAAACCAGAACTGCATTAATGCCCCTGCTAAGTCATTTCTTACAGCTATTACTCTCCAATGAGAACAGCAGAGGCCACGGCAACATCACAGCAGTTCTTGTGCCATGATTTTCCTGGAAAAACTGATGGCTGCAAGGGTGTCTGTGCTGTTCAGGTTTGTATACTGTGCCTGTTGCCATGGCATCTGAAAACACCACCATAAACAGTTACATCAGAGCGGAATTTGGCACAAAAGGCCACAGAGAGTTATAGATGGTTATTTTAGTTGTTTTTTTAATGAAAATGTTCTTTTTGGTGATTGGTAAGATTAAGGGAATAGGGGAAAGAGTAATGTCAGGAAGATTTTGCAGAACGAGAACTGGGAAGGAACGGAGGGTCCAGTTTAGCTTTGTTCTCATCAGCTTGAGTCACTTCTGGAAGATTTTGAATATATTTTGCATGTCTGAGAGAGACTTGGCTCAAAGCACTTCCCCTCGCACACACAGGGGAAAGTGAAGGACAGAGGGAGATGAAGTGACATGCTCAGTGTCCTGACTCCTAGGCCAGGCCCTTACCCACTGGTCCACATGGGCTGTGCATGAATAGCGCTATAAATGATCTTTCATACTTTCTCCCCTTTACTGCGTCCTGAGAGCAGCACCTTTGATAGGTTCTGCAAAGGAAAGTTACAGTTAATTAGCTCAAGCACCAGTCAGGTGTTTCTTCCTAATCAATCACTGACTGACAGAATCAAGCCTGTCACATAGCAGAGAGAATTGTCTTTACTATGGGCACAGTTTTGTGTGATAACGAGATTACCACGTAAATTCACTGCAGTGGGAGACAATCAAATCAAATCATAGAATTATAAGGCTGGAAGAGCCCTCACGAGGGCATCAAATCCAGACCCAGTGCTGGGGATTCTACCACCTCCCTTGGAAGCCTGTTCCAGAGAGTAACTGCCCTGAGAGTTTCAGAGTAGCAGCCCCGTTAGTCTGTATCCGCAAAAAGAACAGGAGTACTTGTGGCACCTTAGAGACTAACAAATGTATTTGGGCATAAGCTTTCGTGGGCTAAAACCCACTTCATCGGATGCATGTAGTGGAAAATACAGTAGGAAGATATATATATATATACACACAGAGAACATGAAACAATGGGTGTTACCATACGCACTCTAATGAGAGTGATCAGTTAAGGTGAGCTATTACCAGCAGGAGAGAAAAAAAAACGTTTTGTGGTAATCAAAATGGCCCATTTTCAGCAGTTGACAAGAAGGTTTAGGGAACCGTAGGGGGAAAAAATGAACATGGGGAAATAGTTTTACTTGAGAGAGAAAGTTTTTCCTAACATCTAAACTCAGTCGCCTTTGCTGCAGAATAAGCCCATTACTACTTCTCCTACCTTCAGTGGACATGAGAACAATTGACCACTGTCCTCTTTATAACAGCCCTTAACCTATTTGAAGACTGTTAACAGGCCCAGTCTCAATCTTCTTTTCTCAAAACTAAACAGGCCCAGTTTTTTAGCCTTTCCTCATAGGTTGAGTTTTCAGAGCTTTTTATAATTTTTGTTTATAACCCTCTGAACTCTCTCCAATTTGTCCACGTCTTTCCTGAAGTGTGCTGCCTGGAATTAAACACAGTACTCCAACTGAGGCCTCATCAGTGCCAAGTAACATGGGACAATTACCTCCCTTGTCTTACATACAACATTCCTATTAATACACACCAGAATATTAGCTTTTTTTTTTTTGCAGCTGTATCACATAGTTGGCTCATTTTCAGTTTGTGAGCCACTATAACCACCAGATTCTTTTCAGCAGTACTACTGCCTAGCCACTTACTCCCCATTCTGTAGCTGTGCGTTTGATTTTTCCTTCCGAGGTGAAGTACTTTGTACTTGTCTTTATTGAATTTTATTATGCTGAATTCCGACTGATTCTCCAAGTTGTCAAGGTCGTTTTGAATTCTAAGCTTGTCCTTCAAAGTGATTGCAACCCCTCCTAGCTTTGAGTCATCAGCATGTTTTCTAAGTGTACTTTCTACTCCACTAGCCAAGATATTTATGAAAATATTGAATAGTGCGGGACCCACTGCAGGACCACACTAAAGAGAAACTCCCAGTTTGACAGTGAACTATTGATAACTACACTTTGAGTCCGGGCTTTCAAGCAGTTATGCATACACCTGATAGTAAGTTAATCTAGACCACATTTCCCTAGTTTGCTCATGAAAATGTCATGTGGGACTGTGTCAAAAGCTTTACTAAAATCAAAGTATATCACATCTGCTGTGTCCCCCAGCCCCCCAATCTACTAGGAAAGAAGGAAATTGGACTGATTTAGCCTGACTTGGTCTTGACAAATCTATGCTGGCTATTCCTTATAATCCTATTATCTTCCAGGTGTTTGCAGATAAAAGGCCAGGATAATTTTATGAGCATTGCTAATTCGTGTAGCGAGCAATAACCTGTAATTGGCTCTCTTGAATCAGGACATAAACCAATCACCATAGGGATCAAAGAGGACCCTTGTCTGAAGCATTAGCTATTGGTCATTGGAGGCAGGCTGTGACGAACTGGGAAAGTTCTTAATGTTTTCTCTGAATACTGTATTGGTGCCTCAGTGTCCCCATGGCAGTTCTTAAGTATCTGGCAGAGCAAATGGCCAGTGCACCTAAATGTCTGGCACTCTGTCTCCTAGCAACTGATGGCCTGGGCCCCTCCTCTGCAAAGGTGCCAGCTGAAGGTGTTGGAGACAAAGGGATCAGGTGACCTCCTGGCCCGGGAAAGGAGCTGAGGAGAGAGGAGGGGCTGGGAGGGGTTGTTAGTCTGGAGCTGGCTGGGGACAAGGGTGGAGGGCAGACCTGGGGGTCTGGCTCACTGCCCCCCAGAATGGACCCAGCCGAGGGGTCCGGTTCGCTGTATCTACAAGCTCTGTTTTAGACCCTGTTCCTGTCACCGAATAAACCTCTGTGTTACTGGCTGGCTGAGAGTCACGTCTGACTGCAAAGTGGGGGGTGCAGAACATGGTGGCTTCCCCAGGACCCCGCTGGGGTGGACTCGCTGTGGGAAGCGCACGGAGGGGCAGAGGATGCTGAATGCTCCAAGGAGAGACCCAGGAGGTGAAGCTGTGTGAGCTTCTTGCCCTGAACAAGTCTGCTCCAAAGGAGAGGAGGCTCCCCAAAGTCCTGACTGGCTTGGGGAGCCTCGCCCGGTGACTCTGTAACACAGGCAATAAGACTTGATGGATCTATGACTTCTGATTCCGTATGGGAACTCTTGTGTTCCTAACAAGTCATGCAGAGGGACCCATGGTCAAGCTTTCCTGTGGACATGCAGCATGGTATTACAACCCTCATATGTCCTTTTGCTGTTTGATCAGAAAAGCAACACAAAGCAGGCTGGGTCTGCAGGACATGCAGCACAATTCCACTCATGCTTTTCTCTTGTCCTCTTTGCCAAGGGATGGCTCTAAAGTGCCACAGCTGCATTGCATCGAATGAGGATGATTGCAACCAGCAAGGATCCCACAGCTGTCCTCACTATGCAGATGCCTGCTCCACCATCGTTGCAACAGGTAAGTCCCTATTGACAAGGACAAAACAATTGCTAGTGAATGTATATCTAGGGGAGCAAACACACAGTCAGGCCCAAAAGGCATGTTCCATAGAGCAGCAAAAAATTTTCCTATAATGTGACCTTCATGTGGTGTATTGAAAACTCCGTTTATAATTGTAGGCTATCACTTTAAATTGCCAAGTGTAGAACAGGTTCTGGGCCTGCTTACAGGTTAGGTATCTGAAGGGAAGTGTGAGACCAGGGCCTACCAGCAGGAGTCTGCTGGCAGCCAGTCTAAGGTAAGGTGGAGGGAGTTGTGCCTCTGTGTTTTAAGGAGCAGCCTGCTTTGTCGCTCTCTGTTTTGGGGTTCTTGGGTGTTATTGTTATGAATTCTAAGACATAAAGTTATATTACATTGCAACCTTCCAGCAAGAACATTTATGTTTTTATCTAACTTCTCTGTGTGCATATACCAGGAACATAACACTTCACATGCAGCAGCATCAATTACTTCTTTAAAAAAGTCAGCTGCAAGCTAAAGAGAAAAGAGACTTTAAAAGGAGAAGACAGCATCCTGGAGGAAGAGAAGCGAGTTTAGGGACATGAGGGAGCACTCAGGAATGTGCAGTCATCACCTGTGGAGAGCTAGCAAGGAGGGGTGATGGATCCAGGCTGGAAGAAGTGAGTTGGAAAGCTGGTGGCTATGCAGTGAGGGGAGAGTGTTTTCCCAAAGCCATTAGAGCAATTCTGAATCGGATTTGGAGTAAGATGGGAGGGGCAGATGGTGCTGAGAATGAGGAGAGTAGGTAGCAGCAGATGGAGGTGAGAGAATTGGTGGGGGGTTGCAGTTGGGAGGCAAGCAAAAGTAACTGAGATTGAGGATAACTCTGGGCAGAGAAAAAATAGTCCCCACAAAGTGAGCAAAAGCTAGAATAATGGATACATGCTATAGAGGAGAGAGAGTCGCCGGCAGAACCCAAGGAGGAAAAGCTCAGAAACAGAGCAGGGGAAACCTTCCCCAGCTAGGAGTTTATTTTTAAAATGTTCCTTTTAGATTTCAATTGGTTCCAGGAAAAGAAGCAGCACTTTCCCCAGGGGATTCTCTGCAGATGTCCAAAGTCTTCTGCTGTGAGGGAAGGGGATGCACAGAAAGGGCTTGTCAGAGGCAGTATTAGCTGGAGGGTTTGTCCAGATTGCAAGATCAAAGAACTGAGGCTTGGCAGAGCCTGCTCCTGTGGCACCGTGAGTTCAGCGTCAGCAGCCTGCAGGAAGGACTCAGCAAAGGCTTCCAAGCTTTTGAGTAGAAGTCACAGTGAAGGCCAAATGGAAAACAGCAGTCCTGGGTTCTGGGCCATCCCAGAAATCCATAAATCCTGTTTGAGACGTCTAAATAAATGTCTAGCTGCTGTCAATGTTCAAGCTGGAGAAACGCTACAGCAAACAAACAGCCAGTCTCCTGGGACTAAGCAGACTTGCCAGAAACAGCACTGGAATTGGCTTGACTTTGTTTCCACCAAGAAGCAATATAGTGAAGTGTTAATAACTTAACAGCTAACATGGCTTCCTAGACCAGTAGGGAGTAAGCAGAGTGCTCAGTAGGGGCCTTAAACTCCATGCACTGCAGAACTAAGGAGAATGCTGAAACAGCTTATAGGTAGTAAAAGTGTGTTGTGGTTAGTTCACAGCTCAGCTTTAACAAGGATGAGGTTTGGTCTGCATTGAATCAGCAGGTTCATTTACGCTGAGCCAAAACTCATAGATACAGAGATTTTTAATGCCTGAAGGGACCAGTCTGAGCTTCTTGGCTGACTTCCTGCATAGCACAGGCCAGAGAATTGTATCCAGTGGTTCCTGCATCCAAGTGACAAAAAATCCACCACATCCCTAGGCAAGTGGGCTTACCAGTGGCCAATTAGCCTGGCTGTTTAACAGACTTCCAGTTACTGAAGTGTGCATAAAAACCATGTGCTTTTGCCAGTATGATACCATTCCACTGGGACTTGCATTTGCCAGGAGCCATTCAAATCAAGCAACTCTGTTAGTTCAACAAACCAGCCAGAGGAAAGATGGGCTGGCTTGCAGGTAAGGAACTCGGAGGAGCTGGGCCCAATTCCAGTCTCTTCACAGATTCACTGCTGGACTTTCAGCAAGTCATGTAGGCCCAGATACTCACAGATATTTAATACCTTAGTACATTGGAGGATTGGGGCCTTCCCCTCGCTGTGGCTCAGTTTAATGGAGAAAGTATTTCTTGAGAGATGTGCAGAAAGCTCCATTAGAGGAGCTCAGAGAGTACAGCAATGAGAGCTCCAGGAAAACATAAAGGTGAATAAATAGAATATGTAAAATAGTCCAGGCTCAAGGAAATTCCTTTCCAGCTATGAAAACAGAAACAGTCTGGGCAGAAGAAATGAATGTATTTATTTTTCACTGGCTTATGCAGAAATATGTACAGTTTAATTCAAGTGGTGATGTTTCCAATACTTAAGGCATGAAAGCAGTCTAAAAGCCATAGGAATTTCTAAAGGTCACCTGAGGACAGCTGGGGAAAATGATCCATCGTCACTTGGAGAACATTTGTGTGCAGAAATTGAGATTTTAATGAGAATTTGGTCAAAAGTAAAATCTCAACATTTCCCCCTAGATTTTCTTCTGGAGAAACTAAGAATTCTGTAGCTCATGCGTTTTCATAATTGGATCCCAGTTAGAGATGTGCTGGTTGTGATTGTGTGCAATCACAAGCTGGTTTGTAGGAAGCCTTTTGTGCAACTGGGATTTTTCCCAGCAGTTTCCATAATTGTTGCGCACAGTCGCAGCTCTGATGCTGACTTCTGGTTAAGAAGTAGCAGCAGTTGTGGGTATTGGTGGCATTCTCTGCTTTTAGTAGTGAGTGCACAGGGCAGTGACATCCTGTAAAATCATCACAATTGGTCTGAGATATACAGCAAGAATTTTCCACCCCAGAGAAAGTCCTTTACTATGCGCTGTTCTGGTCCTCCAGAAACAACAGTCTGACACCAGAAAGACCAAGTTCCCTTCAACCGAGGAGCTGAAAGACAGCAGAGTGGTGTGGAGCAGAGAGCACAGGGTGGGAAGGCAGATGGGCCAGAATTCTACTCTGGGCTCTGCCACTGTTCCACTGTATAGCTTTAGCCTTTCAAACAATGTGGCTGTGAACAATACTTAGCCACCTACTGCACAGTGGGATGGTGAGAGTTGATTCTGGAGGGCTTTGAACCCATATCAGTTCTGTGGATTATTCCCCAGGCTCACTGTGCAGCACTGCTTTGCTGTTCAGCTGTCTCAGCTGATGTATCTCCTGGTGGAGAGTCAGTTCTGGGGCAGGGAAGGTGGCATTTTTACTGCACGTCTCTAGCATAAAGGAGGTCTCTAGCTCACTCAGTGATGGGACTCGACAGATCAGCTTAACCCAGGAGAAAAGGAGATTGTTCAATACAGTAGCCTACTGCCATGACAATATGTAACCGTTTATACGCGTGTTTCTTTTCAGATAGCGTCATTAAGTCTTGTTCCTACAAGTCCTTCTGTGACCAGGCTTGGTACAGGAGTGTGAGCGGGGCCACCCTGGAATGCTGTTTCAGTGATGACTGCAATGGGCCCCAGAGAGGCTCCAGCGCTGGGACGAGGAACGCAGGGGATTCAACACAGTTTCACTATCCCATCTTCATTGCAGTGGCTGTTGTTGGGAAATTGCTGTTGAGTTCCCTGTGACGTGATGCTGCGCAGTGTCATGCTTTTCATTACGAAAGCTCAGCTGTTACAACAATAAAGGAAATGTGAAATACACCGGTAGCTGTTAAACCAGCCTACCTGCTAGCTGTAATACTGTAATGCTGGATGTTATTAAAACTAACAGTTTAGCAGCTCATATGTTTGCCCTAATTTCTTTCTGCACTAAAGTCAGAGGTTTCTAGATTGTTTTCTGTTTAAATCTCAAGAGACCAAGCCAGGAAGAAGTCAAATAAACTCTGCAGTTGAAAAGCACATCAAAGATACTGCTTTTCATTTCACAGCTAAGCCATAAGCTAGCAGTATAACAGGTCCTGAGTGAGTTGTTGAGTTACTTCCCTATCCTCCCTGTCTAACTTGGAGCTCACCCAGGCCAGGTCTGTATGAGGAGTGCTGCACCTTATACTGTGCCAACAAAGCACCCCTAGAGTGAACACAGTTTATACCATCAGAGCTGCCCAAGGTCACGCAGAGTGTCTCTGGCAGAGCAGGGGACTGGAGCCAGGTCTCTCAAGTCCTAGGCTACTCCCCTAATCACTGGACATCCTTTCTCTAGAACGAATCAATAAAAAGGACAAATGTCAGCAAGGGCCTTAGGCATTGCTAGGGAGGTGAGTCTCAGTGGGGTGATGCCCCTGGCCCCCTGACTGGCCAACCCAATGCAGAACTGGATGTTCTTTCAGGTTTACTTGAGCATTTGGGGGATTGGTTTCTCCTTCCCTGACTGTATAGATGTGGGCCTGGCCTAGACTATAAATATACCCAGAGCTGGGTATAAACTAATCATGGCCCCCTGAGTCTGCTCTGGGCACACCCATCACAGTATGCTGCATTAGAGGATGTGACCCTGCTGTGCCACCCCTCCCCCCCCCCCACCAACAAGAGCCAGATGGCTCCATAGAAATGACGCTGTTCTTCTCAAGGAGCTTGAAGCATCAGTTCTTAGCACGTTACATGGTCATATGAGCTACACAGCCCTGAACAAGTAGCACTTTGTGTGTCCATAGAGACTAAAGAGATTAAACTTTCACAGTGACTAATTCAGCTTCTGCTTATTACAATCAGCCCTGCTGGGAGATCTCGCTTTTCCTCTTCCCACCACGCTGTGCCTTTGAACCCATAATGAAGGGTGTGTTCTGCATGCAGCATGTGGCTATTATGTATTATATTGTGGTAGCGCTTAATGCCCTACTGGGATCAGGAGCCCCATTGTGCTGGACGCTGCACAAACCCATAGGCCGGTGCAGGCCCTGCCCTGAAAAGCTTACAGTGTAAAGAGACAAACAGCCAACCCATAGTGGAGATAAGAGTACAATGTGTAAGTAAAGTGACTGGGGGAGAATGGCAGGGGTGCCAACTCTTGTGATTTTGGGAATTGTATTAAAGCCCCAGATCCTGGAGTCATGTTATTATCTTAGAATCTCAGCTGCTGTTTAAAAGGGCGGGGGGGCATTTCTAGACATCATGATTGTGGGAAAAAGATTGAAAATTTGAACTCTAAAGGCACAGCAGGCAAACAAACAGATCCTCTGCCACGCACACATTTATTGTTTAAAAACCCATTAGATTTAAGCCAATCTCATGGTGCTGGGCTCTGGTTCATGATTTTGAAGTGAAAGTGGACTTATGATTTGTGAACATTTTGGAGTCGGCACTACTGGAATGGCCATAAGTTTTCTTAACTCCATTTCTTGTTTCTCTATGATTGTATGTATTTAATTAATGTATGTATTGTCATTATTATTGTATGATGGGACTGGGATAAGGTAAACAGGCAGTGAGTAGGAGCAAAGAGAAAAACAAGGAAGGGGAGAGGGACAAAGGGGAGAGGGTAAGCTGGGCCACTGCCCAAGAGTGTCGCATTGTTTCCTTGTACTCCCCTGTCTGTCTGTATCCAGCTGTTGTCTCGTCTTTGACTTAGAGTTCTTTGGGGCAGGGACTGTCTTTTTGTTCTGTGTTTGTGCAGCGCCTAGCACAGTGGGGTTCTGGTCCATGAATGGGGATTGTAGGTGCTCTAATCATACAAATAATCAGAAATAATAATGGGGGGGGAAGCATGGAGGTCAGTGGACGGGAGGCTGAGAGTAGAGTTTGGGGCAGAATAGCAATCCGCCAACAGAAGATAACGTCCAGAGCTCAGACTGTAGTGAAGTCTGCAGAGTCTCCCTGCCTCAGAACTCAAGACAAGGGGACATGCACTGACATTGAAAAGTGGCAAATGCAAAAGTGAGAAAAGAAAATATTTTAACACAACACATAGTTAACTATGGAACTACCTGCCATATGATGCCATTGAGGCCAAGAACTGAGCAAGATTCAAAGAAGAACTGAACACTTATATGGCTAATAAGAACACCCAGAGTTACAACAGTTAATGCTAATAAAAAATTTGGAAGAGATATAAAACCTCTTGCTTCAAGGCTTACACCAATGTCTATCAAGAGTTTGGATGGGGACAAATTGCACATCTGCTGACTGTGGGGTTCTTGCGCCTTCCTCTGGAGCATGTGGTGCTGACCACTCTGGCACACAGACAGGATACTGAGCCAGCTGGACCGTGAGTCTGATGGTGTCCCAGGGCGAGGAGGGCATGGGGAATGTGGAAGGAGGAGGTAGGCCACACTAGCTGAGATTTGCCCTGCCAAGCCCCTGCTGCTCCTCTTCACTATTGCTGAGGAAGGTTTCAACGCCTCCACGGTCCACCCTCTTCCCCCTAGTTCTGTTTCTGCCTATCCGTGTGTGGGGGAGGGAATGGGGAGTTCGGACCTGGTGTCTCCAGGGGGCCAGCCGGCACTGGGAGTGCTGAGAAAGGCAAGGGGCTCTGGCTGGGTTTCTCCCTGCCCTGCTGCGGATCCCAGTTGTTGCTGAGGGAGTCCCTGCTGCTTCAAGGGGCTGGCACAACACCGTCATCAGGGAGTTCCTGTTCTGCGTCCCCCAGCCCCAGTGGCTGGAGGAGTAGCTGGGGGCTCTGAGGCTTGATGTAGCAATGGGATCAGTTATATGCATATACTATCCCACTCTCCAAAGGGAGTTTGTGCAAGCCTCACTGGCAAAAAAAATCTGTCAAATGAGGGCCATAAGAGGAAAGGCTCCAGATTCCATAACTATGTTAGGAGCGCCCACGTGATCTTATCCCATGTGACTGTGCTAGTAGAAAACAGGGCTGTTTCAGTCCCAGGCCTTAGTGCAGTCACAAGGTCTGCAAAAGATGCCCCGATCTAAAAATACTCCATAGACCATTTTAATCAGTGCAAAGTAGCCAGAAAGAAAAAGGAAAAAAGAGTTGGTAGGGGTAGTCTGAGCATGCGCTGGTGAAAAATGCCATTTCTGTGCTGCATGTGGAAATATTGAAAGAGAAATCCAGCAGAAAGTGCCTGCCTGAGTGAGAACACTGATCAGAGCCTTGCTTAGCAGAGCAGAGCATTGTGTCTGCCCCAAAGATGTTCCTGCTAAGTGTAACCAGCAGAGTGTCTGAAATACTAACAGACATCAACCAGGACTTTCCAGGGGGGGAGCGAGCACATGGAAAGAGTGGAAAGCAGAGAATAATTAGAAGAGACAAACTTGTTGAATAACCTAATGAAAAAGCCCAGATTGGGAGGTCTAACTTTTTGTTACACATGTTTATATGAACAAAAGTGGTGTTGTAGCTGGGTCAGTCCCAGCATATTAGAGAAACAAGGTGGGTGAGGTAATATCTTTTATTGTACCAACTTCTGCTGGTGAGAGGGACAGGCTTTTGAGCTTACACAGAGCTCTTCTTCAGGCCTGGGGAAGGTTCTCAGAATGTCACAGCTAAACACAAGATAAAATGGTTAGTTTAGCACAAGGAGTTAGACCGGTCTCTTGGGCTGCATGTGTCTACAGAGCAACTAGACACCCTCAGCTGGCCCATGCTAGCTGCCTTGGGCTGCAGGGCTGTTTCATTGCTGTGTAGATGTCTGGGCTTGAGCTGACGCCCAGGGTCAAGGACCCTGCGGGGCGGGAAGGTCCAAGAGCTTGGGCTCCAGCACAAGCCCAGAAGTCTGCACAGCAATGAAACATCCCGTTAGCCTGGGCCCCACGAACCCAAGTCATTTTAAAAGGCCTCAGGCCCCAACGTACTGACCCCTTCTGAAAAGCTGGCCGCTTAATTTGGCACAGGCCAGCCGTGAGTTTGTCTTTGCTGTGTAGACATAAGTCTAGAATATACCCTAACTGCTTGTGCTAAACTATCTGTGTGATCTTGTGTTTAGCTGCGACACTCTTCCCCAGGCCTGGGGAAGAGCTCCGTGTGGCTTGAAAGCTTGTCTCTTTCTCACCAACAGAAGTTGATCCAATAAAAGATATTATCTCACCCTCCTTGTCTTATTTGAATAAAAGGCATTAATTTTGAGGGTGTTCACATGTATTGACTTGTTTACTTTTGGCTATCTATCATCTGTGCAAGCACCATTTTATTCCCAGAAAGGGGAAGGATCGTAAATACTCGTGTAAATGTGCCTCTGCACAAGACCACAAGTATTCACGCCAGATGTTTTCAGGCAACTGACTTGGGATCTTCCAGAGAACGTGGGAGACACTCAGTCAAAAAGCAGGAACAACAGCATGGGACACATTTTCAAGTGCTTTGCACCCAGAATTAGGTTTTTAAAAGGCCTCAGCATCCAACTCTTCTGAAAAGCTGGCCAATTAATTTGGTGCCTTCATAAGAGCTGAGCTCTTGAAAATCTGGCCCCATGTAACATAGGTGAACAATTATACAGAATGGCAAATAGCTTGCAAGCAGCCCACAGGCTGAAGTACGTTAGCACAAACTAGCAATTAAATCATTAAAAATAAGAAAAATAGCTGTGAAAAAGCCAAATCCATCTGTGGATAATTCACTTAAAGAAAAAGAGGCTCCATTCACCAGATAAATTGTTTACTGAGACTAGTTCACCCAACTCTTTTTCTGCACAGAAAGTTTGCATACTGCATCTGTATTATGCACACATATTTATGATTGCAGATGTGCTTATAGGTGTTTACATAATAATTCTGCAGATACTTACTATATGCTCATATGTAAACGCATGCATAATTTTATGTGTAACTCAGTTATCGTTATGTGCTTGGCCATTCCCAGGGCTGGAGGAGCTGCCCAAAAATGTTCTGGGTACAAAGGAATTTTAAAGTGAACATAAGAGACAGAAATGATTAAAAACTGCATTCCCCACCCTGCACCTAATCACACCTTGATGACTGGCTGACTAGGAAACATGACCTTGTGAGCTAAAAAGGAGCCACCTAAGCAGAAGGTAGCTGAAGCTGCAGCACCTTTCACCCACCTAAAAAGACATTTTAAAGGGCATAATGAAGTCAGGGGCGGCTCCAGGCACCAGCACACCAAGCGCGTGTTTGGGGAGGCAAGCCACTGGGGGTGCTCTGCTGGTCACTGCGAGGGCGGCAGGCAGGCTGCCTTCGGTGGCTTGCCTGCAGGAGGTCCGCCGAAGCCAAGGGACCAGCGGATCCTTCGCAGGCAAGCCGCCAAAGGCAGCCTGCCTGCCATGCTTGGGGCGGCAAAATGCTTAAAGCCGCCCCTGAATGAAGTGCCTCTAAATCTGTCACCTGCTCGTCACCAGGCAGCATGACTTTGGGTATTTATCCCTTTTGCAACCTGTGCCGCAATACTGCCCCCCTATAAACCTTGGGCCTGATTCTCCACTGCCCTGTACCTTGCACAGCCATGTGCCCTGGTGCATTGGGAGTTTAAAAGGCTGCCCAGTCACCCTGGTAGACTGTTATACTCACTTTGCGCTCGTTGTGAATGACCACACAAGGTACATGGCAATGGAGCCCCAGACCTCTTGACTCCTGAGAAACAGTGCACAGTTTCTAAGTCTTATGCGTCTGAGACTGAGGGGACACTAGGTGGGGGTGGGATCTGAGTTACTACAGAGAATTCTTTCCTGGGTGCTGACTGGTGAGTCTTGCCCACATGCTCAGGGTTTAGCTGATCGCCATATTTGGGATCAGAAAGGAATTTTCCTCCAGGGCAGATTGGCAGAGACCCTGGGGATTTTTCACCTTCTTCTGCATCATGGGGCATGGGTCACTTGCTGGAGGATTCTCTGCACCTTGAAGTCTTTAAACCACAAGTTGAGGACTTCGGTAGCTCAGACATAGGTCACGGTTTGTTACAGAAGTGGGTGGGTGAGATTCTGTGGCCTGCTTTGTGCGGGAGGTCAGACTAGAAGATCATAATGGTCCCTTCTGAATTCTGACCTTAAAGTCTATGAGTCTATGAGGTCGGGAGCACATAACAGAGGGGTCATGTGACTCCAGGTTGGAAGTGATGCCTGCTATAAATGGAAAAGCCTACCCTCAATAGCAGGGGATGTAGCTAGGACATGGAAGGTGGTGTGTCCTATAATGGCCGGGAAGGGAAGTGCCCTCCTCAGTTTTCAGAAAGTGGGGTAAGTCTCTGTTGCTAAATGTGCTGTTTTACTTACCTGGAGACTTTTGCGGCTTCTGTTATTTAAGGAAACCTGCTGTGAGGAAAAGGCCATGGAATCTGACTGGAGTATTTAGACTGTATTTGTACTGTTCCAGGTAGTGAATCTGCCCACCAATGTACATCCAGTCAGTGCATGTTCTTTATCTGTGCGTTCACACTGCTTCTTGGGGCAAGGGCTGTCTTCTGGGGGGCTACTGTAATAACAAACTCTGATGATGATGCTGAGTTTTACTGAGGGATGAGGTAGGCGAGGGGTGGTTCGTTCTTACTGTCACCAGCAGAGACGATGTCCAGAGGCAAACATGAATCAGCCAGCTAGGGGAAGCAAGGAGAAAAAAATACAGTTCTTTGAATGACTTGCTATGGCATGATTGCTGCCTGATCAATCCCCCTAGGATCAGATGCCCACCCCTCTCTAATTGCACGCAGACAAGCAGATCCTTCCGCCCAGATCCAAGGCTGGTGTAACAGTGCTGAAGTACATAGAAATGGTATCTAGGATCCTGCACTCCTGCAAGCAGCTCTCTGGGGTGGTTGAGAGGGACAGCTGTAAAGGGAGTGCAGCAGTTCTCTCCTGATGTAATAACACATTTTGGGTTACAATTTCCATGAGATGTTTGAGTCTGTGGCAGGGTGCTATCTCAATGGCAAAATATTTATGACAGGCTGGAACTGTCAAGATGATAAACCAGGAAGGAAAAGCTCCCTCCCCTGGAAGGGGCATCGAGAGGAACTCACTGCTTGAAGGTTTTGCCATGGCCAATCAGAAAAAGCCAGTATCAATGGCTGGGACTGTGAAACTGCCGAGGAGTTGCATGTTCCATATAATTTCATTTAATGTGTGGTTTGAAAGGAGGCTATGAAAACAATAGCTCCTTCAACCACGGCTGGGATCCCTGGGTGCAACCTTGTGCGGAGGTGGAAGTCTTAAGTGGCACTTAGGCATGTGCTACTCATCTGCTTGGTGGTATATTTCACCCAGCCAGAGATAAAGGGGGTTTATCTTGGGTCTCTGCAAAAAGAGTTTTCTTTTACAAGAGCTTGACTAGGGCATATGTTTCTTCAGGAATTTGATACCCAATTCATCCCTATTCAACACAAGCACGTGATTAACTTTAAGCACATGCGTGGTGCTGAGTAGGGATGGACTTATGCAGATGCTTAAATGCTCTGCTGCACAAGGCCTGTGCTGCTGTGCCTGGCTCTACAGTATTCTGCAACGGGTCAGTGCCTACTCTTCATTGCAGCCAATGTGGTTTTTATCTGCCTCTCACAGGAAGTGCAGGCCCCGAATATGGTCAGACAACAATGAAGACACACAGTTGCAGTAACAGCAGTTGAGTGATGTCTTTAGCATGGAAGGGAAAAAAATTGTTCTAAAAATGACCCAAACCACAGGAAATGCTTAGGGGTGAAGCAAGTATTTTAAGTAATAACAAGAGAGTGCATAATTGTTTTTCAAAACTACTGTCCATTCTTTAAAAAAAGTAAGATGAGGGGAATTGGAGATTGTTACTTACATTGCTTGGAAAAATACTCAAAACTCTCCCCAGAATTTCTGACTTTGGTCTCTGCAAAACTGCTCCACTGAGAAAGAAAACACTTTTATCACACAGTTTCTGTGCAAATTCACTCTGGCAGTTACAGAACCAGGAACCCTCTGCATGAGTAACAGATCTATCCCTTTGTGTAAAGAAAGGTTATTTGCCATAGCGGCGGAGGTATCTAGGGCAAATTAGGCATTGGCTCAATAATTGCTCTAGCGATATACATAATGTATTGCCTTCTGCTTTACAAACCACAGGGAAGCTTTCGTGGGGGGAGGCGGGGGTGGGGAAATTCTTTGTTCAATGAGATTCACGAAGATAGGAATCAGCCCATTGCTTTATCGATAAAGGAACATAGTGAATCAAACTGCTTTCACAGGTATGACCACTCCAAACTGCATCTTTGCAACATTTTTATTAAATGCACGAGTGACAGTAGAAGGTTGTATTAAAAGTGATGTTAGACCATGTGAATCATGGGTTAGGCATTTCACTGCTACCCAACCAGCTATATAGACATTGTTCACTCTTCCAGCCCCATTTTCATGAACAACAACAGTGGAGCAATCTCATATACAATCCAAGTCATTTTTGGCTTTTAGTTCCATTTTGTCACCAAGTAAAACTTTATGGTCCTCAACTCCACACTAGGGAAATACTGGCCATCACATTACAGGCAGTTTGCTGATGTAATATGTTAGCTATTTTTTTTTCTCCCTTTCAAGCAGACAGCCAATATCACAGTACTATATAATTTTTGGAGGGTCCTGATTCAAGAACCTCTTGTCTGATTCACTGATTGGTCGTAGAATTATTTTTCATCTGGGGATGCAACCTACAAATTCTGTGGCTGATATATATATCTCAGTGGATTTTAAAGGAAAATCAGGTGCAACCTTAGACCATGATTGTGCAAGATGTAAGCACTTGATTAACTTCGTGTGCATTTACTGGATGGGACCATTCATGTGCCTTACTGTTTTCTAAGGGCTGGGGCCTGAATTATGTGTAAAAACGTAACTGCATCATTAAGGGACAGATATTAATCCTGCATGAGTCAGGAAGCTGATGAGTTGAGATTCCCATAGCAACTTTTAAATCTGCCCCCTTCTGTTTATGCATCACAATAGCATCTTTCATGACATGAGCAGCACACAGCACATATGTATTGAAGCTATTAGAATTGATGAAAAGTGTTTTGGAAAACAAAAAAACAATCACCACCAAACAAAACTGGTTCATAGGATTTAGCAGCCCTGAGGTTTTTAGTTCAGCAGCGACCTTCCTTTGCGGAGCCACATTCATTTACACTGAAGCCTGGGCCAGGACACCCCCAAAAGTCAGTTGCTGAATGAAAACCATAGGTGCAGCTCCTGGTTCCTGGTATGTGTGGCAAGCAGGACAGAGCCAGGGCGATACCACTGCCTGCACTCCGGCCAGACGGCGCGGGACGAGCAGGAAAAAAAGTTGGTGCAAATCTATACGCCCCCCGCCCCCCACCCCGGAGTGAGAATGTATTTGTAAAATTCAACCCCCTTCCCCGGGCTGGCGATGCGGGCTGCAGGCAGAGGGCTCGGCTAAGACGTCTGGGTCTGCCCCACGAAGCAGGGGCCGGTCTGTAGCACCCTTCCCAGCCCCACCCGCCGGTCCCCGCTGCACCCTGCGCGCACCCAGCCAGCTCCCTGCCCCTGCACTCACATCCGGGGCTGGGTTTGCTGCTAACGCGAAACGTAAATTAACCCGGAAAAAACGAGGCGCCGGAGCCACACGCCCCCAGCTCCCGATGTGACCGAGGCGCCGGAGCAGCGCCCGGCTGGCCATGCCCCGGGGCCGCCCGCAGACGCCGCTGGGTGAGTGGGGAGCGCCCCGGGGGGGCCGGAGGGGCGCAGAAGCGTCCCCCGGGGAGGGTGGGTGCAGGCGACGCGCCGGCTGGCAGCGCCCTGGGCAGGGGTGAAGGTTTGGGGGGCACCCTGGGAAGGGGTCGGGGGGTGCAATGGGCCGAGCGCCCCGGGGGGCGGGGTCGGAGCTCAGCGCCTGCCCCTGGGGACAGAACATCGCTGGGGCGCGCGGCGCTGTCTGCCCGGAGCTGCCCCCGGAGGTGCCTGTCCGCGCCCTGGGCAGCGGAGCCGCAGCGGTTCCCGGAGCGCTGAGCACCCTCCCCACGGTGTTTTTATGTAGCAGCGCCCGGCTCAAGTCGGAAAGAGGCTGGAATAACTGCGTGCCAAGGCTCCCGCTGTGGGTATGTCTGTGGCGCCCCCACGGTCGGACAGAGTGAGTCCCTTTCCCCTTGCTACTCTGCGCAGTTTGAGCTGATCCTCAAGAAGAGTTTGTCGCTGTGCACATGGGTCATTGAAGACCACAAAATGCCCAGGCATCCTTCAGGGAGCTTGCAAAGGGCTCCATGTACGGCCCTGAGTTTCAATAGGGAACTGTGCCTGGGCATGTACTGGAATTCAAGAGGGGCTTTTTGGTTTAGCGTCTTAAGATATATGTTCATGCTGATCAGAGAAGACCATGTAAGATCCTTGTGAAGATTTTAATTCAACCATGTGATCTGTTCTCATCCCTATTCTGCACACTGTATTCCTGCCTTGGGTCTGAAGGACAGTAAATTCGTACCAATTAGTCTTTCCTTGATTTCAGAGGACTTTGGGTCTGGCCCATAGAAAGAATTTCAAGTGCCTGACTTCCATTAGCACTAATGGGAGTTACAAACAGTTTGTGTCTTAGTCTCATTTCAGTATGTTACTATTTTGAATATGTAGGAAGCCATCAGTATTCACATGGGATGCTGTCCCAAAAGGGAAAAGTCTCGATGGGGTTGGTTTGTCAGTCTTGGAATAGTGCAAGAACCTTTTCTTAGCGGCCCCTGGATCCGTAGCCTGAATCCATAGTGAAAGGCCTCTGCAGTTTCATGATTTATAATCAATAACAATTTGTTGTGTTTCTGTGGCACTCTAACCTTCCCAGCACAGAATATTTACAGGTGGGAAAACTGATGCAGAGAGATGTCTCAGATTGTTGGCACCCAAAATTTTGGGGCTAAGCAACAAATATATGGTGAGTGAGTCAGTGGGAAAGGCAGGATTAGATCTCCGGTCCAGAATCCCAGTCTCCTGGTTAGTTTCACTAGATCAAGTTGCCTCTGACAATTCATTTATGAACAGAAGGATGCTGTAATGACATAGTTTAACCTCACTACTGTCAGGCCTTCCTTTGAGCTGGTCAATTCCAAACATTTGTCTTTATTAAACAATTAACATAAGTTTTATTGCTGAACCTATTGCATCTGTTCTCCCATTCACCTGCCCTTCCTCTGGAAACTGCCAGCATTCTATGAGTTAATGGGGAGAATTTTATGAGCTCTCTTTAGTGATCATAGGCGAAAGGAAGTGGAGTTTGCAGACGTGGTAATGTCATCAAAGGTCTAAATGATCATCCATCATAGCGTAGGATGTTTTAATAACTGTACTAGGTGGTGCCTTGGGAACTGTTGACACTTTGTGGAAGAGTGGATATAATTTGGTTGCCCAAGACAGCAGTAGAGCTAAAGTAGCCCCGTGTCATCTCAAATTTCAACTCCTCAGAGAGGGAGACTGTGTCTCAGTTGTCTTAAGAAAAGCATTGGCTATGCCGTAGATCCAGGTACCAAGGTGGCAAGCCATCTCTAAGGTGGAATCTCCATCCTTAGAGGTTCTTAAGGCCCCGGTTAACAAAGCCTTGGCTGGGATGATTTAGTTGGTGTTGGTCTTGCTTTGAGCAGGTGGTTGGACTAGATGATCTCCTGAAGTCTCTTCCAACCCTGATAGTCTATGATTCTAAGCCCAGTACAAAGAATTAGAAATGTAGATTCATGTTGACAGTGTTTCCTTGGAGTGGATCCAGTGTAAATGTATCTTGATTCCCATTATTTTCAAGGATACCAAGTGCAGAGACCCTCACACTGTCTGGGGCCGGCAGAATACCCATTTATTGTAACCAATTGCACAGCATATGACTCTCTTCCATTTACAAAACACTAAACTCTGTGGTCCCGTGCAGCGTTATCTTCTGCACGGTGCCCTAGACTGACCTAGCTGTGTTATACTGGGCCATCTAAGAGTTTGTCTGCATGGGGACATCCAGAAAGTTAATCCAAATTAACTAACTGTGAGAATTTGAAATGGATTAGTTATACTGAATTAAATCCCTGTGTGGATGGTGTTGTTCAGAATGAAAATTTGCTTTAATTTGGTTTAGTTTAATTCACTTAGGAAGTGAAGGCCACTTTAATTCTGAATCATGTTATTCCCACAGGGATTTAATGTGGTTTAACTAATTCACTTCAAATTCATACCCTTAATTAATTTGGATTAATTTTCTTGTATATCCACATGTATGAAGTGTTGTTGTAGCCATGCTGGTCCCAGGATATTGTAGAGAGTAGGTGGGGGAGGTAATATATATTATTGGACCAACTTCTGTTGGGGAGAGAGAGACAAGCTCTTGAGATTCTGAATAAGAGCTCTGTGTAAACTCAGAAGCTTGCCTTTCACTAACAATAGTTGGTGCAATAAAAGATAATACCTCCCCCACCTTGTCTCTCTAATGTACATGTAGACACATCCTAATTTATCTAATGGCTACTTTGCACTATCGTTTTAGGAACATTGAAGATTTATTTTCTCTTAATATGCTTTTCGCTCTAGGAGTTGCGTTGATAATGCTGCTGTTCAGTGCTGCTGAAGTGGGATGAAAAAGTGAAGGAAACCTGTAACTTTGCATCTCAGGATAAAACTAGGGAGCAGCAGCCCTCCCTTTGATAACTCAGATTTTGGGATTCAGTTCCTGGGAACTCTGCCCCTTTGCAGCATCACAGGTCAGAAAGGAAAAAAAGGTGATCCGGGTAACTACAGGCCTGTTACTTTGACATCTGTAGTATGCAAGATCTTAGAAAAAATTTTGAAGGAGAAAGTAGTTAAGGACATTGAGGTCAATGGTAATTGGGACAAAATGCAACATGGTTTTGCAAAAGGTAGATCGTGCCAAACCAACCTGATCTCCTTCTTTGAGAAGGTAACAGATTTTTTAGACAAAGGAAATGCAGTGGATCTAATTTACCTTGATTTCAGTAAGGCATTTGATATGGTTCCACATGGGGAATTATTAGTTAAATGGGAAAAGATGAGGATCAATATGAAAATTGAAAGATGGATAAGGAAGTGGTTAAAGGGGAGACTATAACAGGTCGTACTGAAAGGTGAACTGTCAGGCTGGAGGGAGGTTACTAGTGGAGTTCCTCAGGGATCGGTTTTGGTACCAATCTTATTTAACCTTTTTATTATTGACTTTGGCACAAAAAGTGAGTGTGCTAATAAAGTTTGTGGATGACACAAAGCTGGGAGGTATTGCTAACACAGAGAAGGACCGGGATATCATACGGAAAGATCTGGATGACCTTGTAAACTGGAGTAATAATAATAGGATCAATTAAATAGTGAAAAGTGCATGGTCATGTATTTAGGGATTAATAACAAGAATTTTTGTTATAAATTGGGGACTCATCAGTTGGAAGTAACAGAGGAGGAGAAGGACCTCAGAGTATTGGTTGATCACAGGATGATTATGAGTCGCCAATGTGATATGGCCATGAAAAAAGCTAATGTGATATTGGGATGCATCAGGCAAGGTATTTCCAGTAGAGATAAGGAGGTGTTAGTACTGTTATACAAGGCACTGGTGAGACCTCATCTGGAATACTGTGGGCAGTTCTGGTCTCCCATGTTTAAGAAGGATGAATTTAAACTGGAACAGGTACAGAGAAGGGCTACTAGGATGATCTGAAGAATGGGAAACCTGTCTTATGAAAGGAGACTCAAAGAGCTTGGCTTGTTTAGCCTAACCAAAAGAAGGCTGAGGGGAGATCTGATTGCTCTCTATAAATATATCAGAGGTATAAATACCAGGGAGGGAGAGGAATTATTTAAGCCCAGTACCAATGTGGACACAAGAACAAATGGATATAAAATGGCCATCAGGAAGTTTAGATTTGAAATCAGATGAAGGTTTCTAACCATCAGAGGAGTGAAGTTCTGGAACAGCCTTCCAAGGGGAGTAGTGGGGACAAAAGACATATCTGGCTTCAAGACTAAGCTTGATAAATTTATGGAGGGGATGGTATGATGGGATAGCCTAATTTTGGCAATTAATTCATCTTTGACTATTAGCAGTAAATATGCCCAATGGTCTATGATGGGATGTTAGATGGGATGGGATCTGAGTTACTACAGAGAATTCTTTTCTGGGTGCTGGCTGGTGAGTCTTGCCCACATGCTCAGGGTTTAGCTGATCGCCATATTTGGGGTCGGGAAGGAATTTTCCTCCAGGGCAGATTGGCAGAGGCCCTGGGGATTTTTCGCCTTCCTCTGCAGCGTGGGGCACGGGTCACTGACTGGAGGGTTCTCTGCAGCTTGAAGTCTTTAAACCACAATTTGAGGACTTCAGTGGCTCCAACATAGGTTTGATAGTGGAGTGGGTGGATGGGATTCTGCAGCCTGCAATGATCATAATGGTCCCTTCTGACCTTAAAGTCATTGAGTTGACAGTAGCTATAATTGGGTTTGAATGTGATTTGAATGGTTCCCTTTCCATTTTATAACTCCCGGTGAAGCTGTTTTATTCAGGGAGCAGTGCCATACCCTTCCTGTATTCTGGGAGAAAATCAGAGAAGTTGGTTGTCTTGTGCTGGAAATCTTTTCCAGTAACTTCTTTGCTGGTGTGATCACATTAACTGAACCAGGCAAGGATTGTGTTGTTTTTTAGTATGTTTTTTGGTTTTGTTTTTAAGAGGGTGAATTTACGAATATTTTGCTCATCTAACTGTGTTGTAAAGGCAATAGAAGAAAAAAATCCCAGAAAGCAAGAGATCGTCATTCTGCAGTGTGTTGATATAAATTGGAACCAGTAATGAGATCCTAAGGGCCTAATTCCATTGCAAAGCTTGGGAAATGCTTTAAATCAGTGTTGGATTTCAGACTGGCTTCCAGAAATCGGATGCAAACTTCTCCCATAAACTGTGACTTCAACTGTTCAGTATCATTATCCTGTTCGTAATTTATAATGCATGTAATCTAAAGTTATAACGGGACATGTTCTTCTGATTGCTGAGCCTTCAGGGAGTCATTAGCTGTTCTAAATTATGTTAACTAGTTGTAAAGCATAAGCACAACAGAGTTTTTCCCCTTTTTGCAGTCAGTTCTTTAGTCTCAGATGGTACTGTCTTCCACTATTGTAGGATACAGAAAATATATTTATGTATCATCTGTTCCAGCTTGTGTGGTTGCTCCAGTGATTGTCAGCTATTTGTTCTAATAATTGATTAACAGAAGTTATTGGTTACTGAGTTTCAGGCAAACATTCTAGCCATGAATTAAGAAGCCTTCAAATCATCATTGACTCTGCGATCCTAATCCTGTGATTCTTCCCTCATTAGCATGGCTTGAACCTGTTTCTGGGCTGCAAGCTCATAGACTCATAGATTCTAGGGTCAGAAGGTACCAATGTGATCATCTAGTCTGACCCCCTGCACAAAGCAGGCCACAGAACCCTACCCATCCACTTCTATAACAAACCTCTAACCTCTGCCTGAGTTATTGAAGTCTTCAAATTGTGGTTTGAAGACCTCAAGCTGCAGAGAATCCACCAGCAAGTGACCCATGCCGGGTAACAGTATTTCTATGCAAATATGCATGTGGTAGGAAATGCTACAGTAGAACAGGTCAATGGTATGTTCAGTGTAGTGTTCTCTCCCCAGCAATGAACAATGTCAGATGTGAAATATGAAGGTGTAAACCACCCAGAATGCATCTAACTGTACAGCCAGTTGACTAATTTGTACAGTGCTCCGACAGTGTCAGGTGCTACATAAGTGCTGAGTATTGTAACAAGACTAAGCTCTGTTGGGAAAACTCTTCCCGACTCCAGCTGGATTTCTGGAGCTGGAAGATGGGGGAAAAACCCCACCTAGTGGAACTGCAGATGTTGTTCTTATTTTGAGCTTATGGGAAAGAGAAACTGGTGATGGTTCTAAGGAGACAGATGGATCATTGCAACCTCTGTCCTGCAGCATACTGGAGAATGGATCACTGTAACCAGGATGAGGAGTGTGCATGATGATTGCCTCCCTAGAGCATGCTAAAAAAGAGTACATTCTAGATCTTAAAGCTCGGCGTGATCATTATCTCCTCTGCCCACTGATTTTTGTATCTCAAAGTGCAATCTAAGGTTGGTCACTGTCACCTTTTCCTGTGCAGAAGGAGCTGAGCATTTGAGTATCCTTGATCAACCTTGTGTTAATTGAGGCAGAGTAAAACTATAAGAAGCTGCAGCATTTCTGACCAGCCTTTCACATACCACCACAGAGAAAGGCACTCTGCAGCCCAGAAGTGCCTGCTGCTAGAGTTTAGTTAATCTGTTATTGCCTGTTAGTACAGTGATACGGCTGCCCTTTATCTCTGTTAGCAAAGTCGGTTTCTTTACACTTTATATAAGCTCTGTGGTTTAAGGGCCTTGACTAAAGACTGAGATTCATAAAATAGTTTGCATCTTTATAATGGTCACTTCCAAGTAGAATTTGGCTACTGCTCACATGTGCTGCTGAGTTGTAACTGTTCTAAGGGCCCCGTAACGTATGGGAATGTCACGTGTCTGTACTTGTCAGGGATGGCCTTACTAAACAATGTTGTGTACACCTGAGAAGCAGCATATTGCTAATATACATGCTCTGCAACTTGATAGCACCTGGCTAATCGACGCTTTCATTTTGGGCCTAACCTTCCCCCTTGCTGAGCACCTTACTTCATGAGTGGTCACATTCATTTCAGTTGAGTGGTTTGTGGAGTCAGCATGAGAAAAGCTGGCAGAACTGGGCCCTGAGCTTGTTCCTGGTGGAATAGATGGGCCAGATATCTCCCCAGCTTCCTCATCCGATTGTGTGTGTGTTCTTTTTCCTCCCCTTTTGAAACACCATGACCTGTCTTACTTTTTATTAGCAGCAGCATTTCTGAAGCCCAGTCTACACACACAGTCACACCGGTTGAACCACAGGTGTGGTTTTAAATCAGTTCAAACTCCTGTGTGGACACTCTTATTTCTGTTGATCTGAAGTCAGTCAGGAACTGGTTTAAGCTGAACCAAATCAGTGTGCTCTGAAACAAAAATAAGTGTCCACACAGGGATTTGTGCTGCTTTAACTATATCAGTTTAAAATCATTAAACTGGAACAGCTTCCCCGTGTCAGAAGAGCCTGGGAAAGCGAGTGCTATCCTGCTTCTTTGGCCTGGGCCCAGTGTTTGTATTTGACAGTGCTCTGGTATGATATGTATTGTCATGTGTCTAGAGGCAATGGCTTAACAGATTAATAATTAACATTGATTCCAAATCTATTTCACAGTATCCTTTATTCTGTCTGGTTCAAATGGCTAATCCGATTCTAATGATATCCAAAGGTCTTTATAATTTTCTGTGTGTTGCCTTCTCTCTCTCACCCCTGATGGCAAGCCAAACTACCCACACTCTGCCCTCCAGCCTTTGGTCTCCTCAGAATAAGTCTGCTCAAAATTCCCCTAAGACAAGAGGAGTTTACTAGGAGGTGACCTTTGTCAAAACAGCACCGTCTCTGCTGGGTGCTGCTTCCAGGCCAGTCAAGCCTCCCTGGTCATTTCCTACCCTGCTTCCGAATGTGATACATGGCTCCAAACACTGATGCTGAAAATATGAGCAGATGACAGCAGACATTTTATTCTCTGTTCCATCTGCCTGTTTAACTACTGGACAATACATTTCTACAGGGAGGCCCCATGAGACCACCCATTGCAATTTGTAAAGTAAAAAATCATATTTTCTCCTTATCTGCAGAAGACCTTTATTTGTGCCGCCTGTTTTACTGGCGCTCATATGGGCTGCCTTTCACACTCCTGCTAGCTCACAGTCAAACTCCACCTGTGGTATATTTGTAACCAGTCCTTCTCCGTGATATAAGTCACCTCCCATTCCATCCACCAAGAGTCACAATAATTAAGAGGCTTCTTGCCGAAGGCATTACTGAGGTATGGTGTCTTTCCAGCTACCTACGTACAGCACCTGATTCTCCACTGCTCTGCACTTTGTGTTGGGACATGGACCAGTGCAAAGTGGGTCAGTGTTAGTGTTTTGTGCTGACCGTGCATGCATGTAAATGACAACAGTGTGCAAGACAGTGGGGAATCAGTCCCATAGACCATGTCTGTAGTGAGCTCCACCTTAAAGGGCCTGATTCTCCATTGCCCCAGTAATTCACGCCCTGCAAATTGAGTGTGAAGTGCTGCTACTCTAGAATGGTGGGGTTTTGCACCCACTTCAGCCTTATTGTAAATGATGGTGTTGCAAGGTGACCAAGAGCTAGGTCCCAAATCTTCCTCGCTTGCACTAACACCAGTTGGGGGTGCTGGTAGAAACCAGTCACCAGGTTCTAACCACCACGCTGTCAAACCTGGTGTCTTGTTCTTCTCTCGCTGAGTTTCTCAGGTGTCTGTCTCTGGTATCTGAGCTCTTGGCCAGCAGGGAGGGAGGTTCTTTCTCCATAGGGCTGAATCTTCTGATTGAAAAACTTTCAACTTCTCCAAAGGGACAGTTAGTTCCTGCTCAGACTGCAGCTGTTGAGCTCTCCTTGTTCAGCCAGGCTCTGTCCCTTTGCAGAACAGTATTCCTGTAGGACACGTGAGTCCTGAGGCTAGCTGGCAGATGCTGAGCCCTGAGTAACAAGGGTAGTGTTGGAAAGTGTTTGTGGCTCGTGTAGATTTAGTGTTATCTTCTGCACGGTGGTTTAATACTTTTTTTTTTTTACCCAGAGAGGACCGATCACTGCTGTCTTGCTGACTCTGCATCCCCACTGTACATACTTTCTGCAGGAGTTGCAGTTTGTTTTCCATTCCTTGGGGGGTGGGGGGAGAGAGAGAGTGAGTGTGTGTGTGTGTGTGTGTGTGTGTGTGTGTGTGTGTGTGTGTGTGTGTGTTCACCCGTGTGTAATTATTGTTTTGTTTGTTTTGGCCAAGGGCTGCTGGCTTTTGAGTTTGCTGTCTCATAGATGCCTCTGGAGTGGAATGAGGGTAGGGTCCTAGGCCTCTGAGCATCACCAACTGCTGCTCTGTTGTGAGGGATGATGTCTTGCTCTGTCCTGGGGCCTTTGTTTCCCTTTGGCCTGCTGCTGCTCTGTGACCATCCAGGTGGCCCTTGTGCTGTGACAAGGTGGGGAACAGTGAAGTGTTCTGAGTCCTCTTATGATAGTGCTGATGGGCTAGCGAGCTATTGAGTAACTTGTAGTGATTGAGTCCATCTGTAGTCCCTGGAAGCTCCCTGCTCTCCTAACTCCTGCAGTTCCCCAGCTGAGCTATTTTGATCACTCTCGTCTGTTTGTTTTATTTGCCCAGCTTCCGAATGTGTCCAGAATCGTAGTGCTGGGTGTCTTTGTCTTGCCGTGACCTTGGAATCCTCTTTCTGGTGGCCTGTCTGCTAGTAGCAGTAACATGCAAAGGTGGGATGGGGTTTGGCTCTGTCCGATCCGTAGCAGAAGCACCAGAACATTTGGATAACAGTTTGAATACGATCCAAGGCCTCAATCCTGCAGCTGATCATGCCGCTGAAACCCTGCTGGGAGCTTCACTGAAACCAACTGTGTTCTGTGCGGGTGTGGGAGCCTGCCAGGATTGAGGCCTAAATCTTCTACTCCCTACTTCAACCATCCTGCAGGGAGAAGCTCAGCCTCTAGACCAAGCTAAATACTCAGTATCCGTTGTTCAATTTCCTGATGTTTGGACTGTGAAATGATGCGCAACCTCAAGGAGGTGGAATTTGCACAAATGTTTCCATTTATGTGCAGCAGGACGAACCTGCTAATGGCCAGTTAAATGTGAAAGTGGAACAGAATGTCTTGTGTGTCAAATATGACCCAATCCAACCATCTTCTTCCTCATGCTCGGCTGCTTTAGCCTGCATGCCCAAACCTGGTGACTGAGCTGTCACCCCAACTCTGGAGAGGGAAAGGGAAAGTGAGGTGTGTGTGAATATGAAGTCAGCCTAGAACAGGGAAAGAACACTTCACTGCCCTGGCTTAGGGTAGGGGTTGGGAGTGCCCTGGTTTCACCGGCAGGCATTTGTGTTTTCTAGGGTGATGCTCCAAGAAGCCCGGAATGCCTTATGTGGATCGACAGAATCGTATCTGTGGGTTTCTAGACATTGAAGAAAATGAGACCTGTGGCAAGTTTCTGCGAAGATATTTCATCCTGGACACTCAGGCCAATTGTCTTCTGTGGTATATGGACAACCCCCAGGTGAGGTCCCAGAATGCACTCTGTGGAGCGTTGCAGATCTGCGTGGCTTTCATACATCACAGCTAAAAAGGCTTCTACTTCCTGATTTATGCTGCATCTGCCCCTCCCACTCTTAAGATGCATTTGTTAGAAGAGTTCAGTGCTGGGGTTTCACAGTGAGAGCTGGCTTTTGATCACACATATCTTTTTTTCCAGTTACCTTGGACCCCTTAGCAGTCCAGCTTGTGTTTGGACTCTGATTGGAGGAAACAGGCTTTATTTAGACAGATATGCTATTAAAACCCAGAAACTGGGATCTCATTTTTTAATTGGCTTTACACTTTTCTCTCTCCTTATTTTTATTACACCAGCTTCGCACACTAGTTAAGATGAGCAGAGACAGCAACTTCAGTGCTGGAAAAAGTGAGTTTCCTTGTTCCTGGAACCCTGTTCTTCTTAGCAGGGGCAACTCTAGCTTTTTTGCCATCCGAAGCACGGCAGTCAGGCAGCCTTTGGCTGCTTGTCTGCGGGAGGTCCCTGGTCCTGTGGATTCGGCGGCAGCCTGCGGGAGGTCCGCCGGTCCTGCGGCTTAAGCCTACCCGCTGCCGAATTGCCGCCGAATCTGTGGGACCGGCAGACCTTCCACAGGCAAGCCACCAAAGACTGCCTGACTGCCGCCCACATAGGGACTGACAGGGCGCCCCCCCCCCGTGGCTTGCCGCCCCAGGCACGCACTTGGAGTGCTGGTTCCTGGAGCTGCCGCTGCTTCTTAGCAATCTGGAATGATTTGTTTCCCGTTCTGATGTTAAAACTGCCATGTAAGAGTCTACCAGGTTCCTAGAGAGACATGGTGGGTGAGATAATATCTTTTACTGAAACTTCTGTTGGTGAGAGAGACAAGCTTTCAAGCTATACAGTTCTTCAGCTCTGTGTAACTCTTGTCCCTTTCACCAAGAGAAGTTAGTCCAGTAAAAGACACTACCTCACCCACCTTGTCTCTCTAGGATCCTGGCACCAGCGTGGCTACAGCAACACTGCAAATATCAGGATCTTGGCGAGTTGAAATCCTCTCTGCAGTTCAATCATTGGTTGTTTTGGCACAAAACATCCCATCATTAATCTCGTGGGTGTCATAATGGAAAGTCGCCTTTTGGATGTCCATTTGTGTCAGATTGTCTGATGCCTGTTTCTGGGGAAGCTGTGTCCCGTAAACGTTATCTCGCACCACTAATTTTCCTTGATGCTTCAAGTTGCATAGAAGAGATGCCTTTATGGGATGGAAAGAGTGTCTCAGGAAGGACCTGGTGGTAGGGATAGCAGATTCTATTGGGCTTTTTTGTATTCTGTCTTGCCACAGCATGAGGTGAACCGCACTTAGTAAGAAATACAGAGGGTGGTCTGTTACACTCTTTTTCTTTTCTTTTTTCTTTTTTTTAAGTCTAGTGTTCACTCATATCCTTTTCCTGCTCTGAGGTTGAATTTTCTACTTCTGGGGCCTGATCCAAAGCCCATTGAAATCTGTGGAAAGACTCTCTCATTGGCTTCAGAGTGTTTGGATCAGGCCTCTGTTGGGAAGCTGGTGCTGGGTCACTTCATTGAAGCAGCATTCAGCCTGAGTGCAGCTGGAAGCAGTCCTTCATTTCCAAGTGGGATGGGTCACTGTCTAGGCCGTGCTTTCTTGCTGAGGGAAGCTAGAATGTGACTGAATGGTATCTGTTATCAGTACATGTGAGCGTGTGTCAGAAGTGTTCCTGAATTCCCCCTCCACACCCTTTTAGACTTTGAATCCAAGACAAATAAAACGAGACTGTCTTCTGGTCTCAGCCAGTGAACCATTCGGCTCCATGCCGCAAGCCCAAAGCTGGGAGTGGAATGTGGGGTAGCAGTTTCTTTTCAAGGTTGGCTCTGACCCGGTGCAGTGATTGGTCACTCTCCCAGATGTTACTCCTAGGGCAGTTCATAGCTGTGGTTAGAATGCAGAACTATTCTGATGAGTCAGTATCAGCCAGCAATGCCTGCTGCTTGCTGTATCGAATGGGGGCAGGGTGTGGGGAGCAGTTGCTATCTTCCTCTTTCTCATTTTGCTAAATAGTATAATCTGCATAATATTTTGTGTGAGCTGCATCTACCTTCAGGCCCCAATCCAGCAGAGCACTTAAGCACACACCTCGAGTCCCTCTAACTTCAATGAGATGTGTGTGTGTGTGCTCAAAGTTAAGCCCCTGTTTAAGTGTTTTGCTGAATAGGAGTGGGCATAAGCTCATACGTAAAGTTAAGCATCTGCTTTGCTGAATTGGGGTGTCAGAAATGAAATGATGCAGGATGCTTTCTGCTATCATGTATGTTGTTAGACTTTCCTATGGCTGAGTCTTTGCAAGAGGATACTGCAACAGATCAGTTTCTCTGTGTAGACTATGCTCTCTTACCCCACACCAATGATATTTTATACAATTTAACCCCTGAAGAGATGATAAAGCCCTATGTCAGTGTGAAACATTATTAGGTCCCCATTCCAGTTCATATCTCAGTGTAAAGACAGTAACAAAAACGATTAAAATATCTGTCATCCTAGAAATAGGGTCATGCAGAATATGCTCACCCAGTAGCCAGGTGTCTGGAGTTTTGTATCTGTTGCGGCTGGCAGCTCCGGGAGTGGTCGTGGCAATTACTACAGTGATTAAAATAATAAGAATAAAAGTGTGAGCTGCAGGAATCTCTTCTGTGTGCACTAGCACAAGTCACCATTTGGACCAGCGTTCATTGTGTGGCGTTTGTAAACGCAGTTCAGAACAAATTTTATTTTATTTTATTTTGTAATCTGTGCCCAGTGCCATGGTCTCTGGCCTCTTGACTAATGTTAAAGAACAGAACAACTTTCCTCATGCAATAAACTACACTCCAACTAGTGCACCTCTTACTGCCTTGCTGCAGCATAGTGATGGGTTTCACACCATGGTAAAATGCTGACACACAGAGACTGTTGGTGAGGACAGAACTCTTAAGATGTCCCTCCATAAACAACGTGTAAAGTGATAGTCTAGCTCACCTGATTTGTGACTGTTTATCGTTTAACTCTTAACATTCTTGACTGTTTTGCAGAATCTGGCTCTCGGGTCAGGAGCTGTCGGATCTTTGCCGCTGACCTATATATCCAAGGTAAAACCAGGGTGGTGTCTCGGGACTGTTCTGCCGTGGGAGGAGGTGAAACAGACCAGGAATAAGCTAATAGCCTGCCCAGTACAGCAATTTGTAGGAGTCCAGAGTTATCTGCTCTATGCTACTACTGGGTAGAACTGGTGAGGATATTGTTCTTCAAAATGTTTGTCAACCAAAAATGTCCTTTTGGTTGAAATCAAAACATTCTGAAAAACCTATTGATTTTGATGAAAATTTGTTTAGAAAAAACCCAGAACTAAACATTGCAATAATGTCAGAATATCCCTTCTTGGCATTTTGGGGAATAGAACATTCCAGTTTGGGGGTTTTTTTAAACAACTTTTCAAAATTAAACTCATTGTGGTTTTTTGTTGTTGTTTTTTTTTTAATAGTATTGAAAAAGTTGACGTTTTAAAAAGTTGGAAATGGGAACAAACTGACTTGAAATGAATTATTTTTTTCAGAAATTTGTTTCCTGGGAAATGTTGAATTTATTTTATTTGTTTTGAAAATCTGAAATTGTGGAATTGCCTGCCAAATAAATCCTCTGATTCTTGCCAGCTCTGCGGTGACAGGTCTCTCAGTGTAGCAAAGAGGTCTGCATTTCCTTTGTCAAATGACATCACATAGGCCAGCAGGGTTGCTGGGCAGAAAGGAGGCTATTTCAATAATGAGGAAGAGTGCAAAGCCACAGAACCCGGAAGCTTTTAGTCAGGGCAACCAGTACACACTCCAGATCGGGCCTTATGCCCCAGCCGTGAGCTGTTTGCAGATGAAACTTCTGGGCCGGAAGATAGCATTTTAAATCTGTTTCATTGCTCAGAGTGCCAGTCTTGCTCAGCAGCCGATTGAACCTGGCTCGCATGCATAACGATGTGTTTTATCAGCTTTGTAATCAGTTTAAGTAAATAATAATCAGCAAAAAGTTGTCATGTAAACATCGCCCACTGCGCAACATGCTCTCGCTGGGACTCTGGAGTTGTGTTGTGGTCCTTTAATGTGCAGTGCAGGAGTGCCTAGAGGGCCCCAGATGAGGTCGGGCCCCATTGTGCTGGCAGGAGCAGCGCCAGGGTTGTTGGTGCCTTAGGCGGAGATCATTCCGCGCTCCCAGTCGGCAGCAATTGGGCGTCGGGAGGGTCCTTCTGCGCTCCGGGTCTTTGGGGCACTTCAGCAGCGGGTCCCAGAGCGAGTGAAGGACCCGCCGCAGAATTGCCGCTGAAGACCCGGAGTGCAGAAGGAATCCCCGCTGCCGAATTGCCGACGAGGGCCGCAAAATGCTGCCCTCCCAAATCCTGGGGCCCTAGGCGACCACCTAGGTCACCTAAATGGAAGCACCGGCCCTGTTTGCTGGATGCTCACAGCTGTTGAGAGACAGTCCCAGTCCCAAAGAGCTTCAGTAGAGGGTGCCTCTTTTCCTACACGTCTCTCCTGTGACGTTTCCATGGGGACTTGAATGAGCTGCTGATTCAAAGCCGTGCCCAACTGAGTGGGAGTCTCCTGTGTAAAGGTGGGTCTGTCTGCGTTTGGAGCTAAGGGAGTGATACCAGCTCCCATCCTCTCATTGAGCTAGTGCAGTGTAGCTAGGGTAGCGCGGGCAGTGGTGGCCCAGGCTACTAGCTGTGCTGAGAACATACCCACCGAGTTCTGGTGGGTTTGCCCTTGGCACAACTAGCCCATGTGCCACTTGCTGTGACTCGGGTCGCCAGTTCTGGTTGGACAAATTCCTGGAGGTTTCATCACATGACATATAATCTTTAATTAAAGATTATACCTTTAATTCCTGGAGGCTCCAGGAAAATCCTGGAGGGTTGGCAGCCCTCGCTGCTTCCCTGGCTACACTGCTGTTTTTAGTGGGCTAGCTTGAGAGTGTCCACGTGAGCTGGGAAGCACCGATGTAAATGTAGCCTCGGGTCTATCTGTGCTTCAAACCGGAGCCGTTAATTCCAGCTCCAGGACACCTACCTGCTGCAGCGCCAGTTGAGCTGGTGCACTAACTGTAACTGCTTAGCCTCGGTGGTGTAAGCCCCGGGACGGGATGGCCACCCCCTGTATGTTCCTGTGGTCTCAGATGGGTTTGTACCCGAGGAAGCTGGCCCCTCCCACTGCTTGTATCCCAGCAGCTAGACTTTGGTTTTTAGCCCATTAACTTGATTAAAGCTAGCATGGATGTGTCTCCTCCAGGTGGAATGGACACCTCCCTTAGGGGGCAGGGTCTCCAAGTGCTGCTCCTCTTCCTGTGTGGCTGGCTGCAATGTTGGTGTTTCAGGGCCTGATATCTCCGCCTCTTTGGCCCCTGGGAGTCCTTTGCCCATATTGTACTCTGCACGGGTGTAACTGACTGCCCAGAGAGCAAGGGGGTAGAGAATCAGATCCCCCATGTCTGTCTTCAGTGTCTGTTCCCTTCAATTGTATTCACCCGCCTCTAGGATGTAGGGTTGTGGGTTCAAGTCCTCATACCAGAACTTTGGCTCAGGCCCAGTGCTGTCCCTGCTGTGCAGTGCCAGGAGCAGTCACTGTCAAACCAAGGTCCCTTCTGGTAATTTCCAGGGGCTGCCAAATGAACGTTAAATATACTAGGGGACTTTTAGAAAAGAGTAGAGGGCCAGTATCCCCACTCCCTGCCTTAATATAGCAGGTACTAGTGCCCAAGGGTGGTTGTGAGCTAATGCTGAGCACAGGGTGGCCATTGTGTTTGCCAGCAGCAGCCCCGGTTCAGAAACACTGAGAATCTCTTCCCAGAGGGAGACTGCCTTGTGGTTAAGGCACTAGCTGAGGTGTGGGAGTCCTGGGTTCAAATCCTACCTCTGCCCTGGTCCAGATTCTTTGTGGCCTTGGGTGAGTCACTTAGTCTTTCTGTGCATCTTTTCCTACAATTTCATTAGTGCTTGTGCAGTGCTCATGTGACAGGGCCAAGGCAGATTAGCCAGAACAGCATCCACCAGAAAGACTGTAAGGTGGGCCATGTAGGTGAAAACAGCACAGGGAACAATACACAGTAGGAAATGTTGCTTGTTTAGCACACCTTGTGCTTTAAATCCCTTGACAGAAAGTCATGTGGCTAATATCGTGGCTCTGTTGACCAGGCAAGTTAAGACTGTGGGCTTGGCTACACTCGAAACTCCAAAGCACTGTTGCGGGAGTGCTCCCGTGGCAGCGCTTTGAAGTGCAAGTGTGGTCATGGCACCAGCGCTTGGAGAGAGCTCCCCCAGCGCTGCAGGTACTCCACCTCCCCAAGGGGATTAGCTTACTGTGCTGGGGCACTGTTTACACTGGCGCTTTACAGCGCTGTAACTTGCTGCGCTCAGAGGGGTGTTTTTTCACACCCCTGTGCGAGAAAGTTGCAGCGCTGTAAAGCAGCAGTGTAGCTAAGGCCTATATGTGCCACCTTTATGTGCTTGGAAGTTCGACCTTCTGGATCTTGGGGTGGGGTGGGATACGAATTGACAGCCCTGGAATCAGCTTTGGTTACCGTAGTTGGAAAAAGACCCAGCAGATCTCTGCTGCTGCTGATTCATGATTTATAAATTAAACTCAGATGAATCAATGCTGAGGGATGCAGTCTTCCCCATTTCAGAAGGAACTTCACTTATAAATTATATATATTTTAGACTAAATGAAAATTGCTACAGCGCTGGATTCAGTCGTAAACTGCAGGGTTGGGTTATACCAGTGGCTTTAACTACCAGTTATAAACATGCCAGAGAAATGGAGGTTTGCTTGAGACAGCATATTTAAAGTATTATAGACTGGTTCAGAAGTAGGAAGCCTGTCAAAACAAATATACTCTATAAAGGCCGTGCCTGGAGCTCCTGGGAATATTACTCTTACATAAATGATTCCTACTCTTTAGGGAGCAACCACTGTTATTTTCCTTCAGTTTTCTTAATTACCGCAGAGTGTGTGTTCAGTCCAACAGAAATTCATACTTGCAGGGCCCCTGAAAGAATTTGCATCCTTGTTGTGCAGTGTGGCTGGCACTGGAGTTGAGGGAGAGCAGCAGATGAGAGACTGCTCTCTGAAGTGACCTTCTTTTGAGGCTGCTGAGTTCGTTATGACACGTGGTCTCTATTAAATCTGATATGACTGAGTTCCTGAGAGCTCACTCAGCTGTGAGGCACCTCATTGTGAGTAGCAGCCCTGGTGAACTTGCATCATCCACTTCATTCTGATATACACAGGATATATCAGCCTCTAAAGGCCAACTGTCGCTTTGCCTGTTCACATATCTGTGGTGGTTTTGTAACGCAGAGGCTTGCCTGGCTTGCTGCAAGGCAGTCCTTTTCCTGTTCGGCGATGGTCTGCTTCCAGCAAAAGAAAATGTTTGCACCAAAGACAATGTTGTAGTAAAACAGTAGCACTGCAGTATATCAACATCAGAGACTTGGTGTGGAAGTAAGAGAAATTACACCACTATAGGGCATGTGTACCCTGTGCTGAGAGAGCCTTTCTAGGTGATCTGCGTCTGTTAGCATGTCCATGTGTGAACATGCACATAGTCTCTTAACTCCATTTGCCAGAATCATGTTAAAGCACAGTTTTTGCTAGCCAGGTTCTAGTACTTTTTTCATCTTCAGCAGAGGCTTAGATCTTGTATGCAAGGTTTTAGCCACATCCATTAAATAAATCTGCAGTTACTGGAGCCGTAGAGCGGTGTAGATATGCATATACATCTCTCCCCCAAAGAAATGCAACGGCAATTCTTCTACCTAGCGCCAGCCATGGGATGTTTACTTGGGACACAGGTACATTTGGGCCCATGATGAGGAAAGCACAGTATTTTCTAGTGAGACACAACTGAGACTAAGGAGGTATGTGAGAAAGGATGTGCTGATGAGCCTTTCTCACTTGTCATGTTAATTTTGCTTTGACTCAGGCTTGCTTGATCTCCTCATGATTTATAAATGGCCTTAATTACAGTGCTGAAGAATGGAAGACAATGTGTCCTTTCTAATGTAAGCAGATGCTGCCCCATCTCACTGCCGCTAACGTGCTTTATTTTAAAAATCTGTTTCTCTTCAGGTCAGCGTCGCCACCCCGAAACAAAAACCGAAAGTCCCATTCTGCTTTGGTGAGTGTAACACATGGGGGAGGGGGACACCAAAATGCCCAGAGCTCACATCATGGCAGATCTCTGACAGGAAGACTGGAGGGTTAGGTGGCTGTTATAAACCATGAGAATTCATAAACAGCAGTTATCCATGGGCCTTCTTTGTTCATTAGTATAAGGTGTTCCAGAAATGTGAGATGCTGTTTGTTGCTGGGAAGAATGTTTTCAGAAAGGGTGAAATTCACACTTTTACTGAGCAGTCAGCACAAAGAACTATGCACCACTTAAGTCCCTCTGAAACCTGTAGGGCTAAATGGTGCCTTGATCCTTTTGCTGGCTTCTTCTGCACAGGGGTGGATTTCATCCAGAATCCTTTGGATAGGACGAGACCTCAGTTTTTCCCTGTACACTCCAGCAGCATGGATGCTCTGGGTGGTTGTCTAGCCTGAGCAACTTTGTCCTAGTGCGTCACTGCACTAATGGAGCTTTCCCCCATATTCACCCTCGTGCTGCAGTGCATTATGCATTGTATTTTTCTGCATTCCTGTCATTGCAAAGAAGAGGTGGTCTGGGATTGATTTCCCTTCCCGGTGGCCCTCGGCTTTACCCAAGCCACAAAAGGTCCTCACTTTCCTGAGCAATAATCTCACCACAGAGTTAAAGCAGCAGAAACAGCAGCACCAGCACATACCTGTCTCAAAGGGCTGGGGGTGGAGGGGGCACAATTTTCTATACTTGCATGTAGGAGACATGAATCAGCACCAAACCCAGAGCAGGTAGCATATTCCCACGCCATGACTGAGCTTGCTGCTTTGCTGTGCTGTGCTACGGGATCCCATGAGCCTACGAAGGTAAAATAGGGGAGTGTTACGGTTTAACTCCTTGGTACTCCAAAGCTGGGACATCCCAGCATAGAGTGTATACGCAGCAGTGCATGTGCAGGGGACTGCAAGTGCAGATAGCTAATGTGAGGAGGCCTGGGTTTGAACAAAACTTTGTGCAGTTCAGAATGTCTCAAGGTTTTCAATGCAGAAATCCTATGAGAATGTTTCCTTTGACCCAGCTGCTGCAAGCCAGAAGGCCCTACTAGCTGAGAAGTCAGGATGGAGAGGAGGGGCTGTGTGTCCCAAGAGAGCCTTTCCAGACTCCCATGGGACTCCTGTTCCAGATTTGATCTGCCTTTGATCATTGCAGATGAAGCTTAAAACTGTGGTTTTGACCACTGGTGGTCATAACAGCTCCCAGGGCACTTGTGAGCATGTTACCACAAGTGCCCTGGTTAAATTCTAATTCAGATTGTTCCAGATCGCTCTGTGGTTTCAGTTGGATTGTGGTATTCTTCATGCACAGTCCTGAACTGTTGTGTAGTGTGGCAACGTGCAGTTAAACAACTGCCATACTCCACCCCAGAGGTGGCTGCAGCGCAGTGGTGGTTCCTTGCATATTTTCCAGTCAAGTGGGTGCAAGGCTGAAATAGGTAATGCTTGCAGGGTACTGTGGGGTTGGAAGTTGAGAGGTGCTGCTGATATGCAAGGTATTATTATTGAATTAGTTTAACCATGCTGAGCAATGACTAGGGTTCCCTTCTCTCTCTCTCTTTTTTTATTCCTCTCTTCGATAGTTATCAATGCTTTATCTCAGCGCTATTTCTTACAAGCCAGCGATCAAAAGGACCTACTGGACTGGGTGGAGGCTCTGAACCGTGCCAGCAAGATTACGGTACGTTACGCTACTATCACTGGCTTTCTCCACTTCCCTCTTGGGCAGTGGGGCTGTCAGAGAAATGTTTGGAAAGCCATATTTAACTTCTAGCTCTGCTTCATCCCCTTTCTGCAACCTGCTCAAAGGTAATGGCTGAGTCTGGCCAGAAACCAGGCTGCTCCTGGAGCCAGCTGTGCGCTGAGTCTGAGCCACGCTTGATGTGGAGTTAGCACTGCTAGCTCTGCAGGAAATTCCTAGTCAGGTTGTGATTCACAACCACAAAACCAAGGAGGGAGTTGAAACCCTACTCTCAGCTAGCTGCTGCTCCGTCCTTCAGTTCCCTTGGGAGCTGCTCCGATCCATCCACATGCAGCATAGTGCTGCTCTGTAGTATAAAGCAATCGTGGTACCGTCAGCATTACTGTCCCAGAGCTCCTGAGCCCCTTCAGCTCCCATAGGAAGGAATGGGACTGCTGCAGCTTCCTGGATAGTACAGAGAAGTTATTTAAACACTGCATGCTTAGCTGCTGCTTTGCAAGTTTTAACAACTTGCATGATTTTATTTTAAGAAAGAAAATACTCCAAGAAAAGGGGCTGATCTTTTCGTTATGAAACTTCCTAAAGAGATTTTAGAGCTGGAAAAAGACACAGGGCCGGATTTCCAAGTGCTTAGCACCCACAATGTGAGCCAAAATTTCAAAAGTCCTTAGGGCTGGTAGCTACCATTGAAAACTATAGTAAGTGAGCTGTTCTGAAAATCTGGCCTCAGATGAGTGAGCTCTGTGGCTTCTTTTCCTTCTCCAGTAACTTAAATCTGGAGAGACTTTTATATTTATAAACAAAGGTAAGATAAATGCATTTCCCGTATTCCCAGGCACAGCTGCTACATGTGACAATGAATAAACCCTTGAAAAGAGAAGCTACTACGGGAGATAGACACACCCTTATGTGTTCTGGTGCCACTGTGTTAAAGTAATTATTGAAGGCTAGGATCTGGGTGTAACAGATTTCTTGCTGCTGCTATCAAAGGGTTTCTTTCTTGTGCTTAAGTGATTTGCTTATTCAGTTTTTCTCCTTCCTGGTATGATTGGTCTCATGAGATTTGATACAGCAAATACTTTGTATTGTGGGACACAGTACGGGAGAGAATGTGACTGGACATGTCTCTGTCTTCCCCTCTCATAGACCAGTGCATTTATATAGCCATAAGTTAACATAAGTGACTTCTGGTTTGCCTGTTCTGATTAAGGTTCTTGAAGCTTGACTCATCCTGGGACACCCCTAACCTAACAGATCCATTGAAGGAGTCATATGATTTTAAAAGGATGAATTGAAGGACTCTATATACCTAATGGTCACAGTGCTAGACGGATTTTACTGCATCATATGCTGATGTATATTGCCTAGTTTTTTTATGAATCATGTATCAAGATGAATGATGTTGAACGAGTTAAGCAGTGATCTTTAGCAAAGACCTCTCTTCTCCAAGCATCAGTCGATCATGTGGTGTGCTATACATCTACATACTGCAATATAATAAAACACACAGGATTTCATTTTCCACAGGGTTGGGGCCTGGCCTGCCTTTTGCTGATGTGCGTTGCACTTGCCTTTTTGTATCTGCAAGTGAACTGAGGATGCAAATCTGGGTCCCTGCAGCTGCCTGATGGAGGGTGAGCTGCTTGGCTGCACCTGCTCTGATTTGCACCTTCCATTCACTTCTGGGTGCAGGTTACACTTGCAAAAACCCCAGGCTAGCCCCAGAGGCATGGCAACTGCCCTGGTGGCAATTTCCTCCAAAGTGCGACTAGCAGAATATGAACTTTAGACCTGAAGGACCCTGATCTGTTTCTCCTCATGCCTTACACCTTGTGTTGTCATTTGCACCTATGGAAAGTTAATGTAAAATGCTACTGTTCTGATCTGAGCGAGCTTTACCTCCACTCTGCATGCATTCTGCAGAAGTGTCAGTGAGGATACAAGGTGCTGGGCATTGGCGAATCGGGCCCCTAGTATGCGGCTTTTAGAAAGAATTGCGTCTCTTTATTGCTGAAAGGAGCCTGTTTGATTTTTAAACCCCTAAAGCCCAAACTATTAAACTTTGGCTGGGCCTTCTTGGATCCTCTGGCTTGTCTACATTGGCTAGCTGGTCTGTGTCACTCACTGGTTGACTGGGTCTTTAGTAGCTCAGCACATCAGACAAATCCAGCAGGGGAGTCTCCTGCCTTCTACAGGGCAGTTAGAAAAGACAGTGCCACTAACAACATTTGCAAGACTTCTGGGTGTGAGATTTGACCCACCTGCTCCCTGTGAACTTCCTTTCTCCCGTGTGCCTGTTCACACAGTCTTGCTTCTCGGGGCCATTCCTGTTACCAAGCTGCAGTGTGGCCGGGTGCTGAGTAGAAACCCATAGTTGCTGAAAGACCAAATACAGTGAAAATGGGCAAGGGAATTAATGTGCTGCCTTTCCTAGAACCAGCAAATAAATTGACCCAGACTGTGTATTGGGCTAGCTGGGCCCTTCATCTGACATCAGAGCTGGTGGACTGAAATGCTAGCTTGTCTGTTGTGCCAACAACAAAAAGCATATGCTGCCCCTGCTTTCGTTTCCGAGATCAATATGGCTTCAAACCCATTTAGACATGAGACCAGAAAGAGATCCCAGGATTCTGGTAGTCCAGACCAGTGTGCTGTGTACAGGGGCGGTTCTAGCTTTTTTGCTGCCCCAAGCACAGCAGGCAGGCAGCCTTCAGTGGTGCGTCTGCAGGAGGTCCCTGGTCCTGTGGCTTTGGCATACCTGCCGCCGAATTGCCACTAAATCCGCAGGACCGGCGGACCTCCCGCAGGCATGCCGCCCAAGGCTGCCTGACTGCTGCCCTCACAGGGACTGACAGGGTGCCCTCCGTGGCTTGCTGCCCCAGGCATGTGCTTGGACCGCTGGTGCCTGGAGCCGCCGCTGGCTGTGTAGCATTTCTTTGTCCTGGCCCTGTGTTGCATACACTCAGGGTGATGCACATGGTTTAGCTGCCTTAGGTGTCAGAGGAATTCTGAAGTGCAGGAAACAGAATTAGTCAGAGAGCATCAATAGTTTATTGAACATGCTGGAATAACAAGTTAAAGCACATGTCTAGATTCAGAAGTTCTAAGAAAGGCTGTTTCTGTATTAAACCTTCCTTGGCACTTCAGGCCGGGCCTAGTATTTCCTTATATCCTAGTCTCTTGGAAGAGCGAGAGGTTTGTCTGTCCCAACAAACGCCTGTTGCTGGGATGTAGGTGTAAAATCGCAAACACGGCAGCAGCATCTAGAGAGAACCGGCTTGCAAAGAGGCACGGTTCAGAAGGACAGTTATTAAGTAGGACAGGCTGTTCTCTTTAATTGCAGTAGGCGTCTGTTTGCCAGAAGCCGGGAATGAGTGATTGGTGCTGGATCACTTGGCATTGGCACCTGTCATTGACCACTGTCGGAAGACAGGCTACTGAGCTAGAGGGACCATTGTTCTGACCCAGTGTGGCCATTCCTATGTTCCCAGACAAGTGAGTAGCCCTAGCCAGGAGGCGCTGGGCTCCCCTGCGGGCTGAAGCATGAGATTCCAGTCCACACTCCTCCCACTGCGAGGCCATTGTTTTTCTGCATTTGTCATGGTCCTGGCTGACTATCCTCAAAGCTGCTTGGGCCATGATAGCCTGGAACAGCTCAGTCACTTATGGGGAGGTTCTGAAAAGCATAACTGGGGTTTTGGGGGGAGATCCAGACTTTCAGTGGGACCTGGGCCCCTAACTGCCCTTTGCCATTGAAAATCCCGCTCTTGATGTGTATTGTGCAAGGCTTGATCTGTTACTTGCCGAAATATTTCTTCAGCACTCTACATGGGCAGCACTAAGCTAAACCTCACAGCAGGGAAAGAAGGATGGTCCAGCTCCTAGGGAGGGTCCTCTTGGATTGAGAGACAGGTTCAGTTCCCTGCTCTCACATAGACTTTCTATGTGACCTTTAGCAAATCACTCGGTTTTTCTCTGCCCTATCTGTACATCATAGCACTGCCCTGCCTGGTGGGGGTGGGGGTGTGAGAATTAAAGACTCTGAGGGGCGTAGATACTGTAGTAGTTGGGGCAGTTAGCTGCAATAGATACCCTGGAGAGGTAGCTCGTTCTTTTTTCCATTTTGCAGATGAAAACTGAGTCACAGGCCGATTGCTGTGAGCTGGATTTGAATGGGCACCCCCTAGCAGTAATGCATGCAGAGATTCAGACCCTTACTATACAATCTCTTCATGTGTGCATTGTGAAACCATTTCCGTTGGTTTGGCCATGTGTGCCAGCTCCTCCAGCATTGACGTGCACAGATCTCCTTGTCTGCACTCCCTTCCGTGATGCTTGAGAAGATGCAGACAGATGAAAGACAGCATGTTGCGCAAGAGGTTCTGATCTGGCCAGTTGCTCGTCATGCCAGCGTGTTTGGCAGCTTGGTGCGCTAGGTGACAACCGCATAAAGTTCCGCCGGACCATGCTGCACAGGTGTAGGTTGCTGAGGCAAAGTGCGCAGTGCTGGTGTGGGAACCTTCTGGCTTGTTGCTTTCTGTCACAGCAGCTGTGCTGTTTCTGAAACAGGAAGCGATGGTGTGTTAAGATGCTCATGTTTCCTGTTCCCTACCACTGAAGGCTGGCTACTTCACTTGGTTAGCAAAGCCTGGCTTTTGAGAACTGCCTGGAGTTTACTGCTTGGGTTATTGCTCCAAAGATTAACTGGAGAAAATATATTTGTCAGCAAAGCAGCAAAATGCTTTCTGTTGAGCCTTTTCATGACCAGTGGATTGATTAGTTCAGCACTGAATCACTTTCTGTACGAGACAGTAGCTGTCGGTTCTGGTCCGGCCAGGAAAGTCTTGGACTATTCACTCCTCTTCTCAGTCCTCATCTACACACAAATTGGAGTCAGCTCAGTTAAACTGGTTCAGTTAGACTAGACCCTTGTGTGGAGACTCTCTCATTTTGTGCTTTTATTTTGGGCAAGCTTCTGTCTGTTCCTAATTCTCTTAAGCGAAACCGAAATAAGCCTGCTCTCAAACAAAAGAAGAGTGTCCACAAAGCCTTTTACACTAGTTTAACTAACCTGGTTTTAAATCACTCCTTAAGTAAAAATGATGTAACCCTGTGTGTAGATAAGCCCTTACTTTTGGGAGGGCAAATTTACTTTTTTATTTAAAAAAATGCTTTAGCACACTGGTCCAGTCTGTTTAAGAGGCCAATCACTGAATGCAAACTACCCTGTGAGTCTAACTTGGGGAATAGCAGGAACATTCCCTGAGACTCTGTGTTTCTCAGTTCCGTCAATGGTTAGAGCTCAGGAGTGCCTGTCTTCTCCCTGCCTGGAGCTCTTTCCTCTAGCCCATGCTAGGAATCAAGAAACCTTTAAATCACATGGGGGGGAACCATTCCAGGACACCTTCACTGTCCCATGTCATTTTCCAGTAGCAACATCTTCTCCTTTGGGCTTACAGTGTGTAGTGCAGTGTCTTTGTCCTGTCCCCTTGCTGTTGAGTGGGATGTTCTGCTCAGTCTGCGGGATGCTGAAGGCAAGGAATAATCATGCATGAGAATCAGGGGCTCCCCGGAGCCAAAAGGCCTTGAGGAGACCTGTGCCTGCGAAGGCACTTGACAAACTGGATACCAATATTGCAGCTCAGGTACCTGGATGCATTCCCTCCTCTCTCTGCAGTTTCTCTGCTGCTGGTGCTAGACCAGCTCTGCAGAGGAGAGAGGTTGTTGACACAGGTAACAAAACTGTTGCTGTAGAAATGGAGTTGTCTTGGGTTTGAGCTTCTTTCCTTGGGCACTATACTTAGCACAGTTGGATTAGTTCCACCCACTCCCCCCCCCCCACGTACTGCCAAAGTTGAGAATTTGGGTAAACAGAGCAAAGCGCAGGGCCAAAGGGCTGGATCCCTAATGACTGAAAAGTCTCTGAGTAAGGCAGGTAACCCCGCCCCTCCCCCAACTCTGGATGTGTCTACACTGCAAAGAAAAACCCGCAGCACCACCACGTCTCAGAGCCTGAGTCAATTGACTCGGGCTTGTGGGGCTAAAAATAGCCATATAAATATCCCTGCTCGGAGTGGAGTTTGGGTTCTGAAACCCAGCGAAGTGGGAGAGTCTTGCAGCCCAAGCAGGAATGTCAACACAACTATTTTTAGCCCTCCAGCCTGAGCGCCGTGGGCCAGAGTCAATTGATTCAGGCTCTGAGTCTCGGTTCTGCAGGTTTTTCTTTGCAATATAGACATACCCCATGTGAACTGGTTGGCAGTTTCCTTTGGCCTGCACAGAGTTACCGCAGCCTGGTTCTCCCCTGCCCTGCTGCTTGTGGTGTGACTCAGCCTGTGTGAAGTATGTGTAACACACAACCAAACTGGAAAGAGTGCCTTTGACATGTGCTTGACACAGGTGGGAAGGACTGCACAGAGTACAGGACAGTGAGGAAGCACACCCATTAGCTTCCATCCCAGTTAAGATGGATGTGCTCCTGCTGACCCACTTTGACCAGACCTGCTGCAGGGAGAGCCCCTTCTGGCATGTGGGGGTCACGCTCTGTTCAGAGAATCCATCCTGAATTTACACCAGCTTGTGGCGAGGAGCCTCTGATTTTAGCCAGAGAAATCCAAGGTTTCAGCTTCAGTCAGAGGGCTGTGGGCTGCGTCCGGCCAGGCCCAGGAGGATCCATGAGCATTTGTGGCTGATTATGCCACACCCATTGGCAGAGTGACAGAGCAGCCAGATTTGCAGTGTCATCTGCATACAAAGGAAGAACAAGTAACTTTACATAGGAACATCCCTGAGTCTCAGGAGCCGGTTTGGGAAAGACCAATGTCGACAGCAAGAGAACAGGCCACACACACAGAGGGAAATGCGTGAGGGCGTGTGCGATTCCTGCACAGATCCGTGCCCTTTCCCCAGGACACGGAGAGGGCTGTTGCCCAAACTGCAGTGGGATTAGAGCAGCCTGGTCCTGCTGTTACCTCTTGCTGGTTAATGGTATATCAGCATTGGGAAGGGGATGATTCAGTGTGCTCGGAATACAAAGCTGGGTCCCAGCAGCTTGCACACTGCTGGGGTCACACTGGTATAAATGTGCTGTCATCTAGCCTGGTTAGACTTGCAAAAGCTAATTGTTAAGGGTGGCAGTAAGTAGAGCAAGATGATTAAAGGAGCACAAATGCGCACAGGGCTCCAGAGGCAGGTCACAGACTCATGTCAGGTAATGTTTAATTACCCACCTCCTCTCTTCTTTCCTCATGTCATAGGGTTCTCCTGCTTGGGATGGAGCCACACCCTCATTAACCTTGATGTGGGGTGTCTTGGTGTGGTGTTTTTTTTTTTGTTTTTTTTTTAAAAGGGCACTGCTGTATTTGTACAGAAGAATGGACAGGCCAATGTCCCAAATGCAGCCCCTAAACCTAAAACTGCTAAGTCTTCATTTCTACCGGGATGGGTGGTTTGGGGCTAGATTTGACGCACCCATTTCTGTCCTTCACAGGTGCCAAAGAGTGGTAGTTTGCCCCCAGCCACAGAGATTACAAAGCCCCCCATTACACCCCAGACCCAGGAGAAGAAACCACAAGTGGCCTACAAAACTGAGATCATTGGAGGGGTGGTTGTGCATACACCTATCTCTGTCAATCAGGTAAGCAGGGTGTGTCTGCATGTCAGATCTGCAGCTTGTGCTAGCAGAGAATGTTCTGAAATGTGCATTCAATTGGGAGGAATCAGAGTGTGCCATGTGAGGATGGCAGCATCGGCAACTTCTGTGATAAAAATCCAGATCAATCAGGCGCCCCCCCCCCCCAAAATCATGAGCTTGAAAATCATCAAAGTTTAAAAACAAATTTTAGGTGCCTGTTCTTTGCCCCCTGGTTTCTGAGCCTTAGGGTTCTGTTGGTTCTCATTTTGCAGCTTTTTCTCGACAACCAGGAGGGCTAGAAATTTCTTTTTCTTTACTTTTTATAAAAGAAAGCTGAGATTCTTGTGAGTCCAGGAGCCTGGGACTATAAGAAAAGTGCCAAGTACTGCCAGTCTCATGATAAAATCACAAGAGTTGGCAATTCGGGGATGGTGAATAGAAACGATCTATAGTTTAACTTTCGCTCCTTGCCTTTCTGTCTCCAAGCACTGGAAATGAAATACTCTTGGTACCAGCACAATGCTCTGGGACTCTAGCCTCTCACTGGCTTGAAGGAGCAATTCTTGAGGGATGTAGGGGGGAAAAGCTGGCAGTTCTCTGCACACTTAGCAGGGTGATGAAATTTATACCACATTCTGCTCTTTGATTTTCCTGTATTTAACTGTTGGGGAGGCTTCCAGACGTGTGCTTGACCCATGTCTGTGCCATTGAATGGGGCTCTGCTTCATCATTTTTATGTCCTAGCTTCTGCCTCTAATCATTTCTCTACCAGACATAACAGAGATCTGTGGAACAACTGTGTGTGATTAACATGGTATGAAGGATAAACAGTCTTGGGATGAAATGCAGGGTCCATGCTGCTTAGCTACCATATGTTTGAGCAGGAAATGCAATATTCCTGCCTATTTCCTCTGTCCAATTCCTTACTAATGCAATCAGCAAAGCTCTGCTGTAAACAGGCCGACAAACATTGCATCAGTTTTCTTCTACAAGCTGTTCCCATCCTGCGTTTTGCATTCTGAAACAGTTAAACAGAACAAACGCTACTCAGGTGTGTAGTTAACTGCAACAAATTATACCTGGATCCCTACTTTTTAAGCAAAGAATATTACCTGTCATCTACCACAGGTGGGAAACCCGCATTTATTATTGTTGTTCATTTTTGTTAAGTGCCTGTCTGAGCCCCTGGACTATGAAGCCGTACAGCGATTGGAGGAATATTTTTTAATACACAGAGATGACAGACTCTGCGAGCTAGGCCGCTCTGCATAGTAACTCACACATTACAACAGTAAAGCTTGTGCGTGAGGCCCACAACAAATCACCCCTCCCTAGAACCCCAGCTGCCCCCACTCCATCCCAGTGTTTCTCTCAGGAAATGGGTGGCTAAATCTATTTTCCAGGGGTCCAAGTTCTGGTTCCTTCACAAAAAACACCTTCCAGGGGACTGTTGGCTCAAGGGCCTCGCCACATTGCAGCTGCTCTGAGCCCAAACCATTTAGCAGCAAAGAATCCTGTGGCACCTTATGGACTAACAGACGTATTGGAGCATGAGCTTTTGTGGGTGAATACCACGAAATATTCACCCACGAAAGTTCATGCTCCAAAACATCTGTTAGTCTATAAGATGCCACAGGACTCTTTGCTGCTATTACAGATCCAAACTAACACGGTTACCCCTCTGATACTTCAGACCATTTAGGTCTTTATAGGCCAAGAACACCTTAAATCCCACCTGGAAACTGATACGCAACTGGGGCAGATTCTGGAGCAACAGTGTCACGTGAGCTGCATGAAGTGTGGCTAGGCAGGCAGGCATATGTCAGGGGATGAAATCTGGTCATTGGCAGATACCCAGAGCCCTCCTGGGGTGTGGTAAAACCTCTTGCTTTCCTTGGACGGGTGCATGCAGAGCAGACTGTGACACAGGAAATCGGTGGCAGGGCTGATGTCTCAACAGCTAGATACTATGGTGACCGTTGTTCCAGAAATGCCTCAGGGAGATGGGTTTAGCTGAAAGGTGTGACCAGAAAGTCCCTTATTGGCTGCGTGTCTAAGCAGCCTCAGTAACACAGCCTAGATCAATAGTTCTTCACGCTGAGCTTGAGTGGCAGGTGCTTCAGACAGTACCATACTGGGGACTTTGGGCTGCATGGGCCTAAATCACACCCCTTTGGTCTGCTTGCCATCTCTCTCACACACGTGTGTCTGGGGAACTGCATGCCCTGGTGCAAGCCAGTAACTTTTTCACCCAGAATTTAGCATGAACCTTTCAAATGTGCAACTTGCTCCAGTTTTCAGCGATGAGGCAGAACTTGGTGCTCAGTTGGAGGCATTTCCAGTGACTGAACTTTAGTGTGATTGTTGGAGGAGGATCTTGAATGCAGTTGCTTTGGTTTACCCCATTATATGACATCTGTTGCCTGGGTAATCTGCCTGGAAGCCTACCTCTGAGTCTGAGGTTTAGGCTCTGAGCTATCTGGGCGAGAGGCAGGAGGCTGTCTGACCTTCTCTGAAGTAACACAGTCTGATTACACACTTCTCCTATTGGTGGAATTGATTTGCACTTTCAGTTCAGGAAACCAGGTCTGTGCCTGTGAAACCTTCCCACTCAGGGTTTATAAATAGCTGCACACAGCACTTCTTTCTGGCTCCAAAGTTCAGTGAACCAAAAGGGGTTTAATGGAGCCACATGCAAAGCTGCAAACTGCCTCAAGTTTCATGCCCCTTGGCTATGGCCTGGTCTCTGTCTCAATTTCCCACTTCTGCAAGGCCCACGGAAGGTCTGAGCCAGGTCACCTGCCTGGTTCCACTAGCCCCCACTGCTGCTCTCCAGAACAGCAGCTGGGAGGTACCACAGGAGGGTGTGGAAACCTCCCTTTCTCCAGTAATCCGAGTCTCCCTTTCCCTGGACGCATGGGAGAGGCATGTGCATGACCATCAGCAACTTCCACCTCTTGGTATTTTGACAGCCTAATTTCAGCTCTTATCAGTCACAGGCCTAAAAATAGAATGGAGAATTAGGTCACTGCGGTGTTCTCCTTGGCAGGCATTTTTAACTCTTCCTTGGCTACACAGATGTGCACATGTGCAGAATTGGGCCTGACTGAGCATAGGCATTGCTAGGGTTAGATAAGACTCATGATTCATCTAGACCAGTAGCCTGTCTCTGATTGTGGCCAGCACCAGTTCCTTCAGTAGAAGGTGCAAGAGACCTGGCGATGTGATCATGGGATAATCTCCTTGTGGGAGGAGTTTCTTCCTGACCCCTGTCACTGAGAGGTTGGGTTGTTCCCTGAAGCGGGGTTTAATAGCCATCTTTTTAATCCTAACTCAATGTGTCTGTTCTCCTTATCCATGTACATGTCTAAGGGATACTGCTGGCAGGAAGTAGCAGAGCGAAACAATTGTACCGCTCCATCCTGTGTGAACAGGAACTCAAACTATCTAACTGATCAGAGAGAAGGTTAAGATGTGACTTGATTGTGGTCTAGTACCTACAAGGACAGAGGCTTTGTGATAGCAAAGAGATCTTTAGTTTAGCAGACAAAGGCAGGAAAAGATCCAGTGGCTGGAAACTGAAACTAGCAAATTCAGACCAGAAATAAGGTGCAAATTTTTAACATGGAGGTTAAATGACCATTGAGGCATCTCACTCAGGATGCTGTGGTTTCTCCATCACTTTAAGTCCAAGTTGCTTGGTTCTCCAAGAGAGATGCTCTGGCTCAAAGTAGGAGTCACTGGGTGAGCGTCTCTGGCCAGTGTTCTGCAGGAGGTAAGACCAGATGATCTAATGGTCTCTTCTAGCCTTAAATTCTATGACTCGATATGGTTTCCAGGGGGTGTTCCCTCCCGTTTTGAAGCAATTCCTCCTATCTCAGTCCCTGGTGTGTGTGTGTGGGGCTCACTACCTGAGTGGAGCAGTTCTATAAGGAGACACATTTCACCATTTCTGGGAAGGTAGGAGAGTGTTCAATCTGAAGGACCACTTTCATCCTTCCTACCGTGCTGTAGGGATGAGGCCTGGCCTGCTAGTTAGAGCACCAGCCCGGTACTCAAAAGACATGGGTGATGTTCCTGGCTGCACCATTGATCTTAGGTGCTGTGACCTTGGTTGTGTCACTTCCTATCTCTGTGCCAGTTTCCCAGCCTGTAAAATGGGGATAATGCTATTGAGCTGCCTGGGTGCTGATACTCGCTGCAGGGGCACGCACTGGGAGGCAGTCCCATTTTTGTAAGTGCTTTGAGACCTGGGGATGGAAGGGGCTAGAGAACTGCAGAAGGTTATGGTAGATTTCCTCTGGAACGTGGGGTTTTAGCCTGGGTGTCTCCTCTGCCTCTACCAGAGCACTAGAAAACAGGCAGAGAAATGAAACTGGCCCCACCCTCGCTCAGCATGTCTGGTACCAGTTTCCAAGCAAAACTCCCATGCTAGTTTGGTGCGAATGGCTGCTCTGTGCTTAAACTGAGAACAAGCCTTTCCCTCGACACAGTGGCATTTGCCTCCTTGAGGGTGGCAGCTCCCTTTGACTCCCACTCCCTGGGAATGTTTGTAGGTGGGTGCAAATGAATCCCCAGGGCTGGCAGCTAGCGCTCTTGGTGCGTGCTCCTTGGGCACCGAGTCCTTGGCAGGAAGCCCAGAGCACCCCCACGCTTTTTCTGTTTGGCTGCAATCCAGGCTGAGAATCCAAGAGGAGGTTTCCAGGCCCAGCTGCAACAACGTTTACATCCTCCCTGGGTTTCTAACTCGGCTTCACTTCCTTGCCCAAGCCTAATTTTTCATCCCTGTTTTGGGAAGTTCTTGTTTGTTTCTGTGGGTTTCTCTACAAGGCTCTGGCTGGCCCCAGCCATGTGCATCAGGGTGGGGGAACCAAGCCTTCTTTCTGACTCTGTGTTTTTTCTGGCTCCTCATTGGGGCCCAGTGGCTGCTAGCCAGTGGTTTCCCCTCTGACACTAAGCTGCTTTGTGGAGTGCAGAGGGAGCCTGTAGCCTGAGTGAGCAGGGCAGCAGCAGCTGGGCACACAATGGTGCTGTGTATTCTGGCCTTTTGTCACTTGGGAGCCAAGTTTATTGTCTATTAAAAACAAATAAGCAGCAGTTAAGTGGGCACCCTGCCATGTGATTTATGTTGCAAGTGAATACTGGTCTGTTCTCCCATGTGAGTGGCTGGAGGTTTGCTTTTGAGTTAGTTTGTTCTCCAAAAAAGCCTAAAGCTCCATCCACAGACCCTGTTTGCTTCAGAGTCGCTTTCGCAGTGCAGAGGGTGTTGAGGAAAGGAGGCCAGCTGCTGAGTTATTTTCTGCAATTCCGATGCTGCCCGTGGTGAAATGGACTTTCCTCCCAGCCAGGCTTCGCCTGCGGCAGCCTCCTGAGCCTGCATTCATGGCCTCTCTGCCTTGCCTCAGGTGCAGCTTTGTGACTCCATGCAGGAGGAAAGGAGAGTCCTGGCTTCACTGATAGGATGGATGGAAAAGCCTTGCTCCTGTCTAGTGCATTTCTCTGGGAGTCAGTGTAGGATTGCTCCTTACAGCCTAACCTCTGGGGAAATGTCTTCCCTAACGATGCACCTTCTGTCCGTCCCTCTGGGAGACTGATCCCTCAACTCTCTTCCGTCCTTCCCCGAACACCAAGTGCTGCAACAAATGGCAAAGAGCCTGTGCGAATCCACGTGACTGGGGAGTGGCTGGTTCCCTCCTGCTGCGAACGCATTTCTGCTGCCCAGCAGCTAAGTGGGCTGCAGAGTGCCCTGCTGGCTCAGAGGGGCACGGAAGGGAGTGAAGGGCTGGCTTGGGCACAAGTTGCTATATTTTTATTGATTTATTTTGGTCCTGGAAAAATCAAAGTCCTATTGTGGAGGGAGGGGGAAAGTGCACAGCTGAGGGTGAGAGATGGGGCATGTTGTCTGGTTAACCACACCAGGCCTCTTCACCAGCGTGCATGCCATATAAGGACAGCTCAAGCCCTGCAAGCCAACGGATAAGAGCCAGGAGCCTCTGCTCGAACAATTCACTAACCTCAAACTTGTGCTGAAAGGAGGAGGAGGGGAGAGAGATGTGCACAGTGATTACATTTTATCTCCCTCCGCACCCCCCAAGTTCTGCCTTATGAAGGAGGTGGGAGGGGCTGGGCTGGGTGCCTCTTTCTTAGGGTTTCTATAATGAGGGCAGAGTAGCAATGGCACAGCAGCAGCAGGCAGTGGAAAATGTATCTGCCTGCTGACTTCTATCACATTTTCCCCCCTTTGAGTTTCAAGAAGTACCAAGCCACCTTCCCCCAGGACAAGCAGGGCAAAGGAGGGCAGCTAGAGGCTGGTGGAACTTGGCTCCTTTCCCTTCGGCTGTGTGATTGCCTTGGTGTTGCTGTTTTCTGAACGAGGTGCTGCAGGCAAACCACAGAGCACAGGAACGCTACAGCCAGTCTGACTGAGTGTCCTGACACTGCTCTGAGGACCAGCAAGAGCCCACGTGGGCTGGGCTGACATGCCCCATCCATCAGCCTCTTCTGAGCAGTGCCTGCTGCCGTGTCAGATTCCCAGCCTGGCAGCTGCAACGGGACGTGTTCTCTCTGCTCCTGTGAGCTGTCTGGCAGCGTGATTCCTGCGAGTCTGGTGAGCAGGGCACCTGCTGCCAACTGGCAGGGACGGAGCAAGCTGGGGTGCTGCAGGACGAGCACGTGTATGTGCAGCTTTGTGATCCTAGCGCACCCGGTGCCTGGGCCGGTGGCTGGTCCAGATAAGGAGTTGGGGTTGGAATGGACCTGCAGTCCCTGTGTGCCAGGGACTGAAGAAGGCCCTTTAGGAAAGGAACAACACCCAGTGCAGGACAGCAAATTCCAGACCTCTGAATCCCCACAGTGTTACTTTCCGGTGGCTGGAAGAGGCCCAGAGTGCTGCAAGTTTGCATCAGATGCCTGCAGAGCACCCAGAGATGAGCTGAGGCCTGACAGAGACTGTGGCTTGCTGAGACTGAGGTCTGTGCGAGAGAGATTTGGTTTGGTGCAGCAGGATGGGTGTCCCATATTGCGCCAATGACTTTGCAACGTGCAGACTGCAGCATCTGTCCCTGGGCAGCCCCTGCCCTGAGTGACATTGCTGGGCACAAATAAACCACTTCACATCCCCAGGCACGGTGCCAGCTGCATTGTACAGGGTTTCACAGATTCAGAATTTAAGGCCAGGAGGGACCATCAAATCACCTAGACTGACTCGTCTGTATAACACAGGCCGTAGAATTTCATCCGGTTATCCCTGTACTGAGCCTGATAACGTGTTTGGCTAAAGCAAACATGGCCTGGATGCTCTTCTGCAAGACATCAGGAGGTGGCGAATGCACCACTCCCCTCAGTGGTTTGTCCTTCACTTAACAATGTGGGCCTGGTTTCTAATTTGAATTTGTCTGGCTCCAGCTTCCAGCCATTGGTTCTTGTTTTGCCTTTCTCTGCAGTACTGGTCTCACCAACACCGTATGCAGGAATCAAATCAGCTTCCTGCTCCTACTCCTTAGCACTCAAGAAAGAGATCCTGGAGTTCATGTGGATAGTTTTCTGAAAACATCCACTCAATGTGCAGCAGCAGGCAAAAAGCGAACAGAATGTTGGGAACCATTAGAAAAGGGGTAGATAATAAGACAGTTAATATCGAAATGTCACTATATAAATCCATGATACACCCACACCTGGAATAATGTGTGCAGTTCTGGTCGCCCTGTTTCAAAAAAGATATATTAAAATTGGAAAAGGTACAGAGAAAGTCAAAAATGATTAGGCGTGTGGGATAGCTTCCATATGAGGAGAGATTTTAAAGACTCAGACTGTTCAGCTTAGAAAAGAGCTTATTAAGGAGGGGCATGATAGAGGTCTATAAAATCATGAATGAGGTGGAGAAAATGAATAAGGAAATGTTATTTACCTCTCCACATAACACAAGAATAAGAGGTCATCCAATGAAATTAATAGACATCAGCTTTAAAACAAACAAAAGGCAGTACTTTTCCCACAAAACACACAGTTAACCTCTGGAACTCATTGCCAGGGGATGTTGCCAAAATTATAGCTGGGTTCAAAAGAGATTTAGGTAAGTTCATGGCAGATAGGTCCATCAAGGGCTATTAGCCAAAATGGTCAAGGATGCAACCCACTTCGCTGGGTGTCCCTAGCCTCTGTTTGCCAGAAGCTGGGAATGGGTGACGGGATGGATCACTTGATAATTGCCTATTCTGTTCATTCCCTCTGGGGCACCTGGCATTGTCCACTGTCAGAAGACAGGATACTGGGCTAGATGGACCATTGGTCTGACCTAGTATGACCTTATGTTCAATTTTTGTGTCATCCACAAATTTTATTAGCAGTGACTTTATTTTTTACTTTCAGATCACTAGTAAAAAGGTGAAATAGCTTTGGGTCTAGTACTGGCCCCTGCAGAGCCCCACTAGAAATGCCCCCTTTCGAAGCTGATTAATTAACAACTACATTTTGAGATCTGTCAGTTAGCCAGTTCTTCGTCCATTTAAAGTGCACGTCATATTAGTGTGTCATGCTAATGTTTGAATCTGCATGTTATGTGGTACTAAGTCCAGCTCCTTGGTGTAGCTTTGTGTCTGACTTTCCAAGGTGTGATGTGCCTACCAGGCTCCCCCGCCCACCGAGGCCTAGGTTTGCTGAGTTGTGCCTTTTTTTTTTTTTTTCACTTGCACTGCAAGTGCTCAGCACCTCTGAAAATCAGGACACTTGCAAACATTGCTCTCATGCTTGCATGGGGCAGGCGTCTTGTTCGGCTAGGCTAATAAAATATCATTTGATTGTGGCAAGGGGCAGGAGTAGATTAGAGGCTGGACTACTAAATTCCTTTGGCTGTTCTGCCAGGCTCAACCATGCACGCACCATCACTCTCCCATCCTCAGGCTGTCTGCAGGTTTCCAATTGTTCTCCTTTTGTTTCAGAATGGAGGGGAAGGCACAGATGGAGGCGACGTGGCCACTCACCCTCTTCTGAGACGCTCCCAGAGCTACATACCCACCTCTGCCTCCAAGCCGTCCACAGGGCCACCCATCCTCAAGAGCGGCTACTGCGTGAAGCAGGGGAATGTGGTGAGTGCCTGTTGCAGGGTCACACTGAGTCCATGGAGCAGAGCACTGGGAGGGGGGGCTTGAAAGGAGCTTGATTTTATTGCTTCTGAGCCTTCTCTTGCTTTCCCCACTCCGCTGCTCCTCAAAGGGGTGCTTTTCACTTCTCAGGGTCCATGGATCACATTGGCATGAACAGTTGCTCTGTGTAGGAGGAGGGAGTGTGGCAGTGTTGGTGCAGAATGGTGCTGGTGTCAGAGCAGTGGTAGTGATTCAGCACCCTCAGTTATGAGCTGCTAGCTCTCAGCTTTCTGTTCCCCAGTGGAGCAGGCTCAGTGCTTTCACCAATGCCCCTTTTTTTGGAAAATGTGATCCCTAGGTTCTCAGGCCCCATTTGTTTTTTCCAAGGGGCTGGGAAGGCTGGAACTCAACCCTGGAAGCATTAGGGACTGTTCTGTCTGTTTTTCAGAGGAAGAGCTGGAAACGCCGGTACTTTGCTCTTGACGACTTTACCATCAGTTATTTCAAGTGCGAGCAGGTAAGCAGCCCCAGGGCCGGTGTAAGGATGTTTCGTGCCCTAGGTGAAACTTCCACCTTACGCCAGCCCCCGCCCTGAGGTGCCCCCCCTCCCCGTGGCAGCTCCTCCGCCCTGAGGCACCCCCCCGCAGCCCCAGCTCACCCCTGCTCCGCCTCCTCCCCGAGCACACTGTCGCTGCTTCACTTCTCCCGCCTCCCAGGCTTGCGGTGCCAATCAGCTTAGGCATTGCAAGCCTGGGAGGTGGGAGAAGTGAAGCAGCCATGGCGTGCTCAGGGAGGAGGTGGGGCAGGGGTGAGCTGGGGCGGGGAGTTCCTCTGCGTGCCGCCCCCTCACCCTTACTTGTTGCAGATGGCCCTCCTCGCGCCCCACTGCCCCAGCCCCCTCCACCTAAATGCTGGCAGCAACCGGGGCAGCCAAAGATCTGGCCGCCACGGTCGCTGCAGAAGAAAATGCCACCTCGCAAATCCTAGTGCCCTAGGCTACTGCTTAGGTCACCTAAATGGTTGCACCGGCTCTGAGCAGCTCCCTCTCGCTCACTGTTCTCTGGGTGACCTTGTCCACTTGTCCCTTCCCTCGTGGGTGTATTGGGCTTGGCATTTGCAAGGCTGCATTTTTGGCTTCTGTTAAAATCAATCAAAATTTTGAGCACAGAAAATATGTGGGAGAGAACCTCACGTTTGGCGCTAAAGCTAAGAACAGATCCCACATACTGCGGGGGTGCAGGGAGCGGGTGCAGTGGCTGGGTTTAGGGACAGGTGGCAATCTGTGCCTTTGGCACAAATACAGCTCAAAACTGTGCTGTCGCAGAGGCTGTTCCTCTGCCTAAACCACCATGGAGTCCTGAGTCCTGTTTCTGCAAGCAAGAAACCTCACGCACGCGCCTGCATGCTCACCTCCCAACCAGGGGCGGCTCCAGGCACCAGCATGCCAAGCGCGGGCCTGAGGCGGCAAGCCATGGAGGGCACTCTTCCGGTCGCCGTGAAGGCAGCAGGCAGGTTGCCTTCGGCTGGATGTCTGCAGAGGGTCCGCTGGTCCTGAGCCTTCGGCGGACCTCCTGCAGGCGTGCCGCCGAATCCACAGGACCGGGGACTTCCCACAGGCAAGCCACCGAAGGCATCCTGCCTGCAGTGCTTGGGGCGGCAAAATACCTAGAGCCGCCCCTGCTCCCAACATATGCATACTTCCAACACACACCCCGCAGCATAGGTGGCATGCACCATCACGACTGTAATTGGCCATGGATGCATTTAGGGGACAAACTAGAAGAAGGCTTCTAACCATCAGCAAGGGGAGTGAGGTTCTGGAACAGTCTCCCAGTAGCACTGAGGGCAAGTAATCAGTCTAGTCTTAAAACAGAGCTTGATAAGTTTACAGGTGGGATTATATGACGGAGGTTGCTTGCGACAGCAGAAGACTGGATTTAGTGACCCAGGATGGCTCTCCCAGCCCTGTATCTCACATGCCATGCTGCATGCTCCACTGCATGTATGCAGCCAGACCCCCCTCATGCCCGTGAGATGCCGGTTGGACTTCCCAAGACTTGAGACAGACGGGAGAGGAAGGCGCAGAGCAAAGAATGGAAAGGGGGTGAATTGAATGTGATCCAATAGACTAAAAAAAAACCAGCAAAACCTTGCCGTGCTCATCTGCCTTCCCCTTCTCAGTCGCTGTTCACTGGGTGCTGCTTCTGGGTTAGGGATGAGGGGGTGAGAGATGCTAGATGGAGCCGCCATTTGGGAATGCTCCTGCCCAGTGACATCTCTCCTTATTCCAGCCAGTGGCCAAGGAACCGGTCACCCCAGGACTCCGTCCATGGAGGCTTTGCTGAAGGTTGCTCTTAGGTCTCATAATTCAAAGTTCCTGGGTGCTAGAGTGAGCTCCCAGTGCCACCAGAGCAGCCCGCTAGGTTGAGACAGAACCACTGACTCTGTTTTGTTTTGTCTTGTCTCCCCAGGACAAGGAGCCCTTGCGTTCGATCCTCCTCAAGGATGTCCTCAAAACCCGTGAATGTCTAGTCAAATCTGGGTAATGCCTTTTCCTGCACTTCTGTTGTATTTGATCCCGTTAGAAGTGAGGTGGGACTATGAAAGGACTTTATCCTCAGATGTGCTAGCCCGGGTGTCCTAGCCAAATTCCAGTGGGGTGGCTGCATCCTGCCTGGCCAAGGACACCCTTCTGGTTTTGCAGATGGTTCTTCGCTTCCTGTGTGAACCTGCTCTGTAGCACTGCCGCTAAATAGTGTATGTTTACACAGCGAGCAGCTGTCCATGGCATTGAGCCTCAGAGCCGGGACCAGCAGCCACAGTGCTAATAGTAGCTGTGTACACATCACAGGTCAGGCTTTAGCTCAGGCTCTGAAGCTGAGCCCAAGCTCCAGCCCAAGCCGCCATGTCTACAAGGCTGTTCATAGTGCAAGCCTGAGTCTGTCAACTCAGGTCTGAGCCTGGCTGCTGCAGGCTATGTAGACATGCCCACAGTGCTGTGTTATGACCTAGCAATGGATGGATCGGCAGGATGGGCTAGTGGCTAGAGCCCTGCATGGGCACTCGGGACACCAGGGTCCATTTTCTGGCTCTGCCACAGGCTTCCTGAGAGATTTTGGGCAAGTCATGTAATCCCTCTGTGCCTCAGTTTCCCATCTGTAAGTGGAGATGCTAGCAATGCCCTGCTGCATAAGGTGGCTATGAGGGTATGTGCTCAGATACTGCAGTGAGGAAAAGACTCAGGGGAGGGGGAGGGTGACATGAGGACCCTCTGAGTGGAGCAAGTATGCAAGGAAAGAATGGGAGAATTATGGAACGTTAAGGAACAATGAGAGAGTCTGACCAATCCACAGCGGCCCGTAAGGCTCCTTTGGGAGGACAGTACTAGGGCATGAGTGAGGACTGGTAGGTCCTAATCCCAGCTCTGGCACTGACTCTCTGTGTGAGCGTCAGGAAATCACCTCACCTCTACGTGCCTCAATTCCCCATCTGGAAAAGGGATGTGACGAAGAGGGGCACCTAAGGGATGCAAAGGGCAGATTGTAGTTTAAGTTGCCACAGCTGAGTTCCCAGCCAGGGCTGTCACAACCTGATTCTCCTCAGATCATGTGTTCTCTGGTGCCTTCCTTGTTTGAGTTATGCTGTGTCTCACTGGAATTCCCCAGTGGTCACATTTCACAGCGTCCCCTGTGTCACAGGTTTGCTGCTGATCTCAGGCAGTTTTCAGGGTTGGTTTGTGGCTGGGACCCTTGCCTTTCATCGAGGGCATCTTTCCAATATGTAGCACCTTTAATTTTTCCTTTATTTTGTTTTCCTGTTATCCATCTGGAGTTGGGACCCAGCTCCCTGTGCTGGCACAGATTACTGGCCCGGCCAAGTTACGCTGTGTCTAGACATCCCATTTCAATTAGCACCTTTGATCTGAGCAATCCCATATACTTACCTGGATGCTGGGGCTCCCTTTTTCAGAAGAAGTGAATTTACGGAGAGTAGAGCCGCTCAGAGTCCCCAGAAGGAACTGGCAAGGGAATGCATTCCACGGCCAGTTGCAGGTGGACAGCCTGAGCAAGAACACTTAACCCCTGTTAAACAGAGTGCAGAGAGACCCCCTACCAAGCAGAGCAGCGACCCAGACTGCAACGGTGGAATAAACGCCTGTTATATTCAAGGAAGAAAGGTGGGGTGCCCCTGTGGGGATTTGGAGCGGGGCTGCAGCTTCCCATATACATCTAGGGGAAGTCAGCTGCTGGCCAAAATTCATCCCCCCCCCTCCACCCTTGGTGCACTGAATTGGATGTGTACCTGAGGACAGCAAATGGGCGGCTAGTTAGAACTGTGCTCAATGGAGGATCATGGTCTGTGTGGCAATGAGGAGGGGCTCTGCAGACATACAGTTACTGTTTGTGAGTGAACTCTAAGCTTGGGTTTGACTTGTATTAGCCAATTGGCTAATTCTTGCCCCATCTTATTCTGGCATGACCCTAGATCTGCACCAATACAGATGTTGCCACAGTTAAAATTGTGAGAGGGAAGCACAGTGCACTGGATGCTGAATAACAGTATCCGTGTCCTTAATGAACTGAAGAAACTACTCAGGAAACTAAGACTTCTGTGCTGCTGGCAGGGACAAAGGCAGCTCGGGTCACATGCAGTCCAAGTACTCACCGGGCAAGTGTCCTCTCCACCCAGACCTATCAAACATGGTTTGGTTTTCTTCATTATCTTCTCCCTCACTTGTGCATCCCTGTCCCCCAGGGTCCTGTGATGGGCACTGCTTTTGAGTCATGTTCCTTGTTTACTGGGTTTTGGTGCACTGGTTTTGAATGGACCCATGTTATCAGATATGATGAAAACCAGATGAATTGATTGACAGTGATTTCATAGGCAGGCTGCACAACATCTTTAGTGTAATTTACTACTTGTGATATTTGTGCTTGCACTGAGCCTTAGGAGAGCCCTGAATAAGACCAGGCCTTTATGAATGCTGTTTTATTACCCAAATTAGCAGTGGAGATGCTGAATATATCCAAGTTGATTTAAAGGTATGGAAGTGAAAACATGAGCTAGAGCTTTAATGAAACAAACTCTTCTTGCCCTATGCAAAAACCATTTGACTGACAGAATTATTTCACACTTGATAGTGAGGATACGCTTATAAAGGCTAAATAAAGAGTTAATAAATCAAATAGACAGGAGTAGTATGTGTTATAAGCACATCAGTAGACGGTGTTGTAGATGGTTATAATCTATGCTTATAAGCAGTCTCTTGACCTGCTGGACTTTAACAATTGACTAGCCATTTATTTAAAACCTCTATTAATAATTTATTATCCTTTATCAACTATTTATAAATGGAACTTTTGTATAAAGTGTGGGCTGAGAATCATTTGGCTTGCAGACTGCAGTGCACGTGTGTAAACAAGGTGTATTTAATAAGAAACACAGACCTCAATTCTATATAACTTAAGATTAATACTGAATACATCCAAGGTCTGCATTGAATATTCTGTTGTTAATGTTTTCTAGATATGAACATGAAGAAGAAATAGTCTATCCTGCTTGTGATGAATTCAGGGTAAATCTCTCTGTCTCTTGTTTCTAGTGACCTTCTCATGCGGGACAATCTGTTTGAAATCACAACGAGCTCTAGGACATTCTACATACAGGTAAAATCATTCCTAGTTTCAAAGGACTTTGAAGTGATTAGATAACCTGTACTGCACATGAGCTCATAATGGGGACTGGTGTTTTGCTTTGAGTTTACTGTTTTAGGCAGTAAATTTAGCTCTTGACAGTTGCTCTGAGTCACAGTCCTCTAAACAGGATGCTCCCTGATGGGCTTCCAACCAGAAAACACAAGTAGGTGAGTTTGTATACAACTCAGCTCAGCTTTGAGGCTCCAGTTGAGGGTAGGGGGGAAGGAGAAAAGAAAACTGCCTGGTGGTTTCAGTTCTCCAATTCAGTGTATTTATAATTGCAGCAATTTGTATGGGCAGGAAGAAACATGTAGACACAAAAGTACCAACACTTAGATGAAAATCCAGATGGAGAAAGTCATGACTGAAAAATTATTTCACTAGGAGGGTGGTGAAGCATTGGAATGGGCTACCTAGGAAGGTGGTGGAATCACCTTCCTTAGAGGTTTTTAAGTCAGGCTTGACAAAGGGATGATTTATTTGGGAATTGGTCTTGCTTTGAGCAGGGAGTTGGACTAGATACCTCCTGAGGTCCACCGGCGGATTAACAAATTTGCCGCCCCTAGGCCCACAAAAAATTGCCGCCCCCCCCCCCCCCCCCCGCCAGCTCACCTCCGCTCCCTTGCAGCAAGCCTGAGGAGGGGAGGGGAGAAGGGGAGTTGTGGCGCGCTCGGGCGATGATGGAGGTGGAGTGATGGTGAACTCTGGCAGGGAGCGGTTCCCTGCCCACCCCCGCCCGAAGATTTACTCCCCACGCCTGCTGGCCCCAGGTCACCTCCCTATCCCCTAAGTGCGCTGATACTCACTTCTCCCTCCCTCCCAGCGCTTTCGCGCGGCAAGCCTGAGAGGGAAAGGGGAGAAGGGGAGTTGCGGCGCACTTGGGAGATGGTAGCGGTGAAGCGGAGGTGAGCTGGGGTGGGGAGTGGTTCCCGGCCCCCCTGGGTTACTACCCGTGCCCGCGGGTCCCAGCTCACCTCTGCTCTGCCTCCTCCGATCGTGTAGCTACTCGCTTCTCCTTCCCTCCCAGCGCTTTCGCATGGCAAGCCTGGGAGGCAGGAGGGAAGTGCAGCGCACCTGGGAGAGGAGGTGGGTGGGGGATTTGGGGAAGGGGCAGAGTTGGGGAGGGCGCGTGAGCAAATTTGCTGCCCTAGGCCTAAGCCTTGTTGGCCTAGGTGATAATACATCGCTGCTGAGGTCCCTTCCAACCCAGATATTCTATGATTCTACGACTGCAGCTTCCTTGTCCTGAAGTTTGCTGTCAATCAGGCCAGCCCTCTTCCACTTCCTCAGGACTGTTGATCATTCCCAGCTCCTGGTGCCACATGGAGGATGGAAAGTGAACTGAAGGCTGGCTTGCAGCAGTGCGGGCTGCTTCCTGCTTTTTAAGGCAAATACTGATCCTAACACAATGATAATGCTCAGATATCTCCCTTTCTCTCTCTGGGGCACTGTGCAAACATTAGCGAATAGCAGCTGGTTATCCTCTACTTCTAGCCCCTCTTAACTCTTTCTTGGGAGGCTGTCGGCCCGATTCTCCATTACGTTGTTTTTTGAACAGTCATTTACACCAGTGCAGATTGCTACCATCCTGATTTGGGAGCATTTTACATCTGCTTTGCAATGGCGTTACTGATCACATGAAGTAAACAGCAAAGAAGAGTCTGGCCCTGTAGGTACAGAGCTATATAAGTTTCAGAGTGTTAGCCGTGTTAGTCTGTATCAGCAAAAAGAACGAGGAGTCCTTGTGCCACCGCAGAGACTAACTGGGATGAAGTGGGTTGTAGCCCACGAAAGCTTATGCCCAAATACATTTGTTAGGCCATGTCTACACTACAGCATAAAATCGAAATTATTAAAACCGGTTTTATAAAACTGGTTTTATAAAATCGATTTTACGCGTCCACACTAGGGCACATTAATTCGGTGGTGTGCGTCCATGGTCCTAGGCTACCATCGATTTCCGGAGCGATGCACTCTGGGTAGCTCAGTAAAAGAATGAGACCAATAACTTCGATTTCCATCCACACTAAACCTAAATCGATATAGTAATATCGATTTTAGGGTTACTCCTCTCGTTGGGGAGGAGTACAGAAATCGATTTCAAGAGCCCTTAAAATCGATTTAAAGTGCCTTGTAGTGTGGACGGGTACAGCGTTAAATCGATTTAACGCTGTTTAAATCGATTTAACGCTGTAGTGTGGACCAGGCCTTAGTCTCTAGGGCCTGGTCTACACTGGGGGGGATTGATTAAGATATGTAACTTCAGCTATGAGAATAGTGTAGCTGAAGTCGACGTATCTTAAATTGAATTAAAATGACTTACTTCGCGTCCTCGCAGTGCGGGATCGATGGCCGCGGCTCCCCCGTCGACTTTGCTTCCGCCTCTCGCACTGCTGGAGTTCAGCAGTCGACAGGAGAGCGATCGGGGATCGATTTTATCGCATCTACACAACGCGATAAATCAATCCCCGATAGACCGATGGCTACCTGCCGATCCAGTACCCTAAGGTGTCATGGGGCTATATAAATACCTCCTGAGTCTCCAAGGGGGTAAAAGTAAAGAAAGGGCTGACAGGTAGAGAGCTGTCAGGTGTCTACACTGGATAGTATTTATACATTGAGTCAATCTGCCACAGAAATTTCAAAATGAACATCAGTTTAAAGACAACACTTCACTCCCCCAAACCCTTAGACTCATTCATATCTCATACACACCCCTCCCCCAACTTCAGACGGGTGTTTTTTTCAGCAGAGACCATGCAAAGCAGCGAGTACTGCACACCCACCAAGTAGTTACAGCCAGCTGTCTTCTTTCACTGCAACAGTTCCAAGAGCTGCAGCAGCTCTTGGGGACACATGCTCTGCAGCCGCATCTGTGCACCTCTGAGAGCTTCTGCCCCAGCTTGTCTCCTGCCCCGACTCAGGCCTCTGAGGCTTTGATGTATTTAGTCTATTTGCTGAGCTGGTCCCCAAAACAAAATAATTCAAACTGAGCAGTATCTGGCCTGAGCATTGCAAATGCCTGTGTAAGACTGGCAGGTCTGAGCCAGCTGCAGCTGCCTCCTGGACAAAATCCAGATTGCTCGCCCCTGCAAGAGGCAGGAAGTCCCACGCTACGCCTGGCCAGTTCTGCAGCCCAGTGTCTGCTCAGCACTTCGCTGCCGGGTTGGTAAGGAGTCAGTGGGCTGCTCTGAGCCTGTGGGGAGAAGAAGTGCCCCATGTTGCTATCTAGTGCCCCCTCTGGCTGGCTGCAGGAGGGGCACTGAGGCGAGAGCTGAGTCTCCAGAGGGAAAGATGCTGCATGGTGAGGTCTTGGGGCAGTGGGAGAAGAGGCAACTGAGGGAAGCTCTCCATGTCCAAAGGATTCTCGCTGCCTGGAACAACTCATGTGAGAAGCTGCTCAGGGCCCTGCCAATAGATGCCCTGTGGTCTTTGCTCCATTCAGAGCTGGGTGTCCTGTGGAGCTTCTGACTCACCCTAGAGGTGCCCACCAGCTTCTCCTTGCCTCGTACAACCCAGGGTAAATGTCCATCACCCTGAAATGTCTGCGCAGGGGCCTCTGTGTGAGGCGAGTCAGGGTGTATCTCAGTCCCATTTCTGGTCAGACAAGCAACTCCATCACAGAAATCACCATCTCCACTCAACCCTCACGTGGGACATCTTGGCAGAGAGACCAAGGGCTGGAGAGACTCCATTCCCGTCTGATCCCAGGGACGATTGGTTCATGCTCCCTACAAGCCAAGGCTGGGGTGCGGAGGCAGAGTGTGGGGTGGTGATGTCAGGGTTTAGGGCAGCGGATAAATTTGTGTGTTTGCTCTGCCACACCAAGCTAGTGACATCTTTAAACGAAAATATCCTGTGGGCTCCCTGGAGACCCCTTGGTGTTGCCTTCTTGATGCATGAATGCGTTTAGCAACATGTGAAAAGCAAATAGGCAGCCAACTCCTTGCAGGAAAGCACCACCCCGGCTTGTTTTCACTGGCCATCCTCCCTCTGCAGTACCAGTGGTAGGAATTATGAAGTGGTCTGGAAGCCAAGAGAGGAATCATCCCTAGCGCTTGTTGGAGAAGGGCACATCTTTATCCCTGGTGTGTTTCCTCCCTGCGTGAACCCTTCCGCAGGGAACGCTTACTTGTGGAGAGCAGGCTGCCATGGTAAACACAGCATCAAACCCTCTCTCTGGGCTTGTCTACATTGGGAAATTGACTTGCATAGCTATTGCAAAATAAGCTATTTTGCAACGGCTATTCTGCAATGGCTCCCTGTGTGGACACTGTATTCTGGAATAAATGTCACTTTTATTCCAGAATTATTACTCTGCTTTGGAAGTAAGTGCTTTGGAAGCAGACTAATTACTCTGGAATAAAAATCACTGTTGCTCCAGAATAGTCTCCACTTGGGAGCTATTGCAGAATAGCTTATTCTGTGCCAATCAGTTTCCTCCCAAAGACAAGATCATGAACTCATCTAACAAGCTGCCTGATTTTGCACTGCAGACTTGTTATTGCTTCAGCTTTTAAAGCCAGATGCCAGAGGACTGGCAGTTGTATCATCTCTGTTTTTGAAGCATAAAGTGCAGGCTCACAAGCCACCCTTTTATCCCAGAATCCAAATATGAGCCTTAGCAAAGCAGGAGCTCTGCAGGACCCAGCAAAGGCAATTGCTCAGCCTTTCCAATTCACATCACCCTTCTTTTCCACCTCAGGCTTCTGTGGGCACGTCAGTATCCAAAATGCTCTTCCAGATCCCACCTTGTTCATAGCTGGGCTAGCATCCAGGGAACCCAGAAGGTCTGAGCATGCAAAGCTCTCTCCTGTGGCTACTCTGCAGGATTTTGTTCTGTGGGAGCCTGGCTATGGTTTGTGTATGTGGGAGAAAGGAGTTTACCTGGCAGAGAGAGAACCACTGTAATCAGGAGAGTGCCTGGTCTTGGGAGGCCCCCTGGAAGGTCCTCTGCCTGTGCAGAGCCACGGTGGAGATTCTGCAGCACAGAAGCACATAATTCAGTTTGGCTTGGAAAATCACTGGACTTTATCAGCATCTGTTTCAGCTGACAGGCTCAGCCTTAGTTTATATGTGGGTGCACCTTGGCTCCAGTATGGTCTCCAGCTGCTTCCTGAAAGCAACATAAGGTGCCTCCTTCCACGCCGGGACTGAATAAACTACATCTGCAAAGCCCCAAACTCCTGCTGCCGTGGGAGCGTGGGACCTGAATGCCAGTCTCCTGCAAGACAGCAAAATACAGCTCTGTGCTGCTTGTCCTCTGGCCCAGATCGGGACTGCAGTGGGACCGCAACAATCAGAGATAGAAAAGGCCTGTTTTGTCTCCTCATATCCCTCCTCAGGGCCGGCTCCAGGCCCCAGCATGCCAAGCACATGCTTGGGGCAGCATGCAGCGGAGGCGCTCTGCCGGTGCAGGGAGGGTGGCAGGCGGCTCCAGTGGACCTCCCGCAGGCGTCCCTGCGGAGGGTACGCTGGTCCCGCGGCTCCAGTGGAGCATCCGCAGGCACGCCTGCGGGAGGTCCACTGGAGCCGCAGAACCGGCGAGCGGCAGAGCGCCCCCCACGGCGTGCCACTGTGCTTTGGGTGGCGAAATGGCTAGAGCCGGCCCTGTCCCTCCTTCAGGGGGCGGTGCAGGACAGTTCCCTACAGTCTATTTTCTAATGCTTTGCCCAGCCTTGATGGGGCTTCCTCCCCTGGTCTAGGGTGACCAGATGTCCCGATTTTATAGGGACTGTCCCGATTTTGGGTTTTTTTTCTTATATAGGCTCCTATTACCCCCCACCCCCGTCCCAATTTTTCACATCTGCTGTCTGATCAGACCTACCCTGGGCAGACAGGGGAGGGGGAGATCTCATGTTTTTTAAATACTGGTTTCAGAGTAGTCCCTGTGGCGGGAAGGGGCCGGTGAGGAGGCCATGCTCACTGAAATGTCTCTGCTCACCATATTCTATGTATAGTTCTTGCCCTTTGGTGGAGTTGGTTTGTAACTTAACATTTTGTGTTTTTGGGGGGGGGCAGGGGAATAGCCCCATTTTGTTTTGTTGTTTTTTAAAGAGGTTGGCCATATGGCGTTGTCTCATCAGACAAAAATCACCCTGTAGGAGAATTACAGCAGCGAGCTGCTATTAATGGATCTGATCCTGCAGAGTGTTGAGTGCCTCCTGAGGGCCCAATATGTGCTGGTTTCCTGAGCTGTTGGGTTTGGATACCTTAGAAGTCAGGCTAAGCATGATTTGCTCATCCCCGAAGATCGTCTCATAAATGTAATCAAAAGTCAAGCCTTTTTGGTACGTTTCTTGACTTTCCGAGTGGAGTGAAATCCTAATGACACATGAAGCAATTTCACAGAAATTGAGCAGGGTTTTTATTTACAAAATAGGTCTGGGCTGAACTAGGTCATAAGGTATACGACCTAAGAAAAGCTAGTGACATGCTCTATATGTGGTACTTGTTAACATCAGAGATGCACTGGCCAGACCCCCTGGATAGCATAGTTGAATTGTTGCTGCTCCAAGTGACTTGTCAAATGCAGGCCGAAATCTCATTTGTGGCTGGTATGTTTTGCAGGCAGACAGCCCTGAGGATATGCACAGCTGGATCAAAGCAATCACAGAGGCGATGCAGGCCCTGAAAAGCCGCCCAAGGGTAGGTCATATCCTTTCCTCTTCACATTTAGCATCAGTTAAAGAGCCATTATTTTTAAGCTGATGTGATTTATTTAGCGGCTTGTGCAAATGTTCGGTGAATTAGTCAGTTTCCAGGATAAGACCCTGCTGTCTCTGGATTTGTCTACCACTCATCCAAAAAAAGTTTAAAAAACAAGAAGTAGTAGTTAGGAGAAGTCATTCAGTCCAGCTTGGCTATGAAATCAGCAATGCTCCCTGAAGCCCGGGCAAAAGATTCAGCAACAGCAAAAGCTAATTGAATTCAGATTTGCATAGTTCACTTAATTCTCTTGTCCTTGCCTTGAAGCCTGAAGCATATATAGTACTAAAGTCCTGATCTCTAGAATCGTCCTCCAGGATGCTTAGAGCAATTTCTACAGGAACTAACTCCCACCTTTCCCCCTCTGCTCTGCCTGTCTTTTTGCAGGAAATGTCCTTCGCAAGATCCGTTTCTTCTATGAACAGGCCTGGGTGCTCCAATCTTTCAAGTTCCTTGATCCCCTCCTTGCCCCGAATGAGACAGCCCGGGGATGAGAGGAAAGCACTCTGCAAAACCCCTTCCACCCCATCCTGGCAGCCTTGGACACCAGTGCCGCAGCCAGGAGGGAAGCAGCCCATGAGAGAGGAGATGACGAGGCATATGAGAGACTCAGTGTTTGTGCCCTCATTCACAGAGTGTGATGCTGGAGCCATGCAGCAGAGGCGTGTACGGCACAGATCTGAACCCCAGCACATTAAAGAGAAGCCATTTATGTTTAACCTGGATGATGAGAACATCCGGACCTCTGATGTGTAACCAAACCCAGGCTCTTTTTGCCTTCAGTTTTGTTTTTTTTTAAATGATGAACTCTGTTGATAGCAGTTTAATGCAAAGGTACCTTGATTTTACCCCAGACACATGTAGTGGTATCAGCTAACCCGAGCCAGCATAGTGCGCCACTTGTGTAATAACCATTGCAATGTGATGTACTCCGTCTGCTGAAACAGAGCAGAGTTTGGACTGGAAGAGCTGGTCTCTTCAGTACAAGTGTGGATACGTGTGCTAAGTGCATTGGATTAATCTCTGGTGAAACTCCATTTAATTATCTGGGATGAATTTATCCTGTTTTTGCCAACTCCCTCCAGTGATATGAGCTTTAGATAGAACCACTTCCCTTGATAGGGTTGCTTTCCCAGAAAAGGAAGTGGAGGTCACATATTTCTAACAGTTCCCCTCTTCCCCACCCCCCCACCGTAAACCCACCTTTAACAGCTCAGTTTCTTTTTGTACCACCAGGCTGCCAGTGGTGAGCATGAGAACTGAAGCAGCTGCTGGAGGAAGGTAATGAGAACTGTCAGTAGCAAAGGCAGCCCTTTTTGTTTTATTAGGAAGACACCACTGTGACTTGGTGATCTTAAACCCATTTTGTGCTCACTTTGTACAGGAATAAATGACGACCACACATGGTGTAAATTCGGAAGCGTCAGCCCCCAGTGCCTAAGCTGACAAAACAGCACTATCTTTAGCAAATACCATGATTCTGAATTCTTGGGAATCATGCAGGAAATATAGGACAAGATTTTGTCAAAGGCACAGAGGGCAGTTAGGTGCCCAGTTCTCACTGACTTTCAATAGGAGATGGATGCTTAACTCTCCCATACAGGCCAAAAAAGGAATGAGTGAGTCACACTAGGAAATCTGCTGTGTTTGTAAAAAGAAAGAACACTGCAGTTTTAAAACTGGCTTTCTAGGAGACCAGCTCTTCACAATAGCCAACTAACAATGTATTAACCAATGTGTTTTCTTTGTAGTAACTCCTTTTCTAGCCATGGCCTTTACATGATGTCAGACTGTGGAAAAAGCTCCTTGTTCAGAGTTATGTAACACTTCATGCATTGATGATAACCAACATGTTTCTTGGTATATTTATATTTTTTTAAAAAATGTGAGTCAAGGATAACACCACTTCTTTGCAGACTAGGTGTAACTGAGTATCTGTGGCAAGAATATTCTCAGGTATTTATCCAATCTTGCATTGCATACACTTGGGCACAAAGACTTAATTAAAATGCCTGAATCTTGAAATATTAAAGAACGTGTAGTGAAAGCAGAATATTTACAATGAAATTTGGATGATTTGGCCATCCAACCAGCATGCACTCTCGACCTTTACATGTAAATAAGCAGAACTCTTTTTTTAAGCAATGCAAATGTGGCATTAACCCATAACAAAACAAGCTGATGCACAAAGGGTATAAAGCAATTTACAGCAGAGACAGTGTTTTGATCTTTCTCACCTAAGAAGTGGGTTAGTAATCACTCTCAGCTAGACACCACACAATTCTCTTTCCTGTCTCTTTATTTCCTGTGGGGGGTTGTAATAGTGGCTCAGGTTGTTCTGTGATTTTTTTTTTAAGACTTTGTAAAGCCTGCACAAGGCAGGTGCACCTCTTACATTGCTATTTACAGGGCTTCAGTGGCTCATAGGACTTTTGCCAGCCCTTTGCGTAGGGGGGAGTTTCACCCAGAACGAAAAGCTATCCATTCTTTCCATTTGTGTGTCCAGCTGCTTCTGCACCAAGCCTTTTCCTCTCCCACCCTTACTCAGACAAAACTACCAGTGACTTCCTTGGGAATTTTGCCTGAGTAAGTACAAAGGATGAGGTGCTGTTTATCTAAAAAGCAGCACATCTAGCTGGAAACCCTTATCCAAGGCTAAAGCAAGTTCAAACCATCGTTAAGTAATTAAAAACATCCCTTGCTTTATTATTAAGACATTGCTGAATGAGTTGCAAGTTCCAGCTATTCGTAGTTTCAGTGCTACCTACACTCCTAGAAACTGATCTTTGTGAACAGAAGGCAGCTGCTGTAGATAAGGGCCCCACAGTAAAGCCATGCTAGCCATGGACAGTACACTTGCTCTGAAAAGGGTTAGATGAGGTAGTTAAAATCTGCTGGGACCTAGAATTCTGCCTATGCTAGCTGCTTCCTGTTAGCAAGAGTGAGAGACCTTTAAGGGGGGAAAAGGCTAGTGTAAACCCTGCCGAAGACTCCAAATGAAATTTTGTGTCCTAAACCAGACATGTGCATGCTCTTGCCATCTTTAATAAACTGAAGTTGATACCTCAGTCTTAAATGTTCCAATCATACTGCGGCAGATGTAGGTTTGGGATCTCTTGGAGTAGTCTTAAGATAGCAAAGATTTCTACTTCTTTTTATTGTCTGACAGTTGTCATTGACTGTATGAAGCAATGCCATGTGCCCTACAAACTCTGCTTAACATTACTCCACTGGAGAAAATCCCTTTGTTTTGTCCTGGCCTGCACTGATTTAACTGTTTTAAGAACTGTATGTGAGCCTGGTCCAAACTCAGTTTGGGGCCAAATGGGGCTTTATCATGGTTTGTCCCATGAGTACAGATGGAGCCAAATCATGTTATAACTAAACTGAAATAATATGTTCTTGCTTCTATTTCTACCTGTACCAAAGAGTTTTTCGGTAACTCATACAGGCCAGCCAAAATCCATTCCAACCCTGGCCAAAACCACGTTCAAACCGTACTTGAGCACAGCGGTTAAATAAGACTGAAAATCCTTGTGTAGAACAACAGTATCTATCAGTCTCAGGTTTCCATAGGGCACCCATTGCTATGGTGTTTAGGCTCTGATCAACGTTATGCTGAGAGCAAGGATTGGAGGGGAGGGCTCAAAGATCCATCTAGCCCATCCATCCAAAGGTCCATCCAGCCCAATATCCTGTCTTCCGACAGTGGCCAACGCCAGGTGCCCCAGAGGGAATGAACAGAACAGGGAATCATCAAGTGATCCATCCCTTGTTGCCCATTCCCAGCTTCTGACAAACAGAGGCTAAGGACACCATTCCTGCCCATCCTGGCTAACAGCCATTGATGGACCGATCCTCCATGAACTTATCTACTTCTTTTTTGAACCCTGTTATGGTCTTGGCCTTCACAACATCCTCTGACAAGGAGTTTCACAGGTTGACTGTGCATTGTGTGAAGAAATACTTCCTTTTGTTTGTTTTAAACCTGCTGCATATTAATTTCATTTGATGACCCCTAGTCAAAAGAAGATAAGAACGGCCGTACCGGGTCAGACCAAAGGTCCATCTAGCCCAGTATCTGTCTGCCGACAGTGGCCAATGCCAGGTGCCCCAGAGGGAGTGAACCTAACAGGCAATGATCAAGTGATCTCTCTTCTGCCATCCATCTCCATCTTCTGACAAACAGAGGCTAGGGACACCATTCCTTACCCTAGTCCTTGTGTTATGAGTAAATAACAGTTCCTTATTTACTTTCTCCACACCAGTCATGATTTTATAGACATCAATCATATCCCCCCTTTACCCTGATGGTTCAGAATCAGGTGTGTGCATAATGTGTGCTACCGTTATGGGAACAGTAATACCAACAAAAGTGACCACTAGAAGCATAGGCTACAATTTTTATGACGGGGGCAGGGGAGGGGAATCCTCTTTCTAAACAATGGACTTCAGACACACATCCCTGGCTCTGCCCACCATATTCTTCAGGGTTGTAATGTACATTTAAAAGACAAATGAGGGTTTGCCTATTAAAAAGGGAGGATAGTTTGAAAATCTGTACATACTGACTCACCACAGAATGAAATTAAAGTAGCACTTACATGCATTGCTTAAGCCCCATATTTTCAGATTCTAGTAGTGTTGAGGATGCACAGCTTTTGGAGAGAGAGGCCAGTTTTAGAATTTTTATAGTAATATCTGTTGAATGCAAATAGGTCAACATGACTGTAATACAGCCTGAATGTAGTTGCACCTTTTGTCTCCATGGACACAGCTGGCCAGAGCATGATTTAATAATGTTACATGCTTGCGGGGACAGATTTCAGGAATCCATGCCGAATTCTTTTACTCTTTTATATTTCAGTTCTAGTCAAAACAACTAAGTACAAATGTATACTTTTATATTTCCTGCCAACCTATTTAAAATATTGAATGGACTCCCTCACTTCAGTTCAAACAATGGTTCTATGGGAGACACTGGGAAATGTTGAAACAATGAATATGAATTGGAATAAATGTAAATGGTAAAACAAAAGTTATATTACCGAATTGTAGGAGTCTACATTTGGATTGGGGTTTTTCCCTTTGGCTTTATTTGCACTAGATTTTCTCTTTTATACTGTTGTGAGTTTTGTTTGGTTTTTTTCAGCTGACCTGCTGTTTAGCTAATAAAACATCTGTTTTTGACTATATGTAACCATTTGATGTGATTGTGAATATAAAGCCTGGAGTGGCATCACTCAGACTTACTGCCATGAGGGAGCCCTGTGTCTGAGAACATTAATTACAGGGGGACCATAGTTAAGGTTGTGCAAGGCTCTGAAGATGTAAAGTGCCATAAAGATGAAAAGTATTTCTAATGAATTATTGTTGAAAGGCATTCAAGGGCCTGGAATGGCAAAGTCTGAGTTTATTGCACAGATATGATTGATTATCCAAGGGAGAAGCTACCAGTGGCTTTAGTACTATTGTTGTGTCCCCTTTTCTCTGTCTTCTTCCCCACCCATAACCTCAAAATGGCACTGAGACTGGTTCCAAGGCCACAGGATAGTGGCAGACAAAAATGTGTCTTGGAAACTAATTCAAGTTCACTGTGGTAAAATAGTGCCATCACCATTCATGTTATTCACCCCAGCTCTGGTATCCTTCCCTTGTATACAGTGAATTCCCACAAAATGGAATGGACATCATAGTAGAGGCCAAACAGCTTGATCAATGTGAAGCTTTGCAGCACTTTTTAATAACTAATATATTTTAAAATGTGTGTTTGCCCCCTTTCTGGAGTCTTGCTTTTGTACAGATGCATAGTCGTGCTATTTACCACCAGGGTCTTGCAAGGACCACCTTGAAAATGAAGTGTGGACCACAAAGATTAATTTCTCCAGATTTAGTAGACAAATGGGTGCAGACTTAAGGTAACTTGAATGGAAAGAATGGTGTGAGAAAATGTTCATCATTTTTCTTCTGTTTGTATTTTACATGAAGGCACCAAAATGGCTTCAGCCATTTTTGTAAATATTTGCCATGCATTTCAAGTGCCCTTAGACTGGGGTGCTTCTACTTAGAGGTACTCACACCTAACCCGTATTAGGGATTACATGAGACTAGAACCTCTTGATCACGTGACATGTTGATATTAACTAATGTGGGATGGAATGTCCATTTTTTTTCCCCAAAGGAAAGTATGAGCAATAAGTTTCCATGTGACATTCCAGTCACTTTTTCAGGCTAGAAGCTGGTGCACAGCTTGGGATGTTGAAGATACTTTGGGGTAACACACAATTACTAAAGAGCCTACAGTATTTTCTACAGATTTTTCTCTCTTTCGTAGTAGTCCCCAAACAGTTTCTTAGAGTGAAGTTTTGAGTTACAGATGTGGTAAGATTGAATGGAAGTTTGGAAAACAAACATAGAACTTGGACTTTTGTTTAATTCTTTTGTGAGCTGCTTGTGCATTTGATTGTAATATTTGCACCAATAATTCTCAGCTGTGAATTGCACTTGTGTAAAGATGACTTTTGGGTGCATGAAAAATCTTCGAATGATACAATACTTCTCACTTTACTTGTAGTGAAAAATGTTGTTGCTTGTTTTGTAGTAAAAAAAAAAAACCTGTGTGAAATCTTTAAAGAATGTTCTTTGTGTTTTTACTTGCATTTTATCATCACTTTTAAAACCCTTTCCAGGATAAATGCAATGGCTAACATATGTAAGCACTCATCCATAACATGCAGGAAAAAAGCAGAGTTATCATAAGTGACTTCAATCTGAATGATGTATGCTGGAGGTCTCATTAAAATGTTCTTGGAATTTCTACAAATTTTACAGATATCAATTTCCTAACTCAAAAAGTATTACATCCAACATGGGGGAATTCTATATTAGACTGCATCTTAACAGATAAATAGTGATTAATCACAGAACTAAAAGTAGCTTAGGTGAAAGTGATAGTGACTTGATTACATTTGTTATGTGGAAAAAGAATAAAGTCCAAACCAAAAACATATACAGTTGGTGCTTTTAGAAACGTCCAGTTTCACAAAGTTGAAAACAATTGGGTCAAATCAGTTGGGAGAAAAAAATTATAAGCACAAATGTCAATAATGATTGGGAACTGTTTAAGAACATCTTACTAGATGCATAAAAAGCCACAAATGAGAGAGAAGGCCACACTAGTTCAAAAAAACCAACCTGGCTTAGAAGAGAAGTGAAAGCATATATATAGACAGAGAGAGAGAGAGGAGAAAATATGCTGCTTTAGATAGATAGATAGATGTAACAGATGGAAGAAGTGGGAAATTTATGTAAAAAATACACATCAGAAGCTAGGAACTGTAGAAAATTGATAAGGGAAGAAAAAGAATACAAGGCGAAAGCTATGGCCAGCAGAGTTAAGGACAATAAGAAGGAATTTGAGAATATTAGGAACAAAAGGAATCCTAACAATGGGTATGTATCCATTACTAGATGGAAATAGAACAGTCAATAATAAGGCAGAGAAGGCAGCAGTATTCAATAAATATTTTTCTGTATTTGGGAAAAAGCTAGATGGTGCAGGTATACCATAACTATGAAATATTTTCCATTCTAACAGTAAGGAGGATGTCCAACAGCTGCTACTAAAATTAGACATTTTAAAAAATTAGTAGGTTCATATAATGTGCATCCAACAGGTTTAATGGAATATCCAAGGACCTCTCTGAACAATTAATATTGATTTTTTTTTCAATAATTCTTGGAACACTGGGAAAGTTCCAGAGGACTGAAAGAAAGCTAATGTTGTGCCAATATTTAAAAAGGGTAAATGGGACAACCCAGATAATTATAAGTCTCTCAGCCTGATATTGATCCCACGGAAAATAACAGAACTGTTGACAAGGACTCTATTAATAAGAATTTAAAGGAAGGTAATAATTAATGCCAATCAATGTAGGTCTGTGGAAAATAGATCTTGCAATCTCATAAAAAAAGACAGTTTAAGTCTGATGATAAAGGTAACAGTGTTGATGTAATAGACTTCTGCAAGGCATTTGGCTTAGTACTGCACGATACTTTGATTAAGAAAGTATATGATACACAATTAAGATGACACACTTTAAACGGATTAAAAACTGGCTACCTTCTAGGTCTCAATGTAACTGTATACAGCAAATCATCAGCGAGCGGGTATGTTTCTATTGGAGTCTGCAGGGATCAGTTCTTGGCTCTAAGCTATTTATCCTTTTTGGCAATTTACCTGGAAGTAAACAAGAACATTACTGATAAAGTTAGCAGATGATGAAGACTGGAGGAGTGGTAAATAATGAGGAGGACAGGTCACTGATACAGAGAAAACTGGATCACATGGCAAGCTGAGCACAAGCAAACAAACAAAAAAACATTTTAATAATGCCAAATGTAAATGTATACATCTAGGATCAAAGAATGCAGGCCACACTTACAGGATGGGGGCTCTATCTTGGGAAGTGATAAGTCTGAAAAAGACTTGGGGGCCATGTTGAAAAATCAACTGAACATGTGCTCCCAGTGCAACACTAGGGCCAAAAAGGCTAATGCCATCCTTTGGATGTATAAACAGGGGAGGCTGGAGTAGGAATACCACTGTATTTAGCACTAGTGTGACTGCTAGTGAAATACTGTGTCTAGTTTGGTGCTCACCATTCAAGAAGGATGTTGATAAATTGAAGAAGGTTCAGAGGAGAGCCACTGACTTGAGTCACTGTGGGTTGAGTAAATCCCAAAATCTCAGGCTCAGTTGTTTTTGCAGTATCGTTCCTAGTTTTTATTCAAGGCAGGAGAGAGCCAAGTGCTATACCCAACACCCAGTGACTCAAGTCAGTGGCTCTGCGGGAATGAAACTGTGGAATCCGATGATCAAATCACATCTCACAGCCTCCGTAGAACTTACTGGCACAATGTAGTAGTGCAGTGGATAATAAAGTCCTATTCCTGTTCACTAGGGGGTTACAGCTCACAGCTGTCTCCAGTACCTCTCCATTCATAGACTTTCAGCAAGGGGTCTCAGAGCATTTTACAAACATTCCTCACTGTGGTAACAACCCCTGGGTGAGGTTGGCGCTCGGTCATTGCCCTGTGGGTACAGACAGGCCTGGAGCACAGGATTCCTGGGCTGACCTTGCATGGACCATCACTAGCTTAGGCCATGTCTACGCTACATTCACTGCATTTATTACATCGCTTGTGTGTGTGTGTGTGCACGCGTACACACACTTGGCTCCTCGTGTGAGCAGCGTGCGACCTTACCAGGAGTGTGTCTCACAATAGTACTGTCAGTGCGTGACCTGGTGGGATGGCTCCTGAAAGCCAATAACAGGCCATATAAGTAATACAGTGCATGGACCTAACTACGTCCACCTGGACTCCACCTCCCTGTGGCAGGTGGGGTTATTAAAGGGGCACATGGGTGGGAGCCAAATGGAAGTGAAGACATTACCAGTCCTAGCTGGGGCTAACCCGTAGTGTGGCTCAGGCTTTAGCTCAGGTTCGCCTGGCTGTGCCCAGAGCTGAGCTGCTCCCCCCAGGCAGAAGCCTGCAAGGCCCAGTAGGGGAGGGGTAGGGGGAGGGGAACCCCTGGAACCATTTCTAGGTGGGTGCTGGCAGCCTGACACCGAGCTCCAAACCAGCACCCCTCATGCTAGCACCTCTGCCCCTGCCTGAGGCTGCTCTGCCACGGGGCTATTGGCCAAGAAGCAGCGCTCACCCGGGGCCCAGCTGTGCTGGGGAAGGTGCCCCAGGCCAGCCGGCTGCAGGAGCCACCCTGCTGGTCTTGGCAGGGGCCGGCCCGCGGCTCCTCCCCGACGGGAGGCGCTGAGGCCGGGGGCAGCCCTTAAAGGGAGCCGGGCTGCGCCGGACGGCGGGACAGCCTTGGAGCAGCGTCCCTCGGGTGCATCCCCAGCAGCCATGGGGCCGCCCCCCTGCTGGCTCTTGCTGCTGCTGGCCGCCCCCCTGGGGAAGCCGCGGCCGCCCCCGGCCGTGCCCTGCCCGGCGGTGTGTGAGCCGGCGCGCTGCCCCCCGCGGGACCCCCAGCTCTGCCTGGCCGCCGGGGGCCTGCTCCAGCCGGACCGCTGCGGCTGCTGCTGGCTCTGCGCGCCCGGGGAGGGGCGGCCCTGCGCCGCTGGGGGGCTCTGCGCCCACGGGCTGCGCTGCCAGCGCCCCGCAGCCCTCCGGGCCCGGGGCGGCACCTGCCTCTGTGCCGAGTCCCCCCAGCCCGTGTGCGGCAGCGACGGCCGCACCTACCGCAGCCTGTGCCAGCTGCGGGCCGAGAACCGGCGGGAGCGGCTGCGGGACGCGCCCCCGGCCATCCCCGTGCAGCAGGGCGGCTGCGGAGAGCCAGGTAAGGGAGCCACTGATCCCTCCTGCCCCGGGAGCCAGTCCCGTGCACAGGGGCGGCAGCGGGGAGTTGGGTCACGCAAGGGAAACACCGAGTCCGCCCCAACCAATCAGCTTCCTCCTCCCCGACCCAGCCTGTTCCCTTGCCCGCTAACCTGCCCTACCTATCCAAGCAGCCAGCCCGCCCGCCCGACCAAACACAGCATCCATCTGCCCAGCGCCTTCTCCTGCTCAGTCTTTCCTCTCCTTGCTCTCTGTTGCCACCTGATTCTCTTCTCATCCCTTCTCCTGCACTCACTGTCTGCTAGGTTCCGTCTCCCTCCCTTCTTCTCAGAGTTCAATAGTTGTCACTTTCTGTGTTTTGTTCCCTTCTAGTCTCCTACTTCTCCCCTGTGAGATCAGATTTGTTTTTCATTTCCCTTTGCTTCTGTTTCCTGGGTGAGGCAGGGATGATGCCCTACTTTTGGAATGAATGAATGAAGTTTCACAGAGGGGTGTAAATGCAATTTCTCCATAAGGTTCTAACTGGCCAAGTCCAGAGTGAAGGATCCAACCAGGTGCAGGACCAGAGGCTTGAGTTTATCAGCACAGGTTTTTGAGCTCAGCAGCAGGGTTACCCAGAGTTCTTTTTCAGGACTAGTCTACATTTGGATACTTAATGAAACAGCTATTCTGGAATAAATGTGTCCAAACTGGGGACTTATACTGAAATAATTGTTCCACAATCATTATTTCAGTAATGTTCCAAGGGTAGACACCTTTAGGTAACTGTATGAGGGACTGCCTATTTAATCTGTAAATGCAGGCTTTGGAGAGTTAAAAGCCTAACAGGAATATGCTGATTAAACTAGTGGGATCGAAAACAGTTTTCTGCCTCTATGGCAGTGAGTTCTTGCATGGCAAATATGGAAATTCAGTTGAACTGAATTATTTGGGGTCTAGTCTCAGTATACTTGTTTTGCTCTACTTTGCCCTGAAGATTAAGACACTGTGTAGGAGAAATCCAGATTGCCTCTCCCAGAGCCTGAAGAGGGGCCAGTTCACCTCAACCGTTACAATCTTCTATTTCAACAGTACATTGAATGGAATATAGTTGGTAGGATCCCTCTTGCTTCTTGACACCCTTCACTGGCAACCATGACTTAATATTAAAATAAACCTAGTGGAAGTGAGTAACTGAATCCTGTATTCTCCATATATGATCCATCCATCTAATAACAACACAGGATGCTTCCACCCACTGTCCCAGGGGAAGGTGAAAAATCCCTAGGGTCTTTGCCAGCATTCCCTTCAGAGGGAAAATGCCATCCAGAGCTCAAACGTAATGATCAGCACAACCAAATGCCTGGAAAAAAACCACCCTTAGCATGTAATCCTATCTATGCTACAAACTTCTGCTTATGTCCAAGGAATTGCCTACCTGATTTATTTTCTGCTTTTCACAATATTTCAATATTTAACCAGATCAATCCTAAGTAAAAACCACAAAGTAGATGTTCCTTAAGAAGGTGCAGAGAACTGGTCACTGACTAAGCAGACAGAGCAGTGCTGTGTACGGCTCAGGTATCTGTCTAGCACAAAAGGGTCCATGGGGAACAATCAGATAAACACAGTGGTCAGTGGCTGGGAATAAAGGGCTAACACGCTGCAGAATAATATTGAAAGGTAAGAAGAGTGGGTGGTCTTGGTGATTATATGATTCCCAAAAGACTTTGTGTGTGAGATACAACCTGGAAACTTGTTGTTGTTGAATATTAAAATTGTGATTCTGCCCAAAGCCCCAGTCAAGATCTAGACCCATTTTGCTAGGTAAATTAAGACAAAGTCTCTCTCTTAAAAAAGAGCTTGCAGTCTGATTTGTAGTTCTGTTTGAAAGTGAGCACATGGTGACTTGTATGGTGAGAGTTTGAGAAGCAAGTCAGTGGCTGTTCCTTACTGTAATGATCTCCATGTGTAGTGGAAAACGATGAACAGGAATTAAAACCTTTGCCCCTAGGCTCCTTCCATCCTGACAGCCTGAGGTACAAGTTTAATTTTATTGCGGATGTTGTGGAGAAGATTGCTCCAGCTGTTGTCCATCTTGAGCTCTTTCGCAGGTAAGGATGCCAAATTAAGGCTGTTTTAAACTGTTTCATAATGAATTTGCTGGTAAAGGTGGTTGAGAGCACTTTTTGCAAACATTTGTGAACTATGGTATAGAAGCAGCAAAGCAGGCTCTCATTCATGAACATTTGAATAAATAGACCACTGTGTGGGGGTAGAGCGGCCCAAGTGGGGCAATTGGTCCCAGGTCCTGCAGGGCCCCCCCTGAAGAATATAATATTCTATGGTATTGCAACTTTTTGTTATGGAAGGGATCCTAAAAATTGTTTTGCCCCAGGCCCTCTAAATCCTCTGGGCAGCACTGTGTGGAGGAAGAAATCCATAAAATTGTCTTCCTCTGGATGTGCCTGAGATTGGCCCAGGGAACTCCCATCAGGATTAATTATAGTTAGGCATGTAAACACCATTTAAATTGAGAGGGGGGTAGACTGCCCTGAGCTGTTACTGTGGCCAGTAAAACAATCCTATAGAAATGAGAGGCTTGAATTGGGAGATCAGAAAGTCTGACGCTTGTAAGCAATGCCATTTTGTTTACTATTTGATTAATAGGGACACTCCTGTCAAATCTGGCCCCCAAAGTTAGGTTTTGTATGAACAAGCATTTGTGAAACCTGAACAAATATAAATGTTTTTATGACTTTAAGAAAAACAAACAAACAAAGGTTCCCCTGCAGCATCTCCAGCCCAACTATTGCAGCCCTTGGCCACAGCATGAGAACCAGAAAGTAAAATTGATAAGAAATGGACTTTTAAAATGTGTTGCTGATTAGTTTAATTGACCAAGCTGAGGGTGATGGAAAAACTGTAAGAAATACACATTATTTTAAAACTTTCCATTTTAGTAATCTAATGTAGTTGTACTGACATGGAATTTTTGCTCCCCCAGGATCCTGGTTGAACAAGATCCATTCATGTTGGCAACCTGTGCTCTAGCTTTTAAGATATTCCCAGTACTGTACCTTCTTTTAAAAAAAGAAAAAAGGGGTGGGGAGGGATTTAGGATGAAGATTAACATTATGGTACTATTATGAGGTTTTATATCAGAAAGCACTCCTCTTCAGCGTGCATCTTGGTACGAATTCAGACTTACAACAGCAACAACATAACTCATTCATTGCACAGGGTGTCCTACTCAAGCCAAGAAGTTCTTGTGTCCAGTGGCTCCGGATTCATAGTGTCAGAGGAAGGACTGATTGTCACTAATGCGCATGTTCTCACCAATAAGCAGAGAATCAGAGTGGAGCTCAAGAGCGGGGAGCAGTACGAAGCTAAAATCAAAGATGTTGACCACAAGTTGGACATAGCCCTGATCAAAATATATCCTGATGTGAGTATGTCTGAGCTCTTTGAGGAGGACCATCAGATAGGGAAGCAGAAAATAAACTGAGGTTTAAACTCAAAGCTGGTGCATTTGTGTGTTTGATAGGTAGTGGTCTTTCCTCCATAAGACTTAGTGGTATTGGGGAAAGCATAGTTACAACCTTTCTGGGCACAGGGTTCAGAAGCAGCCCCACCGCAGAGAGGTTGGTCTTGCCCAGTTCGTGTACATACCCTATATCTGTTTACAAGAGGCTCTCATTTAGTAGCTGCAGGAAGATACTGTTGATATTTTTTTTCAAATAACTTTTGTTACACTAATAAAAGAACTAGTTCTACTCCAAATAGGTATTTAAAAAACAAACAACAAAACACTCAAAACCTTCCATTTTCTTGGAATAAACTTTCATTTTGCTGTCCAGTTTGTATCTCTGTACGAGGTGTGTGTCTATAAGGGATTCTGTGTCTCTCTGTGGGAATTAGTTGGGGGTATTCTGTTTGTTCTTTACTTAAAAGAAAAAAAATAGAAACAGTCTTCTTTGCAAAGCCACGGGGGTGGGGGGAGGGAGGAAGGAAGTAACTAAATATAATGGAAGATTCAGCTTCCAAAGGGGGAAGTAAATCTACCCAAATAAATTGTTCATCTTATTTTCATAGGAGAACTATTTTTGGAGCTGTATTTAAAAACTCCTGAACCCTAATGGTTGGCTGGTTTGAGTCAATAAAAGACCATATTGTGACATTTATTGTTTTAAGCTGAACTCCCCCACTGAATTGAAAGGAGAGTCAGTATGGCCACAACATGTCCCACTGAAATACTGGTAAAGTGAAGAAGAGAGGTGATTCAGGCAGTGCAATGATTTACAGCCATCCCATTAATGACTGCTGCAGGACAGAGGTTCTTTCCAAACTGTGAAAGGGAGAGAATGGCTAATATTTCTGGCAGGGCCGTGGGAGGCAGTACACAGCTCTTACTAGGTGTTTTAAATACTGAAGAGCGTTTGAGTGTCAGATGCCATGAACATTATTCCATCACATGACAAGCCAACCCACAGTATGATCAAGCGGAGAATCTGTCACTCTCATCTAGGGAGCACTAGGAAATTTCTTTCAAAGACATCCCGCTAGCAAAATATGTGAGGTGGGGCTTAATGGAGGAAGTGCTGTGATGAAATGGAACAATGCGATTGGACTCATTGAGGGTCACATTTTTTTGGAAATTGTCCACAGAATGTCTCTTTACCCATCAAAACCTACGTTTGTACTCACAAGTTGAGTAGACCTGCCTTTGATCCATGCTGTCCTATAGGTATGCGTGCTATGAGTATTTCCATGTTGTTAGTGAGCAAGCTAGTGTGCCAGAAGCAATTAGCCCTTATATAACATGCCCTAAAGGATTCAAAGTATGTGCTGATCTGAATGAACCCCTGCTGTATGAAGACATCTTCATATCTGCATTCAGTGATTAAACCTAGGAATCCTGAACTTCAGAGTGTTTAATAACACTTGAGTATCTGCTCTGCTGCCTATAGAATAACTCCCTCTCCTGGAGCCTGTGGGCCACTGTACTAGTCTAAGGAATCAGTGTCTAGCAGTAAGTGACCAGTTTGATTGTTCTGCCTCCTTCCCAGACTGCCCTCTCTGTACTACTGCTGGGCAGATCCTCTGACCTCCGTCCTGGGGAGTTTGTTGTGGCGCTGGGCAGTCCCTTCTCCTTACAAAACACTGTAACGACAGGAATCGTCAGCAGCACTCAAAGAGGCAGCAAGGAGCTTGGCCTGAAGGACTCTGACATGGCATACATTCAGACAGATGCCATCATCAATGTAAGTGCCAAGTCTAGAGATTTCCCCTTCAGGGGTGGGGACCTTAGGCATGTCCACAGCAGCAGAGAGTTCTTCAGTTAAGAACACAGGAACCCCAGTTAAATCTTAGAGAATGATGCCCAAAGAGTTCCCAAACTTTTCATTGTGTGAACTACACTGTAATTAACAGAGATGGTCTCATGGATGCCTCTCCCGTTTGCATTCACCTCATATCCCTGTGCTAACCACAACAATGGCTTATGGAGGAAAGTAATGTTACGGAAGTGTTTAGCATGGCTTTCGTAAAGAGGAGTCCAGGCCCCCCCCCCACACTCTCTCTCTCTCTCTCTCTCTCTCCATTATCACCAGAAATGTGTCTTGGAGCTATATCCTGTGGTTCTTATTGAGGGATGGCTCGAGTGACTGAAATGAAGAATGGGAGTTAGATGCAACCATTTCTGTGCAGCAAATTTGATCAAAACCCTCCCATAACCTGTTAGTTCTGTGAGATCTTTTCATCAGTAAAGAGACTCTACTTGCACAATGACCTTGCTAAAGGGTCTGATGCTTTCAGGACTCCTTCACCTGTTGATAAGAGGTTATGCTTCCTTGCAAGGATGCCCAGAAGGGCCTTTAGGCTGACTGTTCCTGTGGCAGCTGCAAAGGGGGAGTTGTTTTTTTGCAAGAACGGAAGGCTCATGTTCGTATGCCTTGCGGTTCCTAAACTATTCTGCCCTCTTACACATTGAGGTATTTTTTCACTGATGTCTAGAACTCTCCTTAATAACCCCACCCCCCAGCAAATTATAGGTATCAAGATTATTTCAATACAAAAGTGCCTTCCTCAGACTCCAGCAAATTTTGTCAGGGAATGGTGGTCTTAATGTGACTGTAAAGTCCTCTCCAATTGTGTTCTCTTACAGTATGGAAATTCAGGTGGGCCCTTGGTGAACTTGGTAAGTTTCCCTCTTCGCTGCCACTATTTCTCTATTTCTAAAGTTCCTCTCAATTTCCTCTTAATTTATTGACAAGCATCCTGTGTGGCCTTTTACTCCCTTTACTGTAGCTTCTAGTAGAATAAAGTCATTTAAATGATGGCATCATTATGTGAAGTTAAGCCCAATGTCTTTAATCCTGTGAAGGCTGAATTCTCTTTTCACTTACAGTTAGACCTGGTCTCACGTTTTTTATGGAAAGTTTGGACAAAAAAAAAACTCTATTTATTTTCATCAAAATGTTCCACCGAAATTTCTGAATGTTAACTGAAAAATTGGAAATCAAAAGATTTTGACCAAAATCTTTGTGGAAAGATTTTTTTCTCCACAGAAAATAGACTCTTCTGTGGAAAATCTTTGTTTCCTTGAAAACCCAACTTTGTGTTGGAAAAACAATTTCTGACGAAGTGGGTATTCACCCACGAAAGCTCATGCTCCAAAACGTCTGTTAGTCTATAAGGTGCCACAGGATTCTTTGCTGCTTTTAGTTTCAACAGAAAACTTTTCACCAGCCCTACCTACAGTCAGTCTCATAAATCAGGGATTGTTCCATTGAATCCAGTGGGGTTATGTGGCAGGTGAGAAGAGAATCTTGTTTTATCTCCCACCCCCACCGCACACATTCTAATTTAAATTCCCCTTAGATTCTACATTTTAGTGTCATGTTTTGCAATCTAACACACATGATGTGTCTATTTCACCCTGGAGTTAAGTGAACAGAACTGAGCTATTGCTTTTTGAAATATTGGGAAAGCTCTTGTGTTTATCTGGGAATGCTTTTGAAAATGTAGCTACCCATCACAAACATTATTATAGCCTGGGGAGATTCTCTGCATCTAAGCTCAAGGAGCACCTGTGAGAACAGATGGGCAGAAGACAGAAGTGACCACTGTGACAACCATGGCCAGGTGCTAAACTGTTTAGAAAATCTGGTCCTGAATTTGCTTAATACACAGATGACAGACTGCACCCTCTGAACCATGGCAGTCTTTGTAACTAATACAACCTGCAAACTTTCCACATCAAATACCATCACTTTCTCGGTGTGTACAAGCAACGGCAGGATGCTGTTGTGGCTACTCCATGTGTTCAGTCCTGCCAGGTGCTGAGCACTCACAACTCCCATTAACTGAGTAGAACTTATCTGTCACTCTGCAGGATGAGATCCTTGGTGCTAATAAGGCAGAAAGAATGGCTCCCCTGTAAATGGCAGGGCAAGCACATGGAAAGGATTAGCACTGCACATGGTTGCATCAAACACTTTGCTGGGGATCTGGATTCTGGTTACACCATTCTGAACCTACTAATACAATGGTTTCCACTTACTCTAATGATCTGTACTCAGACCTCCCAAAGCCCAGTGTTTCGGTGTTCTGGGATCCTCAGATCTGAGTCTCTCATCACTTTATTTTCAAGTTGGAGTCTTTATCATTTTAAATTTGTATTCACTAATTGGAATACAAATTTAACTGGATGAATAAATTTGTATTCACTAATTGGAATTAAATGGTGGGGGAAATTGTTAGTTACTCTTCCCTTGTACTATAGCATTTGTGTTTGTGCTTATAGTGTTAACAAATGCAGCAGTGTAGATAGCTTTACTCTGGTCCCTTTACGTGTCCCTATGGTCATATGACCAGTTAATTTTCCAGTGCCACTCTGCCAGCACTGGTTCAGTTTTGCTGTGAAAGTGCTTGCCACCCCAATAACACGATACATTGTTGACTCTTGCAAACCTTGCACCAAAAGTGTCCCAGAAAGTGGTGGTGTATAAGCCAGGTCTGGTTACTCTTGCTGCATTCTCTGTAATAGGATGGTGAAGTTGTAGGGATAAATACGCTGAAGGTAACGGCTGGCATCTCCTTTGCCATCCCCTCTGACCGAATCCGTCAGTTCCTAGAAGAATCTCACGACCGGCAGATGAAAGGTAGGAGTGTTGTTGTCAAGGTTTCTCCCCCACTCTGAACTTTAGGTACAGATGTGGGGACCTGCATGGACACTTCTAAGCTTAATTATTAGCTTAGATCTGGTAACACTGCCACCATGCAGAAATTTCAGTGTCTGGAACACTTCCTGTCCTCCCAAAACCTTCTTTCCACTCACTCTCAAGTTTTCCCTTCACTCCGAGGGTATTTGAGAGGCATCTGTGCCTAGGGATCTTTGGTGTGATTGTGGTGTAATGAACTGTAATCGGTTGGGGTTCTTGTGGCAGTGGGCCTTTATATGTCCCAGTTCATTACATTTAAAACATTGCCCAGCTGACTGGTCACTGGGTCGAGGTGGGTTGCTGGAGACTGGTGAGGTGGGACAATAGGGTGTCTGGGGCTTTCCTTGGGTTGTGGGTGGGGTCGTGGGTTGCTCCCGGTGATGGGGTTTATTTTCGATTTGCCCCCTCTGATATTCGCTCCCCTTGCTAGTAGTTTTTTTCTTTTCTGCCACTTTCACCAATCTGGCTCCAATCTCCCTCGCCTCGGTTACAGTTTTGGGCTTCCCATCTAGGATGTACCTTTCTATTTCCTCAGGAACACCCTCTAAAAACTGCTCCATTTGCATTAGGAAGGACAGCTCTTCCAGAGTTAGCACTTGCTCCTGATATCCAGGCCTCCCAATTCTTTCCAATGTGGTAGGCGTGTCGGGTAAATGACACATCTGGATTCCACCTTAGGGCTCTGAACCACCGACGGGCATGCTCAGGTGTTAGCCCCATTCTGATTCTGGCCTTGGTTTGAAAAAGTTTATAATCGTTCATGTGTTCCTTAGGCATTTCAGCCGCCACCTCTGCTAAGGGTCCACTGAGCTGTGGCCTCAGCTCTATCATGTACTGGTCTGTAGAGATGCTGTACCCATGGCAGGCCCTTTCGAAATTTTCTAAGAAGGCCTCAGTATCATCACCTGCTTTGTAGGCGGGGAATTTTTGGGGATGGGAAACAGTACCTGGAGAACGGTTGTTAGGGTTGGCTGGTACATCCTGCTTAGCCCTTGCTAATTCCAGGGCATGCTTGTGGGCCTCCCTCTGGATCTCCATAGCCCTCTGGTGGTCAGCCTCTTTCTCCTCCATCTCTTTTTGTTTCATCTCCATAGCTCTCTTGTGTGCTGCTTCTTCCCTGGCTATTTCTGCATTAATTTTTAATTGTTCTAGTTCCATCTGTCTCTTATGTTCGTTGTCTTTCTCTGTTGCTTCCTGCCTAGCTAGTTCGTTAGTTGCTCCACTGGTACTCATTTTCCTGCTTTCTTGTGCTGGCCACACCCCTCTGCAGTTCACTGAAACTGGGATGCACTCAGCTCAGGGCTGCTTGGTTAACAGAGACTTTCTAACTAGCTATACCCGAGAGGTAGAAAGAAAGAAAACAGTTCAGCTTGTAAATTCCTTTTGCTGGCTGCTTGCTCACAGCTTGAAACCTACTCTTAACAAAGACCCTTGTTAAAAAAACTTAACATCTCTGCCCTCAGGCTGCCTTCTAAGCAGCTAGAAAGGAAAAAAAAAAATCCTACTGGCTTTTGGTTCCTAAAAAATCCCTCACCACTGCTCACCATGTCAAGGTTCCTCCCCCACTCTGAACTTTAGGGTACAGATGTGGGGACTTGCATGGACACTTCTAAGCTTAATTACTAGCTTAGATCTGGTAACACTGCTACCATCCAGAAATTTCAGTGTCTGGAACACTTCCTGTCCCCCCAAAACACTCCCCTCCCTGGGCAGCCTTGAGAGGCTTTTTCACCGAGTTCCTGGTGAACACCGATCCAAACCCCTTGGATCTTAAAACAAGGAAAAATCAATCAGGTTCTTAAAAAGAAAGCTTTTAATTAAAGAAAGAAAGGTAAAAATCATCTCTGTAAAATCAGGATGGAAAATACTTTACAGGGTAACCAGATTCATATAGCCCAGAGGAACCCCCTCTAGCCTTAGGTTCAAAGTTACAGCAAACAGTGGTAAAATCCTCTCGGCAAAAAGGAACGTTTACAAGTTGAGAAAACAAAAATAAGACTAACACGCCTTGCCTAGCTGTTACTTACAAGTTTGAAACATGAGAGACTGATTCAGAAAGATTTGGAGAGCCTGGATTGACGTCTGGTCCCTCTTAGTCCCAAGAGCGAGGCCCCTGTCAGGGAGAGGTTTGCTGTTGATGGCTCTGATCCAAAGCCCATTGAAGTCAGTGGAAGAACATAAGTGTTCTGCATTCTGCTAACTTTACTGGGCCCATAGTTCCATCTTCTGATGTAAACATTTTAGCATGCTTAAACTATACCATAAATGTGGCTTTTCTATTCAACACTGTTATAATTCTAAACGTTAGTCTCCTAATGACCCAATAGAATTTAAAATTGGAGCTGTTTTGTCAGCTCCTAAAACCCACTTCCCCCCCTTGGACATTCTAAGCAAATGCCTGATGTTTCTGGGAGTAAGGTTTTGCTGTGTCTTATTTGATTTCATGAATGTTGACTCTGTCCTTCTAGGGACGATTCGACCCAAGAAGAAATACATGGGATTCCGAATGCTTCCCCTCACTTTTAAGTAAGCTTTGTTTTCTGCACTCATCACCAGCTTTCATGCAGTCTCTCACACTGTCTATCATTTGAGGTGGGGTGTGTGATTCCCAGCTCGAGGAGATGTACCTGCACTAGCTGTGATTGAGCCAACATGATAAAAATAGAATGTAGCTGTGGTGGCACAATCAGGCGGATGGGTTAACTGCCCCAAGTCTGTGCCTAGTATCTTGGACAGCTACATTCAGGGGCGGCCAGCCCCTCCCACTGCTCACGCCACCATAGCTAGACACTATTTTAGTGTGGTAGCTCAATCAGAACTTCTGCAGGTGTCATCTTGCCACCTCCCCTCCCCCATCTCAAAGACATACCCTCACTGTAAGGACAGAGAGTTCAAGACCGTCTCTAGCAGATAGTCAATAAGTAGTTCAGCCATAACTCTCTTCTTGGGAGCTGTAGAGATTCTGGTGCATTTACAGAACTTCCAATGCAGTGCTGTTCATGCTCCAGGTATCAAAGCGCTTGACAAAGTAAGATCATTAACCTCCGGTAGACTGGGGGTAAGCTGACACTTCATCTATTTATAATAAAACAGATATAATTGCTTTTATGTATATGTGTTGATTATGACCCACGCCCTTTGTCACTTAGTTGGGAAGCTTTTTGGGCCAAGCACTGTCCTCACAGGCATCTGTACAATGCCAAAGGTGAGGCCATGATCTAGATTGGAGCCTCTGAGTTCTACAGTGGTATTAATAATAATGGCGATTATGCAGGTGACTAGGGAATCCAGAGGAATACCAAGGGTCCTAGAGAACTTAAACGTCAGCAGGAAATAGTAGCATGATATTCAGGTTAGAAAATTGCAAACATACCTCTGAGGGGAAAGTGGCAACAAAAAATAAGTTTCATGGTTCTTATTAAAACAACTGTTAAAATAGTATGTCTGAAAGGGGTTAAAAAGCAGCTTTGAGCATAAGAATCCAGTTGTTTTTGGTCCTGCCATGATGGCAGGGGACTGGACTCGATGACCTCTCGAGGTCCCTTCCAGTCCTAGAGTCTATGAGTCTATGAGTTAGTGTGAATGTTTGTATTTCGGACTTTGCATTGAGACTTGCTCACAGTGAGCCGTAGCATCAATTAATTATGCTTTCAAAAAAACATCCCTGAATGTTGACAGTCTTGCTGCAGGATGATTTTTTTAAGTGTCTGCATTTCTGGACAAATGGGAATGTTTGTGCATTTATAGCTATGCCAATTTAAAATCTGTTGGGTCTTCTAGTCCCAATACCGAGACAGAATAATACTGAACCATTTCTGAATTGGCAATATTAAAAAGACAGTTTTTTCCTAGGCCTTGTGCAAGGTAATGGATTAGGCAGTAATGGGCTGATCAGTATTTCACATGAAGAGTTCTACCATCATGATTTCCTTTTTCAGTCTCATCCGTGAACTGAAAATCTATGATAAAGACTTCCCGGACCTGAACTCTGGAGTCTATGTTTTTGAAGTGATTCAAGGAACTGCTGCTGCAAGGTAAGAACCTAAAGATGAAGGCTGCACCACCTGCCTCTTTGTGGGCATTGCAGGGGCCTCTCAAATGCTCCTATTCAGGGCTGGCTCCAGGCTACAGTGCGCCAAGCGTATGCTTGGGGCGGCATGCCGCAGGGGGCACTCTGCCGGTTGCTGGGAGGGCGGCAGGCAGTTTTGGTGGAGCTGCCGCAGGCGTGGCTGCGGACGGTCTGCTGGTCCCGCGGCTCCGGTGGACCCCCCGCAGAAACGCCTGCAGCAGGTCCACCGGAGCCGCGGGACCAGCTGACCATCCACAGAAACGCCTGCGGGAGGTCCACCGGAGCCACGGGACCGGCGAGCGGCAGAGCGCCTCCCCATGGCATGCCGCTGTACTTGGGGCAACAAAATTGCTAGAGCTGGCCCTGCTCCTATTGCAGTGTTCATGTAAGAGCCCTATACAACCTTCTTTAACGCTGTGATCTCTGAATGGAGGCTGATATTTTGCTCACTCAGGGCTTGGCTACACTTGAGAGTTGCAGCGCTGTAAACCCACCACCAGTGCTGCAACTTACTCACTGTCCACACTTGGAAGGCACATACAACTCTGCATCTCCCTGGCTGCAGCGCTGGCCATACTCCTGCTCTGCCTGGGGTATAAGGATTGCAGCGCTGGTGATGCAGCGCTGCTCCACAAGTGTGGCCACCAAAAGCGCTGTAATTGGCCTCTGAGGTATTCGGAGGTATCCCAGAATGCCTGTTCAGCCACTCTTCCGGTTTGTTGTGAACGCTGGGCTCCCGGACCTGCTTATCTTAAAAAACAAACACAACTCCTGTTTGCTCGAGCAGAGGCAGGCAAGGGAATTTCTTTGGAATGGTCACAGTTTGCTTGAGGAGAGAAGCAACATGGCGGGGGGGAGGGGAGAGTCCATTTTGGAGCAGCTGCTTATGTGGTCTGAAGGCTATTTAGGAGTGCATAATTTGCATGTAGTGAATAAGAGAGGGGTGGGGGAAGGACTTGAAACTTTTAAAATGATTGAAGGTTGGTGCTGTGTATCTTCCGGTCCTTAGAACTTGCAAGGCAGGGAGCTGACACAGTGTCAGCTCCAAAAATCCACTCTCTGTGTCTCCCCCACACTCCCTGTCACACTCCACCCCACCCCCCTTTTGAAAAGCACGTTGCAGCCACTTGAACGCTGGGATAGCTGCCCATAATGAACCACTCCCCACAGCGCTGCAAATGTGGCCACAGTGCAGCGCTGGTAGCTGTCAGTGTGGCCACACTGCAGCGCTTTCCCTACACAGCTGTACCTCCCAGCGCTGCACACCTGCAAGTGTAGCCAAGCCCTCAGAGTCCACACCAGGATGGCTTTCTGTGAGTGGCTATCACAGGGCTTGTCTACATCAGAAAGTTGCAGTGCTGGTGAGGGAGTTACAGCGCTGCAACTTTGAAGGTGTACACATCTGCAGGGCATCACCAGCGCTGCAACTCCCTGTTTGCAGCGCTGGCCGTACTCCCGTTTTGTCTCGGGTGTAGAGGATCCAGCGCTGGTAATCCAATGTAGACACTTACCAGCGCTTTTCTTGACCTCCGTGGAAGGAGGAAGCCTCTGGTAATCAAGCTGGTCTCCTTTCCCGGTTTGCTCTCTCGTTCCCGGAACCCCGAGCAAGCAGGTCTCCTTCCCTGCGGTTTGCAGGGGGGTTCGGGGAACGCGAGAGCAAACCGCGGCGAAGCTGGTCTCCTTTCCCGGTTTGCTCTCTCATTCCCGGAACCCCGAGCAAGCAGGTCTCCTTCCCTGCGGTTTGCTGGGTGGCTCCGGGAACGCGAGAGCAAACCGCGGCGAAGCTGGTCTCCTTTCCCGGTTTGCTCTCTCGTTCCCGGAACCCCGAGCAAGCAGGTCTCCTTCCCTGCGGTTTGCAGGGTGGCTCCGGGAACGCGAGAGCAAACCGCGGCGAAGCTGGTCTCCTTTCCCGGTTTGCTCTCTCGTTCCCGGAACCCCGAGCAAGCAGGTCTCCTTCCCTGCGGTTTGCAGGGTGGCTCCGGGAACGCGAGAGCAAACCGCGGCGAAGCTGGTCTCCTTTCCCGGTTTGCTCTCTCGTTCCTGGAACCCCGAGCAAGCAGGTCTCCTTCCCTGCGGTTTGCAGGGTGGCTCCGGGAACGCGAGAGCAAACCGCAGCGAAGCTGGTCTCCTTTCCCGGTTTGCTCTCTCGTTCCCGGAACCCCGAGCAAGCAGGTCTCCTTCCCTGCGGTTTGCAGGGTGGTTCGGGGAACGCGAGAGCAAACCGCGGCGAAGCTGGTCTCCTTTCCCGGTTTGCTCTCGCGTTCCCGGAACCCCGAGCAAGCAGGTCTCCTTCCCTGCGGTTTGCAGGGTGGTTCGGGGAACGCGAGAGCAAACCGCGGCGAAGCTGGTCTCCTTTCCCGGTTTGCTCTCGCGTTCCCGGAACCCCCCTTGAAGCCGCCCAACAGTGCTGCAGTGTGGCCACATCTAACACCACTTGCAGCGCTGGTTGCTGTAAGTGTGGCCACTCTGCAGCGCTGGCCCTATACAGCTGTACTAATACAGCTGTAACAACCAGCGCTGCAAAATTTTAGATGTAGACATGGCCACAAGTACAAGATCAGTTCAAGTCTGAATCCATTTCCACCACCCCCACTCCCCTTGCTCTAAAAATATATAGAGAATTTTCAAATCCGGAAGACCAAATGATTTTGTGTGCTTGGGATGAAAGGGCCTGTTGTGCTTCTTGTACTTGGGCAAAATTCTGGCAGTTGTCAATGGGAAACTTGCTTGAGTAGAGAATTGTGCCTTAAATCAGGACAGATTGATCAAGTGTGTTAGTTTTTTGTATTTTTGCTAGAAATCCTGTGAAGATGATCACTTATTGTGTTTTTTGAGTAGAAAAGGATTGATTTCATATAGTTTAACTCTTCATAACTTTTTTCATCCTTATAACCTGCAGCAGACTGAGGGTGGTGCTCACTAGCAGTAAGTTATAAAACAAACATGTTAGAGCTGTAATTATGAATTACATGTACACCATGACTACAGAATGCTGCCAGTGTTGAGGGCACTGCTGAGACCAGAATGATATTAATTCATAGATTCTAAGGCCAGATGGGACCATTATGATGATCTAGTCTGATTTCCTGTATAACCCAGGCCAGGGAACTTCCCCAAAATAATTCCTAGAGCAGGTCATTTAGGAAAACTTCCAGTCTTGATTTAAAAGTTACCAGTGATGGAAGATCTACCATGACCTTTTGTAAACTGTTCCAATGGTTAATTACTCTCACTGTTCATACCTTATGCCTTATTTTCAGTCTCAAATGTCTAGATGTCAAGGCTAGTAGATTCTGTTGTACTTTAAACCAGAAATGGAGAATGTCTTCCAAAGCTTAAGTTCAAGAGGAATTGCTAAGAGAATGCTGAATCTGTCACATGCAAACTGATACCATTACGCAATGGGGAGAAAACCACATGAATGCTACTGCTTTCTTCTTTGGGTGTGTCTACACTGCAATTGGTAGGTGTGATTACATCTGTAGGCACACCTGTGCTAGCTTTGATTTAGAATACAAGTAACAATAGCAGTGTAGCTGCCCAGCATCGACTAGCCTGAGAACAACCCTGCCCAGCATTCTGGATATGTATTAAGCAGCTAGCCCCTTTGGTTGCCTTTGCTGCCATAGCTACATTGTTGCTGTTACTCGAGCTGGCTTTGATCTAGCTAAATGAAAGCCAGCATGGTATGCATGCTTGCTGCAATCATGCCTCTGACTGTAGAACAGGCATACGGCATGAGGGTAAGGTGAGAGGAGAGACTCTGCACCAAACCCTCTGTCCTCCACATGCCAGAAATCCCAATGAAATTCATGGAAGTCTCATATAAGGCAGGCTTGCAAGATCAGGTTTTGTGTTAGCAGCAGCTATAGCCCAAATGTGGGCAGGTGTTAATGCAGATGGACCTATGCACACAGATCTATCAGTATCCTAGTTTTCTGGCCTGCAACATTATTTATTTCAGTACAAGTTTTTGCTGAGCCCAGTTGTTCACATCATAAAACCACCACACAGTTTAGTCCAGTGGAACATCTACCTTACCACCAGGGGACTAATTCAAGACGGCCAAGCTCAGATAACCTATGACCTAAATGAGATTTGAACCCAGTTCCCCAGAAATATGAAGTTAGTACAGGAAACCACAGGATTTAAATATAATGGGCAAAATTCTAGGCTGATTAAGTTTCCATGTATTCCCATTTAAGTCAGCAGTAGTAACTAATTAAGAATTTAGCCTGCTAAACAATAAGGTCTGCAATTTGGAACTCTTCCAAAGTTTGTAGTGTTTTATTTCACATTGAGAATTACTGAACTTCTTGCACATGTATTGATGTCTGATTTTGGGGATCTGTGTAACTTGAACTGTAGCTTCCTTTCCCATTTTTACTTGACCGAGAGTGTTTACAGCATGTGTCAGAAAGCTTCCCCATTTTGTGTGTATGTCACTTTACATTTTTAGTGCTTTCTCAAAGGCTATGCTTATGTTAGAACAGTGCTGGGGGTGAAGGGAGGGAGAATATTAGACACCAGACCTGTCCCATGCTAAAACTTAAGGGAATAAATCCAGCCATGTTTTTTAGAATTTCATCCAAAGGGTGTTCACAGTCTGTTTGATAGTGTTTCCTATGCATCCCTCTCCCTTTCCCCCAGTCCCGTGACTCCAGTACACTCTGATGTCCAAAGCGAATGAGTCTGACAGTGGAGCTGAGCCTTCTACCTCTTTCCATAAGAAGACAGAGCTCAAGTGAAGCAGTTTTGCCCTCTGACTTCTATCAGTGAATTGGGGCATGGGTGCTCCTACAGTGGAGTCATGCTCCATTATAGACCGTTAAGATCACCTATAACTAAAGGGACTGCTTCATCTCTTGCTTCCCTTTCCAGCAGGTACCTCTGTGGGTGTACACTTCTGTCAAAACTTCCATTAACGTAACTGATAGAAATTGGAACCTTGGTTAACATTTCTTTTCCCCCTGCACAATGGTACTTAGTACCACAATGCAGCTCTCTGTTTCAAGTCCTGCTGGTTACACTGAATAGTTACCAACTAACAGCTCTTTGCACACCTTGTTTCTATGCAGTAGAGCCTCTTCTGAGGGTTGTACTGCATCGTATCTAGCAGCTTGTGGCTAGCCCAGTGACTCTAATAAACCCATCCCCAATGTGTATCCTAAAAAGATAGGTGATCATTCTAGGAAATATGTTGTAGTTCTGAGGCAATAACATTGACATTTGGATACAAGTGGTTAGATGCTGGGGTGTGAGCCATGCAAGCCTGTGAATGCTGCATTCACTCTAGAATAGAGAAATTTTGGAGTCACTGAGAAGCGTGGCCAATCAGTACAAGCAAGAAACAGCACATAGCACATTCTCCTTGCAGGGAGAGTTGTTTCTATTACAGTTGTCGACTTCTGCATACAGGAGAAGATAACGACTGTGTTAGTTTCATAGTGAAACTGTTTGTGTGTAATTCTAATAATTAGATTCTCTGAATTAATTTACAGTGGCTACCTCTAGAGTAATGGACTGACTTAAGTTGCCCTTGTTGAATTTTAAAGTCCTTAATCATGTACGCCCTAGCTGTATTCAAGACCTATTTTGAGGTGTATCTGTACACAGACAGCACTGGCCTTTTACATAGATTTCACCATTGTGACTTAGGCAGGAGGTGACTGGGTTCTGAAGGTTACTCCCTGTTTTATCATCTGATTCAAAGTCTCTGGTTTCTTTGTTGCAGCTCTGGCCTGAGAGATGGTGATGTGATTATCAGCATTAATGGAAAAACAGTCACCTCAACAGAAGATGTAAGTGAAGCTGTTAAAGACAATGATGATCTTTCAGTTGTGGTTCGTCGAGGAAATGAAGATGTGATCTTGAATATAATTCCAGATGAAATTGATTAAAGGCTGACTTCTATCAGAAATAGTTTCATTAAACAAAGTCAGACCTGCACTATGTGGCTTAAGACAAAGCTTATGCTGTACGCAGTTTTTTCTAGTATAATGTAGGGAAAAATCTTTCACAGGTGGTCTAGAAAGCAATATTTAGACAGTTAGGATTTTAAAGTGAATTCTAAGATAAATCAAACTGATGTTTTTTTCCACTCTGTATTTTACTTCAAACACATTGGAAAGGGACTATTGAAGTATGTTCCCCCCGCTTCCATATTTAAAGGAATTTAAAGCTAGCCAAAAAATACTGATTGTAGTCCACAATGTGGACAAAGCTACTTCTATTGTCTAAACTTGAAATACTATTGAAGTTAGCTGCAGATCTCCTATTACTGAGAACTTGAGACCTGATCAAATTTGGATTGACGTCAAAGGGACATGAATTAATTTTGGTGCTTTTGCTGAAAATTAGCTATCATTTGTTCTATATTTGCTTTTCTGTAACACTTTGTGGATATAAAAAAAAGTGACTTTGGAAAAATAGCACTTTCCAGTAGAAAAGTTTAGCACATGTATAGTGGAAACAGCTAAACTCTTAGCTACTGATACCTGTTTCTAAAGCTTTAAGATTGAGCAGAGATTTTTGGGTGCTCGAACAGCCTGATTTTCAGAAAGTGCTGGGCACACTCTGCCTGGAAGTCAGGCCCCTTCACTATCAGCCAAAACCAGAAGTAGCCTAGAGTTAATAATCACTCTTGGAAATTATGACCATGCTCACTTGATAAAGTAAAGTATTAAGAAAAAATGTTTGACTCCAAAGGTGTGAATGGAAGATTAAAAATATCAGCTACTCAGCAATGTGAGTTCATAATAGTGGACTATTGTAAAATCACAGATGTAGGAATGCTATTCAGAGATTGGACCAGTGGTTCCTGTACTACTAAAATGCCCACATTCCATTTACATACATTCTTTAATGCTGACTCATATCTCCCTTGCTTGTTTTTGTGTTTAGTTTCTGCTGTGATCCTCCTTCTACCAACCCTGCCTTACAGTTACTCCTCCACCAGGGTACCTTCCTCCCCAGTCCTCCTCAAAATTACACTTGTGGTATATTTGTGTATTACACTGCTATGAATCTTTAACATGCTACATGCTTTTAACTAATCATACAAGTTGCTAGAGCTACTGCCTTTTAGAACAGAGCTACAGCTGGGAAGAGGTGTTCTTTTCCACTTGCACTGTCTTACAAATATCCTGAACTGACACCTGGACTTTGCCATTAGCTGCACTGTCTCTAGTGTATTCTTCCCCTTCCCCTCCAGTCCTGTAAAATGAGTGGAATTGGACAGCTGTCTTCAGAGCACACACACTTGCCAAGAAAACCTGTGCAGCTTCCCCTAGAAATCAATGCCAAAATTTCCTGTTACCAGTGCAGTTGGTGAATCTGACCCTAGCCAAAATTTACAAATCCGTGCTTGTATTTATGCAGTGGATTTCTATAACTTATTTTACGGTTGTTCTACCTTTCCTTCACCCTGTTTAGCACAGAAGTCAAAAGCACAGCAAATTCATTCACATACACCAGTGACCTAAATTCCTCGCTCTAATTCCAGCTTTAATAGTTAGTTTCAGTCCAACTACACAAGCACAAAAAAGTCTCCTTAGCTATTTTTACCCTACAGCTAATGAAACAAACTATGGTAAGTGGAGCTTTGCAGAGAAGGTTGAACAGACTGACTCCTACACCTACTACAGCAACCAAGATAGTGCAACAGCACCTGTTTTTCCATACACTTTTTATTTTAAGACATTTGCTTGACTTTGTGCTTGTAGGTTCTACTCCTTTTACAAAAGCACGAAGCAGCAGAGAGTCCTGTGGCACCTTATAGACTAACAGACGTTTTGGAGCATGAGCTTTCGTGGGTGAATACCCAGTTCGTTGGATGCATGCATGCATCCAACGAAATGGATATTCACCCACAAAAGCTCATGCTCCAAAACATCTGTTAGTCTATAAGGTGCCACAGGACTCTTGTCTGCTTTTACAGATCCAGACTAACACGGCTACCCCTCTGATACATAAAAAGCATGAAAGTATTCTTGTACAATGCAGTGTATAAGACCTAGGAACCAATGTTGAATAAGTTACAAAGTTGTGCTGCTCAAAGTTTCTCGCATTTATACATATCACTGAGTTAAGTAAATAAGCTTAATTGTTGATCACTTCCACAGCGCACCGATGTTTGTCATTAAGGAAAATTTCATCACATGTACTTCTATAACTCAGTGAACCTCTGAAAAAATCTACTGCACTGGGAACAGCTACACTTTAAAGGGGAGAGGCTAAAAATAGCACTTTAGCACATGCTATTTTAAAACATTAGCATGAAAGTGAACATCCAAAGGGAAAGGTACAATACTCAACTGCTGTGTCAAATCTGTTATTCTGGAGAAAAGATTACCCAATTAATAGGAAGAATATACAGTGAGTAGTTTTCTTTGTAAATGAAATTTGAGGTATGTACAAAGAAGTTAGGTATAGCATTGTTCTGCAACTGCATTCACTATGCAAATCCAGAATATATTTATACAAAATAAAAAAAAATGCAGAAAAAAAGGCTGTTCTGACTGCAGAACAAATTTATCCAGTTGTACAGGGACAGATGCCCCATTAACTTCTCCTGCTGTCAATTCTCAAATAGCAATTTTTCTGTTCAGTAAGTCGTGCACCAGTTGCTGCCATCACTAGGCATCAACCCACCAGTAATAAGGAGAATAAGGTCAACAAACCACCAGATACCAAGTCCTCCAAGAGTCAGTAGTTTTCCCACTGCTGTCCCTGTATGGCCCAGACAGAATCGATCCACTCCAAAACAACCCAGGAAGAAGGAGTAGAGTAAAGTAGTTATAAAGTAGTGGCCAGTGTACCTACAATAAATGAAGAATGAATAAATTAAAACCTCAAATACAGTTTCATTTGAGGAAAGGAGGAAAAAACACCCTTTCATAAAATTGAGCCTTTGCTGTGTTAACCTCCTCAATGTTTACAGTGTAGCTCCCTCTAATGGACTTTGGGGAATTTACATATTATAACTCTTAGGAAAATATGGGCCAATGAATAATGCAATCCAATAAAACACAAAGGAGTTCCCACGTATCCTGAGGCAGGGAGCAAATCCATTAGAGGGAGGATAAAAATTCATACAAAGTTACAACAACCCAGCCAATAGTTAGAGCAGCACGTTACAATGATGTCTTAGCTACCAATTCAATCTTTCAAAATGTAATATATTTCTGGAGGAAATAAATCTTACTTTATACATGGTTTATTCCCTCGTAGAAAAGTCCGAGGCTCTGCACACTCAATACCATCTAGTGCTTTGCACTGCACTGGAGTGTGGTCTACATCGCTATAGGCTTGGCCACCAAACTGTCAGAGGGGAAACAAATCACACACACAATTGAGAAATTATTTACCTGGGGCAGGAGGGAGGCAGGAAAAGGCCAGTTAAAAGGATATTTTCTTATCACAAAGTAAAAGGGCAGAGGGCCCTCAGTACTAAGTGTTTAATACTTATTGTTGGTTCAGTAAATGCCTGCAGTCTTGTTCAGTCACTATGTTATTTTTGGTCCTCACTGGTGTTTATAACTCCTCCCAGTTTAGAATGATCTGCAAGTATCATTAACATACACTCTATGCTTCTCCCCGCACCCTATCATGTCACTATGAATTCTTTGTCAGTGGACAAAGATTTAACTGTGCCCTAGTGGCCAACAGTCCACAATATATCACCTTGTACATCAGCTAACTGAAAAACCTCAAGTGTTTCAGTCCTGTTGCTTTTCTCATGGGAAGCACAGCAGATTACTGTGGAGGGATGAGAAAGAAAATAATAGTTTTCACCCTCACAAAACTGCTCGTGGGATAAAAAAGTGGACCCTGCACCTTTACCTCTTCCCTAAAATGTCCATGATCAGGAAGCACAAGTGGCTTGGAAACCTTTTCCTTTAACTTCCTGAATACTGCTTCTGCCAGGAGAGGAGAACTTCCACAATCCATAAACTTCTATGGGTGAAGGAGAAGCACATACCCAAATCCACTGGCTGCAGAACTACAGAAGAAAGCTCTTGGGGAGGTATTCTATTCCCTTATGCTGGCATAGCACTCTTGGTTGCAATTATTACAAACTACCCTCTGCTTCTAAGGAGAAGTTCCATTCAGGTTAAGGGTCCAAGGATATCTAAGACCACCCCAGTGTGTGAATACCTTCTGAGAAGTTACAAAATCATCTTTTTTCAGCCCACCTTAACACATCCATAACCTAATTCTCGCTGTGCAGTAATATTTCCAACATGGTCTACTGGATCCTCACATTCAATGAATTCCTCGGGCCTGTAAATGATCAAAACTCATCACATTCACACAGTTAAATGTGGGGGGGGGGGAGAGAATAAGTTAATTCAAAAGGGAAAACATCATGTTGAGGTCCCCTATCTTCCCCTTCACACGCACCATCACGAGCCCTGTCACCCATTCTTGTATGTGCCCCATTTCCCGTTATCGCCCCATCTATCCCAGCCCGTCACTTGTCTTCCCTGCATACATCCCACTTTGTCATCCCTTTCCGAATGCCCCTTTCTGCTGACCACTATGCAGGGGTCTCTTTGCTCAATATAAACAAGTTCTCAGCACCAGACCAGCTCCTCGCATTGCCCTTTCCCCTGTACCCCAGCTTCCTACCTTAGCATCAGATCACTCCTCAGCCCTCTCCTTACCCCACAGTTCTTCCTCAGCCCCAGCCCCCCTCATCACTCCCCCATATCACTCCTCCCGCTCCCCACCTTCTCCCTCCCCGCCCTCAGCACCCCCTGCCCTCCCTCGCTCACAGGAAGGTGCAGAGCACAAGCGGCGCCTGCGGGTCCCCGTAGTCACAGGCGGGGGCCGGGCTGCCCGCGGGCTGGTCGGGCTCGGGCTCTCCGGGGTCCCCGCTCTCCGCCCCGGTCGCGTTGTGCTGGTGGCTCCGGGAGACGCCCTGCAGCAGCAGCAGGTTCCCCAGCAGCAGCGCTGCTTGCCCGCACAGCAGGACGTAACTCACCGGCCACCCAACCCCCGGCACCATCGTGCTTGCCCTGCCCGCCTCCCCGGCGCCCCCACCCGGCCTGCGCTGCTAGGAAACACCGCCAAAAACCACGCCGGCTAGGCCGCACCGGAGAGAGCGCAACCTATCGCCTTCCGACCAATAGGATGGCTGAATGTTTGCGAGGAGGCGGGAAATCGGGACGAATAGCCCACTCCACCAATAGATCCGCACATTATCGGCCAATCAGCGACTGGCAAGGAGCAAGCTGGGTTGGCTGGCGGAGAGGGGCGGTACTACTGCAACCAGTAACAGGATTGGTTACTCGTGCGGCAGTGGCGACCAATGGGTGAAGAGGGGGCGGGGAAAGGCCACACTCTCAGGGTAGAGTGGTGTGTCTACACTGTACAGTTAGCCTCGTTTCAGCCCTAGCCTCTTTCCTTCTATATGCAAAGCAAAGCAAAGCAGCTTGACTTGGGTCAGCAAGACCTGGTTCTAGGGTCCTGCTGGGGCGTTCAGAGCCCGAGTCCTGCTGTGACTTGGGCCTATCAGTGGGTCCTTGGTGTCTCTTCTAGGCTGGTACATACAATGTTCAAGTACAGAGTCATAGATGTTAAGGCCACAAAATCATTGTAATCATCTAGTCTCTCGTTTCTCAAATGCACCCACCGGGGTTTTTCCTGAATTCATGGCCATTTCCTGGGCTGGAAAGGAGGAGCATCAGCCTCTCTCCTTCGTCCCTGTTGCTCCTGCATGCACCACCTCTCTGGAGACACAGGTGGGAAACACACTGCTTAAGGAGCAACGTGAGGCAGCGAGGAAAGGGTGATAAGGTGAGCAGCGGGCAAGGGAGCCTTGCGGGGGAGTGAGGAGGCAAGCAGTGAGCCAGCAGTAGAGAGAGGAGATGAGTGGGTGGGCTGGCTGAAAGCTGGGGAATGAGGAGGCAAGCGGTGAAGTGAGCAGTGGGCAGGGAGGTGAGGAAGCGAGCAGTGAGGCGAGCAGCAGGTGGGGAGGTGAGAAGGGGAGAGACCAGTGGGGGAGGCAGGGCCACCCAGAGGATTCAGGGGGCTGGGGCAAAGCGAGGGAGCTGCAGCGTTTGTACTCACCTGGTGGCAGTACGGGTCTTGGGCAGCACTTAAGGGCCCCCTGCCGCCGAAATGCCGGCCGAAGATCTGGACTGCTGCTGGGCCAGGGCCATAGACTTTAAGGTCAGAAGGGACATTATGATCATCTAGTCTGACCTCCTGCACAATGCAGGCCACAGAATCTCACCCACCCACTCCTGTAACAAACCCCTAACCTATGTCTGAGTTATTGAAGTCCTCAAATTGTGGTTTGAAGACCTCAAGCTGCAGAGAATCTTCCAGCAAGTGACCCATGCCCCATGCTGCAGAGGAAGGCAAAAAACCTCCAGGGCCTCTGCCAATCTGCCCTGGAGGAAAATTTCTTCCAGACCCCAAATATGGCGATCAGTTAAACCCTGAGCATGTGGGCAAATTGCCCCACTTGCCCCATCTGGGTGGCCCTGGGGGGAGGTGAGGAGGCGAGCAACAGAGAGGATGGGGGAGGTGATTCATACATTCATAGATTCTAGGACTGGAAGGGACCTCGAGAGGTCATCGAGTCCAGTCCCTTGCCCTCATGGCAGGACCAAATACTGTCTAGACCATCCCTGATAGACATTTATCTAACCTACTCTTAAGTATCTCCAGAGATGGAGATTCCACAACCTCCCTAGGCAATTTATTCCAGTGTTTAACCGCCCTGACAGTTGGGAATTTCTTCCTAATGTCCAACCTAAATCTCCCTTGCTGCAGTTTAAGCCCATTGCTTCTTATGCTATCTTTAGAGGCTAAGGTGAACAAGTTTGCTCCCTCCTCCTGATGACACCCTTTTAGATACCTGAAAACTGCTATCATGTCCCCTCTCAGTCTTCTCTCTTCCAAACTAAACAAACCCAATTCTTTCAGCCTTCCTTCATAGGTCATGTTCTCAAGACCTTTAATCAATCTTGTTGCTCTTCTCTGGACCCTCTCCAATTTCTCCACATCTTTCTTGAAATGCGGTGCCCAGAACTGGACACAATACTCCAGTTGAGGCCTAATCAATGCAGAGTAGAGCAGAAGAATGACTTCTCGTGTCTTGCTCACAACACACCTGTTAATGCATCTCAGAATCACGTTTGCTTTTTTTGCAACAGCATCACACTGTTGACTCATATTTAGCTTGTGGTCCACTATAACCCCTAGATCCCTTTCTGCCATACTCCTTCCTAGACAGTCTCTTCCCATTTTGTATGTGTGAAACTGATTTTTCCTTCCTAAGTGGAGCACTTTGCATTTGTCTTTGTTAAACTTCATCCTGTTTACCTCAGGCCATTTCTCCAATTTGTCCAGATCATTTTGAATTATGACCTCGTTCTCCAAAGCAGTTGCAATCCCTCCCAGTTTGGTATCATCTGCAAACTTAGTAAGGGTACTTTCTATGCCAATATCTAAGTCATTGATGAAGATATTGAACAGAGCCAGTCCCAAAACAGACCCCTGCGGAACCCCACTTGTTATATCTTTCCAGCAGGATTGGGAACCATTAATAACTACTCTCTGAGTATGTTTATCCAGCCAGTTATGCACTCACCTTATAGTAGCCTCATCTAAATTGTATTTGCGTAGTTTATCAATAAGACTATCATGCGAGACCATATCAAATGCCTTAGTAAAGTCTAGGTATACTGCATCCACCGCTTCTCCCTTATCCACACGACTCGTTATCCTATCAAAGAAAGCTATCAGATTGGTTTGACACGATTTGTTCTTTACAAAGGAGGCAAGTGGTGAGCCAGCAGCTGGGTGATGAGATGGGGTCTGGTTGCAAGTGGGGAAGTGACAAGGTGGATGGAGGGGCGTCTGTGGCAGGGCAGTGAGGAGGTGAGCGATGGGTGGGGGAGTGAGGAGGGACGCAGGAGCCAGGTGAGGGCTGAGAAGGTGAGTAGTGGGCGCATGGGCAGCAGGTAAAGCCCCCCTTTGGAGAGGCTAGCCCCCTACTCCACCTCTTCTGCGTGCGTTCCCCTCCTGGCAGCTGGAGCCCTGAGACCCCCCTGTGCCTGGAGCCACAAGCCCCCCGCCCGGAGAAGCTCCCAGCGGCTCCCCTGTGGCCGGAGCTCAGGGCTGGCCGAAGCCCCATGACCCACCCCCCCGCACACCTGCCCAGAGGAGCCCTGAGCTGGCCAAAACCCGGAGTGCCCCTCCCTTCATCCGGAGGAATTCCGGGCTGGCCAAAGCCTCGAGGGCCTCTCCCACCCCCTCCCCCGCACTGAGGAGCCCTGGGCCAGGCACATCCGTGCGTCCCCTCCCCAGACCCAAGCCACCCAGATATGTTTTTCATTATTATTTGGACTTCTATTATGTCAAAGCATTGTTAAATTTACTTCACAATTGTTATACAGACAACCACTTTTACCAAAAAAGCAAAAGAAACAATAATATAAAAGACAAGAATGTGCAAAGCACCTTATTTGTGTTTCTATTCTGTTAGGGCTAATAAAGAATAGAGATAACTATGCATGATTTTTATTATTGTCTGCAAAAAAAACTCCAAAACCTTACATAAATAAATTACAATGATTTGGATATATGTATGTGCATACTACTTTACTAACTTTAGGTAAAATAATTAATTTTAGGGAAAAGTGTCAGTGCGGCTACCCGCAAGAGTTGGTGGCCAAACTCTGAGGCCACCAAAAAATTTATTGCGAGAAACCCTGACTAGTCTGACTCCCTACGTAACATTAGACATAGGACTTCCCTGAATTAATTCTTGCTTCAAGTCCAATAGTTGTGGTTGAACTCAAGAATATTTGTTATACAAGCAACCAATAGTGATGTAAAGATTTCCAGTGAACAGGTGCAACTGTTGATAAATAAATACTACACCCATCTTACAGCACCCCTGCTACCATGCTGAGATACTGGTTCCCTGGTGACTCCAAAAGAAGCATGCTTTCCATTGAACCATCTGTTCATCAGAAAATAAAATAGCTTTATTGCTTAGCTATAATCATGGGAACTCCTGTGAAGTGCCTTTTCTTACTCTTTCTACAGCTTTCTTACCAGAGATGTCAAAGTAGACAGGACTCTAATTGCCTCCCTGTGCTACCACTCCATACTTCAGTCCCTCAGCTGAACCTAGCTGATGGATCACCACTTTTTGAGGATGCTGGTTTTAAAACGTACTTGCGCCTAAGTTTCCCTAAGCTGCCTTATGGAGAACTGGAGTACTTGTGGCACCTAAGAGACTAAGGGCTTGTCTACACTACAGAGTTGCAGCGCTGGTGAGGGGGTTACAGCGCTGCAACCTAGGTGGTGTACACACTTGCACAGCACGGCCAGCGCTGCAACTCCCTGGTTGCAGCACTGGCCATTGTGAAAGTAGTATGAATTATATAGTAAGAATAGAAAGGATTAAAGAAATGCTGTCTGTACCTTTAAGCAAAACTGTTGGAATGCTGCAGTCCAGGTGTCAGGAATATAGACATTAACATAGAACAATTGCACCGTTTAAGGGCAATTGGTGAAGTATTAGCCTTAGATCGATAACAGTTAGTAAGGAAATAGAATAGGCATGCTGTGCCCCAGGTGAATTTTCCTGTTTTGCTTTCTTTGTCCCTTTGTCTAATTCCCGCTCTTTTATCTGTATAAATAAGACTGTTTGGGCCTTGCATGGCCACTCACATATTCTGAATGTTATTGGCAGAGCGCTGCGCTAATAAACAGAGTGGTCTGACAAACTGTGAGTCCTGATTCTAACTTTGACAATTTGGAGGTTCCACCAAGATGGCAACTGTCTTCACTGGGGCTGTGTGATTCCTGACTGTTTTTGTAGGATGACCGTGGCAGCCGGCACCTGGGCATTTGGCCCAAGTGGTCCTCCACTAGAGCGGAAAGGCGCACAACCACAGTGAGGTCTACGCCATCGAACCTGTTGGTTCCCACTCTGTTCTGGTTGGGGTCCCGGGATCTGACATCAGGAATCTGGTCAGGTAATTATTTCTGTGTTTTGTCCGGACTGAGGACTGTCCTGTCTCTGTGTCTATCTGTCCTCTTGTGGAGTGTTTGAGTCTGGGTGCCATCTCTGTCTGGGGATCGGCCGACCAAGGGGTTCCTGTCCCCGCGGTCTGAGTGAGTGGAATCTGCACAATTGCAGCCGCACCGCACTTTGGGTAAAACCCTTGGTGTGAAAGCAAGGGCGATTGAGGCAGTAGTCTGTGGGCTCCTTTTGTGTGTTGCAGCGGGCATCGCTCTGATGAACCCGAATTTCCTTCTTGTGTGATTGGTGTATGAAAGTCCTCCTGTACTGGTAACCAGACGTCTAAGTCGGGACAGTTCTCTAAATGAACGCCGGCTCATTTTATGTATTTAGGATGGGTCCAGACTCCTGTAAAAAGGGTCCAGACTCCTGTACATTTCTGGGAAAATGGTCTAGGCTAACTCAGGGGGATCCCAAAACTCAGTGGCCACTGTTAAAATCTTGGAACAAAGACTGAGTGGACGTCTTAAAGGACAAACTCGGCCAACCTAAAACTAAATTGGCTAAAGGAGAGGTTAATGGTTTCATGCAGTGGTGGGAAGAGGCAAATCATAGGTGGACAAAATCAAAACTGGCCTCTCTCAATTATTCAAATAATAAGTTAAAAGCTTTATTAAAAGCCTCCTCTCCCACCACTAGACCGAGTGCTCCTCTTTACCCCACTCTCCAAACCCCGGATCGATCCAACCCCCTTCATACTCCCATCTCATTGTGAAAATGACCAAAAAGCCCCTTGTTCTGTTCCCCTTTGTTGTCTGCCTCAAAAACTGATTCTTTAGTGTTCCACTACCAATTCAGCAAGGAGGGTGGGCTCCTCAACTAGCCCCCACCCTTCCTAGTCCCTTTCCTTGAACACTTCTTTCAAAATTGTGAAGTGACCACAATAGCACTCACAAATGGTCCATTGGAGGAAGAAAAAAAAAAGCAGGATCGGGCCCAGAAAAGCAGGCAAGCAACAGATAAAGAAACTGAAAAACAGGTTGAAAGCCCTAAGGGAATAGTGTTAGAAGTAAGAAAAGCAGTAAGTGCAGGCATGAACCCCTGGAACAATACCTAAAATGGTGAAATCTGAGGTGATAAAGGTGTTATTTTGGGACATAAACAAGTGATTTAAGTAAAGAGAGTGAAAAGTTAACTCTACAGAGGCTGGAGAGAATTAAGCAGTTAAACTTTGTGAAAATGTTAAAAAAGGACCATGTTAAAGAGAGAGAATTCTTGGTTTCTTTGCAGCCATTCTGAAGGGAAATGGGCCCTTTTCCAGAAGAGTGCCTGTAAATAATCCATATATATATACAGCTATGTAAAAACAAAACAGTGTAAAGGAATGTTAAGGAAAAGAAAATGTGTATGTATCTATGTCTGTGAAAATATGTAAAGTTCTAAGAATCTAAACCAGCACATCTGGTTTGTAAAACTCCTGTTTTGTAGATATGATAAATTGATTTTGTTTTTTTTTGTTTTTAATGCCACTACAAATTCATTTGACTCTAATTCAAAGTTGCAAAACTAACAGACCTTTTTGCAAGACACAGGCAATTAGTGTTGTTTGGCTTTGGGATTTAGCATTTAACCCTTAAGGGGTAACTTCATTCTTTACAAAAATTAAAATGTTTTAAATAAAGACCAAGTCATGGCTGCAATAGGGCAGTCAAAATCAGGAGAATAGGTAGAGATTCTGGAGTCTTTTTGTTTGTTTGGTTTGTTTTTTTTGTAACAATAGCAGATAAGAGCTGTAATGAAAGAATAAGAAATTAACAGTGACCCTCTGAAGCAACAGCAGAGGTGAGGTGCACAAAAAAAAAAAAAGAAGCAATGTTAAAAACACTGAGCCTTAAAATGGCTCTGTGTAATCAGACTGTCACTTTGATAAGGATACATGAAAACTCTGTAAGAACAAAAGAAACAGTTACACCTTATGTAAAAATTGATATGGCTAATGTTTTTGAAAAGTTATAGTATAGAAAGCATGTGCATTTTCCCTGGGACATGTGCAGTGTATATTGTAGAAAGGGATGTAAAAAAAAATGCAAATGAAACGTGCTGCTGAATTAAAATCCTATTAGGGCTCCAAAAAGAGCTGCAGTAGGCTGTGTTTTCTTTTTCAGATCCCTGTGTGTTAAGACAGAGTCTCTGAGCTCTGCTGATGGCTTTGAATCCAAAAGCCAAGCCTGTGTTGATGCAAATTACCTAACTGATAAAGAAAGGTGAGAACTGCCAGCACAAAAGCAGCTGCAAATAAAGAACATACCTGGTCAGCAAACAAATTGCCTACATAAAAGGCATGGTATAACAAGATACCTTTAATAGATTTGATGCTAATGTTATTGTTAATATTAAACATTAAAATAACTTTAATGTTAGTAAGTACCCCTGTAACAACTTGTAGTGTGTATGATTTTTGGAAAGATCCTTTAAAGTAATATGGTAATGATGCTTCTCAGCTATTACCTGTGAATAAACTTAAAGCTTAACACAGCAGGAAAAACATTAAAAACTTGGTCTGCTATATAAGAGGAAAAACTTGAGGTACACCACCTCATGAATTTAATAACTAAACAGTGGAATAACTTCCGCATAACCCTCAAAAAGTAGAACCCATTAAAACCTGGCCTGCCTATAGAACAAAAAACCACAAGAAAATAAGGGGGTAATTCCTCTGTTTTGCCTGCAGTCAGGAAGGGTATTTGTAAAAGAATGGAATCTTTAAGCAATAATCAATGCCACCCCAAAAGGGGTAGAAAAATATTCTTTTTGTCTTTCAGATAATCCAAAGTACTGTATAATGGACTATGTGTATGTGTTAATTCTTGGAGGAAAGTGTTTAAAAAGTGTTAGCAACTTACCAGAAGACAAATGTAAATGTAATGTAAGTACTGTGTTTACCAATAATCACATTTACTATTTGCCACAACAACAACACCAAAAGAGTCTCAGCTTACTGTAAGCACTGATTTAGTTGAGTTCTCTATCAATCTTAGCATTGAATGGCAAACAGTTACCAATCATCTGTTAAAAGGTAAAAAGGTAACATAGTTCCTAGTAAAAAAAAATGTGGAAAACTGGACCATTCATATTATACACGCAAATGGGGACATGTTAAGAATTGCCACTACAGAAAAATATCATAGCTTACCATTGGTATAACATATTTTCTGGATGGTTTCCCACAACTACTGGCATACTAATGTTACTACCCCTAATTGTGTTTTTGGTTTTAAATTGTATGTGTGTAATTGAAATGTTTACAATGTGCTGGTGGATAAAACAAATGTGTGCAAAGCTAAAGCCACAGGCCCAAATCATCTCCCAGTATTTTCTATTACATGGACTAAATAAGAAGTGACACTGGCGATTAATAATCTTAGTGTCAAAAGGGGGATATGTAGGAGCAGGATTTTATAATGTCCCATAAGAATTACAGTATAATTTGATTTCATCCTGCTAGCCACCTTTTTTAAATACCAGAAAGAAATGACCCTCTGGGACTATAAGATTCTGTTTTCCCATATGCATTACAAATTGGGCCCTCTCTAACTCTTTGTTTTAAGATTTAGGTAGTAAGAGACAGGATTCCCTATTGTGTCTATGTTAAATAAATTAGAGAAACATTGAAGGCCTGGGTCTCAATGTAAATTTTCTTAGTTATCAATTGTAAAACTTAGCAAGGTTTAATTTGCAATGCTTTTTTTGCTCGATATAAAATACTACTGTTTGTATTCTCAATCTATTTGTGTGAATGAGGAATGTATGCATCAGGAAAAGATAAGGTGTGAAGGCCATTGTTACAGTCAGAGTCAAGGGACGGCTGTTAAACTGTCTGGCATCTCAGAGTGGATACATGCTTCGCAGTGTAAGAATGCACAGACCCCAGTGAACCAATCATCACCTCAGGACCACGCAGAGTCAATTTTTTGACTCCAGAAGATGTACAGGAACAGCCTGCAATACCTTACAATCTACGCTCTCGTAAGGGTTGCCAGAAGCAGATGACTACATAAAGCAAGGCCCAAGAAGAAGCAGTAGTGAGCTTAGCGCCTGCTGCCTGGTGGACATAAAACTGTGACTGCAGTTCCCTCAGTTGAGGTTGTCAGAACCAGAAGGGCCCTGCCTCCAACATGCACCTCTGGTGGTGCCTGTTCTTTGGCTGCTGGTGTCTTAAGGTCTGGGGAGTCCACAATGACAATTCTTTTATCCAGCAGCAAGTGTGGATAGCTCAGACCCTTATTATTTCTAAATGCTGTGTCTGCAGCCACATCCCAGCCCACTCTCAAACTGGTGTTCCTGTCCTGGCTATCCCACTCAATTCCCCAGACCTCACTGGAGGACCTTGTCTGTTTAACACAATATGGAACAGTAATGACACCTGGGAAGAGGCTATTGGCAGTTCCTTTACCCCACTTGGGGGAGCAATACACCAGGCAAAAAGGCTCCTAAGTAGTTAAATAATGGCAAATAAAACCAGAGAAAGTTTAAGAGCCCTGGCCAAAGAAACAGGGGCGATCGGACAGGTGGCCCTCCAGAACCGTCAGGCATTGGACATAGTGCTGGCGGCCAAAGGAGGGACCTGTGCTCTCACTGGAAAACAATGTTGTGTGTTTATACAATACCAATGAGGTAATAGATCGCTATAGCCACTTAGAACAAATCACATATCTTCCCCATGAAGAGTCGAGTTCTTTATGGAAGTGGCTAAGTAACCTGTTCAATTTCTCTGGCATAGGAAACTGGTTGTTTCAGGGAGCCCTAACTATCCTGTTTGGAATCTTAGTGATTTTTGTATGCTTTCAGTTAATCTCCTGTTGTATACAGAATTGTGTCACCCAGATGACTGCCCCAAAACAGAGTGCTAATATGATGATTTTGAATATCGCTGATGAACTAAGAGATAAGGAACGGTTAATTTGTGGAACTCAGTAAGGGTTGGTCATGGCGTACGCCTGACCAAAAGGAGGGATTGTGAAAGTAGAATGAATTATATAGTAAGAATAGAAAGGATTAAAGAAATGCTGTCTGTACCTTTAAGCAAAACTGTTGGAATGCTGCAATCCAGGTGTCAGGAATACAGATATTAACATAGAACAATTGCACCGTTTAAGGGCAATTGGTGAAGTATTAGCCTTAGATCGATAACAGTTAGTAAGGAAATAGGATATGCATGCTGTGCCCCAGGTGAATTTTCCTGTTTTGCTTTCTTTGTCCCTTTGTCTAATTCCCGCTCTTTTATCTGTATAAATAAGACTGTTTGGGCCTTGCATGGCCACTCACATATTCTGAATGTTATTGGCGGAGCGCTGCGCTAATAAACAGAGTGGTCTGACAAATTGTGAGTCCTGATTCTAACTTTGACACCATACACCCGGTTGAGCCTCGGGTGTAGAGGATCCAGTGCTGGATCACCAGCGCTGGTCATCAAGTGTAGACACTCACCAGAGTTTTTTCTGACCTCCGTGGCATAAGCAGGTATCCCAGCATACCTGAGAAGCCTCTCTGGTAATCATGCAAACTCCACTGCCCTGGGCTCACCTGACCCCTCCTTTAAATGCCCTGGGAATTTTAAAAATCCCCTTCCTGTTTACTCAGCCAGGCATGGAGTGCAATCAATCAATCAATCACTCAGCGATCATGCCTCCACGCACCAAACGAGCCCCAGCATGGACCAATGCAGAGCTGCAGGACCTCATTAGTGTTTGGGGAGAGGAGGCTGTACAAGCACAGCTGCGCTCAAAAAGGAGAAATTATGATACCTATAGGCAGATATCGCAGTCCTTGATGAGAAGGGGCCATGAACGTGACGCGTTGCAGTGCAGGGTCAAAATTAAAGAGCTGAGGAGTGCTTACTGCAAAGCCCGTGAGGGAAATCGCCGCTCAGGAGCTGCCCCCACAACCTGCCGGTTTTACAAGGAGCTGGATGCCATACTTGGGTGTGACCCCACTGCAAATCCTAGGAGCACGATGGAGAGTTCAGAGCAGGGAGAAGTGGGGGAGGTTGTAGAGGACGGCGACAGTGAGGCTACTGGCGTGGAGGGAGACACCCCGGAGTCCCAGTACACTTGCAGCCAGGAGCTCTTCTCAAGCCCGGAGGAGGCTAGCCAGTTGCAGCAGCTGGAAGTTGATGGTGAGGAAGAAGCTGAGGATCATGCTCGGGGTAAGTAGATGTTTATGTTTTGGGAGAGGAGGATTTTGGTTATGGCTGCCTGCATGCATGCCTAAACGTGGAATAGCCCATTGATTTGCTGTATCACGTCTCTGTAATCTGCCTCGATAATCTCTTGAAATGTTGCTACAAGAGCGTTTGCAATTTGCTTTCTCAAATTGATCGGGAGAGCCACCGTGGTCCCTGTCCCGGTCAGGCTAACTCGTCCGATCCACTGTGCAGCGAGGGGTGGGGGGACCATGGCTGCACACAGGCAAGCTGCATAGGGGCCAGGGCGGTATCCACATTGCTGTAGAAGACCCTCCCTCTCTTCCCAGGTAACACGCAGCAGTGATATGTCTGGCAGTAGGAAACCCTGTTGAGAGTTTAGGGATAATTGAGTGCAGGGCGCCAGGTTCGCGTTTCCCCAGCCCACGGCACTCTGTTTTTAACCCCCCCCCCAGCACGTAGGCAGCCACGCGGTGTGCTCCGGTGTCTCCCCCCCCCTCCAAGCAGGCATCCAGCACCGCGGTGTGCTCCGGTGTCCCCCCCCCCCCCAGCAGGCATCCAGCAAAGCGTTGTGCTCCTGTGTTCCCCACCCCCACCCTCCAAGCAGGCATACAGCAAAGCGTTGTGCTCCGGTGTTCCCCACCCCCCCCTCCAAGCAGGCATCCAGCACCGCGGTGTGCTCCGGTGTCCCCCCCCACCCAGCAGGCATCCAGCAAAGCGTTGTGCTCCGGTGTTCCCACCCGCCCTCCAAGCAGGCATCCAGCAAAGCGTTATGCTCCGGTGTTCCCACCCCCCCTCCAAGCAGGCATCCAGCACCGCGGTGTGCTCCTGTGTTCCCCACCCCCACCCTCCAAGCAGGCATCCAGCACTGCGGTGTGCTCCCACCCCGCCCAAGCAGGCATCCAGCACCGCGGTGTGCTCCTGTGTTCCCCACCCCCACCCTCCAAGCAGGCATCCAGCACCGCGGTGTGCTCCGGTATTCCCCCCCCCTCCAAGCAGGCATCCAACACCGCGGTGTGCTCCGGTGTTCCCCTCCCCCCCCCCAAGCAGGCATCCAGCAAAGCGTTGTGCTCCTGTGTTCCCCACCCCCACCCTCCAAGCAGGCATCCAGCACCGCATTTCTTACCCCACCCCTCACCAGCAGGACGGCGTGAACGCGGACCATAGAACACCCCCCCCCCCAAGCAGCTAACTCACCACCTTCCTGTTCACTACTGTCCCTTCTTCAGGACACCAGCTACATCCTGTACCCATTGCTGATAAACCCCAGTGACCCACCGGTCAATTCCCACTCCCAAGGGGAAATCGGGGCAAAACCACTCACCCTAGTGCTCGCCATGACTTAGCTTGCCTGCCCTCTCTGTTTTATGTGAGGTATGTGAGAAGGATGCTACCAAAAGTCTAAAAAGTCCTTCAATGTGTGATAATAAACAATGTAGCCTCTGTGTATTACATGGTTCTATCTCTCTTTTTTCTAGTGACCTTGACTACTGCAGCCGGATCACCGGCCTCACGTAGGCTGCAGAACTTGAGAAGGAATTCTAGAAAATCAAAAGAGGAATTGATGAAATCTGTTATGAGCCACTACAACAGAGAAAGTAGGAAGACAGAGGAATGGAGAGAGAAGACCTATGAATGGAGAAGCAGTGTACATGAATGGAGAAAGAGTGTACTTGAATGGAGGCAAACAGAAAGCAGGAGAAAGGAATTGTCTTCCAAAAAAACCACAAAGCAGATGATAAGCCTCCTGGCTCGCCAGACTGAGTCTTTCAAGTCTATTGTAGCCATGTAGACAAACATGTACCGTGGTAACCCACAGCCCTCCCAAAGCCCTCTTCCTTGTTCCCCAGTATTTCCACAAAACAGCTTTCTCCAGCAGCCAGTTCCTTATTATCCCCAGCTGCCACCAACACCTGTAAGATCACCTACCAGCCCTGATAACTATAATTCTTACCCTGTTCACTCCACCCCCATTATTCTGCAGCATAGTAATCCTGAAGTGCAGCAGACATTGAATAGTGATAAAAATAGGACATATTAAAACCTGTGAATGTATAGTCCACCACCACAACCCTCTTGCCTGTTATGTACTGTATGTTGAATAAAGTTTTTTTTTCTATTTCACTACGTTATATTGCTGCTGGAAGTGGTAAATATTATACACCAAGGTAAAGCAAAGCACATCAAATGCATCAAACATTACTCTTGGCTCTCAGCAGCAAATTGCTCCCTTAAAGCATCCCTAATCCTTGAAGCCCTTTCCTGGGCCTCCCTATTAGCCCTGCTCTCTGGCTGAGCAAACTCATCCTCTAGGCGTCGAACCTCGGAGGTCCATTCCTCACTGAATCTTTCACCCTTCCCTTCACAAATATTATGGAGGGTGCAGCACGCGGATATAACAGCGGTGATGCTGCTTTCCACCAAATCTAGCTTCCCATAAAGACAGCACCAGCGTGCCTTCAAACGGCCAAAAGCACACTCCACAGTCATTCTGCACCGGCTCAGCCTGTAGTTGAACCGGTCCTTGCTCCTGTCAAGCTTCCCTGTATATGGTTTCATGAGCCAGGGCATTAAGGGGTAAGCGGGGTCTCCAAGGATCACAGTGGGCATTTCGACGTCCCCTACTGTGATCGGTCTGGGAAAAAAGTCCTGGCCCTCAGCCTTCTGAAAAGGGAACTGTTCCTAAAGATGCGTGCATCGTGCACCTTTCCAGGCCATCCTGAGTAAATGTCAGTGAAACGCCCACGGTGATCCACAAGCGCTTGCAGAACCACGGAGAAATACCCCTTGCGATTAACATACTCTGATGCCAGGTGGGGTGGTGACAGAATAGGAATATGCGTCCCATCGATTGCCCCTCCACAGTTAGGGAACCCCATTTCTGCAAAGCCATCCACAATGTCCTGCACGTTCCCAAGGGTCACGGTTCTTCTTAGCAGGGTGCGATTAATGGCTGTGCAAACTTGCATCAGCACCATTCCAACGGTAGACTTTCCCACTCCAAACTGGTTCGCCACCGATCTGAAGCAGTCTGGAGTTGCCAGTTTCCAGATTGCAATAGCCACCCACTTCTCCACTGGCAGGGCAGCTCTCAATCTCGTGTCCCTGCGCCGCAGGGTAGGGACGAGCTCAGCACACAGTGCCATGAAAGTGGCTTTTCTCATCCGAAAGTTCTGCAGCCACTGCTCGTCATCCCAGGATTGCAGGACGATTTGATCCCACCACTGAGTGCTGGTTTCCCGAGCCCAAACGCGCCGGTCCACGGAGCTGAGCACGTCTGTTACTGCCACAAGCAATTTACTGTCTTCACAGTGAGGCGATTCAATATCATCGTCTGACTCCTCACTGTCACTGTCACTCTCACTCTCACTCTCATTTTGCAGCTGAAGGAATAGCTCCACTGCCAAGCGCGATGTGCTGGCAACATTCATCAATAAGGTCGTCAGCTGCTCAGGATCCATTTATAACAAAAATCTCAGAAAAAGCGCTGTAGAATCACAATGCCACCAAACTCCTCGGAATGTGTAGCAAAGCACCACGGGGCGTTGGAACAGGAAGCGGAAAGACAATCACACTTCCTTCCCCTTCCCACAAGCCATAGCGCCGAAATGGGACGAGGTGCTCTGTGAGATAGCTGCCCACAATGCACCACTCCCAACAGCGCTGCAAGTGCTGTTCAATGTGGCCACACTGCAGCGCTGGTTGCTGTAAGTGTGGCCACTCTGCAGCGCTGGCCCTATACAGCTGTACTAACACAGCTGTAACTAGCAGCACTGCAAAACCGTAAGTGTAGACATAGCCTAACACATTTATTTGAGCATAAGCTTTCGTGGCATGAAAATGTTGGCATACTATGGGGCCATGCGGGTACCCATAGCAGTGCCGCTGATTTGAAGGTTTGTCCCCAAATATGAAATAGTTATGGGTGAGTTATGGTTGATTACAGACCTAAAAGTTGCAATATTACAACAAAAAAAAACCTTCAGAAACAGACTTCAATGAGAGACTGCTGAATTGGAATTAATTTGAAAATTGGACACCATCAAACTATGCTTGAATAAAGACTGGCAGTGGATGGGCCATTACACAAAGTAAAACTATTTCCTCATGCTTATCTCCCCCCTTACATCTCCTTGTCAATTGCTGGAAATGGGCCATTTTCATTACCACTAGAAACAGTTCTTTTTCTCTCCTGCTGATAATAATCACTTTAACTGATTGCTCTCATTAGAATGTGTATGGTAACACCCATTGTTTCATGTTCTCTGTGTGTATATATCTTCCTACTGTATTTTCCACTGCATGCATCCGACGAAGAGGGGCTGTAGCCCGCGAAAGCTTATGCTCAAATCAATTTGTTAGTCTCCAAGGTGCCACAAGTACTCCTGTTCTTTTTGCAGATGCAGACTAACATGGCTGCTACTCTTAAACCTGTCATGGAGAACTTTTTATGTGCTAAAAGTCAGGATCCCTCTATCTGATTAATGAATATGCAGAGGCAAGCCTCAGCCCCTCTACTGTGTTATTTTATCGGTTAAATTACACATTAATGACTGCAGCATCAGGGTCAATGTTTGTGACTATATGCTGCTGTCTGATCTAGGTGTTCTTCATGCCTCGATGGTGTTTCCCAGCAACAGATTCTGCTAGGGATTTAGTTGGTTTCTGGTCTTCCAAGAAAACCAAAGACCTAACATTTCATGTAAAAAAATAATTTTAAGAATATACAGGCAAGTGCCCCACTTTACTCACAAATGGAGATTTGAAATACAATTTTTTTTCCTTAGGTTTTCTTTAAAATATTTATAAAATCACAATTGCGGGATGTGAGGGATCCAATTATCTGATAATGCTTTCCTCCTTGTGCCCTCACTGGACCCTCAGGTCTCCTGGGCCATCATTTAGGTTTTAAGTCTGGAGTCTCTTGCTCTACGGCCAATAAACAGGATATTATCTACCATAGTAAAGCAGACTGGGGTATTGTTTTCTCTCAAAGGTGTCAGATAATATCCCCTGAATAAATTAAGTTTAATAGCCACTTTGGAAGAAAACGTAACAAATAAGAGATGTTTAATGTTAAGATGTTAGTCAGGGTCTTACCTAAGGTCCAGGAAAGCTAGCAAACATACTAGATTATAGTGCAAGGTATAGCTCCCTTTTTATGGCACGGTAAAAACTGCCTGTGTAGAGGAGTCACCATGTCATGTGGTTTAGTTCCATATTATCAACAGCTATGATTTCCTGTGGGGAATGATATGTCCAACATGCACATTGTACTTTTATTAACATACATATTTTCTTCATAACATCACTTCCCTGAGTCATTTCCAGCTTCTGACTCTCACCCTTGTTTACTTGAGGGCCTCGGATAACCTGTATTTAAATCTCAGAACCCAGAAATTAAACACGTCCTAGTTTTATATTTACTAATTTTCCCCAAAGTCTTCATCTTCAATGCTTTTCTCATATCCCTTGATTTTTGCTTTGTTATAATACCAAAGTGTGAGCCATAGGAAGACTCATTCTATGAAGGTTTCAGACTAGTAGCCGTGTTAGTCTGTATCCGCAAAAAGGAGTACTTGTGGAGTACTACAGCCCAGGAAAGCTTATGCTACAATAAATTTGTTAGTCTCTAAGGTGCCACAAGTACTCCTATTCTCATTCCATGAAGAGTTCTTCTGCCTGTGTTGAGAACACCATTTGTTGTATCCCTTGTTTTGCAGAGGTGAGCAAGGAGCCTCTATTTAATTTTGGATGAAATTTCCTGACACTTTGAGAGTTAGTTTAGTTTCTTTGATTTTTCTCTTATCCAGAGTTCACCTGCCTGAATTTCAACTATACAGACACACAACTAAATGTGCAAAACTTATTTGTGAATTTGTTTCTGAAATTACCAAGTGTAATCCACCCTGCCCCCAGGATGTACGTTTGCCCAGCTCCTTGTGCCTCCCCCACCCCCAGATTTCTGCCTAGGGCGACCAGATATCCTGATTTTTTATAGGGACAGTCCCAATATTTGGGGCTTTTTCTTATATAGATACCAACAGGACCCCCACCCCCGTCCCGAATTTTCCCATTTGCTGTCTGGTCACCCTATTTCTGCCCGTAGGGGTCCCCTGCCCAGCTCCTTGTGCCTCTCCGCGACCCCCGCCCAGGGTGTCCCCCCCAGCTCTTTGTGCCTGCCCCCTTCGTGGATCCCTGCCCCTGGGTAAGGGGGCTGAGAACCATTGAACCCAGCTGTTAACCCTGTGTGTGATGGAAACCGCTTCCAGCCCCGGGGGCAGCAGCCCCCCCCAGTTCTAGCCCCTGTGCCTTTGGGGTGTCTCTGCCCCAGGTCCTTGTGCCCCCGCCCCAGAGTGTCCACAGATCCTTGTGCCGGCCGCCCCGGACCCCTGTCCTGGGGTGCCCCCGCCCCAGCTCCACCCCCGGCCGGCCGGAGGAGGCGGTCCGCGCCAGGGCCGGGGCTGACGCTGGGCTCAGGAGGCCGCGGCGCGCAGGCTCCATAGGACGCCGAGCGGCCGCTGCCCCAGGCCAGCAGTCGCCGAAGCTGGAGCCGGGGATGGGGATGGCCTGGGCCCGGGCCGCGGGGAGCGGCCTCTTCCTCCTGCTCCTTGCGGGGCCGGGCCTGCCGGCGGAACGGCCAGGTGAGTGCGGCTCCGGGGGACCTGCGGTGGGGCTGGCAGGGGCCCCTGGAAGCGCCCCCCGGGCTCCCCGCACACAGGAGTCCCGAACCTGGGGGGTCCCAGCTTAGAGTCCCCAGCCCGTGTGAAGGGCAATGCTGGCGGACAGCAGCCCCCCATTCCGCAGGGCTCCCACCACAGAGAGGTCCTGAATCCGGAGGGTCCCAGCACAGGGAAGGGCAGTGCTCTGTACAGGACCCCACAGAGCTCATGAGGCTGTGAGCACGTGGTCCCCAAAACCTTGTGTAAGGGGCAGCGCCCTGTGACAGCCACCTGCCCCTACCTCTTCTTCCCAGGGATTAGAGCACATCATAGAGGTCCTGTATTCAGGGAGTGCCCTGTGGCCTTTGGCATGGGATGCACTCTGGGCAGCAAGGCCCCAAGCCTAGAGAGCTCTCGGAATAAATATGGGGACCCCAGGAGCTTGGACAGAGAGGAGGCCTTTGAGATGTACCTAACAAAAAGATCTAGCTGTGATTCATGATTACATATTTGCATTTGGTTGTCTGCTTTGAAAATGGCCCTTGTTGTTGAACCGAATTTGAATGAGTTATCAAAATCTCATTTATATAAGGCATGTATTCAGTTAAGTTTTCAAACTAGGGAAACTGGTTTATTTAAAGGCAGATATGGAAAAGATCCTTCACATCTGTTTTTGCCTGTGGAAACCTGAAGTTGGAACATCAGCCTCGGGGTTCTCAAACTTCTTTGCACCACGGCCCCCTTCTGACAACCACAGTTAGTTTGTGTCTGCAGAGGGAAGCTTAAGCCTGCCTGAGTCTTGCTGCCCCGGGAGCAGGGGTCAAAGCCAAAGCTCCACCATCCTGGGTGGGTGAGAATGGAGGGCGAGTGGGGGGAGCCAAAGCCCAAGGGCTTCAGCCCAGGATGGGGGGCTTGCAACCTGAGCCCCATGACCCTTGGGCTTCAGATTTAACCCGGGGCCCCAGCAAGTCTAATGCCAGCCCTGGCGACCCCATTAAAACAGGGTCGCAGCCTACAGTTTGAGAACTGTGGATCTACCTCATTATCTTCTGGATTGTAGAGTTTTCTGACTTTTGAGTATGCTGGGTTTTTTACCTCTTCTGTCTGAAAACGAATCTTTATCACCATCTCAAAAGATAATGTTTTTAGTATTTTAATCCCTGTTCGTAATTGAATAGGTGGCAATTTTTTGCCCTTTTAGCATTGTGCTGAAGAAGAGAGTTTTTATTGAGTTCTGATTGATATTTTAGTAGTATGACATGGATGTCACCTTTTTAGTTTGCATTTTTTTTTTGTATTTGCAAAAGACATAATGTCATATGTGGTCTAATAAAATTGAACTGAACTGATAGAGTCAAACCTCCCACGTGGGAGGTGCTTTCGGCATGCAGATTTCAGGCAAACGGGAGACCCCAGTGACAGGAGTTCCCCTTTTCAGGGAAACCCTCATATCCAGACCTCTAAATCCTCAGCTAGGAGAGCACTCTTTATCAGAATGCCACAGAAGCACTCCTCTATCTTTGGCTAGGGGAGCATTTTGTAAAGCAAGTCCCCCGCCCCTTCTTGTAGAACTTCATGTAGACACCTAAAACTTTGGTCAAGGGAGAGTTTTCTGTGATAGAAGCACCCTTACCATGGGGACTCCTGGGTAACAGCTACCCAAAAATCCTGGGCAAGGGGGGCACTTTGTACAGGAATGTCCTCCTACCCACTCCCTGCATATACATCCCTGAAAGCCTCTCATAAGGGGATATGCACAGTGCAGCAGCCCCCAAATCCAAGAGGCTCCCCACATAGAGATCCCCAAAACCTGAGGCAAAGGAGAGTGCTCTGAATAGACTCCCTGAAACCATGGGGCGCCCAGACTGCCAATCCCCAAACCCTCTGGGAGGGAGAGTGCCTAACTGGAGATGTCTGTGTAGACTCAGGATGTGTGATGTGAACATCTTGTATTCACTTCTGTCCCTCAGAAACCCCAGTGTGTAGTAAAGAGGATCTTCTGACTCATGAAGGGCATTCTGTATGTAGATCCCCTCACCCTCCAACTAAACATGGGCAATGCTGTGTGTTTTGTACAGACTTCCATGAAACTGTAGAGGTGAGGGCACCCTGTGTACTCACCCCTGCAACCGCCATCACAAACCCAGAAGGTGTCATACGTACTCTTTACTACAACTGGATTATAGGGCATTCTGTGTATCAACCCGCATCAAAAACTTGGGGGGTGTTGTCTACACAGACCCCCAAGAACGGGATGTGGTGGTAATCTTTATGGACAGCCCCCTATCTCCCGCCAGCTAGGGGACCCAATAGATAGAACCACCTAAAAAAGCACAAAGTGTAACCCTCTCAAACCTAGAAAGGTACCATGTGCATAAATCCCCTTCAAAAATGGGAGCTGTCTTATACAGACTGCTAATGCCTCACCCCAAAATATTTGAGGATAGGGAGGGGTTCCCTCGGTGCTTATATCTCAAAAACACAGGAGTAGGGGTGGCTATGCAACTTTCTTGTGTGCATCTAAACTCTCCTGTCCCCTGGATAGAGGGGAATTGATCTTCTGTTCTCTGACATCCCTTGTTTAGTGTGCTCCTATAATGCTGATTCTCCTGTTGTGCACATGCTATGGGCTGAAATGTCTGAAGTCTCTCATCTATTGTCTCCCTGTAGTGGAAGGGCATTACCCTGCCCTACCCTTTCTCTTGGATTCCTCTGTTTATCGTAAATGAAGAGCTTCTTATTCTTATCATATTTATTGATTGGTGTTATCTGAAGCTATGACATTGATGCTGTGTGCTGAGAAACCACATTTTAATTAATTATTTACATTACCATAGCGTCTAGGGGCCCTAGTCATGGACTAGGATCTCATTGTATTAGATCCTGTAGAAACAAGATAAAAAGATGGTCCCTACCCAAGTATAGATCCTTATACAATTTAAGTATAAGACAATAGACAGTAGATGGATACAGACAGATGGAGAAGTACAGGAAATAGTAAGACAGTATTGAGCATGGGATACGCTGTGATCTCAGCACACTGTTAACCTAACTGTTATCAAGTTTTTGTAGGTATCACAGCAAAGGTATTTCCAGGAGGATAATGAGTTAGTTTTGCAGACATTTATGGAGACCTTGTTCAAGCATGAGGCGCAGCATGGAAAAAAGCATACAGGTGATTGTGTGAAAATTTAACAAGTGGGTGATGGAGGTTGGCATTGTGAAACCATAGAAGATGGGAATTGACATCTAGTGGCAAATGAGAGATGATAGGTAGGATGTGGTTAGACCACAAAGGGCCTTGAAAGTGAAGACACAAGCTGCTGGTTTTTAATGTGATTGCGGGGGTGAAGCAAACACTGCAGAGTGATGCAAAAAGAAGGGTGACAGTCAAAGCAATGGGCTAGGAGAATTATTTTTGCAGCAGCTTTCTGAATGGATATGAACGGGGCAAGATTGCATTTGTCAAGGCCAGGGAGAAGGATGTTGCAGTAATCAAGACATTAGCTGATGCGAGTTATATGGGTAGATAAGAAAGGCCATTTCTTAGAGATGTTATGCAGAAAGAACTGGCCCAGATTCATAACCTGAAGGACCTAGAGAGAAGTCCAAGTCAAAGATGATGCCCAAATGATGGGCCTTAGTGACAGAGTGATGCTGTCCAGTTATCAAGAAAGGAAGTAGTAGGGAGGGCTTGTGGGGAAGATTAGGAGCTCTGTTTTAGCCATATTGAGCTTGAGCTGACAGCTACACAACCATGAGGAGATGTTAAGGAGAGAGGCCAAGATTTTTAGTTTGGGCAGGAAGTAGGTTTGGAGTGTAGCAGTATATCTGTGAGTCACATGATTGTGTTGTTGTTATCTTTCCCCTTCCGTCTCATTCCTTCTGTGTCTGTTTCTTTCACTTGCTATGTCTTCAGTGTAGGTTGTAAGCTGTTTGGGGTAGACTGAATCCTAGTGCAGAAGACTGAGTAAGTGTTGATTTGGTGTACCCTCAGAATAGCAACAGCATGTCAGAGGTGGGCAGGACCCACATCTAGGTGAGCGAGATAGAGAGATGGCTTAGCGGCAAAAAGAAGAGACAGTTCACACTTAAAGCCCTAAAAGTGCAGGTGTTCTTTCAGGATACAGCTGGGGGAAGGTCGAGGGGGACAACACTAAAGGATGTAAGGAGGAGAGGGGTTTGGAGTTGTAGACTAAAGTGAAGAGGGAGACTTCAATGGTAGAGATCAGGGCTTAAATTTAGCTGGAGCTGTCCAGAGTGGAGCTCCAGTAAATATTTGCAACCCCCCTGGAATTTTTATAGCATGTTGCAGAGCATGGGGGGCTCCAGGAAATAATCTATAAGAATTTAAAGTCTGGTAGAGGTGCAGAGGTAATGGCTCAGAAGTGGAGAGTTTTGAACAGACTGAGCAGCACCAGTAAAAGAGCAACCAGGAACAGTCTTAAATGATGTGTCTTTTGAATATTTGTTTCTAATGTTAGAATGGTCAGTTCTTCTTGTGAGGGCTAACAACTCAGTTCCTGTCTGCAGTTGTGGAAAATACTGTCCACTACAGAAGTGTTTCTATCAAATGTTGTCTAATTATCTTCTAAGAGTTCAGTTCAACTAGTCATCATCTACGTGTCAACAGAGGAAGATAATAGCTTTCCTGTGGCTCAGACCTCATTATAAATAAGAGGGGAGAAACACTGAAGACTTCAGGGGATATTGAAAGCCAGGAACTACTTATTTATTATGTCAGGTCACCATGAATGGTTTCTTCTACCTATAAAGTGATTATTTCGAACATACCCGAATAAATAGACGGAAGTTGGAGTGTCACCCAGAAACTGATAAGTCACTGAGGAAGCCATTATCACAAAAAGATGTACAATAAATGCCATCAATTATGTATGTTGGGCATTATTTTCCCTACCTGTACCCCTGGAAAGATCAATTAGTCTAATATAGTAGTAAAATGTTCTAACGTTGCGTGCGAGAGGAGCTATGCCTTGTGCTTACTAGAGTTTCTGACTTTCAGGGTTTTGTTTTTTCCCTGATATTTAGAGTCTTATACCAATTCTGACTTTCTAACTACATATTTTATCAATTTAAAAAGTTATTTTCAAAGCACATCTCAACATTTATGCTCTGAATTTTCCTGGCAGTTGCAGTCTTCAGTTATGAGAATTCTCTTGTTTAATACATGGAAATTGCTGAGCTGCCTTAGAGAGCTCCCTCTGTCTCAGCAACACAGATGGGGACAGAACTCAGCAGAAAAGTCAGGGGATAGGAGGTTGTTTCCCTCTGTAATGGAATAAAAGGAGGAAGAATAAACCTAAAAATAGTGGAAATTGGTTCTTTCAGTGCTTATTTAAAAAAAAAAACTTTTGAAAATTTACTTTATGATAGCTTGATACTGGAGAAACATAACTGCTGGCTTTACCTGAGCTTTATGGGACTTTGAGTTATGTGGTTAACATTAAATATCTTGGTGTATATCCTCTCTTGTGGTTCAACTTCTATGAAGTCTAGTTTGTTTCGATAACCAAAAATGGCCACCATACTTAATTTGTTTGAGATACTAGTATGATGGGGTTGGGGTAGAGGAGAGTCTAAGATTAGGGAGCTTGGAGAGTGACTGTCTAAGGTCAGAGGCAGTGGAGCAGGTACTTGTTATGTTATGAAAACCAGGAAGAAAACTTTTTAAAAAAAAAATCTGGATTCAGAGGTGGCTTGGAAGCCAGTGAAGATGGCAAAGAATCACACTTCCTGTACAAGAGAGTAGTCGTCTGGTGCTTTCTGGACATTAGCACAGGAATTAAGAAAGGCCAGAAGCAGGCATGGTAACAGTCTAGACCAGTGTTTCCCAAACTTGGGACGCCGCTTGTGTAGGGAAAGCCCCTGGCAGACCGGGCCGGGCCAGTTTGTTTACCTGCTACGCCCGCAGGTCCGGCTGATCGCGGCTCCTACCTACTGGTTCGCTGCTCCAGGCCAACGGGAGCTGCTGGAAGTGACGGCCAGTACGTCCCTCAGCCTGTGCCACTTCCAGCAGCTCCCATTGGCCTGGAGCAGCGAACTGCGGCCAGTGGGAGCCGCGATCGGACGGACCTGCGGACACGTCCCGGCCCTCCAGGGACTTTTCTTACACAAGCAACGTCCCAAGTTTGGGAAACACTGGTCTAGACTGTTACCAATTAAGGCATGGATCAGGATTTCAGCAGGAGTGAGGTAAAGATGGACTCTAGCCTTATTGCTGAAGGAGGAAAACATGAGTGGACCAGGGAAAATGCTGCAAGAAATAAGAAAGTTTAGGGTCAGAGAAGACTCCCAAGATTTCTGGTCTAGGATAAAAAAATTGAAGTTTGAGGGTAGGGGACAGTGAGGAATCTCTTTCTGGCACAGCGAGAATCTGACTTGTTTCTAAAATGCTTTGAAGATAGATAGGCACAGTCTAGCCTATGAAGTGTGAGCTTCAGGGATCAGTATGCCTGCAAGAAGCTGGTGACTTTAAATGAAACGGGCAGATCTTTGGAGGTAAGCTTGTTCTGCACATACCACAGTCCTGCATGCTATATGCATTTCTGTAGCTTGATCGCACATTTGCTGAAGACCAGTAGACACACAGTCTCCTCGACAACCCTGGTTAAACTCTCAGCATTCTGGGTCTGTATCCTAGATTGTGTACAGCTCTCTCACACAGTTTGGCATTTGCATTAAGGAGGATCTGGTTTGTATTAATCTCTAAATAATACATAAAAGTGAGCCCAAGCAGTATTTTCAAAACAAAGCTGAAACATCTTCATTTCCCCAAAGGCGTGAAAGATGAAAACTTGCTTCTGCCGTGAAGTACACTCTTTGTATTCTAATCCCATAGAAGGCCTCAAATGCAGTAAAATTCTAAGGTCTCGCCCCTTCCTGTCCGCTTTAATGTTGTTCATGGAACAACTTTATTGTGCATGAGCATAAAATCAATTTTGCAGTTCACCTTTTCTGTTACTCAGTGTAATTATTTAATTGTATTTCTAAGTACTTAATGCATCCAGATACTACAGTAATAGGTATATTTTTATAAATGTGTTTTAATAATCTTGAGTAGGTTAGAACTCATTATTATTGCTAATTGTGATGTTTTCTGAGTTGCTAGGTTTAACTTATTGTGTATCTGAGTCATTCAAGTTTATGGTAAATGAGCCAATTCCTAGGTTGGCGGTACTCCCACAGCAAGTTCAATGCACATGTGAACAACACTGTTTGTTTTTTACATGTGCTTCCATGTGAAAGTTTTTTCTCCCAGAAGGCTCAGTATTATGAATTGGAAATTCAATAGAATACTTTGAAGTAGGGAAACCCAGTTACTGCAGTATTAGTGGAGGTCTTCTGTGTAGTAAAGTTCATAATAACCATGAGAAGAAGCAAGCAAAATCAGCTGGTGTCAAAGTCAAGTCTCTTCTCTCCCTTCAAGAGGTGGTGACATACACACCCAGAGTAAAATAAATAAATTCACGCAGCAAGAGCCAAAAGATTCCAGGAAAAGGGGAGTCCTATGCATGAGTCACGCTGTACAGTTACTGCTGGTCCTTCCAGTGGACTACTGGATCCAGGGATGCTGCCAGGAGTAGGGTCTTCTCTCCGTGACAGAATCTCTGCATCCATTGATCTCTTCGTTTAGAGAAGTGGGTCGAGTTTTCTACCTGCTTTTATTGCTCTGACTTGGCTATCAGCAGTCTGAACTAATGCATTGGATCACACAGTCAGTGTAACCTGTGCTAGGAAAACGAGCTGGTATTAACTACTAGTTTGTTGCCCACCATAGCAAAGCTTCAGCTGGCTTTTTGTTCACACCAGGGTCTTTAACACCACTTGAAGGGATCTGGGGAGAAGTTGGGAGTCACTGGCAATGTGTCACAGTCAGGGCATATCTCTCTAATGTAGACACAGACTATAAGATGTGGTGGTGTAGTTCTTAAATGTGTTCAGGTTGTAAAGGCTGGGGTGGGAGAAGCCATATCATACTAGTTATAATCTACAGATCCTCTTGTGTGAGCAGAAAGGGCTCTAACTGCTTAAAATGCTGCCTTAAAACTGTACAGGGCTTACATGATTGTGTGCTGTATTTTAATGGTTCTCAAACTCACGCACACACAGTGGACCACTTGCAAAGTTCCTCTTGTGACTCACCTTCCCCTCCCACTTCCGATTCCACACCTTCCATTTGGCAATTGGACCCTGGTTAATTGAAAAAGTCATTAGGATAATATTAATGAGACAAAATAGTTGCAATGGGTGCAGCCGCTCTTCTGCTTGGGAATATGGTCACAACTGAAATTACACTTAAGAAAGAATGACCAAAACAGGTGGTTAGGTTTAATGAGGATTGTGGTACAAATGACTAGACCAGGGGTGGGAAACTTTTTGGCCCGAGGGCCACATCTGGGTGGGGAAATTGTATGCAAGGTCATGAATGTAGGGCTGGGGCAGTGGGTTGGGGTGCAGGAGGGAGTGCAGGGTGTGGGAGGGGGTGTGGTGTGCAGGAAGGAACTCAGGGCAAGGGGTTGGGGTGCAGGAGTGGGTTCAGGGTGGGGTGCAACAGGGAGGTCAGGGCAGGGGGTTGAGAGCTCAGGCTAGGGCGTTGGCGTGCAGAAGAGAATGCAGCGTGTGGGAGGGGGCTCAGGGCAGGGGGTTGGAGTGCAGGAAGGGTGTAGCAGTGTAGCCTATAGGACTAACCTTCTTATATACACACGCTTTTCTTATAGTTTAAGTATTTGGTTTATTGTAATAGGTTTATAATTTATATTAAAGTAAGTTTGACTTTAATGCAAGAGACCTACAGGCCATATCCTGTATGTTAAGCTGAGGCAAAGTTAGCACTTCTATATTAAGATTTTTACCCAGAAAAGTAAAGTTGACCTATATCTTGTTACCTAAATAGATGAGTACCCACGCCTATGTCTATGTCCTTTTATCTAGACCAATAGACAATTGAGAATGGCATAGGAGGTCTTTCAATGTTGTACCCACAGACTTAACAAGTACACCACAAGAAACTGATGTGCGTACATACCTGTCATCAATACGCACATATATATTAGCCTATGGGGTAAGTGTACCCTAACATTTCTGTGGGTGAGGAATGAAATTTGGGAATAAGAGGAAGGATTTCCGGCATTTGCCCTATAAAAGAAGTGACTCACCTCAATAGAACTCCATTTCTCACTTGCTTCCTCCACTCTATTATGAAATCTGCCGTATTTAGTGGAGTCTTAATGTTTTATCCTGAAGGAGTCCCAAAATGTTCCACAAAGTATATGAGGTTCCCTTCACTCACCACTGAAATGCAGCCACCACTTGGTTTGGGATCTGGAAATGGTTTAACAATGGACAGTAATGATATACAGAAATCTGGGACAGGATGTGAAGAAGAATCTTTCTGCAATTGAAAATGGAAGTGCTAGAAGTGGCAAGTTTGGAGTCGTCACTTGTGAGAGTGTAGATTGTGGTGGCTTATCCCAGGGAAGGAAGCGGCCCTTCCCTCTGTTATCTTCTGACTGAGGATGTGACTGTCGGATGCTCTTTACCCTCTCTAGACTTTATGAACAAGGGCTATTGTGAGCTGGGGTTATAATCTTCTGGCATATCCTCCAATCAGTAAATCAGAGTAACTAAAGAATGTTTTACTGCACTACACCTTCCTTTTTTCCAAGAAGTGTTGTAGCTCTGTGAGTGACTACGCTTTGCTAGTGTGACTTGAAACTCTCTGAGTGGATAGCAAAGTGTGGGAGACCAGAATTGAAAATACTCTAATTGCTTTTGCTTCCAGGCTGGGATATTGTTGATGGAAAAGTGCCTGGGGCTCCAATCTTTATTTGTCACTGCAGCAGTGTCAACACAGAACCTGTCTGGTCCTTAAAACTAATTCTGGGCATAAGCCCAGTTGCTGGTAAGGAAAATGATTAGCTTTTCAGGGCTATGAAGAGTCTTCCAGATGCTGTTTGCTACCTAAGATAGGAAAAGTGGATCTTCTTTTGTGCAGGCTTGTTTTTCAGTACCTTTGTAGATCACTGTTAGTTTTAGTTTTGTAACTGTGCCCAAAGGTGTGTGAGGTGCCTTGCAGAAACAAAAAAAGAGAGCTTAAAGCCAATACATCTAGACATGAGCAAGCATGTAAAAATAGGAAAAGAGGAGGGGACAAGGAAGCATCGCAGTATTTCCATAAAGTCTGCTGTATTATGATCATGTGGTGGCTCAGTTTAGATGTGTGCAGGTTTGAAGACTTTATAAACTGATAAATATACTGCTGATTTATTGGGTCCCCTCTGGTGAGCATTGGAGAAAAACTGAGTCTAATGGATATGTCTACACTACGGGATTACTCTGAATTTACAGAATTCGATTTTGGGCAACTGATTGTATAAAGTCGAGTGCATGCGGCCACACTAAGCACATTAATTCGGTGGTGTGCGTCCATGTACCAAGGCTAGCGTTGACTTCTGGAGCGTTGCACTGTGGGTAGCTATCCCATAGTTCCTGCAGTCTCCCCCGCCCATTGGAATTCTGGGTTGAGATCCCAATGCCTGATAGGGCAAAAAAAATTGTCGTTGGTGGTTCTGTGTACAGCCTCATCCCTCCCTCCGTGAAAGCAATCACAGACAACCGTTTCGCACTTTTTTCCCTGGATGAACTGTGCAGATGCCATACCATAGCATGGAGCCTGCTCAGCTCAAGACAGCAGTAATGAACATTGTAAACACCTCACACATTATTGTGCAGTTTATGCTGAACCAGAACCTGGAAAACCAGGCAAGGAGGAGGCTGCAACTGCAGCGCAGTGACGAGAGTGATGAGGACATGGACATGGACACAGAATTCTCTCAAACGGTGGGCCCCGGCACTTTGGAGATCATGCTGTTAATGGGTCAGGTTCTAGCCGTGGACCGCCAATTTTGGGCCCGGGAAACAAGCACAGATTGGTGGGACCACATAGTGTTGCAGGTCTGGGATGATTCCCAGTGGCTGCGAAACTTTTGCATGCGTAAGGGCACTTTCATGGAACTTTGTGACTTGCTCTCCCCTGCCATGAAGCACCAGAATACCAAGATGAAAGCAGCCCTCACAGTTGAGAAGCGAGTGGTGATACCCCTGTGGAAGCTGGCAACGCCAGACAGGTACCAATCAGTCGGGAATCAATTTGGAGTGGGCAAATCTACTGTGGGGGCTGCTGTGATGCAAGTAGCCAAAGCAATCATTAAGCTGCTGCTATGAAAGGTTGTTACTCTGGGAAATGTGCAGGTCATAGTAGATGGCTTTGCTGCAATGGGATTCCCTAACTGTGGTGTGGCGATAGATGAAACCCGTATCCCTATCTTGGCACCGGAGCAGCAGAGCAGCCAGTACATAAACCGTAAGGGGTACTTTTCAGTGGTGCTGCAAGCACTGGTGGATCACAAGGGACATTTCACCAGCATCAACATGGGATGGCCGGGAAGGGTTGATGATGCTTGCATCTTCAAGAACACTACTCTGTTTAAACGGCTGCAGCAAGGAATTTACTTCCTAGACCAGAAAATAACCGTTGGGGAAGTTGTAATGCCTATAGTTATCCTTGGGGACCCAGCCTACCCCTTAATGCCATGGCTCATGAAGCTGTACACAGGCAGCCTGGACAGTAGTCAGGAGCTGTTCAGCTACAGGCTGAGCAAGGGCAGAATGGTGGTAGAATGTGCATTTGGCCGTTTAAAGGGTTGCTGGTGCACGTTACGACTCACTCAGAACTCAGCGAAACCAATATTCCCATTGTTATTGCTGCTTGCTGTGTGCTCCACAATCTCTGTGAGAGTAAGGGGGAGACCTTTATAGTGGGGTGGGAGGCTGAGGCAAATCGCCTGGCCTCTGATTACGCGCAGCCAGACACCAGGGTGATTAGAAGAGCACACCAGGAAGTGCTGCGCATCAGAGAAGCTTTGAAAACCAGTTTCATGACTGGCCAGGGCACGGTGTGACTGTTGTGTTTGTTTCTCCTTGATGAAAACCCACCCCCTTGATTGACTCATTCTCTGTAAGCAACCCACCTTCCCCCTTCGATCACAGCTTGCTTTCAAAGGAAATAAAGTCACTATTGTTTAAAAATCATGTATTCTCTATTTATTGATTATAAAAAGAGGGAGAGAACTGACAAGGTAGCCCGGGTGGGGTTTGAGAGGAGGATAGGAGGGAAGGAAAAGGCCACTTCAGAAGTTCAAAATAATGACAGCCTTTTGGTTGGGCTGTCCACTGAGGTGGAGTGGGTGGGTACACGGAGCCTCCTCCCACGCGTTCTTACACGTCTGGGTGAGGAGGCTATGGAACATGGTGAGGGGTGAGAGTGGTTATACAGGGGCTGCAGCGGCACTCTGTGATCCTGCTGCTGTTCCTGAAGCTCCACCAGACGCCAGAGCATGTCTGTTTGCTCACGCAGCAGCCCCAGCGTTGCATCCTGCCTCCTCTGATCTTCCTGCCGCCACCTCTCATCTCGAGCGTCCCTCATTCCTCACGTTGGTCCCTCCTGTCTTCAGGTTCACTGGCATCTTTCCTGTACTTTGATACCGCGTCCTTCCACTCATTCAGATGAGGTCTTTCATTGCGGTTCGGTTCCATGATTTCAGAGAACATTTCGTCTCGCGTCCTTTTTTTCCACCGCCTTATCTGAGATAGTCTTCGGGACAGAGGAGGGAGGCTTGAAAAATTTGCAGCTGTGGGAGGGAGGGAAAAAAGGGAGAGAAGTATTTTAAAAGATACATTTTACAGAACAATGCTTATACTCTTTCACAGTGAACAACACTATTCATATTACATAGCACATGTGATTTCAGTACAAGGTCTCATTTTGCATCTTAATGAGTGCCTGCGGCTTTGGTATTAGAGATCACAGATGCAGGTCCAGGCAACAGAATTCGACTTGCATGCGGCCATGGTAAACCATTGTCTTTCGGCTTCTGCAGCCTTCATATATCCAACGCCCTCCTTTCCCACATACCAAGCAAAGCCCGTTGAGTGCGGTGGCTTTCCTGTTAACGTGCAGCAGCAGAAACCAAACTAACCCCCCCAATCCAATTCTCTGGGATGATCGCTTTACCCCCCTGGTCCCCCCCAACCCCCCCGCTGTGTGGCTGGTATCTGGGAAGATCCCTGACAGCCAAACATGAAAAGCTCAGCGCCAATCGCCCTCCCCTTGGCTAACTGCAGGGAAGGATTTCTTTTCAGCCACAGGCAAACAGCCCAGTAGGAATGGCCACCTCTGTCCCCTTAATTAAATTCCCATATTTCAACCAGGTTACCATGAACGATATCACTCTCCTGAGGATAACACAGTGAGATAAAGAATGGATGTTGCTTGAATGCCAGCAAACGCTGGGACCATATGCTGCCAGGCTTTGTCATGCAATGATATAGATTACTTGCGACTAGCATGGCATGGTCAAGTGTCCTACTATGGAGGATGGAATAAGGCTGCACTGCCCAGAAACCTTCTGGAAAGGCTTTTGGAGTACCTCCAGGAGAGCTTCATGGAGATGTCCCTGGAGGATTTCTGCTCCATTCCCAGACATGTCAACAGACTTTTTCCAGTAACTGTACTGGCTGCGAATGCATCCCAAGTCCTCAGGGCAAATTAATCATTAAAAAAAGCTTGCTTTTAAACCATGTTTTATATTTACAAAGGTACGCTCACCAGAGGTCGCTTCCATGGCTTCATGGTCTGGGATAATGCCTTGGGAGGGTTGGGAGGGCACTTCAGTCAGGCTGAGAAAAAGATCCCAGCTGTTGGGGAGAACAGAGTGCTGTGTGCTCTCCGCAAGTTCGTCGTCATCCTCCTCTTCATCTTCCCCCTCCGCAGAATCCTCAGGCATGGCTGAGATTACCCCCTCCTCGGAATCCATGGTCAGGGGTAGGGTAGTGGTGATGGACCCCCCTAGAATTGCATGCTGCTCAGCGTAGCAGCGGCATGTGTGCGGCTCTGCCCCGGACCTTTCGTTTGCTTCTTTGGTTTTCTGGTAGACTTGTCTGAGCTCCTTAACTTTCACGCGGCACTGTAGTGAGTCCCTATTGTGGCCTTTCTCCATCATGCCCTTGGAGATTTTTTTCAAATGTTTTGGCATTTCATCTTTTGGAACGTAGTTCTGCTAGCACGAATCCTCTCCCCACATAGCGATCAGATCCAGTACCTCCTGTACAGTCCATGCTGGTGCTCTTTTTCGATTCTCGGGTTGCATGGTTAACTGTGCTGATGAGCTCTGCATGGTCACCTGTGCTCTCCATGCTGGGCAAACAGGAAATGAAATTCAAAAGTTGCAGGGCTTTTCCTGTCTACCTGACCAGTGCATCTGAGTTCAGATTGCTATCCAGAGTGGTCACAATGGTGCACTGTGGGATAGCTCCTGGAGGCCAATACCGTTGAATTGCGGTCACACTATCCCTAGTTCGAAATGGCAATGTCGATTTTGGTGCTACTCCTCTCATCGGGGAGGAGTACAGAAATCAATTTTAAGAGCCCTTTATGTCGAAGTAAATGGCTTTGTTGTGTGGACGGGTGCAGGGTTAATTCGATTTAATGCTGCTAAATTGGAACTAAACTCACAGAGTAGACCAGACCTTAAGGAGAGATCTGAGAGGATGGCTTGGTGGATTGGAGCTGGGAGGGTGTCCCTTGCTTAGGGAGAGAAGTAAAAGAATGCACGGAGGAGTCTATGGGGAAAAGTAGATGAATGGGGTATCTAGATTGGCAATGCTGACAGCAGAGAGGGTGAGGGGTGCTAATAGTCAAAGCTAGGTCAGATACATAGCCAGGGCTGGAGTTATATATGGCCTTACTGATGGCAAATTTAACTAGCACATTGTTCACAAGATCACAGTACAGTGGAGAGTTAGCTTCCAGGATACAATATTATTGTAGAATAAAACGGGATTCTGGTGATGTTTAAAACCTCTGAATTGAGACTTGAGAGACCTGGTTCTATTCCTTGCTCTGCCACTAGCCTGCTGGGTGACCTTGAGTAAGTCACTTCAATTATCTGTGCCTCAGTTTCCTTATTTGTAGAATGGGGATAATGATACTGACCTCTTTTGAAAGGGCTTTGAGATCTGCTGATGAGAGGTGCTATATATGAGCTAGATTTTATTATTAATTGCAGTATCACAAATGTGATTTGTATTGGTCTGTCAGTCTAGTGGCAGCTTGATGTGTTGCCTTGTGGAGAACTGGAGTCCTGGTTCTGAGATTAGTCCCTCACATTCAGATCTCTTCTCCCACGAGGGGCCGAGCCAACTGCAGGCAGTCCATTGTTGTCTGATATACACAAAGAGATATATTCATCTGTTCTCTACCTGAAGCCAGATCCTGTCAACACACTGAGAGGAGTACAAGATGAGCTGGGCTGGGCCATGGAAGCTAAAGTGTAATTTAGCGATTAACTAATTGCCATTGTACAGAGAGGCAAGAACCCGTCTATCTGAGAGCACTTTATAAAGGCCAAAGACATGCAGAATATCATGTTGTGTGGACAAAACAGACTTGGATAAACTCTCTGATTAAAAACAGGGAGTGGTTTAGGTTTGTGTCTCTCTTCTCAGTGAAGTATCCATCATTAAACATAGGGGACAGTTCCTCTCTGGGTTTGCAAGGCAGAGCTACGTATCTCATAGTAAGAGTGTCCTCCTTTTTGTCAACCCTTTCAACAGGGATCCACTAGAGAGAAGCACAAAGCTGCACCATGGGTAAGTTTACCCCCCACCCCCTTCTTGTGTCAAAAAGTCTGAACTATACTGCATAAGTGTAATATAGATGGAGCTCCCTGAAGGAGAGATCCATGTCCCTCCGCACTGTACAGTCAGTGAACAGCAGGACTGGTGCAGGAATCTACTAGTAAGTAAAACTCAAAGTTTTTTCTTCACTGACAAAAAGGCTTTGTTTTAATGAGAACTGACATGCCTTAGGATTTTATAGTGAGATAAGCAAGTGGAGACAAGGCACCTGTAGATTTTACTGCAAAGTACCTAGGGAGGCTGGACCCTATATCCTTTGTCTGTGATGGATTTCACCTAGTTTACTTCATGGTAAAACTGCAGTGCCTTGTCTCCAGTATGTGTTGACATCAGGGTTGCTGCTGCCATGGGAAAAACACAGACTGTTTTTCAGTGAAGACATAGCTCAAATGTGAAGGACCTCATAATTCTACAGTGACACCTGTTTTGAATCAAGAACCGCCTCAGGGGACCCCAACTCAGATCTAGGAAGTAGCCATGATGACACAAGGCAGTGTTGTCAAAGCAAAATGCTACTAGTCTGTGTCTAGCATGGACCCTGGACCTTGACCCCCCAAACTGACTGTTATTTGTTCAGAGCCCAGTACTTGAACTGGAAGGGTACTCCAGAGTTAAAAATTTGCTGTTCTCTTTAAGGAACGTACCTGCTGAGCTCCATCAGCTGGACCGTGGCACAGCAGTGCTTGGAATAAAAGGACTTTTTGGGATGTGTGTGCAGTATTAGCATGGAGAGGCAGTGTTAAACTGGCATGATGCTTTAAATACTTGATGTTTTGGCTTATTTTAATACCAATCCTAGTTGGAGGGACTGGCTTACCCAACTTTCTCAAAATCCCTGCAGTAAGTGGCCAAGCAAAGAGCGCCCCCAGATGTTTAAATTTCAGTGCAGTTTGTTAGCCCTGATGATGACTAGGATTGGTATTTTTAAAGGAGCCTAATGAGTTGGTGGCCCAAGTCTCATTGAATTTCAAACTCTCGTAGATGCCTTTTGAAAATTCCAGCCTACTCTCAAGTGATGGAGCAGGCCACCAGTGGGAGAGTACTTAAGTCATGGTGATGACCCAAAGTGTGACTTATAAAGCAGTAAATACATTCTGTAGTAGAAAATGGAGTTGTTCTTCAAAACTGAGCTGCTGCTTTCAAGTAAGTGCTGTGTATTGGTCAGTAGCTGCTCTATTCCCTTTCCTCCCATTGTGGCAAACAGCTAGTGTGTGTTCCAGTTTGACTGTAGAGATTTCCTTGTGGAAGATCCTCAGCGATCATAAACTGCAAGAATGGCAATGTAGTTTTGGAGATGGATTGTTACAGGAAATAGAAATATTTCCTTCCTTCTTTATTTTAGGTTTTAAAGCTTGTGCCCTTCTGGTGAGCTCATTGATTCCACCGTTATATGCCAGTAAAATCTGTTGTACTTAAAACCCTTCGTAGCTCCCATCACCATCTTTCCAAGGGGAATGGCTGTTGCTTAGGCACAGACCCTGGGTTTTTTTGACTGATCATAAACCCACATATGCAACCTTATTTTATAGCATCAATTCATTAGAAGCATTTTATCCCACAACTGGTGTGTAACTGATTCTCCTTAAACAACTCAGTTGTCCAGCTGTCCTTATTAGGAAGCATCTGCATCATGTTGCTAGGGTGCCTGTATAAATCCTGTATATAACAACAATATTCTATGCTAGACTTTCTCCTGAAAGAGGCTACTTCTCCATTATATATTGCATGCATTCGGTAAGTCCTTAAAATGCCCTTTCGTGGCCTACTGTGCTTGAACAGCCTTTAACATGTAAAAGCTTTGACTGGCATTGCTGAGTTTTGTAAGAGTTACTGCCTGGGTTTGCTGCTGCTACACCCTGGGGAGGGAGAAAGGTAGGTTTTAGGAGCCTCTCTAGTATAATCTAGGGAGGCAGTGTGGCCTAGTGGATGTGGATTCAGGAGACGTGGGGTTTCCATTCCCAGCTCTGCCACTGGTCTACTGGGTGACCTTGGACAAGTTCCTACCCTTCTCTGTGCCTCATTTTCCCCATATGTCATGTACAGTGCTTTGAAACATCATGAAAGGTGTAAGGTATTGTTGTTGGTATTTTAAGAGATTATCGGATTGTTGAGTCTTGAATGAGCTTCTTATTTGAGCCAGTCTGGCTAACTTAGTTTATTACTCTCCAGTTCTCAAGTGATCACTGTATTTTGTGGCAATGAGTATTTGTAAATCATTTTGTGGCCTGAAAGTTTTTAATCTGGATGTGTGGTGTTCTGCCCTGTGCTCCTCTGCACTTGTCAGAAGCATCCTCTTCAGAAGGAGGTTGATGTCTTTAAACATATGCTGCTGCCTTGGAGTATGATACTTTCATGAAAATAGGCTGGTTAGCAGAATTTATTTTTTTTCTTCTAGTCCGGTCATTAAATGCTGAGTATAAGCTTCTTACTTTGTCCCTCTTTGATGCAGAAGATTGGATAGTATCCTATATTTGTATGAAGAAGATACCATACCTGATATTAAGTATGCTATCAGTTGTTAATACCTTCATTTATATCAGTTTAAAAATAAAATGTCTTAGATAGAAAGCCAGTTATAAGAGTCAATCTAGTTCCAGATTTATCATAGGTACTTATATGGCTCCCACTACTGTAGTATCTGGGCACCTAACAATATGTCTATCCTCATCATACCTAGGAGAGGTAGGGCAGTGCTATTGTCCTGTTTCTACCGATAGATAACTGAGGCATAGAGAGGCTAAGTGACTTGCATTAGGTCACTCTGGGAGTCTGTGGCAGAACAGGTAATTGAACCTGGGTCTCTCAAATCACAAACTTGCACCTTAACCCCTGGATCATCCTTCCAAAGAGATGTTGTTTCATTCCTTGGGCATAGTCTGTCTGTTTTGTTTTCCTTAGTGACGTGAATGTGACAGCATTTGCTTTTTCTTTTCTAGGTTTCCAGCAGACCTCTCATTTGTCTTCCTATGAAATTATACATCCACAGAAGTTAACAAGAGAGCGGCGAGCGGCCTCCAATTCCTCCTCAGTACAGGTACTTCGTAGTGTTTAAAATCATTCTCTGCTTCTGAATCAGCTCTGTCTAAAGCTGGCCCTAAATTCAATTAGTCTATCCCCTGAACAATGTAACTGCAAATGATTGCAAGTGTCCAGCCTCCCATAACATATGCAAGACATTGTGCTAGCTTTCAGATGATGGTGTTTAGTGCGTCATAGACCCATCAAGCCATGTAACTTCCTCACAGTAGGACAGAGTTTGTGCACTTTAAGGCACTTGAGGCTTAAACTGACTGTCGGTCAGGATTAACAGGATTTCTGTGACCAGGGCGTGATGCTGTATCACAGATGCCCTGCAGCTGACTGCAGTGGTAAGCCAGTGCTTGCTCATGTTGTGATAATTAATGTTGTCACCAGTCAATTTGAAATGTCCCTTTAAATAAACAGATCCCAACCTACTGGGATAGTACCAGGAAGTGGAGAGAATAGGCCATAAAGGACCAGAACATACATGCTGAAGGAAAAACCGCATTGTCCTTTCCCATCTGAGGAGATTATATGCTAAGCTTCTTTCCAGGAAACTTAGAATCATGCTATTGATGGAATAATTAAACGCAGAAAGCTAATTTTGAAATAACTTTCTATGTGTGAGTTAGAACCATGCTGGAATTTGTGTCTGGAGTGTCATGTGACGTAACGGGATTACCCGTATGCAGTCTGAAATCAGCAAAATGATTAAGAATAGGAGTTTCTTTATTAGCTCACTCTCTTGGGTTTTGTAGGTGTAGAAATGGCCAAGGCAGGCAATAATTTGCGTCACGGGTGTTTGGGAACTAAATGTATGTGAACTGAGAATGAACATGCATAGTGATGGCCCTAAGTAAACCCTCACGGCTGAGTTATAGCAGCTCATAGACTCATAGATTTTAAGGTCAGAAGGGACCATTATGATCATCTAGTCTGACCTCCTGCACAACCCAGCCACTCCTGTAACAAACCCCTAACCTATGCCTGAGCTATTGAAGTCCTCAAATCATGGCTTAAAGACTTCATGGTGCAGAGAATCCTCCAGCAAGTGACCCCATGCCCCATGCTGCAGAGGAAGGCGAAAAACCTCCAGCGCCTCTGCCAATCTGCTCTGGAGGAAAATTCCTTCCCGACTCCAAATATGGCGATCAGTTAAACCCTGAGCACGTGGGCAAGACTCACCAGCCAGCACCCGGGAAAGAATTCTCTGTAGTAACTCAGATCCCACCCCATCTAACATCCCATCACAGACCACTGGGCATATTTACCAGCTGAATATAAGACCTTCCTTAACGGCAGGGCTGATGAAGGTGACATTAGTGGCACATTTAGAATAACTGGGCACGTGGTTGCTGTTTACTCCAGGGTTTTGGATGATGGCTGAGAGAGCATTTTTGTTATTGCACTGTGTAAGTGTTCTCTCTTTTGTGTTCAGGACAAGATGTCATATGTCATTCATGTAGAGGGAAAGAAACACATACTTCACCTAGAAAAAAACAAGTAAGTGACTCGTCTTTCCCTCTGGCTTCTGGTAACTGTGCCTTCCTATAAACTGCATTAGATCTTTCCAGTCTTAGATGCTGTTTCCAGGTAACATACTGTTTTTAGTCCTGGAGGTGGTGTGTCCAAAGTGTGTTTGCACATTAGCTCGTACAGGAAAACAGTTGAAAGTGGACTAACTCTCCCTCCTTCTCTCCCATCCCCCCACAGTAGGGTACCAACTAAACATTTTCTGAGCTGCTTTGATGATGTGGTGATCAACTTCAAGTACAGGAAGGGGGATCTGGAGATTAAAAGGACCCATCTCATTTCAGACAAAACACCTACCTTTTTTAGCTGCCGGCTTTTGACTTCTACAGTTTTATTTTTAAATTCTTTCCCTTGTTGCTGTGGTCAAGATCCATGCAGATGAGGACACTGGCTGTAAACACACTCTGAACATAGAGATATTTTTTTCTCTAGTCCTTGTACAGTGATTTTTTAAGGGCTGTAACAACAATAGGTTAAAATCAGTCAGAAGTGTTTTTCTTAAGTTGATGTTCCTCATAATCAACATGTTGTAATAATAAACAAAAGAGACAACTTGGCCAAACTCACTAGGCTGTGGGGTCTCAGGCTGTCATTCATCAGATTCCTGGTCCTCAAAAGCATGGGGATTTGACTTCTCTGCTTTCTGGCTGCTTGGCCATCTTTGAATTCAGTACTGGGTCACCCTTTTAAAAAATATTTCTCAATATGCTTTCCTCCAAGACTGGAGATAGAGAAGCCAGCCACAACCAGTCGGCCTCTGACTGCTGCACTTTTCTATTCCCTGCCTTACAGCTAGTGAGCATTTAGCTCTGTTTTGATGTTTTCTCTTGTCTTTTTGTGTTTCATCCCTGAGGAGGTGTTAGATTCTTGCATTAAATATCCTATTTCTGTACCTTGAGTTTTGCCATAGTATAGTTACATAGAGGAATAGGTCCTAGTAACTGCCTAATTCCTCAGTGGTTCATGGGTTTGTTTTTTTCAATATCAGTTTCCTTATTTCAATACAGATTTTTCAGTACTATCACTGTTGACGAGGATCTATTTGTTTTCTTGTTGCATCAACATTTTTGTGTTTCTCCCCTCCCCTGTCCCCATTTTTTCAGAGAATTTTTACCCAAAGATTTCACCATATATACCTACAGTGAGGAAGGGAAGTTGCAGTCTGAAAATCCGGATATGCAGGTAGGTTTTTTTCTTTTCTATCCTTGTTGAAGCAGCATGATTAGGACTTCATATATCTGCATTATTAAAGAGTGATGTATTAAGAAACTGACTGGAGTGTCTTCTAAAGGAGTAGGTTCTAATCTTCAAAATGCACAACACATTTCACTCCTCACCTGGGAAGAATCCTTGAGATTTAAGATGGGAATCTGGCCCCTGGCACGTAACACTAGAAAAATCACACTTTTCTGTGATGGGTGGGAGGGCAGGAGAGTGGGTTGTACACTTACGTTTTACTTAAAAAAACTGGATTTTTCCTGTTTGAGTGTGTGTGTGTGTGTGTTTGTTTAATCTGAATTTTTTAATTAAAAAAGGAAATACTTGTCTTGATTAGCCATTGAGCGTCTCTTCTGTTTATAGTCTGCTTATACTGATGTTTCTACACTGTAAGTACAATAGCAATGTAATGTTTCTATTGTTCGCTGAACACCACCTCCCCTTGCAGGGAATTGGTCCTGTCTGCCATGCGTCAGAGCAATCGAGGGAGCAAAACACCCTGTTGGCAGTTCACCTTAGTGACTGTCAGATATAACTCTTTTTATGGCACTTTGAAGCAGTGTAAAACCAGATATAGAATATAACAACTTTCATGGACTGTTTTGCTCTTAGCCATACTCCTCCCCCAACTCCTTGGATCATTAAATGTGTGTGATCCTATAGCACTAGTGGTCCATGGATTATAATCAGAACTACTTAATTAGAAAAACTGCACAACTCTTCTCCCCATATGGACTGCTTCCACCCCCGTTGCTTCACCAGATGGCCATTAGACATTACATTTTCAAAGAATAATAACTGGTTTCATGGAACAAACACAAATGGTGTCTCATGTCATAACAAGTATATGCGCATTTTACTTTATCCACCCTTCACTTGTTTAAAATAAGTCTGCTCTGTTGTTTGTGTGCGTGGTGTGATGCACACTATTTCTTGCTTGAAAATGGAGCAGTTGAGTTTTTTGGGTTTTTTTGCCTTTCTATGGAAAGGCAGGCACTTGAATCAAAGAAGGAACATAGTTTGTGCTTATAGTGAGGCTTTAGTTCAGCCAGAGGCCATGACAAGCCCTGTTGCTCTGGGGATTATTACATGCTTTAAGAACTTTGTAAGGCACAAGGCCAAAGAACAAATGATTTCAACCTCCTGACAACTACAATGATTCCAAAAATATGTCTGCTAGAGAACCTTACAGCTACAGCTGCAATGCAGTGAACATTCTGTGTGGCACAGAATGAAATGCATTTGCCTCGTATTCGCCCCCGAGGATAATTTGCAAAACGGGGCCAGGTCGAATACAGAGCATGTTGGGCATGCCCCTTTATGGGTTTTTGTGATGGGGGTGTGATGTAAATCTTGTGTATTTAGTAGGCTGTGAAACCACATGTTTCGCTCCAGGGGATAGAATTGCTGCATTAGAATGGATCGTTTTGTGTCTTGTCCTGGGATCTCATTGGAAGTCAGGCTTGAGTGGATATTGACTTTCGTCTGGCATTGTTCTGTTTTCGTGACAATGCCTCATCAGGGATGGTCGAGGCATGCTTAGGCAGCACAAAGTGTCTGTCCATTGGCAATAATAGCAGATGTTTACCTCACTCTAGCCAGAGAGAGGCTATACACAAGCCAAAGGATGTATCATGCAAAATTCATTCCTGGAAGGCTGAATAGCTGACTGGCAGGGCTTAAATTCAGTTGGAGCTGACCGAAGCGGAGCTCCAGTTCCTGCAGGAGCCTCGGTGCCTGGAAATACTCAGGGAGAATTTAAGCCCTGCTCACTAGCTCAGAGCGACTGGGCTGAGCTTAAGATATTTATTGTGGGTGGGGTGGGAAGGGGACAGTAAACAACACTGAAGTTGGACAGCTCAGCTTCAAGTCTAGAGACTGTTCAAAGATGGTGTTGGTTGATTAATATTAGAACACACATTAGGAGCATAGACTTAAGTGTAGACATACCTGTAAAATCGTAAAACTCTATAGCCTCTGTAGCCTTTCAGTGTAGACCAATGGTTTTCAACCTTTTTTCATTTGCCTAATCCTAAAAAAATTCAAATGGAGGTGCGGATCCCTTTGGAAATGTTAGATCTAGTCTGCAGACCCCCAGAGGTCTAGAGACCATAAATGGAAAATCACTGGTGTAGACGGATGGGATTCTTCCATCAGTGTAGCTAATCCACTTCTCTGAGATGTGGTATCTAGTTTGACAGAAGAATTTTTCCGTCAACCTAACACTATCTACACAGGGACTTAGGTTGGCTTAACTACTCTGCTTAGAGGATGGATTTTTCACATCCCTGAGTGAGGTAGTTATGCTGACCTAATTTTCTAGTGTAGGCCAGGCCTAGGAGTATATTTGCTACTGTTCAGGTAAGTGAGTTAATGGGGTGGGATTTAGGCCTGGTCTGCACTAGAAAATTAGGTTGCCATAACTGTGTTGCTCAGGGGTGTGAAAAATCCATATGCCTGAGTGGTGTATTTAAGATGAATTCTTCCATTGACCTAGCTGCTGCCTTTTAGGGAGGTAGATTACCTACACCCAGGGCTTAAATTCTCATAGAGTATTTCATAGAATATCAGGGTTGGAAGGGACCTCAGGTGGTCATCTAGTCCAACCCCCTGCTTAAAGCAGGACCAATTCCCAACTAAATCCCCAAACTGCTCCCTCAAGGATTGAACTCTCAACCCTGGGTTTAGCAGGCCAATGCTCAAACCACTGAGCTAGCCCTCTTCCCCTTCTTATTTCCTGGAGCCCTCCCCATGCCAGCAAAACTCCGGGGAGGTTGAAAATATTTATTGGAGCTCTGCTCCAGACAGCTCCAGCTGAATTTAAGCCCTACCTACACTGACAGGGGGTTTGTATGTAGTGTCTACGCTGAAGCGCTACAACAGTGCAGCTACACCGCTGTAATGTTTTAAGTGTAGATATCCCTTAGACAATTCAGTAGTGCTGAATTGCTGGTCCTATTGGGCTTTGAAATGGACCTGCAATTATGGTACTAGGAGGCTGGCTTTCATTGTGTTTAATAATAATACAAACGTCCTAGAGCATCTGGTATTTAGATTAACTCCACACGTTTACCTGTGTGAAAGATAAACATGTGTGGCACCATCCCATGCACATACTTCTTCAGGTTAGAGAAGGAGATCTCATCCTACCGTTAGTGCAGCAAGGTGAACAATAGCAGCAGCAGTTGTAGTCAGTTGCATTGTGTATGTATAGAACTAATACATAATTAATTAATTTATTTTTTGACTTAGGATCACTGCCACTATCAGGGATATGTGGAGGGGATACCAGATTCCATTGTTGCTGTCAGCACTTGCATTGGACTCAGGTAACAGAACTCTTTTTGTGTATGTAGTTATCACAACTATGCATTGTTATAATCCAGTTCTCTGAAACAGAATATTATTCTCCTGTTGACTTAATTAGTTTTGAGCCAAACTGTATTTCATCTGTTGGTGCTGGGCTGCATGAGATATTGTGTTTAATTAACACCATCATGTTTTTGCAGTCTTTTGTTGATACAAAACTAACAAATATTTTGATTAAAACAAAACTATTTGATTGGTATGACTACCATTTGTCCTCAAATTCCAATCCAGAATTCCTCCCAACCCCTCCAAAACAACTGACTTTACTGTTCAGCCATCAGTATATCCAACAGAAATGGTTGCATGTGTAGTTCTTAGTATTTTTACAGTCTTGTGTAGAAAGTTAATTTAAATGATCATTTTTGTGTTGTATGCAATTATTCTTTAGTGTTAGGGAGTTTTTAAATAAAACCTTGATTAGCAATTTAACTGAGACTTGACACTTAAAGTGTTTTATGATCAACTTTAATTTGAAAAATCCTTGACCAGAGATAATTTCAGCACCGTTAGGATTTTCTTGATTTGTCTATTGACATTCACATCACTGTTCTTTACTGCTTTGCTGTTACAGAAATGTAAATGGCAACATTAACTGAACTGAAACATTTCTGTTTTCAGAGTCGGTGATTTAGGCCCCAATACTGCAAACTCTTATGAATATGCTTTACATGGCACACGTGGATTGTTCCACTGAAGTCATGAGGCTGCTTGCATACTTAAAGTTAAGCACAGCATACAAGTGTCTGCAGGAATGGGGCCTAGATTTGTTCTATATTTCTTTCTGTAAGATGTTCGTTGTTCCCTCCCCCATCCTTCCTAAACATCTTGATAACGGCAGCCTCTGGATTTAGTCTAGTAGTTGCTTGGTGGTAATGTATATTAATCCGATTGTTAGGGGACTGCTGCAAGTGGAAAATGTCACGTATGGAATTGAGCCGATGGATTCCTCCTCTGGCCTCAAACACATTATATATCGAATGGAGAATGTGAAGAAGGAGCCCATGATGTGTGGAGTTAACAACACAGCCCCTGAAAGAGAACACACAGAGTATGAGCATCCTCCCAGCATGACTCAGTTGCTGCGAGTGAGTATTCTAGTGTCCTCTCTGCACTGCAATTTGGAATTGCTTTTATGACTGTTCAACTAATAAGATGGAAATGGTGTATCAGGTTTCTCTCAGAGCTTACCACAGTTAAGGATTCTGACTCAGGCATTTTTCTACTTGCTGTAAGAACTCCATAAGTCTGTCATATTTGAACAAAATGGTTACAGTTTCCTCTAGGCTGTATTAGTAAAAAAGAAGTAGCAAGGTTGCTGTAGGATAGATTGAGGTGTGTTGACAGAGCTGCATGACAGGGGATGATGAGGGCAGGAATGCTGCTGTCTGGACTGAGGCTCATCAGCAGAGTTCTGTGACAGAAGCCAGAATGGCTGAAACTGGGACTGTTACACCATTCTCATAACCATCAAAGTAACAAAGTTTGTTCAGGGTTTCTTGTTTCACTTAAAGTTTAAATTTGAACTAAAAAGATGGTAATAAAATGTGTGAGGCATGTGAAAAACATGTATGCTTATTCTCTTTACAGCATTTGTTAGCAACTACTGACAATTAATATTTATCACAGCTACTGCCATTTTCCCTACTTCATCTACAGAGAAGTATACGTTGCCTTTCTAAAAAAACCCATGGGAATAAAAAAAATCCCTTACTTTCAAAATTTAGTAGGACTTACTGGTTATGTGGCCAATCTTTAGTCAAAAACATGTGCAGAGCAATTATTACTTCGCATGAGTTTTTTTTTATTTGGCTTTGTCTTTTGGGTGTGTATTAGATGTGCAGAAAGAATAGCAAACATGGCAGGCGACCAGCTTGGCTTAACAAAGAAATCTTTGGTGAGCTTAAAGACGAAAAGGACACTTACAAGAAGTGGAAACTTGGACAGATGACTAGGGAGGAGTATAAATATATTGCTCGAGCATGCAGGGGTGTAATCAAGAAGGCCAAAGCACAATTGGAGTTGGATCTAGCAAGGGATGTGAAGGGTAGTAAGGGCTTCTACAGATATGTTAGCAACAAGAAGGTGTTCAGGAAAAGTGTGGAACTCTTAAAAATGGAGGAGGCAACCTAGTGACCGATGATGTGGAAAAAACTTGAAGTATTGAATGCTTTTTTTGTCTCGGTCTTCACATCTGCCAAGATCAGATCCCAGACTGCTGCACTGGGCAGCACAGTATGGGGAGGGGGTGAGCAGTTCTCAGTGGTGAAAGAACAGGTTAAGGACTGTTTAGAAAAGCTGGACATGCACAAGTCCATGGGGCTGGATCTAAAGCATCTGAGGATGCTGAGGGAGTAGGCTGAAGTGATTGCAGAGCCATTGGCCATTAACTTTGAAAACTTGTAGCGATCGGGGGATGATTGGAAAAAGGCTAATGTAGTGCCAATCTTTAAAAAAGGAAAGAAGGAGAATCTGGGGAACTACAGCCTCAGTCCCTGGAAAAATCATGGAGTAGGTCCTCAAGGAATCCATTTTGAAGCACTTGGAGGAGAAGGCGGTGATCAGGAACTGTAAACATGGATTCACCAAGGGCAAGTCATGCCTGACCAACCTGATTGCCTTCTATGATGAGATAACTGGCTCTGTGGATATGGGAAAAGCGGTGGATGTGATGTATCTTGACTTTATCAAAGCTTTTGATACGGTCTCCCACAGTATTCTTGCCAGCAAGTTAAAAAAGTATGAATTGGATGAATGGACTATAAGGTGGATAGAAGGCTGGCTAGATCGTCAGGCTCAATGGGTAGTGATCAACAGCTCAATGTTAGTTGGCAGCCGGTATCAAGCGGCGTGCCCCAAGGGTTGGCCCTGGGACCAGTTTTGTTCAACATTTTCATTAATGATCTGGATGATGGGATGGATTCCACCCTCAGCAAGTTTGCAGATGACACTAAGGTTGGGGGAGAGGTAGATACGCTAGAGGGTATGGATAGGGTCCAGAGTGACCTAGAGAAATTGGATTGGGCCAAAAGAAATCTGATGAGGTTCACCAAGGACAAGTGCAGAATCCTGCACTTAGGACGGAAGAGCCCCATGTTCTGCTATAGGCTAGGGACCGACTGGCTAAGCGGCAGTTCTGCAGAAAAGGACCTGGGGATTACAGTGGATGAGAAGATGGATATGAGTCAACAGTGTGCCCTTGTTGCCAAGAAGGTTAATGGCATATTGGGCTGCATTAATAGGAGCAGTGTCAGTAGATCAAGGGAAGAGATTATTCCCCACTCTTCGGCACTGTTGAGACCACATCTGGAGAATTGCATCCAGTTTTGGTCCCCCCACTACAGAAGCGATGTGGACAAATTGGAGAGAGTCCAGTGGAGGGCAACGAAAATGATTAGGGGGCTGGGGCACATGACTTATAAGGAGAGGCTGAGGGAACTGGGCTTATTTAGTCTGCAGAAGAGAAGCGTGAGGGGGGATTTGATAGCAGCCTTCAACTACCTGAAGTGGGGTTCCAAAGAGGATGGAGGTGGCAGATGACAGAACAAGAAACAGTGGTCTCAAGTTTCAGTGGGGGAGGTCTAGGTTGGGTATTAGGAAAAACTATTTCACAAGGAGGGTGATGAAGCACTGGAATGGTGGGCTACCTAGGAAGGTGGTGGAATCTCCATCCTTACAGGTTTTTAAGGCCTGGCTTGACAAAGCCCTGGCTGGGATGATTTAGATTCATAGATTCTAGGACTGGAAGGGACCTCGAGAGGTCATCGAGTCCAGTCCCCTGCCCTCATGGCAGGACCAAATAGACATTTATCTAACCTGATAGACATTTATCTAACCTACTCTTAAATATCTCCAGAGATGGAGATTCCACAACCTCCCTAGGCAATTTATTCCAGTGTTTAACCACCCTGACAGTTAGGAACTTTTTCCCTATGTCCTAAACCTAAACCTCCCTTGCTGCAGTTTAAGCCCATTGCTTCTTGTTCTATCCTTAGAAGCTGAGGTGAACAAGTTTTCTCCCTCCTCCTGATGACACCCTTTTAGATACCTGAAAACTGCTATCATGTCCCCTCTCAGTCTTCTCTTTTCCAAACTAAACAAACCCAATTCTTTCCGCCTTCCTTCGTAGGTCATGTTCTCAAGACCTTTAATCATTCTTGTTGCTCTTCTCTGGACCCTCTTCACTTTCTCCACATCCTTCTTGAAATGCGGTGCCCAGAACTGGACAGAATACTCCAGTTGAGGTCTAACCAGCACAGAGTAGAGCGGAAGAATGACTTCTCATGTCTTGCTCACAACACACCTGTTAATGCATCCCAGAATCACGTTTGCCTTTTTTTGCAACAGTATCACACTGTTGATTCATATTTAGCTTGTGGTCCACTATAACCCTAGATCCCTTTCTGCCATACTCCTTCCTAGACAGTCTCTTCCCATTTTGTATGTGTGAAACTGATTTTTCCTTCCTAAGTGGAGCACTTTGCATTTGTCTTTGTTAAATTTCATCCTGTTTCCCTCAGACCATTTCTCCAATTTGTCCAGATCATTTTGAATTATGACCCTGTTCTCCAAAGCAGTTGCAATCCCTCCCAGTTTGGTATCATCTGCAAACGTAATAAATGTACTTTCTATGCCAATATCTAAGTCATTGATGGAGATATTGAACGGAGCTGGTCCCAAAATAGACCCCTGCGGAACCCCACTTGTTATACCTTTCCAGCAGGATTGGGAACCATTAATAACTACTCTCTGAGTACGGTCATCCAGCCAATTATGCACCCACCTTATAGTAGCCCCATCTAAATTGTATTTGCCTAGTTTATCGATAAGAATATCATGCGATACCATATCAAATGCCTTAGTAAAGTCTAGGTATACTGCATCCACCGCTTCTCCCTTATCCACAAGACTCGTTGTCCTATCAAAGAAAGCTATCAGATTGGTTTGACATGATTTGTTCTTTACAAATCCATGCTGGCTATTCCCTGTCACCTTACCACCTTCCAAGTGTTTGCAGATAATTTCCTTAATTACTTGCTCTATTATCTTCTCCAGCACAGAAGTTAAACTAACTGGTCTGTAGTTTCCTGGGTTATTTTTATTTCCCTTTTTATTGATGGGCAGTATATTTGCCCTTTTCCAGTCTTCTGGAATCTCTCCCGTCTCCCATGATTTTCCAAGGATAATAGCTAGAGGCTCAGATACCTCCTCTATTAGCTCCTTGAGTATTCTAGGATGTATTTCATTAGGCCCTGGTGACTTGCAGGCATCTAACTTTTCTAAGTGATGTTTAACTTGTTCTTTTTTTATTTTATCTTCTAAACCTACCCCCTTCCCATTAGCATTCGCTATGTTAGGCATTCCTTCAGACTTCTCGGTGAAGACCGAAACAAAGAAGTCATTAAGCATCTCTTCCATTTCCAAGTTTCCTGTTACTGTTTCTTCCTCCTCACTGAGCAGTGGGCCTACCCTGTCCTTGGTCTTCCTCTTGCTTCTAATGTATTGATAAAATCTTCTTGTTTCCCTTTATTCCCATAGCTAGTTTGAGCTCATTTTGTGCCTTTGCCTTTCTAATTTTGCCTGTGCATTCCTGTGTTGTTTGCCTATATTCATCTTTTGTATCTGTCCTAGTTTCCATTTTTATGAGACTCCTTTTTATTTTTTAGATCATGGAAGATCTCATGGTTAAGCCAAGGTGGTCTTTTGCCACATTTTCTATCTTTCCTACCCATCGGAATAGCTTGCTTTTGGGCCCTTAATAGTGTCCCTTTGAAAAACTGCCAACTCTACTCAGTTGTTTTTCCCCTCAGTCTTGATTCCCATCGGACCTTACCTATCAGCTCTCTGAGCTTACCAAAATCCACCTTCCTGAAATCCATTGTCTCTATTTTGCTGTACTCCCTTCTACCTTTCCTTAGAATTGCGAACTCTATGATTTCATGATCACTTTCACCCAAGCTTCCTTCTACTTTCAAATTCTCAACGAGTTCCTCCCTATTTGTTAAAATCAAGTCTAGAACAGCTTCCACCCTAGTAGCTTTTTCAGCCTTCTGAAATAAAAAGTTGTCTGCAGTGCAGTCCAAGAACTTATTGGATAGTCTTTGCCCCGCGGTGTTATTTTCCCAATATATATCTGGATAGCTGAAGTCCCCCATCACCACCAAATCTTGGGCTTTGGATGATTTTGTTGTTTTAAAAAAAGTTTCATCCACCTCTTCCACCTGGTTAGGTGGCCTGTAGTAGACTCCTAGCACGACATCACCCTTGTTTTTTACCCCTTTTATCCTAACCCAGAGACTCTCAACTCTTCCGTCTCCTATGTCCATCTCCACCTCAGTCCAAGTGTGTACATTTTTAATATATAAGGCAACGCCTCCTCCCTTTTCCCCCTATGTATCCTTCCTGAGCAAGCTGTACCCATCCACACCAACATTCCAATCGTGTATTATCCCACCAAGTTTCAGTGATGCCAACAATGTCATAGTTGTATTTATTTATTAGCAATTCCAGTTCTTTCTGCTTATTACCCATACTTCTTGCATTTGTATATCGGCATCTAAGATAGTGGTTTGATCTTGCCTCCCAGTTTTGCCCTCATCCTCCTTTCTCTCTGCCATTATAGCCCATGCTCCCTCTTGTTTCTGACCCATCTCCCAGGTCCCATGTTCCCCACTTACCTGTAGGTTTTTCTCACCTGTCCCTGTCGAACCTAGTTTAAAGCCCTCCTTACTAGGTTAGCCAGTCTGTGTCCAGATGAGGTCTTTCCCCTCCTCGAAAGGTGAACGCCATCTCTGCCTAGCAGTCCTTCCTCGAATAGCATCCCGTGGTCGAGGAAGCCAAAGCCCTCCTGGCAACACTGTCTTCGCAGCCAGGCATTCACTTCCATGATGCATCTGTCTCTGCCCGGGCCCCTACCTTTGACAGGAAGAATCGAAGAGAATATCACCTGCGCTCCAAACTCCTTCACCCGTACTCCCAGAGCCCTGTAGTCACTCTTGATCCGCTCAGTGTCACACCTCACAGTATCATTTGTGCCCCCATGGATGAGTAGCATGGGGTAGTAGTCAGAGGACTGGATAATCCTCGACAATGCCTCTGTAATATTTTGGATACGGGCCCCTGGCAGGCAGCATACCTCCCGAGATGAAATGTCAGGGTGACAGATGGGTGCCTCCGTTCCCCTCAGCAGAGAATCTCAGACCACCACTACCCTGTGTTTCCTATTCACAGTGGTGGCAGCAGACCTCCCAGCCTTAGGGGTACGAGGCTTCTCCTCCTTTACTGTAGGGGGTGATTCCTTATCTCCTGTATCAAGAAGAGCATAACGGTTACCTATTACCACAGTGGGAGGGTTCAGAGCAGGGGTGGAGTACTGCCTGCTGCCAGAAGTAACCAGCTGCCAGTGTCCACCCTGAGCCATCTCCTCCTGCACCAGTGGTGTGTCAGCAGTCCTGTGTACTGGGACAGCTACCTCAGCTGTCTCCACATGGACACTGTCCAGGAATTGCTCGTGGATTCGGATGCTCCTCAACCTAGCCACCTCCTCCTGTAGCTCTCCCACCTACTGCCTGAGAGATTCCACCAGTAGGCACCTTTCACATTGGATGCCCCCCACAGCCTGGATATCAGTAAGTGGAAATTGTAAGTTACAGTCCCTGCAAAACCACATCAGGATCTGGGTAAAAGCATCCATGCTCAGGTGCTCTGTCTGGCTGCAGGCGCAGGTGGAGGAGACAGAAGCAGTGCTGGTACAGGTGTTGCGGGTCTTCCTAACCATTATAAGCCTCCTTCTGTCAAACTCCCTCTCAAACTCCCCTGTCTGCAGCCCCCTTTCCACTCTGCTCCCCTGGTCGCTCTGCCTCTGGCTTAGTAGGTGTAGGTCCTGCTTTGAGCAGGGGATTGGACTAAATGACTTTCTTGAGGTCTCTTCCAACCCTAATCTTCTATGATTCTATGATTACATTAGTAAAGCACTTGTTTTACTGAGTGTGAAATATGAGCATGGATTAGGATGAGCTCACTTTGTTTATACAGATGAACTTGGTAAACTTGTAGTTGATTACAAAGAAAATATGTTTTTTTCTTCCTGTTTGCAGAGGAGAAGAGCTATACTTCCCCAGACAAGATATGTGGAGCTGTTCATAGTTGTGGACAAAGAAAGGGTAGGATTATATATTGGTTTTTCCTTAGTTCTTTGCTTATGGCGGAGGGAGATGCAACTTAAACACCCCCGCTCCAAATAATTATAAAACATTTTAAGGCAGAGTATCAATATACCTTTCTGTACTAAAACATTCTTTCCGTCTCATTATTACAAATGGATTTATTAAAAGACAATACCAGACATAACCTAGACAATTCAAATATATATAATGTTACTACCATTGCAAAATAGGATATACCGTAAAATGTCAGAGGGTCAGAGCTTTACATTCAAGGATTCTAATGGTCAAAGGAGAATATTTCCCTTCCTGTTCTGCCTCTCTTGAACAGATGATGATCTGACTGCATCTATAAAGGTGCTGCCTACTAGTTTGCCCTCTTCTAGTGTTTTTTTTCTGACAAGTTCCAGGCTGTATCTTCCAGACATGAGAGTTGGAGCCTGACAATAATACTTAAAAGATCTTGTTCTTCCTCTTGTGTCTTATAATTGTGTCGATCACATCTTATTTCCATTAATAAACCTCTTTATCTTGCAGTATGAGCTGTTGGGTAGGAGTGAAGTTGCTGTGAGAGAAGAGATGGTGCATCTAGCAAATTACCTGGATAGTGTAAGTTAAAGCTATACTGTGTCTAAATTGGCAATAATATTGAATGTTGTAGCCTTACAACTTAAGTGTTTAATTTTATAAATTGACCACCTTGCTGAGCAGGGTCAGGACCTGTTCAGTAAGTGGATGAACAAGGGAAATCCAGTGTCCTATTGGAAGTGATGTTGATGATTCAGTGGGAATCCCTTAGAGTTACCATTGAGTTACCATTGAACAAACGACATCTCACCATAGAGCTAGCGGGAGCTGTAAGGTGGTGGTAGTATTTATTTACCAAGGATTGAGTTGGATTCTGCATAACTGGAAATCTTGAAATCAAGATTGTTTATTTTTATAAAAGATATTCTTGAGTTCAACCATAACTATTGGTTTTGAAGCAGGAATTAATTCAGGGAAATGTGGTGATCTGTATTATCCAGATGAGGTCAGATTATGATCACAGTTGCCTTTTCTGGCCTTATGAACTATGAATCTGTTGTGCTGTTTTAATTTGACTTTTGGTTTGCTGGGGACACTATTGGTTTGTGTTCAAGAGCCTTTCTATTTGTCTATCTTCAGTTTTTCTATAGCACCGTATCACTGTGGTATATAGGCACTAGTCCTTTAGCCCACTAAAATTTAATAGCAGGGCATATACGATTTGGAAAACTGACATCCTTATTACATAGGAAAACTGAAAAATTAGATTTTGACAGTGTGATTTATATATAATACTAAAAACGATTTATCCTTATGGCATGCTCATATCTGGCCATCCTCAACTTCACTCTGCATTCCCCTTTTCTTTGCCTTTTCAGATCTACATTATGCTAAATATTCGCATCGTGCTGGTTGGCTTGGAGATCTGGAAGAATGAAAACTTGATTAGCACAGACGGAAGTGCCGGCGATGTGCTGGGGAACTTTGTACAGTGGCGAGAGAAGAATCTTGTCATGCGTCGACGACATGACAGTGCCCAGTTTGTTCTGTAAGTGCTTTGAATCTTTTTCCTTATCCAGAAATAATTGTAGGAAAGGGCTTTGCTAGGAGACCTTGCTTACTTGTATTAACTAGTAACTTCAAACATAAAGGTTACATTCCATGAAGATTCCATGGTAACGGCTTTACTATGAGCAGTCGGAAACAATCTGCTGCACATGCTGTTTACTGAAGCAGTGTGAACATTCAGCAACAACTTGTTTCATCTTTCAGAAGCTTCCTCTGCCACCCACTAGAAGACAAACATCTGTTTCCTGACAAATGGGGATATCACTAAAATTAGAACAATTTTGGGGTTGTTCTGAATGTGATGCTGCTTAATTTCTCTATTCCAAAGCTCACAGCTGTGGGTTACTTCACAGAGAAGCCTTTGTCACATCATGATTTGGATAGACTTGTAGATCTAGGCTTTTTCCCTTGAAGACCATAACTATCACAGCTGTGGATTATTGAATGTTGTGGTTTAATGGAGCACAAGCTGTTTCTGTAATCAATATCCAGAAGCTGAGCCTTTCTGTGTAGAATTAGCTTGTGTTTCTCCAGGTCACTAGCACATTTGCATTGTTGCACTATTAGCACCACATTCTTAAGCTGGAGTTCGTTTAATATTTGGAAGCAGCATGTGGGACATGCTTGTTACTAAAGTACTCTGTAGCATACTGTACTGAGATCACATGATGGGGGCTTGGTAACCTACAATGTTTCAGAAGGCAGCTTGGCAGGTAGCCCTTCCAGCAAATTTATTTCACACACAAAAAGCTTGATATTATTGATAAAGTTTGGTATTAAGTCTTCACTGTACTCTTGCCTGTTATGCAAGGTAAAACACTGTACATGCTGTAGTATTACACTCAGACTTTCTATAAGAACACTGGAGAAACAAAATTTAAAGACTCAAAGGGGAAGCTGAGGAAAGGAAAGTTAATGGAGAATAACAAAGCAGCCACTACAATACAAACTTAAAGAAAAAAATAGGGTTGGTATATTACTTACATTTTTATTTTGGAGTGGAGTGGGCATTGACTCGCTCTAAATTATATGGGCCCAGTTTTAAAAAAACAAACCATTGTCTAAATAAAATCATGGTATTGATATGAGCCATACTTTCTTAGCACTGTACCTCCTGTTAGATAATTGAAAAGCAGAAGCAGTATTACTACTGCTTTTATGTGGCACAGAGAGATGCACTGAACTCTTGCACAGCTGGTCATTGTAATATAGGCTGTCATGCCTCCAGCACAGTGATATTGATTCTTCCTTAATTTTTTTCTTTCTAATGTGCTCTAGGAAGAAGGGGTTTGGTGGAACTGCAGGAATGGCCTATGTTGGAACAGTGTGCTCCAAAAGCCATGCAGGAGGGATTAATGTGGTAGGATATCTTTAATACCCCTTTAAATAAAACTTTAATGTGTACTCTGTATCTTTAATATAAAAGGGAGACAGTATTAAGGATCTGTCAACCTCTAGAAGCAAGAGAATTCTTGATAGCTGCTGCTTTCTGCCTCCTTTGACTCTCCTATTTGTGTATATACTGTAACTCAAAGTCCCAGATTAGGTCATGTTCTAATACCCTAGGAGCTGTCAATGCCATTCCTCTGCAGCCAGCATTGAGTATCAAAGGCCTGGCTCCTTTCTGAGAGGTGCTGAGCCCCCGTATCTCTGGTTGAAATCAGTGGGAGCTATGGGTTGTTGTGATAATTGGATCTACACATTTACCCTAATTGGGAACTGAACTGTAAAAAATGAAAGTTCAGAAAATGTCACAATAACTTGTACTAACAAATGCTGATGGGGAAAAGGTGCAAAAAAGAGAGAGACTGGATCAGTCCAAACTAAAAGGTCTTTTGGTATAATTCAAGGTATAAGATCATGTCTGGTAAACAAGAACAGTATGGGACCGGAAATCAACTCACCAAAATTGGTGTTGGAAACTAGACTGAATTGGCGGGGGCCTTAAAAAAAAAAAAAAAAAAGAGAGAGATCGGCTGCTAGGGAAAGCTGGCTAGCTCTGGGCTGGCTGACTGAAAGGCGAGAGAAGAGGAAGGAGCAAGCTTTGCCATCATGGCTGCCAACTCCACTGTATCCTAGAGCCCCAGACCTTGTTTTTCCCAATCTTGAAAGATGTCCTGACCAGCCTGGGCCAGAAAGAAGTAGCCAGATGACTTGGCCACATCCATCAGCTCTGGCTGAATCCCCAGCACTGCCTGGGATGTGAGAGTTTGTCATTGACCCCTCCCACCTGTGTGTTCTTTTCCTTCCCCACCTTATGCCTTGTTTTTTCTGTCTCTTTCCTCTTTTGTTTAATAAGTCTGGCTTAGCTGGCCAAGGCTATATTTTGCAATACTGCTGTAAGCCTGTAACCAGAAAGAGGCAGCTAAAAGCAATGCTGTAAACAACCCAATGCTGGTACAAGTTTGCCAGGTCTCAGAGTGGCTAATAAAACTGTGTGCTGGACCTATGTTTTTCCAGCTGTGAAGTTGCAAGTGAAAGACGACACCAAAGACAGAAACTACATTTTTCTATCTTTGCTGTTCTTTTCTCTCCCTTTGTTTTGTGTGTGTGTGTGTGTCTTGTTTTGCCTTCTAGGAAACGGGACTGGACGTTAACAACAACAGCAATAATGACCGCTCCAGCCCATCTCAATTAACTTCTCTTTTCCCCCAAAAAGGACAGTTAGTTATTACCATTTTTCATACTATCTGAAAGACTGTCAAACAAGAGTTTTTTTTCTCTTTCTACAAACTGTACCCAGCTTAAGGGAAGAAGAAAAAGGAATGATGTTAAAATGAAGGTCTTATTTAATACTTCACATTTCAAGTGCTTTAACTGTTTTTCCTTCCTTTCTGTATCTTTAATAAAAAATGAGAAGGATTTGTGCCATGGTAGTAAGCAGGCTGAGGTCTCGGTGTTCCACACTCTGAACCTTGTTTAACGCTGTTTTCATGTTGGACAATGCCTGGTTTACATTAACACTTTTCACTCTTTGAACCCATATATCCCATCTACATTAATACAGCAGAATGCTCCTGTAGAAATCTATCCCCAAGTCTGTGCATGACCTTTGGATTCATAAAGGGCACTGCCAAATCAGAGGGCAAGGATTTAGCTAGGCAACTATGCTGTTGCTTGAAACTGCAATGTAACTTCAGTATCACTGTTGTGAAAATTAGAGATTCACAGCACTATGACTGTGAGAAACTAAAGCAATATAGAGATGGGGCTTTTCAGCCACTCCACAAGCAGCGTCAGGAACAGATTTCAATAAGGAGTCAATTAACAGAAATCCTCATTTAGACAGTTTGCCAGCACCAAAATCATCATTGTGCAATCTCACTTCTTAGGAATAGTTACAGAAGACTTGCGTCAGAGATACTCAAATTGTAGCTTGCGTGGCTGTGAAAGGAGGTGTGCATTGGTCTGGGGGTGAAAAAAAAGGCAGTTGTTTAGTTCCTGGGCTAGTACTCCAGTGGCTGATGATCTCTCTAACTCTGGCTGGGGAGGTGTGATGCCACTGGTGTAAACAACAGTGCCCTATGCTCTGGAACTTTAGCTGCGCCATAGTGTAGGTGTGGTGGCAGATGGATACCACGTGTGTTTTTAGTCTAACTAGTGTCACTCTTGGATTTATAGAACAACCTCATAGCTGCAGCAACGTTCAGTTCCTCTTTTGTTTCTCATGCACTTAGTCTCTGTGATCAGGTAGCTTCTCTGCTAACGATCACAATTGACATTAAATGACACCCTTGAGGTTTTTGTTGTGTGGATACGTGCCCAGTGGAAATTGAACTGGGATCTCCCAATTTATTTCAGAAGGCAACTAAATTAGTCAGAGTTGCCTTTCAAACAGTTGACTTGGAGCAGAGATTCTCAAACATTCCCATAATATGCTCCAGATTTAATAGAGTGAAGATGACTCTGGCCATCCATGATCACATGACCTCTCTGGGACTGGTGTATATGGAAAAGTAGTAGTAAGTTATTTGACATAGTTCAGCTCCTATAATGCTGTGTGGCAGCTAGAAACAGAAGAGAGAGCACTGGGTGACAGACAAGAAAGTGCTCCACAGGCCACCAGTGATCCTGGACCAGAGCTGGAGAACCATTAAGCTAGGTCAGAGGTGGGCAAACTACAGCTCCTGGCCCACATCCGGCCCACAGGACTTTCCTGCCCGACCCCCAAGCTCCTGGCCTGGGAGGCTAGCCCCCAGTTCCTCCCCTGCTGTTCCCCCTCCCCCGCAGCTTCAGCTCACTGTGCTGCTGGTGCAATGCTCTGGGCGGCAGGGCTGCGAGCTTTTGCCAGGCCGCAGCCTGACCCGGTGCTCTGTGCTGCGCGGTGGTGTGGCTGGCTCCCGCCGGATGGCACAACTGCCTGTCTTGGTGCTCTGGACCGTTCGGCTGTAGCGCTGCCAGCCACTGGTGCTCCAGGCAGCGCGGTAAGGGGACAGGGGAGTTTAGGGTGGTGGTCAGGGGGACGGGGATGTGGATAAGGGTTGGGGTGGTCAGAGGGCAGGGAACGGGGGGTTGAATGGGGGCAGGGGTCCCGGGGGGCAGTCAGGAAGGAGAGGAAGGGTTGGATGGGGGAGTGAGGGGTGGGCAGGGAGCCCAGGGGCGTTGGATGGGGCAGGAGTCCTGGGGGGGCTGTCAGGGGCGAGAAACAGGAGGTGTTGGCTAGGAGGTGGGACCGGGCCATGCCCGGCTGTTCGGAGAGGCAATACAATTTTGGAAACTCGATGTGGCGCTCAGGCCAAAAAGTTTGCGCACCCCTGAGCTAGAGACACAAGGCTCTATAACCTATTACCAATTTACTGGTCAACTATGTACTCGTACAAGTTAGAAAACAAAAATCATCTAGGTTACCCAACTCTGAAGATCACGTTAATGCAGTGACTAAGGCTAGTACAAAGTTTCTGAAGGTGCTAGGGGAACATTGGCTTTCTTCCCAGTACAAACACTACAGTAATTCACTCTTTTTGTTTTGGTCTTGTGTAGTTTGGGCAAATAAGTGTGCAGATGTTTGCATCAATTATGGCTCATGAGCTGGGTCATAACCTGGGAATGAACCATGATGATGAAAGAGTTTGTCACTGTGGAGCAGAAAGCTGTATTATGAACTCTGGAGCATCGTAAGTAATTTTCCCTTTATGCCAGGTTGGAGGATATGTCCGCAGATGATGATCAAAGATTTATAGGACACAGTTACTATTCAAGCATTCTTATAAACAGCTAATTAATTTTCACAACAGGCTTAGGAGGAAGGCAACTATTAGGGGTTATCAACACATGAAGTTAATGCAGAATAAACTAGGCTGTCCACTTAAAGTGGACTAAGCTCACTTGCGTCTCCTGATGGCATTCTGCACCAAAACATAAAAAATTCTGCACACAGTATTTTAAAATTCTTCAAATTTTATTTGTCAAATGTGGAGGCTCCAGCATGGCATTTGGGAGCACAGGCCGCAGGTGCTGATGGGAGATCACTGTGCAGCTCCCCTCCCGGGGACATGGACTTAATGGTGAGGCTGCACCCAACCTGGACACAGCGCAAAGACCAGGTGTCATAAACATACAGCTAAGGGTAGCATAAAATCCCTCCTTTACCTGTAAAGGGTTAAGCTCAGATAACTTGGTTGGCACCTGACCAGAAGAACCAATGAGGAAAAAAAGATACTTTCAAATCTGGGGAGGGAAGAAGGCTTTGCTTTGTGCTCTGTGGGTTTTCTCTCAGAAAACAAAGAAAAAGACCAAGCGAGTAATCCAGCTCGTACTAAAATAATACATCTAATATTACAAAAATAGTAAGTAATAGTGCATTTAAAGTATCTTTTGTTTTAGCTTGTAAATTTGTCCTGTGCTAAGAGGGAGGTTTACCCCTGTTTTTGTAACTTTAAAGTTTTGCCTAGAGGGAAAATCCTCTGTGTTTTAAATCTTTTTGTTACTCTGTAAAGTTATCTTCCATCCTGATTTTACAAAGGTGGTTCTTTTATCTCTTTTTTTTTTTTTTTAGTAAACTTTTTTTAAAAACCTAATTGTTTTTCAGTGTCCTAAAGATCTGGGGGGGTTGATCTGTGCTCACTTTTTAACCAATTGGTTAGAATATTATTCACAAGCCTCCCCAGAAAAGGGGGTGTAGGAGCTTGAGGGGATATTTTGGGAAGGTAGGGCTCCAAGTGGCCTTCCCAGAATGTTTGTTTAAATCACTTAGTGGTGGCAGCGATACCAAGGGCAAAAAAGAAATTTGTGCCTTGGGGAAGTTTTAACCCTAAACTGGTAGAAATAAGCTTAGGGGTTTTTTCATGCGGGTCCCCACATCTGTACCCTAAAGTTCAAAGTGAGGAGGGAACCCTGACATGGTAGCAGCAGTAATAAGTAAGAAAATGCGTTAAAGTATCTTTTTTTCCCATTGGTTCTGTTGGTCAGGTGCCAACCAGGTTATCTGGGCTTCTTAACCCTTTACAGGTAAAGGAGGGATTTTATGCTACCCATAGCTGTATGTTTATGACACCAGGCCTGCACCAGAAACACCCCAGAGACCTGTCCCATGCCAGGTGCACTAGATGTGGGCAGGCAGGATCCAAGTGTAGAGGGGATCCAGGTGTGGCTTGAGAGGGTTTGGGGTGGGGCAGTCTGCGTGCAGGTGGCTCAGTGGGGGATCCAGGTGTGTGGGGTATCTGGATTCACAGGGGCTTGTGGGGGTGTTCTGGGTGCAGGGGCAATGGGACTGTGCAGGGGGGTTCCGGTGAAGGTGGTTGGGGCTCAATGGGGAAGTGTTGGGGGAGGGGACAACTCAGCAGTGGGGTCGGTGTGGGGAGCTCAGTGGGGGAGGTCCAGATGCTGGCAGAGTGGGGCTCAGTGGGGTTGGAATCCAGGTGCAGGTGGTTGGGGCTCAGTAGGGTGGGGATCTGGGTGCGTGTGGCTCGTTGGGATGGTCCAGGTGCAGGGGGAGTGTGGCTCAGTGGGGTTGGGATCCAGGTGCAGCTTGTTGGGGCTTGGTAGGGTGGGGATCTGGGAGTGGGTGGCTGGTTGGGATGGTCCAGGTGCAGGGGGAGTACGGCTTGTCGGGGCAGGGGAGATTCTGGGTGCGGGCTGTGTGTGTGAGACTCAGCGGGAGGGTCTGAATATTAGATGGGGGCAGATGCGGGTGCAGCTCCCTGTGTACAGTGATCCCTCCTCCTGCAGCTGAGGAGCGATGGGTGCAGGAAGCTTCCTGAAGTGGGGGAGAAATCGGGGGGTGAGTCTGACACGGCCCCGGATGGCGTGCAGGGGAAGAGGAAGCCCAATCCTCCCCAGCCCAGCTGGGACTAGCAGCTAAGCCTGGTGCAGGGTAGGAGGCACCAGCCGGGTCCTTCCCAGTCCCGTTCCCAGCCCCACAGTGATCTGCCTCTCTGCCAGCTGCCTTGGGTACCCGAAACATACTGCTGGAAGGGGTCGTATGACCGTTCTTGTGGCTTCCCTGTCAAAGTAATTTTTCTACAGGGAAGCAAAGATATCTGCCTGGGACATAAATTCTGCGCATGTGCAGTGGCGCAGAATTCCGCCAGGAGTAAAATTGCACAAAGGCACTTTTAGTGCAGAATAAGAAATGCCTACATGGGGAGCTAGTGTGGAATAGCTATTGCACTTTAAATTCACAACCTAGCTTATTTTCATTAGCTTGCTATGTGGACATCCCTATATTATCCTTGTGTTTGGGAGCTGAAAGGTTACATGACTTAACTCAGGAGTTCATGGCTCCCAGACCTTTGTTTAGGTGACACCTATTCCCTTGTATTGTATTATTTTTCTGATTGTGACTCTGTTTGTTATTCTGTCATCAGGAGGTTATATAATTGAATTCATGGTACTATATAAATATTTTATTAAGGGGTGGTCAATTTTCCTTTAAGTAGAGATTTTTGCTTTACGAATGTAGCAGAAAGATTTATATCTCATTCCACATTCAGAGGTATCTTACTATATTGTCCTCATCTGTCTCTAGCTGTTGGCTCTAATTTTTGCTAGACTGAATCTTTATTGCACAAGAATGCTGGTCAAAAAGAACTCCTAAGTAGACATAGTGTAAAGAATGGTTAATACTCTGTTGCAGAGGGTCCAGAAATTTCAGCAGCTGCAGTGCAGAAGACTTTGAGAAGTTAACTCTGAACAAAGGTGGAAGCTGCCTGCTTAACGTTCCCAACCCTGATGAAACCTATAGCATCCCATTTTGTGGCAACAAGTTGGTGGATGCTGGGGAGGAGTGTGACTGTGGTTCACCAAAGGTTAGTAACTGGGACAGTTCACCAGTGTTGCTCACATGACTCTATGTTAAATGCAGACTGCCTGCATTTCTGCAGGGGTCAGATATGATTCTTTCTAATTCACTGAATTACTCTTACTGCTTTAATTTACAGGAATGCGAAAGTGATCCTTGCTGTGAATCGGATACTTGCAAACTCCGAGCAGGAGCTGAATGTGCATATGGCGACTGCTGTAAAAAATGTCGGGTAAGAGATCCCAGGATGGTGTTGGAAGAATCTCATGTCTTAAAGCATTCTCCACTGACTCTGAGGAAAAAGGAGTGCCGGGCTTGATTAGTGGGTCCAGAAGGGAAATAGTCTCTGCTGAGCTGGGAAGGTTTTTGCATGTTTCCAGCACAAAAGGGTGACTTTTCAGAATGTATGTTGATGTATCGCTTTTTAGAACTTTGCTTGGGATTTTATTTTTCCTTTTTCTGCCCCTTTCAGTTTCTTCCAGGAGGCACTGTGTGCCGGGCAAGTACCAATGAATGTGATCTCCCAGAGTACTGCAATGGGACCTCCCAGTTCTGTCAGCAAGACGTTACTGTTCAGAATGGGTACCCGTGCCAGAATGATGAAGCCTATTGTTACAATGGGGTTTGCCAGTACTACGATGCGCAGTGTCAGGCTATCTTCGGCTCAAGTAAGGATGATGATTATAACGTTTCAGAGGCCCATGGCTAAAAGAGAGAAAACACCCAATTTGTTTAAAGAATATGGATTTTAGGTTTTTTTAGTCTATAAGAAAAGACCAGCCAGAATTGGCAAAGGATTTTCAATATTTCTGGTATTTATGACAAATTAACTTTTATTGTGCCATAAAATTCATTGTGGTGCTATGGATTGAAGTACTACTAATTTCCTTGCTATGATACACTCATATTGTCAGATTTTATTTATAAGGCTAAATCTGTTCATCAAGACTTAATGTCCAGCTAATAATATTTCTGTCTAAGTGACTGTATTTTCTCTCAGTACTGTTAGCTTGGAACCTGTTTGGACCAACAGTTTTACCCTATTTGTGTATTTTGGTCAAACTTTCCAATTATTCATGCTGCAGATGCGACATGGGTTTTGGGGCTAGAGAGAAATATGTGCACAATGTGAGATGCTTCTTTAGCTCTCTGTTAGCTGACCTAGTTCCCCCTCTGTCTTTGCAGGAGCAAAGGCTGCCCCTAACAGTTGTTTTGTTGAAGTGAATTCCAAAGGTGACAGATTTGGCAACTGTGGTTACCAGGGCCATGACTACAAAAAGTGTTCCAGCTGGTGAGTTGGGTTTAACGAAGGAGGGAATGCATAACAGGTATCATTTGGGAAGCCTCCAAAAATCCACATTCAGATGCCTTAGAATTAGCCAGCCAAATCCTGATACGTAGCACAACTTGGCAATAGAGATTTGTCATAGACACACACTGCCCCATAATCTACCTTCACTGATACTGTGTGTGTCTTTCAAAAACCAAAATAAAGTAGCTTAGAAAAGTTCTTTTTAAAGCCTTAAATTTTGAATCTGGGTTATTGGAGTTTAGGTTACAAATACATAAATGTACAAAAAAATTCAAATTACTTTATAACTCTGTTATAATATTAGTCTTTGAAAATTTGTGCCCATTTAGATAAACAATTTTTGCTGCAATGTTTAATAAATTAATTTGTAAAAAGAGGCATCTTGGAAATAACGAACCTGTGTTGTATTGTTCTTTTGCTACACTAAGCACTATGAATAATGGTGTCATGTAGACATGCTCTTTTGCGGACTTTTTTTTTTTCTCATTAGCTACATAGCGGTGCTGCAGGGGTGTATTTGCTTTTGTTTGAGGATCACAAACTTTTGCCAACAGCAGGCATAAATCCATGTCCTTCTGGTTTTAGACTGATATACAGCTCGCTCTTGTTCTGCTCTTCACTTCAGCGTAATGTTAGTATTTGGGAGTGTATCTCATGTGATCTTTAATAATTGTCCATTAGGAAAGGAAGGCCAGAAAGATCCTTTCCTCTATATGAATTAAACACCAGAACCATAACAGTTCTTAAATTATACTGTTGTTGTAGGAATGCCATTTGTGGAAAGCTGCAGTGTGAGAATGTGAAAACCATGCCTGTTTTTGGGATTGAACCTGCAATTATTAAAACCCCCATCAGAAACTCTACATGTTGGGGTGTGGATTTCCAGCTAGGATCAGATGTTCCAGATCCTGGAATGGTGAATGAAGGCACAAAATGTAATACTGGAAAAGTAAGCAATAACAAATTAATAACTTAAAAATATTCCTAGGATAAAACCTAAATGAGTTGTTAGATGAATGTAAATCATCTGCAGCTCCTTGTTTACATGCATACACATGCATATTAATTCACCTTCACGTTAGTGCATGCAACTAATGCCAAACTTAACAACTCATTACTTCCTCATTTCCTCCTTCCCCAACACTAATTGAGTAACACTCTCCTTGGAAATCGACTCTGTGAATAAATTCCTTTAAAGGGAAGTTCTTTTTAGAAGAAACAAAAGCAAGTGTTAAGTTCGGTTAAGACCCAGGATCTCTGGAAATCGGTGATCAAGAAGAACTAGCTATACAAAAACTGCTTTTCAGGCAATGGGTGGAAATTCAGGTCGGCGTCCATACATTGTAATTATCAAGCTGGCTGAAAAGGAGACCCAACTATTTCTTCTATAGTTCAGCATAGGGGCTGCACCGAACTCTTTCCCGGCAGTGGTATGGTACCTTGCTATCTGTACATTTGTACCATAGATGATTCTGATACTACTGGCCTGTATTAAGACTTTGTGGGAAGCATTTTAGGTGAAAATACAGATCATTTGCAACAAACCTTATGAATTCCTTATTATAGCAAACAAGTTTATATCAGACTTAAAGCTTCCAGGGTGAGAGAAGAGTGTGCATTCTCAGAGTGGTGTGAGCTTGCTGTGCAGCACTAATTGAAGGTAGCGTGGAAGTAGTACAGGCAGCAAACTCATACACTGAGCAAGAGTCCAGGGTAAAACAGGGGTTGGAGAATGGGAGGGGAGGAAGGGTGGAGGTGGTAATATTAGTCCAAAACCATCATATTTGTATTGGGAGTCATCTTGTTTCTTTTTCTTCCCTAGATCTGTAGGCACTTCCAGTGTGTAAGTGTCTCTGTTCTGAACTATGACTGCGATGTAGAGAAAAAATGCCATGGACATGGGGTAAGTCAGGCATAAAGGTGCCTTTCTATTCTGATCCAGCCTGGTCTGAATGTTCCCTGAAAGTCCTGCAGTATTTCTTGGGTATTTCTCATATTGGGCAATATCATTTTCTCGGGAAGCTCTTCAGTAAGAAAGCTCAGATTCATTGATTTTTAAGGCGTGAACAGACCGCTATATCATCTAGTCTGACTTCATTTTATGGAATTTCACTCACCTCTTTATTGAGCCCAATAACTTGTGTTTAATAATTAGCTGTTTTAGTGCTACAAACCTTTCATTGATCACTACCTAAAGAATGTAACTAACACAGGGGTGGGCAAACTACAGCCCGGGGGCCTTGTCCGTCCCTCCAGATGTTTTAATCCGGCCCTCAAGCTCCCACCAGGGAGCAGGGTCTCGGGCTTGCCCTGCTCTGGCACTCCAGCCGGTGAGTAGAGTAAGGGGCTTGCCCCACTCTGCTGGCTCCCAGACGCAGTGGCATGTCCCCCCTCTGACTCCTCTGCGTAGGGAAAGCCAGGGGGCTCTATACGCTGGCCCCGCCCCAAGCACCATCCCTGCAACTTCCATTGGCTGGGAACCACGGCCAGTGGGAGCTGCAGGGGTGGCACCTGCAGACAGGGCAGTGTGCAGAGCTTCCTGGCTGCACCTCCACATAGGAGCCAGAGGGGGGACGTGCCGCTGTTTCTGGGAGCTGCTGGAGGTAAGTGACACCCAGAGCCTGCACCCCTGACCCTCTCCTGTGCCCCAAACAACTGCCCCAGCCCTGATTCCCCTCCTGCCCTCCAAACTCATCAGTCCCAGCCTAGAGCACCCTCTTGCACCCCAAACCCCTCATCCCCAGCGCCATCCCAGAGCCCGCACTCGCAGCCAGAGCCCGCACCCCCTACCACACAATCCACAATTTCATGAGTATTCATGGCCCGCCATACAATACCCAGATGTGGCCATTCCTGAACTCACAGAAAGCTGTTTAATGTAGAAACACTACTTTTTGTTTGAAAGCCCTAAAGGGTGGGCTTTATTATGAGAAGTTGCTTTTCTGTGCGGTTAAAATAATAGTCACCTTGATGTTCCATCTTCACTGGTTATTAAATAATGTGAGCTGAACAGGTTTTAAAAACTGTTTTAGTACAATGTTTTGTCTGCTTAGTATAACCGAAGCATTACTGTTTATAAAAATGTTTCTTTTAATACAACTGCTTATAGGCTGCATAGTCCAGAAATTATTTTATTTAAGCAGAGTTTATAAAACTCTGGGAAAACAGCATTTAAAAAGGTTTAAACCCAGTCTGGCCAGCATAGTTTGTTTACTATTGTGGATGGACTCTGAAGGAAAATAAGATTTTAACAATGAGGGTAATTAACCATTGGAACAACTACCTAAGAGATGTAATGGATTTTCCAGCACTTGAAATCTTTTAGAAAGATGCTCAATCTTGATTTAAAAAAATGCTCTAGCTCACCCATGTTATTGTGCTGGATGCAGGAATTACTGGGTGAAATTCTCTGGCATGTTCTATGTACAGGGTCAAAGTAGATGATCACAGTGGTGCCATTTGGCCTTAAAACTCTTACTGAACAAAAATAAATCTGTGTATGAAAATGAACATTATAAAGAATTTTTTAAACAGTTTCTAGAAATGTCTGCCACTATCTCACTAGCTACATAACTATAACCCTCGTTGTGGAAGTAGAAGCTGCGTCAGTATTGATAAAGCGTAGCACTTGCTGCTGAAAGTGCAGTTGTCTGGCTCAGAATAGGCATGAGAATGCAGAAGCGATGGGAAAGCAGGGACTTTCACATTGTTGGAAGAGAAGTTCTAGTACTCTGGGTTACTGTAACAGTGGCTAAAGTATCTGAAGGGCATGGGTTTGGGGATTTTTAGTTCTTTTTAAATTAAATTCCTCTCTTTTTCATACATTGCAACTGTTTCTGCATTCTCAGTCCTCTATTTAATCAGACTCAAGATGGCAGCTTCCCACCTGACTCTTGCTCAAAGCTGTATTTAATCTTTGAGATTTAACAAATACAATATCTTATTATGTTGCAGTTCACTTTAACAGTTTGGGGGTTTTGTTTCTCCATTTTCCCCCTTCCTGGTTTTGTTTGTTTTTTATTTCTTCCCTGTGCTGGGCTAATAGAAACGTTGGCTTGTCAGCAAATAATGTCCCTGGGCTTCACAAATGTATAGAAACCCCAACATGTGTTTATAACTTTGCTACAGTGTCGTTTGCTGCTAGAATGATGGTCTTGGAGGGGGTGGCTTAGAGGGAGTGGGAGCATTTCACAATCTACTGCTGTACCAAGGACAGCTCTCAGTCCAGTACAACTGCCCTGGTTTTAAGATCATACTGAGCAGGTTGTGGGGAAAGATTCTAGATGCTGTGTATAGAAACCAAGTACTAGTTGTTCTTCAAGTGATGGTCCCTGTGTGTGTATTCCACTGTGGGGCACACATGCACTTTGAGACCAGACACTTCATGCTAGTAGTGTGCATTGGTCACGCCTGTGCCTCCTCGTGCTCTGAACCAAGGGCATTAGGGGATGCCCTCCGATTCCTCTCTATGGCACGTGGTCTGGGGCTGAGCTCCTCAGAGTCTGCAGCTTCTCTAGCATTCCTGCTAAAATTTTAGCTTCCATTGTGTAAATAGTTTTTCCCCCCCTTAGCTAGCTAGTTTTGGTGTTTTAGTAGCTAGCTAGTGTTTTGGGGGTCTAAGGTTTTTTCTCCATCCTCATCACCACCTTCCTAATCCTGACGTTAGGGGTTCTTAGCATGCTTAAGAACCCAGGCTTCAAATCTGGTGTGGACTACCTCCTGATCTTCCCAGTGAGTGATCTTCATGATTTCTGTGGATATTACTTTGGAGAATCCTCCTAATCCCAATATTTGCCATTCATTTCAAACCTGGCAATCCCGCAATTTTTGGCTTCATAGACAGCTAATGGAGTGGTTGATGTGCTCCCAATCTGGTTGTCGACCCCTGCTCTCACTCTCCATTCATTGACAGGAGTCACCTAGTAGAGCACCTCCTGGCCAGATACTTCCCAGCTCTGGACCATCAGATGCCAAGCCTAGGGATTCTAGGAAGAGATGGGAGGAGGGTAAGAAAAAGTAAAGATCCCTTCCTAAAGCCTCTAATAAGAAGACCGCCCCCACCTTCCCAATCATCCCCTGCCCCCACACACACCTTCCAAATGGGTGAGATGCCGCAGCCTCATATTGGGTGTGTTAGGAATTCTTGGGGACCATTGGTCCAATCTGTCGCTGCTAAAGATCGAGTTCTCCTAAACAGCCAGCTGCAGGAAGGGGTGGGACCATCCCCAACACTGGCAAGAGAGAGGAGGAGGGAACGATTTGCTGGTTGCACCATTGGTTCCACACTAGAGCAGCAACAGAAATGTCCAGTAAACCTAGAAAACTCCATTTTAGTTCCAGAACAAGGTATACAATTGATCGGCGCAACTCTGAATTCGATTTCAGGCACAGCTTACTTACCTGAGGAGAGATTCCACAACATGCAAAACCAGGGTTCCAGCACTATTCAGTTTAGTACTGCTTCACTGGCCCTGAGTCCTAGAAAAAAAATTAAGCAGGACAGTGTGTGAGTGATTTTTGTGGCACCCTACTAGCTGAGGCAGTTTTGGTTTACCAGCATCCTGCAGATGCTAATGCTCCCATGCATAGGAATCCGACCGTTTCGGAACCTGCTAACACAGAACAGAGGCAGGACCAACCATCCCAACCCAGCATCCCTCTATCTAACAGCCTGGTATTTGGATAGATAATGAGCTTAACGAGAGTGTGTTCCAAGGAGGTACAATTCATCCTCAATAATAGCAGAAAACTCTGTGAAATGATGCTATGCAGCTAAATCAGACGTGGGCAAACTACGGCCCGCGGACTACATCCGGCCTGTGGGACCATCCTGCCTGGCTCCTGAGTGCCCATCTGGGGAGCTTAGTCCCCAGCCCCTTCCCTGCTGTCTCCCTTCCCCGGCAGCCATGCTGCTGTGTGGGCCGCGCTCTGGCCCACCCCTCCTGCTGGGCAGTGTGGGGAGTGCAGCTGGCTCTGGCCGGGTGTTGCGGCTGCGAGCTCCTGGTGCTGGTAAGGGGGTGGGGAGCAGGGAGGTTGGGTAAGGGAGTGAGAGGTTCTGGGGGACAATCATGAAGGAGGGAGCGGTTGGATGGAGCGGAGGTTCTGGCAGGGCGGTTAGGGGATGGGGAACAGGGAAGGTTGGGAGTGGGAGTCCCAGGGGGCCTGTCAGGGGGTGGGGATGTGGGGTAGGGGTCAGGAGGGCAGTCAGGGGACAGGAAGCAGGGAATTGGATAAGGGGGTGGGATCCCAGGGGGGAAGTTAGGGGCGGAGGGTCCCAGGAGGGGGTGGGCAGGGGATGAGGAGCAGAGGGCGGTTGAATATGGGGTGGGAGTCCCAGGAGGACTGTTGGGGGTGGGGGCGTGGATAGGGGTCAGGGCAGTCCGGACAGAGAGCAGGGGGTTGGATAGGGGGCGGGGGTCCTGGGAGGGAATGGTCAGAGGACAGAGGACAAGGAGCAGGGGGGATTGGATGGGTTGGAGGTTCTGAGGGGAGCAGTCGGGGAGGGAAGTGGGAGGGGTGGATGGAGGTGGGGGGCCAGGCTGTTTGGGGAGGCATAGCCTTCCTAGCTGGCCCTCCATACAGTTGCACAATCTCAATGTGGCCCTCGGGCCAAAAAGTTTGCCCACCCCTGAGCTAAATGGAGGAGATTTTCTGTGTGGTGTCCACATTGCATACCCGAAGATTTGGACATCCCTGTCATCTCAGAATTCCTTCTTTCCCTCAAAGACTCAGGCCTGCCTCTTTTCTGTGTGTGCATTTGGCTGTGTTTAACACGTTCTATCAGCCAGTGATAGCTATTCAACCTTTGCCCCCACTGTATGATTGTAAGGTTTCTGAAAGGCCTTACTGGAACCTATCCCCTGCGCAGAAACCAAGGCCAGCTTGGGACCTCAACCTGGTTTTGTCAACACTCATGAATCCTCCCTGTGAACCATTGGCCCGTTCCTTTCTTCACCTGTCTGTGGTGCCCTTCCTGACTGTAATCACCACTGCCAGAAGGATGGGTGAGCTCAGAGCCTTTATGGTGGGCTTTCCCCCTATGGTATTCCACTGGGGGAAGGTCTCCTTGAGGTTACAGCCCAAGTTCGTTCCAAAAGTTCCCTCTGAATTTCCCATTCACCAAGTCATAAATACAGCTCCCTATCTTCTACCCAGAACCTCACGGCACCAGAGAAGACAGTAAGCTCCATTCTCTGGCTCGCCATCAAGCCTCAGCTTTCCAACTGCAAAGATTTCCAGAAATCTCCAAGACTTTGTTTCCATTGCTGAGCAAACAAAAAGAGAAGCAATATCCTCACAGACATTCCACATAGATTTCTGGTTGCATGTGCCTTTCCTGTAATCTTGCAGGGACTTTCTCCTCAGAGCCTGAGGGCTCACTTGACCAGAGCCTTAGCTGCTTCCATGGCTTCTCTTCAGGATGCTCCACTCCTGGAGCTCTGTAGAGTGGCAGTATGGGACTCTTCACACCTTTACTAGATATTACACCCTGATACAAACCTCTTCTGCAGACACCTCCTTCATTATAGTGGTCCTGCAGTCGATGGTGCAGCATTCCTTTCACTGTCCTCTTCACTGAATACTGCTTGGGAGACACCTACAGTGGAATATCTACAGGGACTATCATATGAAGAAGAAAGGTTACTTACATTACGGTAACTGGAGTTCTTTGATGTGTGGTCCATGTGGATATTTCACTACCTGCCATCCTTCCCCTCTGCTTCGGATCCTTTCCTAGAGTGATTTGCATTAGAGAAGGAACTGGAGAGGTGGTTGGTCTGTGCCTCCTCTTATACCCTCGGTTTGGAGCACAAAGCAGCACAGGGTGCACATGCAGACCAATGAACACTGCTACCAAGAATTTTTCCAGTCCCCAGGCCATGAAGCCCATGTGGAATTCACTGTGCAATACACATAGGTACCACGCATCTCAAAAAACTCCAGTAACAGCAAGGCAAATACCCTTTCTTTTGGAACCTTCTGTTTCAGGAGTTGGGCTGTAATCTTTGAAGACACCTTGCAGCATTTCTCTTTGATCCACCAACTAGCAGGGGGAGAGTCTTATGTGGAGCTACAGTCGCAATGGCAATAATATGTGGGGTTTTTTGTTTTGTTTTTTTAATTTATAGGTGTGCAATAACAACAAGAACTGTCACTGTGACTCAGGTTGGGCCCCTCCCTACTGTGACACGAAAGGATATGGAGGAAGCATAGACAGTGGACCTCCTTATAATGGCAAGTACTGATGAGATGACTTCAGGGCAGCATGCCCTTCTTGCTGTTGGTGCTATTTGGACAGAGTGTGCAAATACAGTGCCTAGTTGTCTGGCTGTCCTGGGAAATGAGACTGGCTGAAGTGCTGATGGTTGAAACTGCAGTGAGTGTTCTTTCGAGCACAAGAGCTTAGGCTTTGTGTCTTGTAGTGCTGGAGACTTCTGTCTTCTAGAATGTTGGAAATCTTGCAATTCCAGCTGTTTTTAATGACTTCTGTCATCCTGGCCCAAAATCTTTCAAGAGTAGTTGTGTCCAAACTGGAAATGGGGACCCATTCCAGTTTTGAATCCAACCTAGAACTAAAATTTGTAAGGAGGGGCAGATTTGAATCTGTCGATTCCAATCTATACATTAAAAATGTGAAGGCCTGTTTCTAGAAATAATGGCAGATGGAAATAACTGTTTTATGTACATGATTGCATGCATAGACTGAGTAAACACCCATAATACTTGCAGGGGGCGAGAGGGGGGTGTTTAGTGTTCTCTTTCCTGCTGGCATGTACACCTGCAGTGTAAATGTGTGACTTATGCCTTGTGAAGGGGGTTAGGGTACCATGCACAGCATACTACTACATTAACATTTAACTAGCATTTATTATCTGTGTGCAGACTGTGCTTCGTTCTGCACTAAACACAAATATAACGCAGTCCCTTCCTCAAAGATATTGTGGTCAGTTTAATATGTATTTTGGTTATTGTTTTGTGAAATCTCTCTCTTGGAGGTTTTAGACAGACATGGGTTAGTGTCTGGAGCCTAGCAGAAAAAGTATGTCTTTAGGAGGGACATGGGTGATGAGAGAGTGGTAGTCTAGTGCACTGGGGTTGGCAGGGCATTCCATGTGTAAAAGAGACTATTGGAAAAGGAACTGAAGGGAGTTGTGAAGCTTACGTGGCTGGGCAAGGGGGATGCGGTCGGAAACAGTATCCAAGTTGTAGCCTGGGGCAGACTAGTGCAATACCTTCAAGGCAAGGAAAGACCTGATATGGTAAGCAACGGGGAGCCAGCAGAGATAGAGATGAGGACAGGAGTGACATGGTTTGCAATAGGTCAGGAGGATAACATTGACTGCTCTCTTGGATGGAGTAATAGGGGTCTAGGGGGAAGCCAATTGTAGTTACTGAATTGAAAAATCACTCTCCAGAGTATGGAAAAGTGTCTGAACTATCAGGAGAGAAAGGAAGGGGCATAAAGGCTCTGTGTGGAGGGATGGACTAGTGACTTTCTTGAGATCCCTTTGAACCCCACATTTCTATGATTCTATGACATTTCATATACTGTGTTGTGGAGAAAGATGCCACAAGCCTTGGGGACAGCCTGGATGAATGAAGAAGGGGAGAATGACTCTAAAGTTGTGAACCTGAGCTAAGGGAGGATAGTGGTCTTTCCCACAGCAATCAAGAAGGAAGGATGTGAAGAGGATTTGAGGGGAGTGGGGGAAGAGGGGAGCTCTGTTTTGGCCCTGTTTAACTTGAGCTGGTGACAGGCCCTTCAGGATGACACATCGAAGAGAGTCTGTTACTACAATATTACTGTACTATACTATTATAGCACAGGGATACTGGAGAACATATGCTTTACTCTTCTTTGACATATTGTCCCTTTTGAAATGACCACCAAAAAGTAATACATTGGGCATGCACCTAGCAATTATACTCAACTTTAGCTTTTCTTTTCTGCAGAATGGAGGAAAATTGTAGAATCAGTCCTATCAAAACCCAGTGCTATTGCAGTGCTTAGTAGTGGTGATACGATGAAAACTAATTCTGTCTGCTTTTCTTTCTCACCCTTTCCCTACCAGACAAAGACACCTCTTTGAGAGATGGGTTGCTGGTATTCTTTTTCCTGGTCCTTCCACTCCTTTTAGCTGCTGCTGTAGCATTTGCAAAGAGAAGGGTGCTGAAGCAATGGTTCAGGAGAAGGATATCACATTGTCATCAGTAAGTAGATTTCCCACCCCACCCCTTTTGCTGATACTTCATAAACTGGCCACAGACTCCTCTACAGAAGATGATTCCAAAGAACTGATTGTCAGTAGTCCTGAGATGTAAACCTGAGATCCCCACGAGTGGAGATCAGGCAGGTTTATTCTACGCAGTTGCAGTACAGGAGGCAAGGGACCTGATATCAGTGTACCTCAGGCCATTCCTTTTAGTGTCATTTGTTGTTGTCTGTTTCTGTTTTCTGGGCACATTCTTTGGGACAAAGGGACATTATCTATTCCTTGGAAGAGAAAGGCTAACAGTATGTCTAGACATAGGCACCTGTAAAGAGTGACATACATTTTACTGATGAATTTAGGGAGTAAAATAATAGTTCTTAAACACAGACTTAAATCCAGCCAGTATATATCTATAAGAAGTGTCATAATATGTTGATGATGATCCTATTGAATTATAGTAAGATGGTTGACCACTCAATGTGGCCAATACAAATCTAATTCCAGATCACATACAAGCGTGCCAACTCCTCCTCCTCCTCGCACAGAGACAGACCCAGGAAACTTCCAGCAGAACATGCCTTATACTTCGAGGAGCGTACCCATGGTAGGTGAGACTTGGTTTTTCTCAATCTTTGAGTGCAATTATTGTCCGTTTTGAAAGTAACACAGTGAGTGGAAGGTTGATTTGATAAATGGATAATAAAAGCAAGAATTACTCCAAAACTATTAATACCTATTTTTGGTTGGTGAGTTTTTTGTTTTTGCTTTTTAAAGCAATATAATCTTTTTTCTCAGCTTTTCACTCCCCTCACAGGTAATGTATACACTGTAAGAAATGCTAATGACTATGCTTTCTGTAGGACCTAAAATTTTACAGTAATGGCCTATATATAATTTCTGATGATGAATCCCTTTCTTATTTGTCTGTACTCCTTATGGGGCTGTATAAACAACCAATAATATTAATGAAGAAGATATCCTCTGAAGCCCAAAAGTTTTCAAAGAAGAAAATATATAAGTAATTCCAAGTATAGTGTAGTATTGATATTGCAAAGCTACAGTAAAAATACCAGCTTGGAAGCACAACTGAGAGATTGCAGTCTCATTACATTTTTAAGATCTATGTATAAAATGTGCTTTAAAATATAGATGGTACATACTAACATCTTGGCTAGATTTTTCTACTGACCTATAATGCACTCCTACACATAATTGTGCCAAACTATTAAAGGTGACTGCAAAGTCTTAAATCAAAATATAGTAGTATTTTCCTCTTTTTGTTACATACCACATCAGACTGTTGCTAGGAAATGAGATTATTTTAATCAGGAGGCTTTTTATTTTAAACAAGGTAAAAGTTTTTTTGGATGGTGGGAAGGACTAGGATTAGATGATTTAGTTTGATCCATTAAATATTTCTCAAGCAGCAACCTTCTGAAGCACATCAGGATTTGCCATTTTGTAACACCAATAGATAGGCCAACTACATATTGAATGCAGTAATTTACTATCTGTAGTAGAAAGGGACATTGCCAGTGAAGAAATGGATTATTTTCTTAACTTCTTAGTAGTTAAATTTAAGGGAGGGGGAATGGGACTCTTATGGTTTATTTTGCTTAAACTGTCTTTAAGAGCCAACTGGAAGTGCAGTCTCTGAAACCGTAAGCAGTCTAGAAAGTATTGTAGTTTGAAAAGGGAAGAGTGCTGATCAGGGACAATGTGGCTCACAATACCCAGAGCGTACCCTTCTGCACCTCAGATTTCCCCTTCTGCATTATCTCCATTTCAGAGAGGGGTAAATCAAAGCACGGTTAAATGACATACTCAGGGTCATCAGAGTCTGTCTCTTAGACCAAGAGCCACATGTTCTTGATCAGCATTTCTCTATTTTCAAACTACAGAACTGTAAACTTCTATCACTTTTAATCTCTCTGGAACTGACGTAATGCCATTTAGCTGATGAGTATAAAATAGCATTTCCCTATTTTCCCATTACATCTCCAAATCTGCTAGTGAGTGTCCCTACAATCCAGTGAAATTACTAAAGAAGTAAATCTTCCTCTAGTTCCTGTTTATGTGATTTTTTTTCTTTCTTTTTGAATATCTGATGTTGTTCTTTATTTCCTTATAGGACATGCCAGCAAACAGATTCACTGTGCCATCTTACGCAGTTAATCATCATCAACCAGCTTATCACCAGCCTTACAATTATCCTCAGCCATACCAGGAGCATCAGCAGTATAAGATACCTACAAGGTCAGTAATGACAATTTTGCTACTGGGGAAACTCCTTTATAATACATACTAATGCAAATGTAAAATTGAGAACTTGAGCACACAATTTGGGGAAACTCGTAGCTTGGCATTCTGACTCTAACCCTCTCTTTGTGTTCATGTGTGTAAGGGTTTTTCTTATATCATGTATACACCAAATAATGAAGCTACAGATGTGAATGAAAGGGCCATAAGAAAAAAGGGGTGCATTGAAATTTATAAAACATGTATGTTGTCTGATGACACCTCTTACACTCTTAATGGTAGGTACAATATTACGAAAAGTGTGGATGCTTTCTGTCAGCTTTGAGCATCTAGTTTTAGCTTTCCATTTAATTTCACTCTAAAATACATAATAAATATACAACTTTTTTGGTCTAACCATTTATTTAAATACATGAAATGTTGTATTGATGCCTGTGTCCTTAAGGTGCTAATTAATAAAGCACAGACAGACACTTATATAAAATAGCTTATACCGTGTAGTAATTTGTGTTTTAAATTGGTTTGGGTAGAGGAAAAATGCACTCCAAAATGCCTAATTTGGGAACGCAGTGTGACTCGGGAAATGTTAGAAGTTTCATATAGTATGGAAGAAAAAAGCCTGTGCAGAAAGAGAGAGCGTTAGATGGGAGTCATTAGTGTAGAGGTGGCAGCTCAAATTATGAGAGCGTGCATAGGGAGAGACCATCAAAGACATGACTGTAACACAGAGCAGGAGAATTAGGGCACATTCTCTATATGCATATAATGGATGTAATCTAAACTGATATCTTTGTCCCCCTTACAGGCCACCCCCACCACAACAGAAGAACATACCTCAGGGACACTATTTTCCTTCTCGACCTGCACCTTTACCTCCCATGTAGTTTTTAGTTTCTCTTTTACCCTCTCACAAACTGACCTGTTCACTAAAACCGAGCTGCAATTCGTTATCCTTCTTGCATCAAATGGCCCATGATATCCCACAGAGCCGCCTTTCTGCAATACTGGATATTGAAAATGAGATGGAAACACAAGGAATGCAAGATATTAAACAAAGATACCTCTACCAAAGCTATAGGAACAGAATACATCAAGTCTGTTCTTAGCTCTGTGTGTGAGTATCATGGCTTTGCAAACTGAAATTGGATTATCCAGTTGGAAGTGGATCAGTCTGCAGTAAAATAATCTAAAACAGCACTTGGGAGTTATTTTTGTTTCCCACATCTTATGATGAGACACAATCATTAAATATTCCATGTGGCTTATTGTCTTACTATTTATACAATGAAGTGTAAAAAAACTATTACCCAGGCAGGTGTTAAAAAATGGAATTGTAAAAATCAGGCCACTTGATTTAACAAAAATACTGTGTACATGTTCTTGTTTTGCCTGGACTAGAAACCATTATTCCTGTATGTACAACTAAGGGCACAAGTGAAATAAGATGCCAGTATATTTTGAAAAGAAGATGAAATATCCTATAAACATGTTTGTGTATATGTTTTTACTGGTGTGTTTAATATAAACACACTTTTTAAACAACAAAGAAAATTTTAACTTCATGCTGACTGACACTAAGCTATAGACAATAAAGGATACTAGGGCAGTTAATTTAAATGGTTTTTAAATACACAATTTTAAGTAGCTAGACCAGAAACCTCTACTAATTTACCACTAATACGTTAAATGGGATATTAAAATAAAGGTACGAAAAATGGTAGCCTTTTCTTGTTTTAGGAAGGGAATGATCGTGAGTTTTGATTATGTTAGACAGTCTGACAGCAAAAGACACTGCAAAATATTAAGAGAAATGATGCGTATTGTTTATCTAGGCCCTTTGAGAATTTTTGAGCACTTTATACCGTAGCACCCCGCTGACCCCAATGTACATAATTTTAACCTACCTTTCAAACTTTGATTTTAGTGTCAGTCAGGATGTTGACACTGGCTAAAGCATGTTATTTTAAAAATCCAATTTAAATCTGTGCCTGAAAAAAGATGCCCTTGGACGTCAGCTGAGATATGTGAACCAAGGTGAAGTTGGATTATTGGATTATGTTCCACTAGATTATATTGACACAGTGTTGTAGATGCATGACTGCTACGATGGTGTGTCTGTTACACAAATTACGGAAGGTGAAACGCTTACTGTTCAAAATAATGCTAAGCTTTCTCATTTTAGCCACTTAGCACAAACTTGTTTTGTAAATTTCCCCATATTTGCCAAAAAATGTGTGTGTGTATATATACTTATATAAATATATATAAGGTTTGCATTTGTAATAATAAAATACTTGAACTACTGTGGTTCCCCATAAATGTAAAGAATAAGATTTAAACTCTATTAAAATATGTACAACTTCATCAAAAATATATCGCAAGGTGGGTTGGTTGTTTTTAGTATTATCATTGGTTTATTTCTCTCCTACCTTATTGGGGGTTGCCTAGCTAAAGCTATTTTGCCTTTCTGTCAGTAAGATGCACTTCTTCCCAGGTCTTTTGTAGACAGTTCATGACATGAATGACTCAGTGTACAGGGTCGGAGGGGAATCTGCATTATGAAACTATCCCCAGGAAAAGGCCTGCTTAATTGTATTTAAACTTGTGAATGCCTATGCTATAACTGTGCTAAATCGTGTGCCTTTAATATTAATAGAGTTTTCACACTCCCAGCATACTATTAGCAATGGTATTATAGCAATTAGCAATATTATGTGCAGAATAGGGCAGTAATGCAATAAACCTCATTCTGAGATCACTATTTCTATGGAATAAAGTAGCGCCTCAAATTTTAAATAGATGGTGAATATTGAAGATGACTACTGATTTCATGTGTAAATCTAACCCTTAGCCCTATTGTCTGAAAACTATTTGAACAATCAGAACCTGTCTTAGATGTATTTGTAAATTGCACTTGTCTAAACCTTTGCACTCCAAATTGTGTCGCAGCTTGGAGCTTGTTTTTTGTAGGAGGATTTACAGAAAACACAAATGCCACTTTTCTAAGGGTTGGGCTGTACTGAAGGGGTTTCCATTCTATGTGGTTTTTGTTTGTTTTTTAAAGGTAATAATTAAAGATGCCAGTTTTCTAAACCGCTGCCTCGCGTTGTCATGCCTCTGGGGGGCTCCCCGGTCCCGCACCTCCTGCTCTCGGGCCGGGCTGAGATCGCGGCCGCTCTAGCGCTGCGCCCCAGAGAGCCAAGTCCTCTCCGGGCCCAGCACAGGAGCCCGGCCGCGTGCCCCGGGGGCGGGGTCAGCCTCGCGCTCGGGACCCCCTCGGGCGGGGCCGTTACTCGCCCGCCGCGCAGCGCGAGCCGCCGGCAGCATGGGGCGGGGGCTGCGCCTGGCGGTGCTGGCAGCCCTGATTTCCGGGCTGGGTGAGTGGGGGGGGGGCCCGCTGTGCCCCCTGCTCGTCCTCCCCCCGCTCTGCCCCCCCCGCCCTGTCACCCCCGTGCTGACCCCCACAGCCTCTCACCCCCCCTGCGCTGCCTCCCCACCCCGTAACCCACACACTGCCCCGTCACCCTCCACACTGACCCCCCCAGACCCGTCACCCCCCGTGCTCCCCCCTAGACCCGTCACCCCCCGCTCTGCCCCCCCCGCCCTGTCACTCCCGTGCTGACCCCCACAGCCTCTCACCCCCTCTGCGCTGCCTCCCCTGCCCCGTCACCTGCCGCGCTGCCTCCCACCCCGTAACCCACACACTGCCCCGTCACCCTCCACACTGACCCCCCTAGACCCGTCACCCCCCGTGCTCCCCCCTAGACCCGTCACCCTGCGCTGCCCCTGTCACCCCGCGCACTGATCCCCCCCAGCCCTGTCACCCCTGCACTGCCCATCACCCCCTGCACTGATCCCCCCCAGCCCTGTCACCCCTGCACTGCCCATCACCCCCTGCACTGATCCCCCCCCAGCCCTGTCACCCCCCGTGCTCCCCCCAGCCCTGTCACCCCCCGCACTGATCCCCCCAGCTCTGTCACCCCCTGTGCTCCCCCCTAGACCCGTCACCCTGCGCTGCCCCTGTCACCCCCTGCACTGATCCCCCCCAGCCCTGTCACCCCTGCACTGCCCATCACCCCCTGCACTGATCCCCCCCCAGCCCTGTCACCCCCCATGCTCCCCCCAGCCCTGTCACCCCCCGCACTGATCCCCCCAGCTCTGTCACCCCCTGTGCTCCCCCCTAGACCCGTCACCCTGCGCTGCCCCTGTCACCCCCTGCACTGATCCCCCCCAGCCCTGTCACCCCTGCACTGCCCATCACCCCCTGCACTGATCCCCCCCAGCCCTGTCACCCCCCGTGCTCCCCCCAGCCCTGTCACCCCCCGCACTGATCCCCCCAGCCCTGTCACCCCCCGCACTGCCCATCACCCCCTGTACTGATCCCCCCCAGCCCTGTCACCCCCCGTGCTCCCCCCAGCCCTGTCACCCCCCGCACTGATCCCCCCCAGCCCTGTCACCCCCCGCACTGCCCATCACCCCCTGCACTGATCCCCCCTCGCCCTGTCACCCCCGTGCTGACCCCCACAGCCTCTCACCCCCCCTGCGCTGCCTCCCCAGCCCCGTCACCTGCCGCGCTGCCCCCCCACCCCGTAACCCACACACTGCCCCGTCACCCTCCACACTGACCCCCTAGACCCGTCACCCCCCGTGCTCCCCCCTAGACCTGTCACCCTGCGCTGCCCCGTCACCCCCCCGCACTGATCCCCCCAGCCCTGTCACCCCCTGCGCTCCCCCCAGACCCATCACCCCTGCACTGCCCGTCACCCCCTGCACTGATCCCCCCCAGCCCTGTCACCCCTGCGCTGCCCCTGTCACCCCCTGCACTGATCCCCCCCAGCCCTGTCACCCCCCCAATCCCATCACCCCTGGTGCTGCCCCCATTACCCCTCGCACTGACCCTTCCAGCCCTGTCATTCGCCCACTGCCCCATAACCTCCTGCACTGCCCCCGTCACCCTCAGCACTGCTCCCCAACCCTGTCACACCTGTGCTGCCCCCCACCCCATCACACCGCATTGCCCCCCCAGTCCTGTCAGCCCCCCACTGCCCCGTCACACCTCGCGCTGACCTCCATCACCCCCAGCACTGCCCCCGTCACCCTCACACTCCCCTACACTGCCCCCTGTGAGCCCCCACACTGACTCCCACTGCCCCGTCACCCTCAGCACTGCCCCCCCAGCCCTGTCACCTCTTGTGTTGCCCCCTGACATGCCCCACACTGACCTTCCCAGCCCTGTCACTCTGGCGCTGATCCACATCACCTCCCCAAGAGAGAGCACTCCCCTAGCCACCCCCTGCACTGCCCCATCACCTGCTCCACTGACCCCCACAGCCCCATCACCCCCTGTGCTGACCACCATCACCATCAAAGGGAGAGACCCCCAGCCAGCTCCTGCCTTGCCTCCCCAGCCCCCTTCACTGACTCCCCATCCCCCTAACGGAGAGTTCCCCCCCCTGCACTGACCCCCACAGCCCCCGATCAACTCCTGCATTGCCCTGCATCATCCCCTAAGGAAGAGACCCCCCCAGTACTGATCCCCTCACAGACACCCACCCAGCCACCCCAAGAGGAAAGACCCCCTCCACAGTCACTGACCCTTTCCTCATAGTCACCTGTTTCACTGCCCCTTCTCACAATCACTCTAAACTGGGAGAGGTGCCCCCTAGTTACCTCCAACAGGAGAGAACCTCCCCTAACATGAGACTCCCCCACAGTCTCCCCCAAGAGAAGAGACGTCCTCAGAGTCACCCCCCAGGTGGCATACACCTGCCCCTTAGTCACCTACTTCACTGACCTCTCCCCACAGCTACCTGCTTCACCAACCCATTCCACTCCCCCTGCCCACTGGATCCTCTGAATCCAGGCGAGATTTCCACCCACCCACCCCCTGAGACTGCTAACAAGGAGAGATTCCCCCTGCACAGTCACCTGCTTCACCGAGCCCTCTGCCCAAAAAAGCCCTCCCAAATCCTACACCCTCTGGGGAGGGAAGGTGAGTTGAGTGTGGAGCTAGAGCAGAGAACGAGTGAGGACTGGAGTTAGTGGAAACTCTTTAACACAGGCTGGGAGTTGTATATTGCAGTGCCAATGAAAGAGAAGGGGTATGTCTACACTATGGGATTATTCCAATTTTACAGAAAACAATTTTTGGAAACAGATTGTATAAAGTCGAGTGCACGCGGCAACACTAAGCACATTAATTTGGGGATGCGCGTCTTTGTACCGAGGCTAGTGTTGACTTCCGGAGCATTGCACTGTGGGTAGCTATCCCATAGTTCCCGCAGTCTCCCCTGTCCATTGGAATTCTGGGTTGAGATCACAATGCATGATGGTCCAAAAACAGTGTTGCGGGTGATTCTGAGTAAATGTCATCAGTCAATCCTCCCTCCGTGAAAGCAACAATCATTTTGCTCCCTTTTCCCTGGATTGCCCAGGCAGATGCCATAGCATGGCAACAATGGAGCCCGTTCAGCACTTTTTCACTGTCATCATGTCTACTGAATGCTGCTGACAGATATGGTCCTGGAGTGCTACACAGCAGCATCCCCTTGCCTTTTGCAAGTTAGCAAAGTCGGTTATCAGCTCTACTGTACCGTCTGCTGCTTTGCAAGTTGAAAGACGATTACCAGTCATACTGTACCGTCTGCTGCTGTCATGGATGCTCCTGGCTGGCCTCGGTGAGGTCGGTCGGGGGCGCCTGGACAAAAATGGGAATGACTCCCCAGGTCATTCTCTTCTTTAAGTTTTGTCTAATGGAGAGTCAGTCCTGCCTAGAATATCAGGCAAGCCTACTAAAGAACCAGAGAGGTAAACGGCCACTCCGAGTCAGAGCCCCAGACATCCTGCAGAAATGATGAGCTGCATGCCATTCTATGGGGTGCCCCTGGAACAACCCCACCCATTGCTTCCCTCCTCCCCTACCCCTTCTGGGCTACCAAGGCAGTTATCCTCCCATTTCTGTGATGAAGTAATAAAGAATGCATGAGTAAGAAACAACACTGACTTTATTGCCTCTGCAAGCAGAGATCAAAGGGGGTGGGGAGGGTGGCACTTGCTCAGCCTGTAGCTGAAAATGGGAATCTGTGACAAGCACTAGGGATAGAAGCACAGGCAGGACTGAATCTCCATTTTGTGTGGGCCTTTGGTTGACACTGGTAAAATACAAAATGTCTCAGGATATGTATGTTGGGGGACAGTTCTAAACAGCAGCTTAATTTTTTTATTTGCAGCAAAATGTAGAGGTCTAAGTATCTGATTGTGATCCCTGGTAGCAAGGGGTAGGTGCGACCGCACGGTGCTACTGACTGGAAGAGCAGCCTGAGGCAGAAGCCTCCAGCTGCCATGATATTCCAGGCAGGACTGAATCTCCATTAGACAAAACTTAAAGAAGAGAATGACCTGGAGTAATTCCCATTTTTGCCCAGGCACCCCTGGCCAACCTCACTGAGGCCAGCCAGGAGAACCCACGGGATGACGATGACGGATATCAATCCTACTGTACTGTCTGCCGTCCGCAAGGCAAGGCAACGGGATGCTGCTGTGTAGCGCTGCAGCACCGTGTCTGCCAGCAGCATCCAGTAGACATACGATGACACTGAAAAAAGGTGAGAAACGATTTTCCCTTTGCTTTCATGAGGTGTGTGTGTGGGGGCTGACGACATATACCTTGAACCACCTGCGACAATGTTTTTGACCCTGCAGGCTTTGGGAGCTCAGCCCAGAATTCAAATGGTTTTCAGAGAGTGCGGTAACTGTGGGATAGCTACAGTCATCAGTTGCCCCTCCCTCCGTGAGTATCCATTTGATTCTTTGGCTTTCTGGTACCCTTGTCTCAGCTCCTTAAGTTTCACGCAGCCTGTGTCTATGATGGCCTTGGAGATTTTTTCAAATGTTTTGGCATTTCGTCTTTTGGAACGGAGTTCTGATAGAACAGATTCATCTCCCCATACAAAGATCAGCTTCAGTATCTCCTGTACGGTCCATGCTGGAGCTCTTTTTTGATTCTGGGACTGCATGGTCACCTATGCTGATCAGCGCTCCACGCTGGGCAAACAGGAAATGAAATTCAAAAGTTTGCGGGGCTTTTCCTGTCTACCTGGCCAGTGCATCCGAGTTCAGATTGCTATCCAGAGCGGTCACAGTGGTGCACTGTGGGACACCATCGAATTGCGGCCACATTAACCCTAATTCAAAATGGCAATATCGATTTCAGCGCTACTCCCCTCGTCAGGGAGGAGTACAGATGTCGATTTTAAGAGCCCTTTATATCGAAGTAAAGGGCTTCGTTGTGTGGACGGGTGCAGGGTTAATTCGGTTTAACGCTGCTAAATTCGAGATAAACTTGTAGGCCAGGCCAAGGAAAGATGTGGGAGGATTCTGATGGTATAAATAGTATTGTACCCTGAATGTTCCTCTCTGAGCACCTGTGTCTCTGCTTCTCCCACAATTTTCTCTCATGGTATTCCCTGCCATGCTGGATGACAGCTGATCTGTCTGTAAAACTGTTCTCTTCAAGACTGCATCTGATACAGCATTTATATAAAAACTTAACTAATGATAACTAAGGCCTTGCGTACATGTACAGCGGTGTAGTGGTAGTGATGCAGCTGCGTTGCTGCAGCACATCTGGTGAAGACACTCTGTTCTGATGGGAGAGAGCCCTTCCATCAGCATAAAAAAAAACACCCTTGCAAGCAGAGAAGCTATGCGGACAGGAGAGAAGCTCTCCTCCCACTATAGTGTTGTGCACTTATGTCCGTGTAGCTTGTGTCACTCGGGTTGAAATATTCACACCCGAGTGACAAATTTTGCCAACATAGGCAGTAGTGTAGACATAGCCTAAAGCGAGGGGCAGTGGAGAATAGATAGCTGTTTACTGATTTATAGATATACATTTTAAAAGCAAATGTATTTACAAAGTGGATATATTTGAATGTCTCCCTCACTCATCATTTATCTTTTTAGGCCCTGATCCTACCAAGACTTACACATGTGCTTAATTTTTGTTAAAGTGAAGCATGTATGTAAATCTTTGCAGGCTGATACATTTCTTGGGGCAGAAACCTATTTATGTCTGTGCTTATACAGCCCCTAGCACAGTGGAGCTTTGCATCTGATTCAAATATCTAGGTATGTTTGTAATGTTATTCTTACATAAAAATAATAACTAACATATTTCCCTCCTTTAGGTTCTCAATTGTTTTTGCACATCACAAATCCACGGAGGATATCCTCAAATATAACTGGAGATCTGGTACTTGTAGTTAAGGAATATATTTGTTCCCTCTCTGTATAATTAGATATTAAATTATATAATAAATATGTGTAAATGGAGGTACAGTGAGAATCTGTTAAAATCCTTTAAATGCTACAATCCTTGTAGCCCATTTGTGGCTATAATGTGTAAGATGTTTCCAGTGTTGCAGTGAAATATCCTACAGTCCCTCATTGGGCCAATGTGTCTTTGAGAAGCGATGTATATTTGGCAAAGTTCTGTGGCACTGAAACCAGTAACCTTAAAGTGGAACTACAAATGTTTTATAAAATAATTTGGTTGCTAAATCAATAATAAACAAGTAAACTCAAAACTACAAATAAAAGGGCAACTTATTATAATCTATTCATAAATAAATTTACAATTTAAGGTACCACTCTTGCAAAGACTTAAACGTCTATAACTTTTTGCACGAGTAGTAAACATTCTGATAAAGAAAGCCGACCCCAGGCTCAAAGGCCGGGTCTTAATCAAGTTAATAATCATATCAAGGCCTTAGGCCTCAATCACACTAACATATAGCAAAGTAAAAACATTGATTTTATACTAACCCTCCTGAGGCTCACTTTCTGATTTTACTATATTATACACTACTATCAACACTATTATGTTACTTAATGCTGCTAAATCACAGAATGCTGCTATAAGGGGTTAAACTGATATAAAGTCCCTTAAATAACCCATCCATCACTGCCAAAATAAACTAACAACTGCTAGGTTACTGTAGTTTATCAAGCAGCTTGTGCACACAGAAAAATAACCTCTAATAAACTTGGCCACATATGCATTTTGGACCCAAGTTCCTCAAATTTGCTTGAGAACATAGCTGCTGACACTGCAAGTAGGCGAAAACCAGGTGTCAAAGTCCTAACAATGACAAAAACCCGTAAAAAGGGGAAGTTGCAAAAAAGCAGGCTTGCAAATTAGCTCATAACCGGTATAGTAATGGTAAAAGTTTTTGCAGATGGTTAAAAAGTGTCACTGTATTAACCAAATATGGTATCCTCGGATGTATAAGCTCATATGGTAATTTGCGGTTTTAAGCTATATAAACCCAGGTATTATTGCTGTAAGGTAGAGCGACCTACCTCTTGCTAGAGGTCCTGTCGACTCTCCCTGCATATATGCTTGTAATCTTTGATTAATCAATAAAGGAGCCTCAGGCTGTCTGATCAACTCAACTGACTGGTGGTCAATTTCCACGACAATTCTAAAACCCATTGAAATCAATGGGAGTCTCTTCACTGACTTGCTTTAGATCAGGCTTCAAATGTGCAACTTGGCAGCATGGCTACATAAGGTTTGAAAATAGTTTTTCCATCAAGTTTTTTAAATCTTAAATTTGGGTTTCTGTGTCTTTCCTGTGATGAGTCACAATACCATAAACATTATAAGGGGTGATACCTGCAGGCAGGGTGGATTTGATTTAAATCACTAGTCAGGAAGACTCAATTTAATCATGGATTTCTACATAAAAGTGCATTCTTGTTGGTTGTTATAACCTTAATACATATTCTTCACAACTCAGAGATAGATGTATGTTTCATTTTTAGAAGGTACACACTATACATTTTTTAAGTGATTTATTTTGAAGACTTTTCAGGTGAGTTTTACAGCTATATCAGAAAAGGAATGATTGTTTGGTTATTTCATTTACCAAAGATAATTGAAGCAGATATTTAATAAGTCATTGGGAGGTGAACTAGCTCCAATTCAACAGGTTAATAATTAATATTTGGAGGATTTTCTTGCCATTCTGTATTAGGAGAAGAACATCACCAGGCAGACATTTAAATTTAAAGCAACAATGTTATGTATTCTGGATTTTTTTTCAACAGCAAACATAATATTTTAACAAAACAAGCATATGAATTTAGTTAAACAATCAAATTTTTTAAAATCAGGTTTGTTTTTGTTAAAATTGCATTAACTAAAATAGTTAAATGAAATATTTGTTTCTAAAAAAATATTAAATTGACTATGTCAGCCAGGTCAACACAAGAAACTTAAAATATTGGCTTCTGCAGCTAACTCAGTCATCTTCACCTTCATTTTCCTGTTTGTTCATAATCTGGAAAAGAAAAACAAGCTTTCCTGCTTTTTCAGGTCCCAAACGATATCTCAATTTGGAATGAATTCGTCCAAAGGAAGAAAATATTCTTTCTACACCAGCAGAAGAAGCTACTGCTGTTAAAAGTGAGATTATCACTTCAACAGTCTCTGAATCCAAGTATTTAAGTGACTTCCACCAGTTACTGGTGTGACTTTCTTTAAAACATCATCAGCAAAAAGATATTTCTTGAATGGTTCACCCTTAGCTCCAAAGTTTGTTATAGCTGGCATTATGGAGGGATGATTGCTGGATGTCCATGTCATAGCCAACTCCTTTTCTTCAGCAGTTAAGGTTTGACCCTAGTACTGAGTATTGAGACTATTTCCAAGAAAATGAGCTGGAGATAGTGCTTGTCCCATTCGTTTTGTTTAATGCTTGTAGTTTAACTCTGTCATTGCATATTTCTCTTTTTAAGATCTCACTCAATTCCTTCCAAATTTCAACAGTGTCAGCAATAAAACAGCTATTTCCCTGCATTTTGTTCAAGGGTACAGAAATAGACTTCAAGGTACTCAGCATGTGTTCAACATTTCTCTTAAGCCCAATGTTGAGAACTTTGGCTGTGACAGTGCCATCTATTTTTTTCACTATTTTGTTCACAAACTGTTGTCAGATTAGGCCAGTTCTTGATATAGTGCTCAAAACAGTCCACTACTGAGTTCCATTGCATGTCTTGTGGGAGAGTTCGCTTGATTCCTCCCCCTTTTTCTGAGCCGCTGCTGCAAAGTGGTTGTTATGGAAGTAGTTTGCAATTTCAACAACATTAGCCTTTATTTCTGGAACAATGAAGTCTTTGGCTAGGAGGTGCATCAAATGAGCACGGCAACCATATGTTATTAGCTTGGGACTCTCTTCTAAATGATTTCTTTTTATCTTGGATACATTTGCAGCATTGTCTGTGACCAAGCTGCATACTAGACATTTGAATTTTTTTCACAGTTTGTTATAGCTTTTACTGCTACTTCTTGTAAGTATTCTGCTGTGTGCGCATTTCCTGATGCATCAATTGTTTCTGTAAGGAAGACATTCCCTTCTTCTGTTGTCACACAAGCACATACAACAGGATCATTGTGGACCTTGCTCCACCTATCAAGACTAAGGTTAACAATTTCATCCTCTAGACCTTTTGCACACTGCTCAATTTCACTTTCATACACTTTATCCAGCAATTTGCCTGTGACATCTGCTCTGTTGGGTGGACTGTATCCTGGTCTTAATGACTGAACTATGTTAGTGAAGTGTGAGTTCTCAATCATACGGAAAAGAGAGTTTGTTGCATAAACAAACCAGGCATTTTTTTCATCAATTACCTCTTTTTGTAATCTGCTGGTTCTTATCACAAACTTATCTATGGTGGTTTTTGGATGATGGAGATTTTTTTTCCTTTTTGCTACAGGTGATATACTGTGGCTATGTGACACATATGATGTGACTGAAACACTATCATTGGCAGATAACTCTGAAACTGTAGAAAATGATGGTGATCTTGAAGGTGAATAGTCTTCAGAATCCTGTATGTTGAGGATGGATTCTCCTAAACAAAATAAATCAATACAGTTATTTAATTATTATTACTATATTGCTCATTTAGTATTACTCATTGCATTCCATGACACTCAGTACTACTTTAAAGGTGAAATTGTAAAAGGAAGATCTACCTATTTCAGCTATTTATTTTTTATCACAACTGCATCTAAAATGATAGTACCATAGAGTAACAACTATATTTTTTGCTCAAACATGAGAATTCAAGAATAGTCCAGAAGGAAGACACGCAATCCTGAAGAAAGAAGTATAAAATAAAGAAGTCTTCAGTCACAACCTGAAGATCCTGCATGTTCAGACATGTTCCTTTCATCATCTTCAACACGGCTTCCTCCTGAGAAGGAACACTTCTCATGCTGTTGTTTCATTCAGACAACCAGGTCTTGCATTTCTTTGTTGCACTGTTTGCATTTTGCGCTCATGTCTGTCTTACCCAGAGGTAGAGGAACTTCATTAAAATATTTCCAAACTGGGTCTCTTATAGGTTATAGGTTTTCCCTTCTAGTGAGAGAATAGTATGGTAGATCTCAAATCAATGAAGGCTACACTCAGAAAGACCTCAAGACTTCTGGAATATGCTGCTCAAACAGTTTCACTTTTGTTTCTACTGCCTGTCCCTCCCGTCTCACATTTATCTCCAGACTTCTTCTCCTTGTCCAGATCTATTTCACCCCCAACAAGCTTCTGTTTATTGAACTTTTAGAAACTTTGCACTTTTAGAGAGAGGTAAGGGATTGACTCTTTGTACACAAATTTGGAGAGGGACAATAGGGTTGAGGTCTGTTATTTCTTACCTCTGTATATTATTTATTTATTTAAAAACATTTTTGCTGTTAACAAGCATGTTATCTCTGGAGACACAAATCCACAGTTTGAGAACTGCAAAAATAAGCAGCTCTGATGGTATCTTCTGGACTGAGCACTGAGTCCCATTGGGTAGATAGATTAACCTAAATAATCTATACAGAAGCCCCTGGAACCCCATAACATTGGGTCCCTAATTCATGAACTATTGGAACTCATTTACAAAACTCTTCTTAAACATTACATGAATATATTGTCTCATACTATAGAAATAGAATTTATAATCCCTATTCCATGATGAGATGTCTTTGAGCTATAATTTATTGTAATTAAAACTATCTTTAGATAGATTTTTTTCCTCAAAAAGCATTTTATCAAAAAAATCCGATTTAAATGAAAAAAATCCGATAAAAAAATAAATCATTGATTTTTATCCACCCTGCCTGGAGGTCAGAGCAGGGGACAGGCTAGAACTTATTTCTGGCTCTAAATTCTCATTGTATAGTCTGTTTGAGGGCAAGTCATGTCAACCTAATGCTTCAGTTTTTCTATTTGAATTTGCATCTGACGAAGTGGTTATTCACCCACGAAAACTCATGCTCCAATACGTCTGTTAGTCTATAAGGTGCCACAGGACTCTTTGCTGCTTTTACAGATCCAGACTAACATGGCTACCCCTCTGATACTTAACATTTTATTAATAACAGTAGAGAGTGACAATGAAAACTTACGTTTACATATATGTCTTGGAGATTAAGGGAGGGGCCTTAAATCATGTTATTCTTTAGCAAAAATCTTCAGTAATTCTCCCCCCAAATTAACAAGAGCATTCAAGTGTTGGTTCACAAAAATAAGTAGTAGCATCTGATTCTAAAATTATGAATTCCTTTGTGTGACTTTGGAATGATGCTCTTCTGAATTAGGTGAAATGTGTTATTTCTACTTCCATCCTATTTGTCCACTGGATTAATGGCATGTATCCGGGTTCTAGATTCATAGAATCAATCATAGAATCATAGAATATCAGGGTTGGAAGGGACCTCATGGGTTCATCTAGTCCAACCCCCAGCCGAAAGCAGGACCAATCCCCAACTAAATCATCCCAGCCAGGGCTTTTTCAAGCCTGACCTTAAAAACCTCTAAGGAAGGATTCCAGCAGTCTATAATATTTTCAGCAGATTCCCTCACCAGCTGAGGCTATGACGTTTCAGTTCCCCTTTTATTCATTGCAACTTCCATCAGCTGATCACAGTCACTGTCACTGGCATTTTTGCCTTTGCACACAACTAGATATCTTGAGATGGAATTGGCTATTAAATTATTTTTCCTGTGTGTTTGACATAAAATATAGACACACATCTTGAACACATGGAATAGTGTATGTCAGTCAAAGGGTGAGTGGTGGATGAGCCTTTTTAGGAAACCACAGACAATCATTCCACAGAGTATTGGAACGATACAGGACAGTTGTTTTGGTAGCTGTCAAGAGATGTCAAAACTGCACTGATAATCATGTTACTGTCCATCCATTTCCCATTAAGAAATATTTGTGGTGCATTTTTAATTTATGTTCATGTTTAATAAATGCAGAATTATGTGCTTTGCAAAATACTGTGTTACTGAATTCTTTTTTTCTCTGTCATTCTGGATGGTTTAGGACCAAGTATCCTATGTCATTACAATAGAAGGGACACCGTATACTCTTCACCTGAAGCAACAGTAAGTGATTGACTTTGTTCCTAACCCTTTGGCTCTTATCTGTTATAAATCAGTCATGTGGCTCAAAAAAGGTTCTAATAAGGTTTATCAAATATTCGATAATTTGTCTTCAACTTCCCTTTCTTTTCCAATAATTGGTTATACTTTTCAGTCTGTAACAGTACAAGCTGACACTTCTCTTTGCTGTAGCCTCAGTTATTCCTAGTATTGTGCACTGACAATAGGAGAATCTAAGATTCTCTAATAGGAAGTATTTTCAGAGATTCATATATTCTTCAGTTTCAAGACTTAAGCAGAAGTTTGAGAAGCTGACTGGCAAACAGGAAAAGAACTTGGAATCCTCAGAAGGGTTTGTAGATATGTGATTTGAGAGCTGCACATAACTGTCACCCCATCTAACTCAGCAATTTTCCAGTCTGAAAGAAACGATAAAACATTAAATTGTAACTCAAAGAACAAAACTAAGGGATGATGCAAATCATTGCAGCATGTTGAAAATAGTGTGGGCGCTCTTTAAACTTGCAGGAATGTGTAATCTTTATTTTTTAATTCAAACATTTTTTATTCTCTTTTTTATAGATTATTTTTATCTGATGATTTCAAGGTTTATACTTACACCAAAGGGAGGGCTGTTCATTCTGATTTCCCACATATTAAGGTAAGATGTAATTACCGGTACTTTGTTTTGCAGCTTCTTAGTATTTTCAGAACAGAGTTGCTGTTAGAAATACTCTCTGGGGATTTTACATTTTTTTAAGTATCAGAAAATCTCTCCCTATCTTTACTTATTTATTGCTGACATTCTACTAATCCTGGCATGAGATTCTTGAAGGAAACATTCTCTATGGAGAATTAACAATAAGATTAATTATTTCAAGTTTATTTTGGTTGGCTAATTAGCAACTTTTTCAAGAAAATGACTAGTTAGACTGAAATGTGCTTACAGTAGTTAACTTGCAGAATGGACATTAAAGGAGCAAACATATTACTTGTGCTTAAACTCATAGGGGAAGGCCAAGACAGGAAAATTGAGGATTTTCTACTGTCCTGTACATTTACCATGGGTAATGATTAGATCCTTCATCACAAACTGTCCCCCACAGATTCTCTACTCCAGGATTTAGCTGAAGCTGGTGTCACACTAGCTGCCTTTTCTCCTAATATAATCCATTGCTTAATTTATTAGCATTTCCTCACACAAGCTAATGTGCTTTTTCTGAAAACAATAGGAGTTGAGGAAGTGCAGCATACTTCCGAATGGATCCCTTAATTCCTTCTCTCAGAGTGCTTTATTGTGGTCTCCAGAGTGGATCTGTGAAAGGATCCCAAGAGGTAGAAAAGTGGGTCACTAGTTGCTCTCCCATTGGGTTGTCTCATCTAGATGCATGCCCTTCCCTCACCTCCATATAATTTTTAAAGCATATAATCTTTTTTCTTTCTCATCAAGACACTTTTGTTTATGGTTTGGCATCTCTCCAAAGCTTCTTATTCCCCTTCCCTCCCTGTTCTTTCATTCCTACTCTTTTTCCTGCCTTTTTTCCATCATTGGTGATTTCACCCTCTTTCCTCTGTTTTCTCTTTTAATCACTATCCATAGGCTCAGTCTTCTTCCCTCCCTGTGCCCCACACAGGGAAGGGGTTGCCTCAGGGGTGGGTGAGCACCTCCTTCTGACTCGATGGAGGTAAAGCAGTGGTGGGCAACCTGTGGCCCACCGGCCGCACGCAGCCCATCAGGGAACTCCGCTGGTGGGCCACAAGACAGTTTGTTTACATTGACCGTCCACAGCTCCCAGTGGCAGTGGTTTTCTGTTCCCGGCCAATGGGAGCCAGCTTGCGCCGCTTCCCACAGCTCCCATTGGCCGGGAACGGTGAATCGCAGCCACTGGGAGCTGTGGGCGGCCGTGTCTGCAGACAGTCAATGTAAACAAACGGTCTCGTGGCCCGCCAGTGAATTACCCTGATGGGCCGCAGGTTGCCCACCACTGAGGTAGAGTATGATGTTTGGCTGTTCCTTCTGCAAAGTAGAGCAGGAAATAGACAAGAACTGTGAGCAGTTCCAGCAGTTACAGGGCCTTTGCTATGAATACCACTAGGAATTAGTGCTCAGCTTTTGTCTGAGGGCAGGAAAAGGGAACCATGCATTGCTTAGCAATATAACAGACAGACCCATGCTGTAGGAGAATCTCAGAGCAAGGGCAGGCTGGGTTTGGGCATTTGCTGCAGCCTAGTCTTTGTGATGGGGTGGATCTTGAGAAACCATCTTTCCAAATTTTGAGATCTACCTGGGAGCATAGAGCTTAGGCTCTCTAAGGAATTACCTTGAAGCTATCACTGTCTCCTCCCTTCTAAACCATTTTGTATGTCTTTGATAGAAATATAAGAATGAAAAAGTCGGGGCCAAGATGCAATCATAAGGGCAAATCCAGTCTTTTCCATACAGATACAGAATATTCTTGTGCATTGGTACTGACATTTCTGGTGTGGAAGAGATCAGGTGTGTGGACGTTAGAGGGCTGCATAGGACGTGCTGGGCCCTCTGTGTCACTGAACCCTTCGACATGTGAGCCCCCTATGCGTCAGTGCTGAAGTGGGGGAGGAGGCCAGAGTGAATATGAACATGCTGGGGAGTGGTCTGGGGGGTCTGCAATGCAGATCTTCCCAACTCCTTTCTGCTATCCTACCGGGGAAACATGTAAAGGCCTTGCATAGACTACTTTAGCCATTAGGATGAAGTATCCTATGCAGAACAGCAATGGAGCCACTCTGTAGCCTTGGGCAAAGGTTCCTCCTCTTACAGTCCCTCACTCATCTCTCCAGCTCCCAGCCTAGTTACTCTGGCGGGCACTGACCTCAGACTTTGAGTCATAATACTGAGATGTGTTCTAGCTCACACTTCTATTTTTAGATGGTTTCAAGTTCCATACAAGTGTCTGTGGAAGCTCCAAAATGTATAGATAAGTGGAGATGACCTGGTTGGAGAACTATACTTACTGATAGGCAAGCTATTCATTTTTCTTTGATTTTTTAAATTTTTTTTATTTAGGATGATTGCTACTACCAAGGGTATATTGCAGGCTTTCCCAATTCACTTGTGACACTCAGCACCTGCTCTGGGCTCAGGTAATGAAATATTTTAATATAATTTTAATATAATTAATTATAATAAAACCTCTAGTAAAATTCAGTAGCCCAGATACTACTGTGTGGTAACAGTTGGAAAATGGTGACTTTTTAATGGTGCCCACTATACATAGTATCTACCATTTAAGGTCTCAAGCTGATGGCAGATTAATTCAGATAATTTTATAACCTTATGTATGTAACCTGCACTGTTTGCTTTTTCAGAGGGCTATTGCAGTTTGAGAATACTAGCTATGGAATTGAACCCTTGGATTCTTCCCCTGGGTTTGAGCACATTATTTATCAAATAAAGAATGAAAACATTCAGAGTCCACTTTTTGCAAACAACTACACTGATATAGGGAGAGAAAAGGTGACAAGAAAGGTGTCTTATAAGCTGCATACAGATATTGAAGTGAGTGCTGCTTTTTATCATAATGGTTGAGATTATGTCTAACCTGAAATCTAGGGCATGGGAAATTCACTGTGATGGTCTTGAATCTGGATTTAATTTTTAATTATGTCATTCATATGCAGAAACTGGGCATATGAGAGTCATTACTTTGGTAAGAAACAATAGTACTGGGAATAAGTTATTTGTGAAGAAATGTGATCCATTAGCCTGAACATGATGCTCCTTGTCACCACGATATCTGCAGACACAATGTTGTCCCAAATTCAGGGGAATATTCTGTTTCCGTCGGGATGGCTATCTCTGTCATGCACAACTCAGGCCTGAGGCGTTTGAATGAGGATAACTCCTGTAAATCTCCCTGATTAGAGTCTCCCTGTCAGCATTAAACTGCAGGTCTAATTTTCACTTGCAAATGTAAACAGTCATGCCTTATTTTTGGCTCCCTACTTCTACTTTAAGTACTCCCTCTTGATGCCCTTTCACTGGGGCTTGATTAGAGGATGGATTTTTAATCGTGATCTTCCACAGAAGAAAATCCTTCTCCTAGAACTTCATGTGTAGATCCTGTTTGCTGGGTCAAAGAAGTTATTGAGGACCACAGAGACAACAGACAAGATGTTGCTGGTGCCAATGGTAGAGAGTGGACAGTGGCTGGAGGGACATTTAACTATCCCACCAGAGAACTGGTGGCATTTCAAAGGGCAAAAATAAGACCAAATGGCATAGGAGGCATGAAGATCTCCAGAGATGTTTGAGGTTTGAGGCCTTGGTCCCCCAGAAGCTTCCATTGGACAAGGGAAACCAATTCATAGAGTGGAGTGGGAGGGAAATTATTTTTGATTGAGACTAAAATTTGGCATCAGATTGTCCGATTTTTCACTTTTCAAGGATCTGGAAAGTGATGGCATTTGGCTGGTTTGGCCAGCTGTGCATATTACCTCTGTGGTTCCTTGGTTGCGAAGTTTTGCTAATAATGAAGAGTGAGTGTTGTTATCAGTTATGTAGTCTGCTTGTTTTATACTCATCTCTATTTTCTTAATATTGTGATACAAAATTAAGACCAAATTATGCTGAAGTTTTTGGAATCTGTTATTGTTATTTGTATTACTGAATCTTTTAGTTGAACAAATAATGTACCATAGGTTTATAAGGTTATGATTGTTTCCAGAAATATAGAACTCTGTCAATGAAAGGATAATGGTGGTGTTTTTGAGCAGCACAGCTGAGCATAGGTAGTCAAGCTAAAAATCTAGTGTTAAGAAATGTACCTCATATTCACAGTGTTAATAAGTGATACAAAAGGTAAAATGTTGAAATACGAAATGTTGAAGGCTTTTTTTCAGTCAATGTCAGATGTCACTAAATCCCCCAGATACCTGGAAATCGATGTCATTTTGGACAAGGGTTTGGTAAGTCCATATCAGTCAAATTTGCTTTACTTCATATATTTCCATTACTTTTTAAAACATGTCATAAAAATGCATGGTTTTAAGGCTGTCCTTCTAAAGGTCTGGGATGTAATAATCAGCTATCAGTAAGGTAAAGATTTTGTCTTGGGTATTTTTAGTAAAAGTCACGGACAGGTCACGGGCAATAAAAATTCACGTAAGCCTGTGACTTGTCCCTGACTTTTACTAAAAATACCCCTGATGGGGTGGGGAGGACAGTCAGAGCCCCAGCTGCTGCTCCTGAGGCCACTTCTTCAGTGGCAGTGGCCACTGCTCTGGCCCCAGGCCGCTGCTCCATCCCCAGGCCACTCTTCTGCCGTTGTTCCTGGGCAGGGGCTGACAGCTATTCAAGCCCTACTGCTGTGGTGGGCTGAAGCCAAAGAAGTCATAGATGTCGGTTAAAATAATGGAATCTGGAATTATCAGATATATAGTAGCCATTTTGTCAAAGGATCAGTGCATATTTTGTTTATGGACTTGGAAGGAAACTGAGAATTAAAATAATTAGACACATTTAAATGCTCAGAATTTGAGGCTTATGTGAACATTCCACTGCTTCATGAGAAATGACTGACCAAAAAAATGTTGTACTGTAATGATTTTTAGCTGTTACTTAAAGAATTGTGTTATTTTCTAGTACAACTATCTGGGTTCAGACAAGGATCTTATAACACAGAAAATAGTCCAGCTTCTTGGATTTGTCAACAGTGTAAGTTACTGCATTTTTGTTTCATATTAAAATGAAATTTGGATGTTTTACTTTGATATTATTAAAGGTCAAAGATTTTCTAGATTTTCTCATTTTCTCCAGGGAATTGTTTAATTTTGATTTTAACTCTTGGCTCTCAAGCTTTTGGCTCATGACAGCAAGGAGATCTTTATAGCAATTAGAGAAAAAATGTTTAAGTGCTTCACCTCAAGCTTGTGTCGTATTTCCCTGAAGTCTTGTCTAGACTGGTTAAAAAGGTAGGGTTTTTAAACGTACTGCCTCAGACAGATATGTTACGTAACATGTTTTAATTCAATGATGTTTAAAAACACATTAGCACCTAGTGTAGGCAGGTTTAGCCTCTTTCACAATGTTAGCCAGTCATAATCAACCCTAGATTCCACCCACAGACCATGGTGCTCTCATCCATCTGAGAGTATAGGAACTCTGCTATATACCATCTCCAGTTTTTGTCCATTTGTGTCCCTCAGGAAAGTGAAAATCTGTCTGCCTGTCTATATGGGGCAATTTTACCAGTATAAGGTGGCATTTGAATATAAACCACTAAGTTATGCCAGTGTAACACGCACACGCACACACAGAATCTCTTTTTCTGATTTAGTTTATTAGCAGTTTAAGCTAAACTGAAAAAAGCCACCCTTATTCCAGAATATGAGTGTCCACACAGGGGTTTTATACTGTTAACTACAGCAGTATAATTATAACAGTATAACGGGAAAATGTTCCCATGTAGACAAGCCCTAAAATTGTTTTATTCCCATTTTAGCATTTGTTTCGGCTCTTGGTTCTTTTATTTTTGGTTTCTAATTAGTATTTTACTTTTATAAAGTTTTTTGTCTAGCTTTATTATTTGTTTTCTGTTTGCCATAAGTCATTTTGATTCTAGGTGTCTGCTTTTCTCCAGAGATACAAACAGTAACAGATCTCCACTCTGTAATCACTTGTCCAGAGCCCTGATATCTCTAAACCTGTTGACGCCAGCAAGGGTTGCTCCTCAGTGCTTCCAATTTTCCGTTTCTTCCTTATGTCTCACAAAGGAGGAGGAGCTTTGAAGAGATTGCTGCATTGGTGCATCTCTAGGCTCCTTAAACAGCTGCCAATCAGAAAATCCATTTTTTCCCTGTCTAAAATTTTCTGTTCTCATTCAGCCTTTTGTACTAAAAAAAATGGAAAATTTTTGTTTGCCTCTGAAATTGTAGTGTTGTGGACATGATCAGGGTTAGGGCTTATAGCCTGTTATTTATTTGAATATATGCAATAGATATGAATCCTCTCTTTATTTATAGAAACCCCTCCTCTCAGAACCATTGGGTTTGGTCTGCTGGGCAAGCACTATATATTTTGTTTGCATTTTTCTCTCCCCATTCCTCTTTTAGTTTTACAGATGTTGGAGAGAAGTGCCATCGCAATCAAGTGCTGTTGTATGATGTCCATTTTGCTCAGTTGGGCCTTTAGCTTAATCTTTATAAAATTAAAATACTGCTATGCATAAAACATAATTGAACATCTGTTTCTTCTGTTGTATTTTCAGATGTTTACCCCCCTTAATATTACAATTGTATTGTCTTCATTGGAGTTTTGGACAGATAATAATAAAATTCGTACAACAGGGGAAGCTGATGAGATACTACAAAGATTTTTACAATGGAAAGAATCTTACCTTGTTCTACGGCCACATGATATGGCATATTTATTTGTGTAAGAAAATTTCTCTATTATTAAAAAAGCACAGTGGAAATCTTTTAGACTGTCATAGCATGGACCAACACAATTCCACAAGACCAACAAATATCTCTTGTAAAAATAATTGAACAGACACTATGAATTATTATAAATATAATTCTAGATGTACTGTGTTTACAAAATATTTTCAGATTTCTCAGAGTGTTTATATTGTAAACAATAGAAAGTAAAAGTTAAACTATACGAAACAAACAACATTGCCATTTTAAACACTGCCGTGAAGAACATAGTTATATTCAAGAGTCTGTTTTTGTGTTTTAGTTACAGGGACCACCCTAATTATGTAGGGGCAACATTTGCAGGAAGGATTTGTCTCAAAAACTATGCTGGAGGAGTTGCCCTGGTATAGTATTATTGGATTTACACAGCTAGTGAACATTATAACACTGGCTTCAGAAGGAGTGGTGGTGGGTGCTCACCATCCGTGAAGAAAGAGCTCATTTGTATTTAGATGCATTAAATATGGATTTGGATGCTTGACTTTAGGCACTTGGTTAGAAAAATCTGGCCTAAAGTGCGTAAGTGTATCTTGCAATACAACTTTGAATTTTAGGGTTTTACTTGCTCTATAGCAGGGATAGGCAACCTATGGCATGCGTGCCGAAGGTGGCACGCGACTGATTTTCAGTGGCACTAACACTGCCCGGGTCCTGGCCACTGGTCTGGGGGCTCTGCATTTTAATTTAATTTTAAATGAAGTTTCTTAGACTTTTTAAAAACCTTAGTTACTTTACACACAATAATAATTTAGTTATATATTATAGACTTATAGAAAGAGATCTTCTAAAAACATTAAAATATATTACTGGCACACGAAACCTTAAATTAGAGTGAATAAATGAAGACTCAGCACACCACTTCTGAAAGGTTGCTGACCCCTGCTCTGTAGTCTCCTCCTAGCCCTTTAAGGTACTTTAGAGCTGTAGTTCGGAAGATGCTGAGTACTCTGTCACTAATCCAGCAAAGCACTTAAGCATGCTTATCTATAACTATGTGAGTAGTCCCATTACTTGGGACTGATCATTAAGGTTAAGCACAATTTTAAATGTTTTGCTTCATCAAGGCCAGAAGTTAGCACTTTGCAGGATTGAATCTTAAGAACAATTACCATATGCAATACAATATGCATTTCTTTTACATATTGCATGTCAGGTTCTGCACTGTTTTTCACATCCTGGGCATCTTCATTACTCTCATTTGAGTTTTCCAGAATGTAAGTCAGCATGAACTTTGGCCTTGTATTGAAGGCAAGCACCTTAAGGTTCTTTACGTAAAAGTATAGACATTTTTATAAAATACGACCTGACTATATTGGGCAGGAAACCGAAAGATTTAGAATTTTATCATCATTTTTGTTTCTTTAACTGAGTTACTTTGATGATAATTTTCAGTTTTCTTCTTATTTAGTATCAAAGGGCTGTAACACTGGAGACATTTTCAGTCATCATTGCACAGCTGCTGGGTCTTAGTCTGGGAATAGCATATGATGATTCTAGGGACTGTCAGTGTTCAGGATACACCTGCATAATGCACACCAAAGCAGTGTAAGATTTTTTTATTTATATACCTCATGTAACATTGCATTATTATTATTGAGAACTGTTTTCCTGTGACATGCAAGTTCAATCATTATAAATGACCATTGGTTATGATTTAAGTGTTTGTATGAAGTGCTGAGTGCCTGCTGTGAAGTGTGAGAACCCTCAAATTAGCTTGTTGTCAATGGAAGTCTTGGATGACAGTTATGTATACCAAAAACATAACTTATTTCTAAAGAACATATCTGAAAATAATTTTTCACATCTGCATGCAAGTATACATTATTGATGTTTATATTGTAAGGTTCATAGTAGGCTTTGATTATAGATTTTTGTTATCTTTTCCATGTATTAATGAGCTTAGAGTGGAACAGAATTCACTGTTGGCTCATTCATATTTTTGTAATGCTTTATTAAATTAGTTTTCTGTTTGTGTGATTCTGCATGGAAAGAGTTAATTTTCAAATTCTAGCATGATTAGGGTGACCAGCTATCCCGATTTTATAGGGACAGTCCTGATTTTGGGGTCTTTTTCTTGTATAGGCTCTTATTACCCCCCACCCCTGTCCTGATTTTTCACATTTGCTGTCTGGTCACCCTAGGCATGATCGTTACAATTACTGTCCATCATGTGCTTAAAATCCGTTAGACCATTGAAAGTGGTGGAAAGAGTCTAAAGTCTGTTGGACAAAGTTGGCAATAGTCTGCAAGTCTTCAATAAGGGAGCAATCTCACTGAAATCTGTGGGATTGCATGCTTGTAACAATGCAAAATTTGTCCCATGGTATTCACTGGGCATTACTTTGCTCTTTTTCCAAGAAAGTGCTTTTAATTATTTTTTAGATAAAACATTCAAGGTCATATGACTAAGCTTGAAATTGTATTTTCAGTATATATAGTCAGTTCAGATAAGATCAAGCCAAGCTAAAAATGAGCTACTCTGTACTGCTCCAGAAATCTTCTGAAAGTGTTCACAAGCTAATAAGCTAACCAGTGGCTCAGGGAACTGTCAGTAGGATCATTTAAACCTGCTGTCACTCAGTCAAATCCAAGCGGCCCTATGGAAACAGATGCCTGTGACCAAGAGTGAAAGTAACTTATGGGACTTACTGGTACTGCCGGAGTCCTTAGGGGGTGTGGCCTCAACCAGAAGAGGTGTGGCCTCAACCCCTGCCTCCTTTAAATCCCGGCCCCAGCTTGGCTGCCAGAGCTGCAGGCGGGATTCAAAGGGCTCTGGGCTGCCCGCTGCAGCGGGGAGCCCAGAGTCCTTTAAATCCCCACCGCGGAAGCCGGTGCGGTCCAGCACAGTGTACTGGCTCTTGCCGGTACGTCGTACCGGACCATACTGGCTTACTTTCACCTCTGCCTGTGACTAACTCAGTGAAACTGTTCACACACTGAAGTGTTTTCAGTATTGGGGCCTAGGTCTATTGTGACAAATAATCATTAGGAGCTGGTGGCAATTAACTTATATGAAATGAGTTCATAAATCCAAAAGGAACTATATTATGCTCATCTGTTCTGGCGTTCTGCATAACACAGGCCATAGAACCTCACCTGGTAATTTGTTCATCAAATAAGTAACTTCTGTTTGAGGTATGGCATATCTTTTCTAGTTCTTAATGACAGATGTTCGTGTTAGAAAAACCATCATCAGAATCTAGCTCTACAATGAGATTGTTCAACTTCAGTTTATTTTTCTCGGGTACAGGGAGATTTGATCTGTGTATTGATAAAATGGCTCAGGATATTGTAACTCTTTATTATTTATGTAATGTTTTGTGCATATGTGATTTAAAGGAAACTAAGGCCATTATAAATAATCCAGTGATGTGATTTTGTTAATATTTCACAAAAAGTTTTAGTTTATAAGAAAATAAATGAAAATGTATTTCCATTATCTGTTAATAACCCTAACATATTTAGGTATTCCATATTTTACCTCTGGGAAGATAAAGGCACAATTAAGTTAGCAGATATCTCTGATAAAGGAATATTAATATCTTTCTCAATAATAAAACAAAAGGATGATATTCTAGGTGCTAATTTCTGCCAATTTTTATTCTTAAGACATTATTTGAATGCAGTTTTACAAAATGAACGGAAAGACCCTCAGCTGAATATTTTGGAAAGTAGCATTAATGATACTAAGTACTCCAGGATCAGTAAATATTTTCAATTGGTATAATTTTTCATTGATAATTTATTTTTAGACATTCCAATGGAGTAAAAGCCTTTAGCAGCTGCAGCATTAGAGACTTCAAAAGTTTTATAAAACATAAGGGAGGAGACTGCCTCTCTAACAAGCCCTATTTGAATATGTCCTACAAGAGGGCTTCAGTCTGTGGCAATCGTATTGTGGAAAGAGGAGAGCAGTGTGACTGTGGCTCAGCACAGGTTAGTTCTCACTACCAGAAAGCCTAAGTAGTGTAAAATTCCACTGTTCTCAGTTTAGAAGAATGATGCTTTGAGAGTTAGTACCCAACTGAAATTTGGGAAAGGCACTGAAGGTCTTACATATATTTATAAATAGTTTTCATGTTGGTATTAATCTTGTTGTAGCTTGACACTCATTTTTCTTTGGGGATCTTTCAAGTTGTTATTCTTAAGGAATGAGAATCTTGGACAGACAGACTCTTTAGAGAAGGAAAATTTTAGAATAGCTAATACGTCTATGGTTTATTTTTCAGGAGTGTGCAAAAGATAAATGCTGCACTAACAAATGTAGGCTTAAGCCAGGAGCAAAGTGTGGTACTGGATTATGTTGCCAAAACTGTAAGGTAAGGTGTATATTCAGGATTATCATATGTTTAACACAATTTCTAAATTTTGGAGAGACACTGTTCACTCCATAGTTAAAGATGAAAACCAGCTTTCCATTTGTGTGCACTCATACTCACACTTTATGAAAACTGTCCTTCATACTTGACATTTTCCTGGGTGGTCTTTGGCCAAAGGGAGCATTTTAATGAGCATTTTAAATTTGAATCAGACAACACTTTTCTGATATGGATGTTTGGGGAATACTTTGAAAATTCTTTTTTCCTTTTTTTTAGTCAAAAAATGTCTTGGCCTAGAAACTTTCTGGTGAAGTTCATCAACTTTGTCAAAGCTCAGAAGATCCATGGGTTTGATAGGGCTTAAGTGCCACAGTGGGCTCCACTGGAGCTCCTGAGTACTGCATGGGTGTAGCAGGGCAAGCACCCCGCTCCGGAGAGAAAGGGGTTGAAATCAGCTGCCCCAAGGAGCCAATCAGGGGAAGGCAGGTAGCAGCCAATCCAGGCCTGGTTGGGCTGGTATAAAGAGGGCTGTGAGTTAGGAGGCAGGCAGTCTCACTCCAGCATTGGGGTGGGAAGGACTGGGCTGCCTGGGAACACAGGGTATCTTCAACAGAGCAGTGTTGGGGGAGGGCAAGGCTGAGCTGAGCTGGGGAGCAAACTCCCAGGCTGAGGCCTATCAGGAAGACCTAAGGAAGTTCTGGGGCTACAGGGAAAGGCAGCAGGTCCAACCCCCCTAGCCAACGATGAGTGGCCATTGCAGACAGCAGTTTGCCCCTGAGTAAAGGGGCTAGATGAGGACTGGCAGTGTGTCACTGAGGTGAGGTGGGCTTAGGGGAATGGGGTTCCCTGGGTGATGGGCAGCACCCCAAGATAAGGGGCACTGTAGTCTGGGAGGGAGGTGGGACCTACACGTGGGAGAGATAAGGGGCTGCAGAGGGGTAGGTAACAGTGAGCGAGACACCAGCCTATAAAGGATGCTCTAGGACCGAGAGAGCTAATTCCCGGACGACCAGCTGGAGGCACCGCGGTGGTGAGTCCGTGCTATGCTACAATAGGCGTCTTATGACACACTATAAACCAGTGAGAGCCAGGATTATAACACAAGTCTTCTCAATCATAGTCTCCTATATGAACCACTAAATAATCCTGCCTTCTTTGAAAATGTGAAGTGCTATGCGAATGTTTTTACAACTTAAAAAATAAGAGAACAGTACTGCATAAGGGAGAGCAAGCACCTCTGTCTTTATCTTAGTCATACAGCTTTCTGTACAAAACATAGTTGAAGCATCTGCCCCAGAAAGTTTACAGACTAAATAGACAAGACAGACAAAGGTTGGGAGAGGGAAATAAACCTGGGGAAACAGAGCACAGGAAGATTAAATGACTTGCCCATGGTCAAGGCTGTCTGTGGTAGAAATGATAATTGAACCTAGTTCTCCTGAGTCCCAGTCCAGTGCCTTATCTACAGTTTCTCCTGCTCAGTTCCCTTACTTCACCCACATAAGGGTTCCCTTAGCCACTAGGGTTTGATGATCTCTTCCTTCCTTTGAAGTTCAGATTGGTATATATCTCATCTCTGCACCTTCTAGTGGAACAAGTTCTCCAGAGAGGGTCAGCAGGACTATTCACAAGTGTAAAATTAAGCATGTGCATAATTTTGCGGGATTAGGGCTTTACAATGAAATAATTCTGAGATAAAGAATCATATTTTACATGTCATCCAAAAGCTGACACCTCTACCAATATGATGTCTCCTGGCATCGTGGTGGGACATTTTTTCTGTACTGCCATAGGGGAAGAGTGCCATATGCTAAATCACCAGGGCCACTCTGACAGAGGGCTGGGGGTGGTATCTATTTATGTTTCATGATAAGGGAAAAATTGATGAAAATGATTTAAAAGAACCCTGGGTGACCTGCAGTCATACATAAAGTATATATATAAGAATTTTACAAGGAATTTTCACATTCATCACAGTCAGTGACAACCACATTAAACAACGTATATGTGGTTGTCTTATTTTCTTATTCACTGTATCTTTTCTTGTGCTTTACATATATTCTGTTATTTAAACATTATAGACCATAATCTTTGTAAACCATGCACAGTCTCCTTATTCCTACTTTTTTCTAGTTTAAGGCAAAGAATAAGCAATGTAGACCCAGGGCTGATAGTCAGTGTGATCTCAATGAGTACTGCAATGGGTCATCTGCGTTCTGTCCAACTGATCTTTATGTTCAGAATGGACACAGATGTGAACACAATACTGCCTATTGTTACAAAGGACGTTGCCAGTCTCCTGATATAGAGTGTCAGAGGATCTATGGAAAAGGTAATGGAAACATTATGTTCTTATTTCTTCTAAAATCAAGTTCCACTAAATGCTGTAATAATAATAATAAAGACTTACATAGCCACTTTCATCCATATATCCAAAACACTTTATAGCAGTGATTAACCATATTTATTCTTTTTTATTGATGGTGGGGAAATGAGGTATGGAGTGGCCAAATTACTTGTCTAAAGTTGTCCAGTGATAATAAACATCGTTATAGAGGCATGGCAGTTATCCAGAAGCTTAGATTTGATAGAAACAAAGTAAAAATGAAGTGGTGATTGTAAATTAAAATTCATTTATAAAATATGTCTTCTTTTTGCTAACCAAATAGCAAACTAGAAAACCAACTCCAAACAGATCTCACTGTTTGCTGCAGGTATATTAATTTAAATCATTATTCAAATCAGCAAGCAGGAAACCTTGATCTTAATAATCAAATTTAATCATGTTTTGCTTTGTCCTTTTTCACTATTTTCCTACAGAAGTGTTGCTTCTCACTGATTTGTAACCATTAAAACATTGTTGAATTGCAACTAAATATAGCCTTTTCTTTGAATTTTGGTATTACCTGTTGCTAATCACGAGGATATACAATATATGTACATTTATTTAAGCAGATCTATTGGTTAATATACACTTATTCAGATTCTTTATTTTTTGCTTTTTTGTTTTTAGAAAATGATGAGTGATGCATTTCATTTTTTAAATAAATGGCGATTAATTTTTTATTTCTGATTTGCGTCAAGCTCTATTTGGATGAAAATTGGAATTCAATTAAAACTGCACAAAACCAGCATTTACAATTTTTAAAAATGAGTTAAATAAAACAACCCTAAATGTGCTGGATACACAAGAAAATTTATCAAAACGTTTTGCTTTAAAACTAATGGATTTATTAAACAAAGGAAATATTTTAGTGAATCGAATTGATTTCTTCAGGTCACCATTTCCTTCATAATTTTAGAACCTAGTAGATCTTATCCTCTCACACCCCTAGTTTTTATTCTTAGACAGAAGAGGAGAACAAGCTTTCCTGCTTTTTCATCTCCCAATTGGTTTCTCAACTTTGAATGAACTAGTTTGGAACTGAACTAGTTGAATAAACTGAAATGTATAAATTATTCTCTTTGTACCTGATGAAGAGGCTACTGCTGTCTGAAGCTGGTTTAAGATTTCAACAAACTCTGGTTCCAGGTGCTTAGTCAGTGACTTCCACCAGTTCAGTGGTTTGACGTTCTTTAAAACTTCAGCAGCAAATGTACTGCTTAATATTATTTTTGTATTTAATTTAAATGATTATTAGATTATAGTAAATTTAGGCCTTAAATTTGTTTGTTACAATTTGAAATTTAATTTTAAAGAAAGTTTGTTTTTACAAAGAAAACTGTATTTAATTTAAATAAAAACACAGTTTGAACAGAAAGATATCTGATTTTTTAATACAGATTTTTATCCTTCCTGGTTTTCTCTAATCCATGTATAGCACCTAAGTACTGCAATGATAAGAATGTTAGAAGTACTGATAGATTAATAAATGATTTAGTGTTCCTTTTAATTATACTCAATCTTATCTCAAAACTTACAGGTTCTAAAAATGCTCCTCTTGCATGTTATGAAGAAATCAATAGTCAAACAGATAGGTTTGGACACTGTGGGAATGATCCGAAGAAAGGATTTCAAACCTGTAGTTGGATGTATGTTTTTAAGGAAAAAACATATTTATTTTCTGCTTTCCTCTACTGTATGGTGCAAATGTTTACTATCTGTTCAGACTGCTTTAATTTCTTTATAAAATTTCCATTTAGTCTCAGGTGTTCTGTATACAGACACAGAACACCTGAGACTAAATGGAAATTTCTGTATACCTGTTGTTGGTGGCCCATACCCTGATTGGGGTGACGGGCATAAGTGAGTGAGTGAGAGAGTTCTATATACATTAGCCTTGGCCATTCTCAAAGAACGTGCAGTTGTTGAGCATCTAGACCTTGATACTGTAGCATGGAATGCAAGTATTAGCAGAAGTTGTGCTTGGATCCAAGTAAGGTTATTGACTAGGCGTATTGCTCCACACTGGACAGAATAGACCTCAATGCCTTGCACACCTGCTTCCTCTTCCACCAGAAGAGCACATGGTACATAAAGGTTGAGGTGTGGGCGGTGAATGAACATAACTGAAAAAAAAACATGACCTTAAGTATAATCCTTGCATGTCCATGAAGCACAAAACTATTGGGGCAGGGATGGTGTCCCTAGCCTCTGATTGCCAGAAGCTGGGAATGGGCGACAGGAGATGGATCACTCGATGATTCCCTGTACTGTTCATTCCTTCTGGGGCACCTGGCATTGACCACTGTCAGAAGACAGGCTACTGGGTTAGATGGGCCTTTGGTCTGACCTAGTATGGCCATTCTGATGTTCTTATGTGTGCTCCACTGTGACCTCATTCCCATTTGCAGGCAAGTGTAATCTGGTGGATTTGCATCAGTTCTCTCATTATTTCAAAGATCAGTCTTCTGCCTTCCTTGCCCTGCTTATGACCTTGATATCAGTCTAATATGTGCAATACCCCATTTGTTTTCTACAGTTTCATTTTTCTAATGTATTGCTCAATCAGCTGTCACATGTATCATTTTATTTTCCTCTGCTATTGAATTTTATAGGGATGTCACATGTGGAAAGTTAGTTTGTACATATCCAAGTCGCATTCCATTCACAAAAGAAAAAGCTGCTGTCATTTATGCTCAAGTGCGAGAGCATGTATGTATATCTTTAGATTATATGAAGCCACCCACAGAGAAAGACCCTCTGCTGGTTAAAGAAGGCACAAAGTGTGGGCCTGGTAAAGTAAGGAAATCTTTTATAAGCATCTGAAATGTCAGTATGTATGTGGACTTTGTAAACTTGATTAAGTTTTAGAAATATTTACCCTTTGGCAACATAGCTCAAGGTTATTCATTACTGATGTTTTATTTATTTATTTAACTCCAGAGGAAAATTTTCAGTCTAGAGTGATTATGGATAATTATTGTAGACCTTTAGAATGATAGAATATCAGGGCTGGAAGGGACCTCAGGTGGTCATCTAGTCCAATCTCCTGCTCAAAGCAGGACCAATCCCCAACTAAATCATCCCAGCCAGGGCTTTGTCAAGCCTGACCTTAAAAACCTCTAAGGAAGGAGATTTCACCACCTCCCTAGGTAACCCATTCCAGTTTTAGTCACATGACTAATCCCTGTGCCTTGTTTTAATTCACTGTAATGTATTTTAAACAGTGTTAGAGAATTACTTTATTACTACTTAATCATCATATTACTTGTTTTACAGTAGTGCTTAGAGGTCCTAGTGCCATTGTAGTTGGTGCTATAAAAACATAATAAAAAAGACAGTCCCTTCCACAAATTGCTTACAATCTCAGTAATTGTCATTAGGGAGCTGCAAAATAGTGTTACGCTAGTTAAGTGTACAACCATGATCATGTTCTAAGCCTGATTTTGGATTCCTTCTCCCACCAACATAAAAAATAAAATCAAGGTTGAAATGTGCTGTTTTAGGGTAGAAGATAATTTAAAAACAAATATTTACTAAAATAATAAGCAGTGGTACAAGTGGAGGACAGAATCCTGGCCAACATAGGCACTGAAAGAGGCCTGATTTAAGAAGGAGTTCAAGTACAAAGTAACTGAGCTGCTAATAAAAATATGCAAGCTTTCTAAAAAAAAAACTCCCCACCAACTAAACCAGAAGATCAGAGAGTAGCAAATGTTGCTTTTAGTCTAGGTGTGATCCAGGGAATTAGAGACCTGTAAACGTTACGTCTGTACCTGGTAAATTGGCTGAAATTCTAATTAAAGATGGAATAGTAAAATATCTGGAAGATCATGAGATGATAGACACTAACACTGTTTCTGCAAAGGAAAATCGTGTCTCACCAACCTATTAGAATTCTTTGAATGTGTCAGTAAAGTAGTGAATAAAGGAGAACTAGCTGACATAATTTATTTAGACTTTGAAAAGGCCTTTGACAAAGTCCTTCCCAAGAAGCTACTAAAGAGAATAAGTAGTCAGGGGGTTTGAGGCAAAAAATCACTCCTAGTGTAGAAACAGCATATAACAGCAAAAGTCTGCTTTTTCAGGCATAGCTTATTCCAACCCTCCTGAGCAAAATAGACTTTACTGACAAAAGTAAACTGGCACAGTTTTGCCAGTACAGATACTGCATCTACAGTAGGATGGTGCAAGTATGTCAGTCACAAACCAAACCCCGTCACTCTCCTGAACAGAGCTATGTTGAAAAAAATGTGTAGTGTAGACCTGGCCTAAAAGACAGGAAGCAAAGAGCAGTTTTAATCATAACAGCGGGATGCCTCATAGTTCTGTATTAGATCCAGTTTTGTTTAATATATTTACTAATGATATGGGTGAGCAATGAAGTAGCAAATTTACATATGACACAAAGTGATTTATGGTAGTCAGGACCAGAGAAGGCTGTGAGGAACTTCAGAAAGACTTAACCAAGCTGTGTAAGTGGGCAACACAATGGCAAATAAAGTTCAATGTTGGCAAATGCAAAGTAAAACATATTGGTGGGGGAAATATGTACTTTTGATACACTCTGCATGGTTCTACATTAACTGTGTCAACTCAGGAAGGGATCTGAGCATCACCGTGGATAATTTATTGAAGACCTCTGCTTAATGTGCAGCTGCGGTCAAAAACTGAACAAGGTATTAGGATGCATAAAGAATGGGATGGAAAGTAATATGGAAAATATTATAATGCCATTATATGCACTGATGATAAACCTTTATTTAGAAATTGTGTGACGTATTGGTCACCCTATCTCATAAAGGATATTACAGAATTAGAGGGAATTCAGAGAAGGGTGACGAGAGTGATTAGAGGCATGAAAAACTGTCATATGAAGAGAGATTGGAAAGATTAGGATTGTTTACTTTAGAAAGGAAATTAATAAGAGGGGACATAATAAAAGAGTAGAAAATATTGAATGGTCTGGAGAAGGTAGAAATTGAACACAGCCCAGAACAAAGAGTGATGCTAAGGCATGCCATCCAGGGGGAGGCTCAGAGTCAGAATTCCTGAAGCTCTCGAATGCACATGGGAGCTATCTGCTACTGTACCCCGTTATGGGGTGCAGCATATTCTTCCACACCTTTGCCCTGTGCACTAGTCTCTCTCCACAGATCAGTGCAGAGGGCGTATGTGGCCATGGCTCTGCTCTCTTTCCCTTTTGGGATGGATTGTACCCCGGGGTTGCAAAGAGGAGGCAGTCCCTGGATTCTTTGACTCCCTTCCCCAACTTGGTATTGCTGGCAACAGCAGTTGTGTGTGGCCCATACTGGAGCTGCACAACAGGATGAAAAAAGCACCTTGCTTTTCTTCCTCCCACATCTCATGCACCCCTCTAAGGGCAAGGCACAAAGTGGCCCTTAGCAATGGATTCAGCAGCCAGTGGAATATAAACTATACCAGAGGAGGAAATGAACACCAGCAGTTAGGTAGTTCTCAGCTTAAGAAAACAAGTATTGACAAATCAAAGTGCTTTTGTATTGTTTTAAAAGTATAAACACACATGCTATTTGTAGATGTGGTTATTAACACTACCTTTTCTTTCATTGCAGTTTTTCTTGAGCATCCCTTCTTAATCTACCACTCCTATAGAATACAGGCAGCAACAATGAAATTGTCTTCATTCTGCATTGCCAGTTACCCTTTGGCAAGCATTAGAGTATTTCCATAAAGCCATAATATGGCCTTTCCATTCTAGGCTTCTTTTCAGAGCATGCAGCCAGTATACTGAATGCTAAGATTGTCGGACTCATTTGAATTGGAATTTTATGCTATGGGTTTGTTTGTTGTTTAGGTTTGTATAAACCGCACATGCCAATTTTATGCAGTCCTGGGATACGATTGTAATCCACAAGTAAAATGCAACGGTCATGGAGTAAGTAACAATAATATTACTATTTTGGTTTTACTGCTTCTATTAATATTGTTCAGGAAGTTCTTTCTTTATGAAACCCCATTTTGAAGTGTCTATGGATTGGCTGTAGAAGCCCTTTTGGGTGTACACCTGGGGTCCAAAATCACTATGCCACTGTTAGTTAGTTATGGGAATAATTGAGTAAAATAATTTACACCATTTTTCTTTCTTAGAACCAGGAACAAAATTAGAATATGAGAAAGAGATTGTTATGCACAATATAACGATGAAATGAGTAATTGCTTGGGCAGATTAGTAAAAGAAAAAAAATCAAATAAGGGTCAAGATCTGTATCTTTGAACAGGAGGGAGCTGCACATGACCAAATTAGTGTAGATTTATAAAAAATGTAACATGGCTGTAGACAGTGGGAGGAACCATGCTGGTGTAGTGGATTGAGGACAGGAGGGAAAACTAGCAAGTCCCTGAGTTCTAATTTCAGTTTTGCCATTACCATGGTGTTGACCTTAGGCAAGTCAGTCCACCTCTCTGGTCCAAGGAACAGAATAGTATAGCATACTTGCCTCACAGGGGTTTATGCTTTATATTTATACAGCTTTTTGAGGAGGTTAGATGCTGTCTTATTTTCAGCTCATTGTCTGGTGTATTTTCTGAAGTGTCAGGCTGTTCAGTAAAATTTGGGCCTGACCCTATCCCACTAAAGTCAATGCAAAATTCATATTGATATCAGTGGGAGCAGGATTAGTCCTTGGTCTAGCTAGAACAAGGAGGTTGACAAGAAAAGTGTAATCTCAGAGCACTAGTCTTCAACCTGTGATTTGTGGACCCCTGGGAGTCCGCACACTATGTCTTAGATTTCCAGAGGGCTCTGCATCTCCATTTGAAATTTTGTAGGGGTCCACAAATGACAAAAGGTTGAAAACCACTGTCTTAGAAGGTACCCAACAGTACTCATCTGTGAGGAAAACTCACTAGATGAGTAATTTTGCTATATTCCCCTGTGTTTTCAGGTATGCAACAATAAGAAACATTGTCATTGTAATCCTGGCTGGAATCCTCCAGATTGTGCAACGAAGGGCTCTCCAGTGGGGGGAAGTATTGACAGTGGACTTCGATTTTTGGACTCTGGTTAGTAATCCAAGCAAATCTGGTAAATCAAATGCCCTACATCTCACTGACCTGAATTCAGAGACTCTTCTCTAAATGAAAAAGAGTGGGGATATGATACTTTGGTGATGGGCATCTTAGATAAGTATACTATCACAATATCCAGAAAATCGCACCACCAGTGATGGAGTAGCTAAGAGGAAAACCTGTTGTCAAAACCTAGTCCCAGATTTGGACCTTAGCGTCCGAAATATGGGGGTTAGCATGAAAATCTCCAAGCTTAGTTACCAGCTTGGACCTGGTACTGCTGCCACCACCCAAAAAATTAGAGTGTTTTGGGGCACTCTGGTCCCCCCAAAAACCTTCCCTGGGGACCCCAAGACCCAAATCCCTTGAGTCTCACAACAAAGGGAAATAATCCTTTTTCCCTTCCCCCCTCCAGCTGCTCCTGGAGAGCTACACAGAAGCAACCTTTGTGAATCTAAGCAGAGGGACTCCACCCTCCCCGTTCCCAGTCCTGGAAAACAGAATTACTTCCCTCTTCACCCAGAGGGAATGCAAAGTCAGGCTAGTTAATCTAACACACACAGATCTCCCTCTGACTTCTTCCTCCCACCAATTCCCTGGTGAGCTGCAGACCCATTCCCTGGAGTTCCTCACTAAAGAAAAACTCCAACAGATCTTAAAAGAAAGCTTTATATAAAAAAGAAAGAAAAATACATACAAATGGTCTCTCTGTATTAAGGTGACAAATACAGGGTCAATTGCTTAAAAGAATATTGAATAAACAGCCTTATTCAAAAAGAATACAATTCAAAGCACTCCAGCCACTATAGACATGTAAATACAAAAGAAAAAACCCACTTTGTACTCACAACTTGGAAACAGAAGATTAGAAAGCAGGAAATAGAAAAATCCTTCTCTAGCTGAGAGAGATTCAGGCAGAAGACCCAAGAACAAAAGACACACACACAACAAACCCTCCACCCAGATTTGAAAAAGTCTTGTTTCCTGATTGGTCCTCTGGGCAGGTGGTTCAGATTACTTCTTTCCAGGTGAAAGAGACGTTAACCCTTAGCTATCTGTTTATGACACATTTATGACACGCCCCCAAATTGCAGACAGTGGGGAAGCTCACTGGCGGCGATTTCCTTCTAGAACTTGAAAATAAACAGATTAATACAACACATGCACCTTTACATATACCACTAAGTATATAACTAACAGACTTCTACATTTTAAGAACACTTTTTAACTACTGAATTGTGGGAAGCTTTTACAGGAGAGTGCATCAGCTACTTTGTTAGAAGCTCCTGAGATGTGCTGAATTTTAAAATTAAAATCTTGGAGAGCTAAACTCCAACGAAGAAGTTTCTTGTTGTTCCCCTTGGCAGTATGAAGCCACTTTAGTGCAGCATGGTCAGTTTGTAGCTGGAACCGCCGTCCCCAGACATATGGGCGTAGCATTTCCAGGGCGTACACAATGGCATAGCATTCCTTCTCACTGACTGACCAGTGACTTTCCCTCTCCGACAGTTTCTTGCTGAGAAACACGACAGGATGGATGTTGTGATCTGTTGCTTCCTGCAGGAGAACTGCGCTTGAGAGAATTAACATGGTACACTTTAGGCTTTAGTGAGGAATTGGGAAATGCTATGAGGTAGTTCACAGTTCCCAGGTGCTCTTGGACCGTGAATGGCCCTTCCCACGATGCTTCCATTTTATAGGCCTGTTGCGCCTTTAAGACCATAATCTGGTCTCCTACCGTGAAGGAACGTTCTCTGGTATGTTTGTCATACCAGGCCTTTTGCTCTTCCTGAGCATTCTTTAGGTTTTCTCTAGCAAGGGCTAAAGAGTGTCGGAGGGTGCTTCGTAGGTTGCTTACAAAGTCCAGAATGTTAGTTCCTGGAGAAGGCGTAAACCCCTCCCATTGCTGCTTCACCAACTGTAATGGCCCCTTAACCTCGTGACCATACACAAGTTCAAACAGTGAAAACTCTAAACTGGGATGTGGTACAGCCCTGTAGGCAAACAGCAACTGCTGCAACACTAGGTCCCAATTATTGGAGTATTCGTTGACGAATTAACTTATCATGGCCCCCAAAGTTCCATTAAACCTTTCCACCAGGCCATTGGTTTGATGGTGGTACGGGGTGGCAACCAAGTGATTCACCCCATGAGTTTCCCACAGTTTTTCCATGGTCCCTGCCAGGAAATTAGATCCTGAATCTGTAAGGATGTCGGAGGGCCAACCTACTCTGGCAAAGATGTCTGTTAGGGCCAGGCACACAGCGTTAGCCCTGGTGTTGCCTAGAGCTACAGCTTCCGGCCATTGGGTAGCAAAGTCCACTAAAGTCAGTACGTACTGCTTTCCTCTGGGCGTCTTTTTTGGGAAAGGACCCAGAATATCCACAGCTACTCGCTGAAATGGGACCTCAATTATGGGGAGTGGCTGGAGAGGGGCCTTGACCTGGTCTTGGGGTTTTCCCACTCTTTGGCATACCTCACAAGACCGGACATACTTGGCAACGTCCTTGCCCATCCCCTCCCAGTGGAAGGACTTTCCCAACCGGTCCTTGGTTCTGTTCACCCCAGCATGGCCACTGGGATGATCATGGGCTAAGCTTAAGAGCTTCCCCCGGTACTTAGTTGGAACCACCAACTGTTTTTGAGGCTGCCATTCTTCCCGGTGTCCACCAGAAAGAATTTCCTTGTATAAAAGTCCTTGGTCTATAACAAACCGGGATCGATTAGAAGAGCTGAGAGGCGGTGGGGTGCTCCGTGCCGCCGCCCAAGCTTTCTGAAGGCTGTCATCTGCTTCCTGCTCAGTCTGGAATTGTTCCCTTGTGGCTGGGGTCGCCAGTTCTTCCTCAGACTGTGGACTTGGGCTTGGTCCCTCTGGAAGTGATGTAGGTGATGGGGTGGTTTCCGTTGCTGGTGAACCGCTCTCCGCTGGTGCACCTGAGGGTATTTCAGGCTCTGGCTGAGCCTTTTGGGTATGGCTGTCTTTTGCTTCTGCCAGTTTTGGCTCGCTGGCGCCCTCTGGCGTTGAGTTTGAAGATGGGGTTGCACTTGCTGTTCCAGTTCCGGGCCTGGGACTGGAGGTGCTGTGGCTGTTTCAGTGGTTGGCATGGAATGCGGGTCCACTCCCTCTGTCTGGGTCTCTGGTAACACAGATGGGGCGTCTGTGGACGGCTCAGGAACAGGAATGGGTCTGGAAGCTTGCCTGGTTTGGCTACGTGTAACCATTCCCACTCGCTTGGCCCGCTTCACCTGGTTGGCCAAGTCTTCCCCCAGTAGCATGGGGATAGGATAATTGTCATAGACTGCAAAAGTCCACATTCCTGACCAGCCTTTGTACTGGACAGGCAGTTCAGCTGTAGGCAAGTCTACAGTTTGTGACATGAAGGGGTAAATTGTAACTTTGGCCTTTGGGTTGATGAATTTGGGGTCAACGAAGGATTGGTGGATAGCTGACACTTGTGCCCCCGTGTCTCTCCACGCAGTAACCTTCTTTCCGCCCACTCTCAAATTTTCCCTCCGCTCCTAGGGTATTTGAGAGGCATCTGGGCCTGGGGATCTTTGGTGTGATGGTGGTGTAATGAATTGCACTCGCATGGTGTTCTTTGGACAGTTGGCCTTGATATGTCCCAGTTCATTACACTTAAAGCATCTTCCATCTGATGGGTCACTGGACCGAGGTGAGTTACTGGAGACTGGTGAGGTGGAAGAATAGGGCGTCTGTGGCTTTACTTGGGTTGTATGTGGGGTCTTTGGCTGTCCTCGGTTGTAGGGTTTATGGTCGGTGTGCCCCCTGGGGTATTCGTTTCCCTTGACCGTAGCTTTCTTGCTTTCTGCCACTTCCATCCATTTGGCTCCAATCTCCCCCGCCTCAGCGAGATTTTTGGGTTTTCCATCTTGTATGTACTGTGTTATGTCCTCAGGAACACAATCCAAGAACTGCTCCATTTGTATGAGGAGGTGTAGTTCTTCCAAGGTTTTAACATTGTGTCCTGATATCCAGGCCTCATAATTTTTCCCAACGTAGTAGGCGTGTTTGGGAAATGACACATCTGGTTTCCACTTTTGGGTTCTGAAACGCCGACGGGCATGATCTGGGGTTATCCCCATTTTGTATCTGGCCTTGGTTTGGAAAAGTTTATAGTCATTCATGTGCTGCTTAGGCATTTCAGCTGCCACCTCTGCTAAAGGTCCACTGAGCTGTGGCCTCAATTCTACCATGTACTGGTCTTCAGGGATGCTGTACCCTAGACAGGCTCTTTCAAAATTTTCCAAGAAGGCCTCGGTGTCATCACCTGCCTTGTAGGTGGGAAATTTCCTGTGATGTGGAACAAGTACTGGCGAAGGGTTGTTAGGATTGGCTGGCTCATTCAGCCCAGCTTGCACTAAGTCCAGTTCATGTTTTCTCTGTTTTTCCTTCTCTTCACTTTCTTTTTTTTGTTTTTTCAACTCTCGTTGGTGGGCTGCATTGTTGGCTTCTTCTTGTTTTTGTAGCCTTTCCATCTCTTGTTTGTGAGTTGCCTCATCTCTGGCCATCTGTGTCCTGAGCAGTTCTATCGGTTTTTCCATTGCTTCGAGCTGTACTGTATTTGGTTTTCGTGACATCTTGTTTTCTTGTGTTGGGGTGCCCTCCGGTGTTTGTTGTCTGAACTGCAGGTTCTCTGTTGCCTCCTGGGGTCTGCCTAGCAACAGTGCCTTTTCCCCTTTTTTTCTTTAGCTAATCTTTTCAATGTTAAGTAAACCAGAAAAACCACTTTATTTGCATGTATATAGTACTGGTATCTGCCTCCGTAACAGTCTCTTAATGGTTTCTTGCTTAATATGCAAGCCACAACTGCCACAGAGAGCAGAAAAAAAAATTCTCTCTGGTTCCGTTTTGAAACCAAACCCTCTCTGCTAAAAAGCCCCTAGGAGAGAAAAGAAAAATATAATATTCCTACTGGCTTCTGGATTCTGTCTATCCCACCGCTCCCACCATGTCAAAACCTAGTCCCAGATTTGGACCTTAGCGTCCAAAATATGGGGGTTAGCATGAAAACCTCCAAGCTTAGTTACCAGCTTGGACCTGGTACTGCTGCCACCACCCAAAAAATTAGAATGTTTTGGGGCACTCTGGTCCCCCCAAAAACCTTCCCTGGGGACCCCAAGACCCAAATCCCTTGAGTCTCACAACAAAGGGAAATAATCCTTTTTCCCTTCCCCCCTCCAGCTGCTCCTGGAGAGCTACACAGAAGCAACCTTTGTGAATCTAAGCAGAGGGACTCCACCCTCCCCGTTCCCAGTCCTGGAAAACAGAATTACTTCCCTCTTCACCCAGAGGGAATGCAAAGTCAGGCTAGTTAATCTAACACACACAGATCTCCCTCTGACTTCTTCCTCCCACCAATTCCCTGGTGAGCTGCAGACCCATTCCCTGGAGTTCCTCACTAAAGAAAAACTCCAACAGGTCTTAAAAGAAAGCTTTATATAAAAAAGAAAGAAAAATACATACAAATGGTCTCTCTGTATTAAGGTGACAAATACAGGGTCAATTGCTTAAAAGAATATTGAATAAACAGCCTTATTCAAAAAGAATACAATTCAAAGCACTCCAGCTACTATAGACATGTAAATACAAAAGAAAAAACCCACTTTGTACTCACAACTTGGAAACAGAAGATTAGAAAGCAGGAAATAGAAAAATCCTTCTCTAGCTGAGAGAGGTTCAGGCAGAAGACCCAAGAACAAAAGACACACACACAACAAACCCTCCACCCAGATTTGAAAAAGTCTTGTTTCCTGATTGGTCCTCTGGTCAGGTGGTTCAGATTACTTCTTTCCAGGTGAAAGAGACGTTAACCCTTAGCTATCTGTTTATAACACGTTTATGACACCTGTAAACTGAAATTCTATATTTTTGCAAAAAAAGAGAATGTTTGTAATACAGGAAATGAGGAATTTGGTATTTTTTTTTGTGCTATGTGGTTACTAAATATTATTATATACTACTGAGGTTACTGGGATTTTTTTAATGTATTGAATTTTTGAGGTTCACAGAGTGTCCAGATATGTTTTGTTAGTTTTTTAATAAATACAAATACATAAATAATACTACTAGACTTCATTGCCTAATGACATAGCATCAGATTCTAGTCTCAGTTACTTCTGATTTGCACAGACACAGCTGAGAGCAGAGTCTGGCCTATACGTATTAATAGGTACTACCATAATACAAATAAATAATAAGAATAGTGTCTGTGTTAAGAAAATGCTAAAGTATTGTATTATCTTATAAACAGATATACAGCCTCTGTTGACAGATAGATGGCACACCGGGCTAATACATCAGGCTCGGAATCATCTCTCTCTCAACACACTGCTAGTTTCTCCAATTCAACCATATTTTACAAATGTTTTTGAGATATGGAAAGATATATGTCATTTGAGGATAAGACTGCATGGAAAAGCATTCATAGTCCCTTCCTGCACTCTGTCCACTTTAGTTAGCACAATCAGTGTCTCTCTTTCTTCATTGTTAAAATTGATCACTAAATATTTAAACTACAAAATACAAATATTCACTTTGTTTTGAAAAGTTAATTTTAAAACATAATCCATTACTTTGATTTCAAAACTGATAAGTCTAAAGAAAGTAAATACCTTAGGGAATGCAATTTTGTGGAATTAAAACTTGCAACCAAAACTGAAAGAGTTTGTGCATTAGAAGCTGGTAAAAAAAATTCCAGTGTTGGTGAGGAGGGTCTGTGATATCCAAGCTTTACTGAGTAATCCCCCATTTTACAGATTTTCTTTTTCTTTTCTTTTTTTTGTTAAGCATTGTTAATAGGCTCAGCCCTGTATAAGGTACATGAATAAAGATAATTACACTAGAGAGCTTTCTGTCTAGAAGGAGAAATTGGTGCTGCTGTGAATCTAAAACTTTTACCGAAGATGATTATTGAATTCTGCCTAAACTGCAGTATTATTATGTCAGTATTTTTTCTAAACCATATAATCTCAAATGAGGATTCAAAATTTCACAAGCTCAATATTAAAGTTGACCTGCAAAGGTTAAAAAAAAAAGGCTTATGTCCTTTATTCTGCTTTATGATGTATACAGAAGGTCTGGAATTGTATGTTAGTATATGGTGGGTCTTTGATTGATTTGGATTTTTTCCTTTCAATGTATGTCAGAAATTCAGATCTTATCAGCCTTGTTTTTCCTAGAAGTCTCTATTGATGACCAAATAACTAGTAAATATAATTGACTGATTAGAAGTGATTTTATTCAAACTATTTAAAACTTTACTTCAAACACCTAACAAACATTCACAAGAAAACCTCTTTTGTTAGTTATTCAACAGCCTCCTGAGCTCCCAAATCCACTACTCTGGGTCCTTCCAGCAAAAACAAGAGAGAGGGACAGAAGACTTTATATTCCTGATATATCTAAGATTAAAAAAAAAGCAAGGGAAACATATTTCAGGCCTTTTCAAAGATGAGCTACTTTCTTGAATTGGGAGCTATGTCAGATGCCCCTTTAGGGAGAGCAGTATTACTATTTCCAGTCAGTTGATCCTCCCCCGTATCCTTTTAATTGGGTAGTAACTGCATATTAATCTTCCAAGAGCAAGGATATGCCTATGCAATTTCATGAGCAAGAAAGGAAGGTTACTGGAGTTCCTCTGCTCATCCACACTCAGACATCCTACTTTGCTGGAGTTTTCAATCCGGCTTACAACTGTGTGACTGGAACTAAGGGACGAGTGAGTTTGTCAACTTTCAGTAACCTCAATTCTGAATGTTAGGTCCTGAGGGTGATTGTATGTGGTCCCAATAATTTTACTGCTCTAAATGTTTATACCACAGACTGTGTATGTTGAGACAATATACTCAGAGAACTTCATTCCAGTCAGTAACCCTCATTTATTATTAAGCCATGACTATAAATGAGATTCAGGAAATGAGTAAACTTGTACACAAAGGCTACGTCTACACCACGGGATTATTCCGATTTTACATAAACTGGTTTTGTAAAACATTGTATAAAATCGAGTGCACGCGGCCACACTAAGCACATTAATTCGGCGGTGTGCGTCCATGTACTGAGGCTAGCATCGATTTCCAGAGCGTTGCACTGTGGGTAGCTATCCCGTAGCTATCCCATAGTTCCTGCAGTCTCCGCTGCCCACTGGAATTCTGGGTTGAGATCCCAATGCATGATGGTGCAAAAACAGTGTCGCGGGTGATTCTGGGTAAATGTTGTCACTCATTCCTTCCTCCGTGAAAGCAACAGCAAACAATCATTTCGCGCCCTTTTTCCTTGGATTGCTCGCTCTGGCAGATGCCATAGCATGGCAACCATGGAGCCTGTTTTGCCTTTTGTCACTGTCACCATATGTGTACTGGATGCTGCTGACAGAGGCGGTACTGCAGTGCTACACAGCAGCATTCATTTGCCATTGCAAGGTAGCAGAGACGGTTACCAGTCATTCTGTACCGTCTGCTGTGCCATTGTAAATTGGCGATGAGATGACAGTTATCAGTTGTTCTGTACCGTCTGCTGCTGTCATGGGTGCTCCTTGCTGGCCTTCGCTGAGGTCGGCCGGGGGCACAAAGACAAAAATGGGAATGACTCCCTGAGTCAATCCCTCCTTTATGGTTTATCTAAAAATAGAGTCAGTCTTGCCTAGAATATGGGGCAAGTGTACTAGAGAACCAGTGTATCAGAGAACCAGAGAGCACAGCCGCTCTGTGTCAGATCCCGCAGAAATTATTAGCTACATGCCATTCTAGGGGGTGCCCGTGCAACAACCCCACCCATTGCTTCCCTCCTCCCCAACCTTCCTGGGCTACCGTGGCAGTGTCCCCCCATTTGTGTGATGAAGTAATAAAGAATGCGGGAATAAGAAACACTGACTTTTTAGTGAGATAAAATGAGGGGGAGGCAGCCTCCAGCTGCTATGATAGTCCAGGCAGGACATTAAGCGGTGGAGGCGGGAGAGGAGCCCAGCATCCTGCTGCTATAATAGTCCAGGCAGTACAGAATCTTTTCTTTAGACATGAAAGTGGGGGGGCTGATGGAACTCAGCCCCCAGTTGCTATGATGAGGATGGTTACCAGCCGTTCTATACCATCTACCGGGAATGACCGGGAGTCATTCCTATTTTTCCCCAGGCGCCCCCGGCCGACCTCACCTGAGGCCAGTCAGGAGCACTCACAGGATGATGAGGATAGCTATCAGTCCTTTTGTACGGTACTGTCTGCCACCGGGGAGGGGAGGGGAGAGGATGCTACTGTTCATTGCCGCAGCACTGCGTCTACCAGCAGCATGCAGTAGACATAGGATGATGTATAAAAAAGTCAAGAAAAGATTTTTTTCCCTTTTCTTTCACCGGGGGGGGGAAGGGGTGGTAAATTGATGACATATACGCTGAACCACCTGGGAAAATGTTTTTGACCCTTCAGGCAATGGGAGCTCAGCCAAGAATGCAAATGCTTTTTGGAGACTGCGGGGACTGTGGGATAGCTGGAGTCCTCAGTACCCCCTCCCTCCCTCCATGAGCATCCATTTGATTCTTTGGCTTTCCATTACGCTTGTCACACAGCAGTGTGCTGTGGACTCTGTATCGTAGCCTGGAGATTTTTTCAAATGCTTTCTCATTTCGTCTTCTGTAACGGAGCTGTGATAGAACAGATTTGTCTCCCCATACAGCGATCAGATCCAGTATCTCCCGTACGGTCCATGCTGGAGCTCTTTTTGGATTTGGGACTGCATCACCACCCGTGCTGATCATAGCTCCACGCTGGGCAAACAGGAAATGAAAATCAAAAGTTCGTGGGGCTTTTCCTGTCTACCTGGCCAGTGCATCTGAGTTTGGATTGCTGTCCAGAGCGGTCACAATGGTGCACTGTGGGATACCGCCCGGAGGCCAATACTGTTGATCTGCGGCCACACTAACCCTAATCCGATATGGTAATACTGATTTCAGCGCTACTCCTCTCATTGGGGAGGAGTACAGAAACCAGTTTAAAGAGCCCTTTATATCGCCTCATTGTGTGGACGGGTGCAGCGTTAAATCAGTTTAACGCTGCTAAAATCAGTTTAAACGCATAGTGTAGACCAGGCCAAAGTTATCACAATTTCCATTTTTTAAACAAATGGAAACAATTTTTTTATTCTAGAAAGGACTGTATGCTTTTATAATCTCAGATAACTTTCTCTTTCCCCTTACAAACAACACAGAATGCTGGGAGTTGAGCTACTTGGACTTGTGAAATCTGTTGTGTGTTTTCCTTTCTAGATATGATCTTAGAAAGAGCTTCCCAAGACCATTTGAAGAATTGGCTGCTGCTAAGTTTCTGTCTCTTTCTGCCTGTCCTCGTTGGTTCTATCATCATGATTGTAAAATGGAATGATTTGAGTAGATTCTGCTCAAAAGAGGAGGACTCACAAGCTGATGAGTAAATAATTTTGTTCACTTAATTAATTCCAAGACTTCATTTACAGATCTGGGATCTCTCTAGGCAGTGGTGGAGGTGATGAGTTCATGAGCAAGATCATATGAATATGAGATGGTTGAATGGACAGTCAATGGTGTGCATTGGGAACTGTATGCTTTTAAACTTCGGAGGCGATTTTGTGCGCATACACAAATGGAGCTAGGCAATAATGGACATACTATGCTAAATACACTGTTGAAGTAGAAAGGACAGTAACAGAAAAAACTGATTTCAGAAAGTCGGGCCTGTAGCTGTATAAAAGGAGTTAATGAAAATTGGCTGGAATTCAGTAATACTTGGGAAAATCATAATGGAAAAGGGAAAAATTAAATATTTAAGATACATACAACTGTGGCTTCATATGCCAGTGAAAACTTAAAAACTTGAAAGGCAACCAAAATCCACCAGTCTAAGTGGAAATGTGAAGAGCAGTGTGGGGGACCAACTAAGGGCATTTAAATTGTATGAAGAAAGAGAGATCTGCAAATTAGTTTTAGAAAGATGGAGCCAAACTGTGACTCAATCTACTAGCCTGGGCCCTTATGCCCGTGTCTCTGTCTCCAGCGCCATGTAAATAGGCTTGGAAGGATTAGATTTTCATTGGTGTCAGTAAATGTCAGTTTCATCGAACACACACCAAACAACAGCAACAAAAATTTCCATCAATGGTAATCAAAATTTTCCCATAGACAAAGTAAGGAAAATGATTGAGAACTTATTAGACTGTGATTTAAAGGTATGTAATTTGGCTATTTTGACATATGATGTTGACAATTTGTTTTAATGGTCAGAAAGTTTTAACTTGTTGAATCTCAGTGTCTACTGTCATTAAATAATTATTGCCTGGCCTCCACCAATAACTTTCTACAACTGTGAAAATGTAAATGAATAGATTGAAAAAAAATTCTTAAAACTCATAATATTGCACAACTCTGAATATTTAAATAAGTAAAAGTAAACATTGATATTATCCATAAGAGTTATAAAAAAATAAAAATGTAATTCTGCCAAGGCTACATTTAAGTCATGGGCACAGGGTTTGCACTAGTGGAACCTGATGCAGGACAGGGGCCAAAATCAATGTATGGCATTTTCATAATAAGTATTTTTTTTTTTTTACAGAAATTGCACTTTGAAAGTCTTCCTTTCCTGCAGGAAAATAATGTATTTTATAGGAACTCTGTATTCGTCACTAGAATTCACCTCAGATAGCAAGAAATTCTCTTCTTTTAAAGAGACAGAACTGAATACGCTCTGTAGTTTCGAGACTATGTGAAGCGTTTAATTAGTTTTAAATAATCTTCTCTCTCATTTTTTAAAAATCTAAATCTAGATCAGAAGACTTGAGCCTGTCAGACAATCGAAGGTAAGTTTCAAATATGTAGCACACACTCTCTTTCACACTTTACCATTTACATTTTATTTATTACTTGTATTACAAAAGTATTCCAAGGCCCTAATCAGGGTTGGATCCTATTGTTTTAGTCACAATTCAGGAAAGAGGATAAAAGACAGATTCTCTGAGAAAGCTGGTCAGAAGTGGTGTAGTTTCAATACGTACCGGTTTATTCTTGAAAATACTGTCTACTCATTATGCACTAGGTTTTTCTAAATGTCTGTTCTGGAATATCCATAATTATATTTGTATTGGTGAAAAATATAAACCTCACAACGTTATGTTGTGTTTGCATATTTTTACAAATAATTAGTGGCATGCAGTGTATTAGATCAAGTGCATTTTGTTAAAGCTATTTGTGCTCCTAATGCTGAACTATACACATTAAGGAAATGCATAAGCATAACAAACAAACATAAATCCCCTTTTGAAGACCTGATTGTTCTATTTATTTGTTGTTGCTATATGCAATGATACGTCTGTTCCCTCTCCCGCATTTCTGCCACAGTATATAGATAATAGCTGAGACCTGAAGACTAAAATGGACCAGGCATAAACCGAAGCTAGGAAGAGAAGGCTGAGATCCTGGTTCTTGGGAAGAAGAAAATGAGATTAGATTATAGTTGCAATGATGTATTTTATAAGCTGTTTTGCTTTTGGTGAATAAAATATAGTTTGTCCGTAAAGTGCAGTGTAGTTAGTGCCTTCAGGTAGCTCCAGGTGAGTTCTCCTCCCCACATGCACTGCACAGAGGATGGATGTGTGATAGATTTGCCAACATAATGCGAGAGATGCATGTGTTAGTGCTTGGCATCCCAACACAGACACCCCCGACGCTGCACCCAAACCCCCACAGTCTCCATCTCCCATACTGCCCTCAACACACCTCTACACCGCCCCCACCTCCCAACACCCCTCCACACTGCTCCCAACACCCCTCCAGTCCCCACCCCCACACTGTCCTACCTCCCAACACGCCCACAACCCCCCCCCGTCCCCACTCCCCACACTGCCCCACCTGTGTGTGTGGGGGGGGGGGGGCTCGGTTTCAGTCACGCGCTGCCAGCCTGCTCGAGGCTCCGGGAAGCCGTTTCACCGCCCGACCGTTCCCAGCTCCAACCGGCACCGCCTACCCCGCACCATGGGACCCGTCCTGGCGCTGCTCCTGGCCCACCTCCTCCCCGCGCTGGGTGAGACACGCATCACTGCCCCCTGCACCTCCGGGAGAGCCCCCACCATGTCACTGCCCCCCGAGACAGACCCCCCTTGTCACTGCCCCCCCCCGGTGGGGAGACGGATCATGTCACTGCCCCCACGGGAGAGACCCCCGCTTCTCACTGCCCCCTGGGGGGGGCGAGTCATGTCACTGGCTGCCCCCCTGGAAGAGATCCCCCTTGTCACATCCCCCAGGAGAGACCCCTCAATGTCACTGCCCCCCCGGGGGGGAGACGGGTCATGTCACTGCCCCCCCGGGAGAGACCCCAATGTCACTGGCCCCATCACTGACCCCCCGGGAGAGACCTCCTCACTGTCCCCCATGTCACTCTTCCTCCCCCTTGTCACGCACACTCCGGGAGAGATCCCCCCTTTGTTACATCCCCCCAGGAGAGACCCCTCAATGTCACTGCCCCCCCGGGGGGGAGACGGGTCATGTCACTGCCCCCCCGGGAGAGACCCCAATGTCACTGCCCCCCCGGGGGGGAGACGGGTCATGTCACTGCCCCCCCGGGAGAGACCCCAATGTCACTGTCCCCATCACTGACCCCCTGGGAGAGACCTCCTCACTGTCCCCCATGTCACTCTTCCTCCCCCTTGTCACACACACCCCGGGAGAGATCCCCCCCTTGTCACATCCCCCAGGAGAGACCCCTCAATGTCACTGCCCCCCCGGGGGGGAGACGGGTCATGTCACTGCCCCCCCGGGAGAGACCCCAATGTCACTGTCCCCATCACTGACCCCCCTGGGAGAGACCTCCTCACTGTCCCCCATGTCACTCTTCCTCCCCCTTGTCACACACACCCCGGGAGAGATCCCCCCTTGTTACATCCCCCCAGGAGGGACCCCCCCTTGTCACTGCCCCTCTGGGAGAGACCCCCCCCTTGTCACATCCCCCCAGGAGAGACCTCCCCGGTCACTGCCCCCCGGGAGAGACCCCCCTTGTCACATCCCCCAGGAGAGACCCTCATGTCCTTGTCGCCTAATGACACTGTCCCCATCACTGACCCCCTGGGAGAGACCCTCCCTCACTTTCCCCCATGTCACTCTTCTCCCCCTGGGAGAGACCCCCCCCTTGTCACACATCCCCTGGGAGAGACCTACCCCCTTGTCACATCTCCCCAGGAGAGACCCTCATGTCATTGCCTCCCTGGGAGAGGCCCTCTAATGTCACTGTCCCCATCACTGATCCCCCTGGGAAAGACCTCTCTCACCGTCCCCCATGTCACTCTTCTCTCCCCGAGGAAAGACTCCATTGTCACTGCCCTCCCCCCAAGGCGAGACTCCCATGTCATTGCCCCCCCCTCCCTGGCCAGGGAGACACCCCTCATGTTACTCCCCCTGACAGGGAGAGGCCCCCCTTGTCACTGTCCCTTACCCCTCTGGGAAACATGGCTCATGTCACTGCTCCCCTGGGAGAGCCCCCCCGTCACATCCCCCCAGAAGAAACCCCCCCATGTCACTGCCCCCATCACTGACCCCCCGGGAGAGACCCCCATGTTACTGCCCCCCCATGGAGGCAACCCCCATCACTGACCCCCTGGGAGAGACCTCCCTCACTGTCCCCCATGTCACTCTTCCCCCCCCAAGGAGAGAGAGTCCCCCATGCCAATTCTCCCCCATTCCAGAGAAAAGAGGTCTACTGTATATCACTGCCAGGGCCGGCTCTAGCCATTTCGCCGCCTCAAGCACGGCGGCACACCGCGGGGGGATGCTCTGCCGCTTGCCGGTCCCGCGGCTCCGGTGGACCTCCCGCGGGACCTGCGGACCCTCCGTAGGGACGCCTGTGGGAGGTCCAGCGGAGCCACCTGCCACCCTCCCGGCAACCGGCAGAGCGCCCCCTGCGGCATGCTGCCCCAAGCACGCGCTTGGCGCGCTGGGGTCTGGAGCCGGCCCTGATCACTGCCCCCCTCCTTCCAGGGAGAGAGATCCTCATTTCATTGCATGGTCTTCTGGCAACTGCCTCTGCTTCACAGATAGACTCCTCCCCCCCCCATGTCATTCTGTATGGGTGGGTGCTGCAAGAGCTCTCCTGATGTCACTGGCTCCCTGGAGACAGACATCTCCATACCACTTCACCCCCAGAGACATCAGCTCTGTTCCCATGTCACTGCTCCCTCAAGAGCCACCCTCAGCACTGAGAAGCCTTCTGCTGTCCCTCCTACAGCTCCCCTATCCCTGACCCTCCAGGTGGGAGAAGAAGGGAGAGGCTTGGTGGAGAGCTAGGCCTCTGAGGTAAATTAATCAGGGAGTTGAATCCTGTGAGTCCCAGGCCCTGGCAGATTTTATTCTCTCACCCAGTGTTCATCATTATGTGTTCCAGGAAAGATCTTTCATGCTGCATATCTCCAAGCAGTGTAGCGCGACAGGCCTTAATGGAGGTGACATTGTAGAACTAGGAACAGCGAGACAGGGCATAATGGGCCAAGGGCCTGCAGAAAAGGGGAGAGCTAGAAATCAGGGCATTGATCAAGCAATTTCACATTTGACACAAATTCAAGGAAGGGAGAATGGTATTTAGCTAGGCGAAGGGAAAAGTTTTAAGCTTACATTTGAAGAAGAAACTTGATTGGATTGGCTCAGAGGGAGAAAGTGCCAGGTAAACAGGCAGCAAAAACAAAAGAGCATAAAACCTTCCCCCAGTTTGGTGAATGAAGCGGAAAGAGAGGAAGCCAAGATTAGAGGAGTAGGGTGTGTTTATATGGGGAATAAGGTGGATGTGGACCCAGAGCAGATTGAAGAGAGAGTCAGTCAAGCATGCCAGACACCAAGATGGCAGTTTTATATTGCATTCAGAAATGGAGAGGAAGCCATGGTTGGTGATTGAGAGGGGAGGATGGATAGGAAGGAACAGTTTAGGCAGATAGTGAAGGGTGATGTATGACAGGGGGAATATTAATAAATATAGTTAGTGAAGATTTTTTCTTCTCTAGGTTCTCAACAAACATTTCTGCAAATCATGGTTCCATGGTCAATGCCATCATATCAAAATGGAAATCAGGTACTAGTGCTTATAATTAAGAAATTTAATTATTAAAAAATTATGGACTCGAATATAATAATTTTGCTTAGCTGAAGGTACAACTAGAAATCCCTCCGTGCACAAATTCTTGTGGATTTTATAATTTCTGTGTACCATCATTAAATATTGTACAGTCAACCCTCTTGATATACTGACCTAGATATGGCAAAGTGCTTGAGCGTTTAAACTTTGAGATTTAAAGGGAAGCTGCAAATGTCTTGTACAACATTTTAAAAAAAGTTTCAGCTTCCAAAATCTTACAGGTATTGGCTTGAAATTTACTGGCAGTCTTAGTCTTGTCAAATGCAAAGTAAATGCTCAGTGAAGGAATAATTTAAATTATTTGCATGTATTGCAGTGTTTTAAATTAATTTAATGTCTCAGGAGAAAGATCCCCGTGGTTCATTGTGAATACCTCATTGAAATCATTTGCTCAGAATTCAGCTCCAGTCAAAAAAACAAATAAAGTGTATATAAATAATGGGATAGAAATAATACTGAAAATATTATCCAATTACACAAATTGATACCACACTCTCCCATGGAATATTGCATTCAGTTCTAGACACCTTGTCTCTGAAAAGTGTTACAGAAATAGAAGAGGACTCGAGTTGGGCAACAAAACAATTTGACACATGGGAAAATTTCTGTATGAGGAGAGATTAGGTGAATTCAGTTGAGAAGGAAGAGGAACAAGAGAGGACATCATGATGATGATGATTATATGTATAAAATAAGAGCAAGCACAATGAAATATTCAATGGAAATGAAAGGCAACATATGTGTGATTGATGAAAGGAAGTAAAAGTTCTTCTTCGAGTGATTGCTCATATCCATTCCAGTTAGGTGTGCGCGCCGTGCGTGCACGTTCGTCGGAAACTTTTTACCCTAGCAACTCCAGTGGGCCGGCAGGTCGCCCCCTAGAGTGGCACTGCCATGGCGCTTGATATATACCCCTGCCAGCCCACCCGCTCCTCAGTTCCTTCTTACTGCCGTGTCGGTCGTTGGAACTGTGGAGCATGGCATTGCTGTCCTCCACGTCCCTAGCTCTCCTTCGTTTTACAGTTCATAGTTGTGGTTAGCAGTAAACAGTTGTTAAGTATAGATAGTTAATTAGTGTATTGTAAATAGTTGTAAATATTTGTTAGCGGGTTTGGGCCGCAGCCCTTCCTGGCACCTGGCACCGGGCCCATGCCTGGTTCGCCGGGCTTCAAACAATGCGCGGCCTGTAAGAAGCCCATGCCGACCAGCGATCCCCACGACGCATGCCTAAAGTGCCTGGGGGAATCGCACATCTCGGACAAGTGCCGCATTTGCAAGGCTTTTAAGCCTAGGACAAAAAAGGAGAGAGACCAGAGGTTGAGGACTCTCCTTATGGAAGCGGCACTCAACCCAGCAGCTTCGCAGATCGTCACCTCTATACCGGCACCGGACCGCGCCGGCACCGGAAAGACACCCTGGCACCGTCCTTCCCTGGCACCGGGACCCGAAGCAAGGCCCTCGAAGTCTGCGACTCCATCCAGGCAGACTCGAGTGGACCGCCCGGCACCTACCTCGGCCGCGGCACCACCGGCAGGGATCCCTTCGACTCCGGGCCCGGAGGGTCCGTCGAATCCAGTCCCTCCTAGCTCCCCCATAAGATCTGGGGTTGAGCTATTGGTCCCATCGACGCTGGAGACCTTTGCTTCGGCACGGGACCTAATCGCTCTTACAGAGCCAACTCAGCCTCCACCCCCGGTACCCCCGGTGCGGGTTGTGTCCAGAGGCAAGCCGATGATGAGAGTGCCGTCTCGGGACTCACATTCGCTGTCGAGGCCCCGTCACCGTGGACGCTCCCGATCCCGGGGCCACTCGCAGTCCCAGCACCGCTCTCCTCAGCGGTACCGGTCGCACTTGCGGCGCCGATCATCCTCCAAACAGTCCCGGTCTGGTTCAAGTCACCAACACCGGCACCGGGACTCTAGGAGCCGTTCCCGCCGTTGATCAACTCCCCGGTCGACCTCCCGGCACCGTGCTGGTGGCAGGTCCCGGTCCCGGTCCCGATCCCGGCACCGCGTCGGTGGCAGGTCCCGGTCCCGATCCCGGCACCGAGTCGGTGGCAGGTACCGGTCCCGCTCCCGGCACCGAGTCCAAGACAGGCCCCGGTCCCGCTCCCGGCACCGGTATGACTCCTGGTACCGGTCCCCGGCATCGAGAACATTTTCGGCGTCAGGACGAAGGGATTCCTACCAGCCGCGTTCGGCCCCTCCATGGCCTTCCAGACAGCCGTCTGTGTTGTCACAGGCGGACAGTGTTTATGCACTGGACACAGACAGGCACGCAGCCCTTTTTCAAGACCCTCCTCAACAGGACCAGGGGCCGCAGCAGTGGGGGTTCTGGATATCCTGGGCATACCACCAAGCCCAGGGCCCCCAACAGCTTCCTCCTAGGCCAGCGATGACTGAGCACAGGGCGCCGGAGGCATCGCTGTCTCGCCCCCCTCCCTCTCCGGACGAGGAGGACAGGTCCAAACAGCAGGACCCTGAGCTCCCTCCGGAGTCAGAGGCGCGGGCTCAGACAGACCCCCCTATGGACACTCTCTTGCCAGGGGTCTCCTCATCGTCTTCTCCCGATGAGGCTGTGGCAGGCACTTCTTCCACCAGCCCTCCCCCACTCGACCTCAGGGCGCACCAGGACCTCCTCAGGCGCGTAGCGCAGAACTTAAACCTACAAGCTGAGGAGGTCTCCGAGATCGAAGATCCCATGGTGAGCATCCTCTCCTCAGATGATCCCACCAGGATCGCCCTGCCCTTCATTCGGACTATCCAGGCCAACGCCAATACGATCTGGCAATCACCGGCCTCCATCCCCCCTGCTGCACGAGGCGTGGAGCGGAAGTACATGGCCCCCTCCAGGGGCTATGAGTACCTCCATGTTCACCTGACGCTGTCCTCCCTCATCGTGCAGTCGGTGAACGAGAGGGAGCGTCATGGACCAGAGGTCCCAGCTCCCAAGTCCAAGGAGGTCAGGCATATGGACCACCTCGGCCGCAAGGTCTATTTGGTGGGGGCCCTTCAGCTCAGGATTTCCAATCAGCAAGCCCTCCTTAGCCGCTACGCCTTTAACTCTTGGCTGGCAGCGGATAAGTTTAAAGAGCTGTTACCACAGGAGGCGCGTCAAGAATTTGCGGCAATTCTTGACGAGGGGAAGAAGGTCGCAAGAACCTCGTTGCAGGCCTCTTTGGACGCAGCAGACTCGGCCGCTTGTACCCTCGCCTCAGGGGTTACAATGCGCCGCATCTCCTGGCTTCAGGTTTCTGGCCTTCCACCAGAGCTCCAATATACCATCCAGGACCTCCCGTTCGAAGGCCAGGGCCTGTTCTCGGAGAAGACAGACCCCAGACTAAAAAGTCTGAAGGACAATCGGGTCATCATGCGCTCCCTTGGGATGCACACACCCGGGACACAACGCAGACCCTTCCGACCGCAACAGCAGCAGCAGCGCCAGCCATACCCCCAGTTCCGCCAGCGGCAGGACCTCAATAGGCGCCGCGGCAGAAATGGCAGTCGCAGACAGTTGGGGAACCAAGGGGGGCAGAACCAGAGCTCCTCCAAAGCCCCACCTGGACCCAAACCTTTGTTTTGAAGGTGCGCCCGAGGGCGCAGTACCAGTTTCCCCCACGGATCCTTCCCCCCGTTTTCCAACCGCCTTTCGTTTTTCCTCCAGACGTGGACCCAAATAACATCCGACCGCTGGATCTTACGCACTGTGCAGATGGGATACCGTCTGCAATATACGTCTTTCCCTCCCTCCCACCCCCCACCCTCGTCCCTCTTCAAGGACCCCTCTCACGGGCAATTCCTCCGCCAGGAGGTGCAGACGCTCCTCGACAAAGGAGCCATAGAGGCGGTTCCGGAGAACGAGAAGGGCAAGGGGTTTTATTCCCGCTACTTCCTCATCCCCAAGGCCAAGGGAGGCCTCAGACCTATCCTCGACCTGCGCGAACTCAACAAACATCTGGTGAAGTTGAAGTTCCGCATGGTATCCCTGGGACCATTATCCCATCTCTGGATCCTGGAGACTGGTACGCCGCCCTCGACATGCAGGACGCTTACTTTCATATCACCATATTGCCACAGCACAGACGTTTCCTTCGGTTCGTGGTCGACCGCCATCATTACCAATTCGCGGTCCTCCTGTTTGGCCCCTCTACGGCCCCGAGGGTATTCACCAAATGCATGGCTGTCGTTGTCGCACATCTTCAGTGCAGTCGCATTCACATGTTCCCTTACCTCGATGATTGGCTGATTCGGGGCACATCAGAGCTGCAGGTCCGCAGCCACGTCCGCAGGATCACCAGCCTCTTTACTACCTTGGGCCTCATTATCAACGTGGACAAGTCCACTCTGCTCTCCACGCAGAGGATAGAGTTCATCGGGGCCATTCTGGACTCCACCTTGGCCAGGGCCCTTCTGCCGTTGCCCAGGTTCCAGTCGCTGTCGACCATCATTCAGCGCTTGCAGGCGGCTCCCCTGACCTCTGCAAGGACATGTCTAACCCTCTTAGGCCACATGGTGGCCTGCACATTTGTGACAGGTTATGCGTGGCTCCGCATGAGGCCCCTCCAATCTTGGCTCATCGCGCAGTACCAGCCGGCCAGACATTCGCTGGACATGCTTGTCACCATCCCCCACGGGGTATTGGATTCCCTCCGCTGGTGGCTAGACCAGTCCGTCGTGTGTGCGGGGCTCCCGTTTCATCCGCCCCAGCCCTCGGTGTCCCTAACAATGGATGCCTCAGATCTCGGCTGGGGAGCCCACCTGGGAACCCTGAGGACACAGGGCCTGTGGTCCCCGCAGGAGGTGGATCTACACATCAACATGCGGGAGTTGAGAGCGGTCCGTCTTGCTTGTCAAACATTCTCTCATCAGCTTCGAGGTCGTTGTGTCGCGGTGTTCACCAACAACATGACGACCATGTACTATATCAACAAGCAGGGCGGCACCAGATCCTCTCCCCTATGTCAGGAGGCGATGCGGCTCTGGGACTTTTGTATAGCCCACTCCATTCACCTCACGGCTTCCTTCCTCCCCGGAGTACGGAACACGCTGGCGGACCGCCTGAGCAGATCCTTCCTCTCGCACGAGTGGGCCCTTCGCCCGGACGTCGCCCTCTCGCTCTTCCAGAGGTGGGGTTGTCCCTGCATGGACCTCTTCGCGTCCAGGGGGAACAGGAAATGCCAGGCGTTCTGCTCCTTTCAGGGCCGGGAACCCGGGTCTATAGCGGACGCCTTCCTTATCCCGTGGTCGACCCACTTGTTCTATGCATTCCCTCCATTCCCACTGGTCCACAAGGTCCTTCTGAAGGTGCGCAGGGACAGGGCCCGTGTGATTATGGTAGCTCTGGCGTGGCCCAGGCAACATTGGTACCCCATGTTGCTGGACCTGGCCATAGCCAACCCAGTCCCCCTGCCCCTTCACCCGGACCTGATCACCCAGGACCACGGCAGTCTCTGTCACCCGGACCTCCAGTCGCTGCACCTGACGGCGTGGCTCCTGTGTGGCCGACCAGATCCGAGTTACGCTGCTCTACCCCGGTACGTGAGATACTGCTGGGCAGCAGGAAGCCTTCCACCATAGCGATGTACTCGGCCAAGTGGAAGCGTTTCTCCTGTTGGTGCATGGAGAGGGGTTTCCTCCCTATGGAAGTTTCGGTCGCCAATATTTTGGACTACATTTGGTCCCTCAAGCAACAGGGCCTGGCGATATCGTCCCTTCGGGTTCACCTGGCGGCTATCTCCACCTTTCATCCGGGTGGAGATGGCCGTTCGGTTTTCTCTCACCCGACGGTGACTAGATTCCTGAAGGGGCTGGAATGCCTATACCCCAGCGTCCGACCCCCTGCCCCTACCTGGGATCTCAACCTGGTTCTGGCTCAGCTCATGGGGCCCCCCTTTGAGCCGCTAGCAACTTGCTCCCTGCTCTATCTTTCCTGGAATACTGCCTTTCTAGTAGCCATCACCTCAGCTAGACGGGTGTCGGAACTCCGGGCCCTCACGTTAGATCCCCCGTATACGGTCTTCTATAAAGATAAGGTACAGCTGAGACCGCACCCTGCCTTTCTCCCCAAGGTGGTCTCAGCCTTTCACATCAACCAGGAGATCTTTCTCCCCGTCTTTTTCCCAAAGCCTCATTCGTCACGCAGGGAGCAACAACTCCACTCGCTTGATGTCCGTCGGGCTCTCGCGTTTTATGTGGACGGGACCAAACCGTTCCGCAAATCCCCCCAGCTTTTCGTGGCAGTAGCGGACCACATTAAGGGGCTTCCCATTTCCTCGCAGAGGTTATCCTCGTGGGTAACGTCCTGTATCAGGACCTGCTATGACTTGGCTCATGTTCCTACGGGCCGTGTGACTGCGCACTCTACCAGGGTGCAGGCGTCGTCGCTGGCTTTCCTCGCCCGTGTGCCCATCCAAGAGATCTGTCGGGCAGCGACCTGGTCATTGGTCCACACCTTTGCTTCCCATTACGCCCTGGTCCAGCAGTCCAGAGATGACGCGGCCTTCGGCTCTGCAGTGCTCCATGCTGCGACTTCTCACTCCGACCTCACCGCCTAGGTAAGGCTTGGGATTCACCTAACTGGAATGGATATGAGCAATCACTCGAAGAAGAAAAGACGGTTAGTCACCTTTGTAACTGTTGTTCTTCGAGATGTGTTGCTCACATCCATTCCACACCCGCCCTCCTTCCCCACTGTCGGAGTAGCCGGCAAGAAGGAACTGAGGAGCGGGTGGGCCGGCAGGGGTATATATCAAGCGCCATGGCGGCGCCATTCTAGGGGGCGACCTGCTGGCCCACTGGAGTTGCTAGGGTAAAAAGTTTCCAACGAACGTGCACGCGCGGCACGCACACCTAACTGGAATGGATATGAGCAACACATCTCGAAGAACAACAGTTACAAAGGTGAGTAACCATCTTTTTTATTGGATAACATAATTTTTATAAGGGATATAAACCTTTCTTATTCAGGTTATAATCCAAACACTAATGAAAGGGGATTAGGAATACATTTAATTTATGAGCAGGTTATTCCATAATGGTCCACTATACTTCTTGTACCTGCCTTTGATATATCTAGTACAAGCTATTGCTGGAGATAGGATAATAGACTAGACTACGACTGGTGTAAACCATTATGGCAATTCTTATGTAAATAATTTGCACATAAAGTTACTTGTCTTTTAAAGTCTAATAATTTTTATTGATGATTGTATTTAATTATTTTTAAATGGTTTTACAGTCACTTTTGTGATAGCTGTACATCATGATATTATGAACCCTGGTGGGTTTTTGCTAACTTGCACTATCAGTATAATTATTTGGCTCCCATGAAAATAACTTCCTATTCTATATCACTTTGTATAGAAATTTTATTGCCATATAAAATATTCTTGTAAACTATATAGTGTACACTGATATGTGATTTTTCCCCTGTGGTAATTGGAGCAGGATTTCACGTTGTTTATTAATAGTAAATACATATTTTGAATTATGTTGTTTTTCCTTTTAACATTTTCTCCTTCTCCTTAGCTGTGGTTGCTTATAGACAAGGAGCTTTTAAAAGGAACATATGATTCAGTTTAAGAAAGCAAAGATTGAGTTGCTCTACACAGCGCAGAGCTTTGGAAGGGCACAGCACAGTATGTTCTTCTTCGAGTGCTTGCTCATATCCATTCCAGTTAGATTAGGTGTGCGCGTGCCGCGTGCACGTTCGTCGGAAGACTTTTACCCTAGCAACACTCGGTGGGCCGGCAGGGCACCACCTGGAGTGGCACCGCTGTGGCGCTTGATATATACCCCTGCCGGCCCATCCGTCCCTCAGTTCCTTCTTACCGCCCGTGTTGGTCGTTGGAACAGTGGAGTGCAGCTTAGCTGATCTCCACCTCCCTAGCTATTTGCTCGTTTATATAGTTATTGTGTACATAGTTCAATTTTCTATAGTTCTAGTTAACTTTGTTTTAGTAGTTATTGTAGTAGTTTTTGTATATAGTTAAAGGGGATCGGGGCTTAGCCCCTTCTCCTCACCCGGTACCGGGGCCCATGCCCGGTTCACTGGGCTTCAGACCCTGTGCAGCCTGTCATAGGCCGATGCCCACAGGAGACCCGCACGACTCCTGTTTAAAGTGCTTGGGCGAATCCCACCTCGCGGACAAGTGCCGAATTTACAAGGCTTTCAAGCCCCGGACAAAAAAGGAACGGGACATTCGCCTGAAGCAACTTTTGATGGAGGCAACTCTAACTCCTCCATCTTTGGCACCGTCTGCGGCACCGGGGACAAGTGCCTCCTCCGTACTGGAACGCACGGCTACAGTAAAGGCTCCTCGGTACCAGCCTTCACCGGCCCAAGCTTCTGCCCGGCACCGCTCACTCTCCCCAAGGAGCAAGAGGCATAAGACTCCTGTGGCCCCTGTATCTACGCTGCAGACAGAGCGTACTGCCAAGTCGGACCGCCCGGCACTGCCAACTGCCGCGGCACCGCAGACCTCTGCACCGTTGATTCCGGTTTCAGAAGAGCCGTTGAGTCCGGTGCCTATCAGCTCCCCGGCACATGCTGTGGTCGAGCTTGTCGTGCCCTCTACGCCAGAGACTTTCTCCACAGCACAAGAACTGATTGCCTTGACGGAGCCAGAGCTGCCTCAACCCCCGACACCGCTGGTGCGGGTTGTTCAGTCATTGGGCAAGCCTGCCATGATGAGGCCATCTTCACCTGGTACCATCGAACGTCGCCAGTCACGATCCAGGTCCCGCAGGCACTCTCGGTCCCGCCATCGATCCCGATCCCGACGCCGCTCGCAGTCCTGGTACCGCTCTCCATCTCAGTACCAGTCGTACTCGCGGCACCATTCGAGATCCTGGTCGCTGTCTCGGTACTCTCGGCACCAGTGCAGATCCCGGCACCGCCGTACCTCTCGCAGCCAATCTCGACATGGAGATTCAAGGCACCGGTCAACCTCCCGGCACCGCACTGGTCGCATGTCCCGGTCCCACTCTGAGCACCGATACGACTCCCGGTACCGTTCTCCAGTACCGCGTAGAGAAGGATCGACTGGACGCAGAGACCTGATCCAATCGGCCTCAGCTCCCCCGTGGCCTTCTCGTCACCCATCCGCCTCATCCCATGCGGACAGTGCTTCCTATGGGGATTCGGAGACGCGTGCCCATGGCCCAGACCACGGACCTCATCAGTGGTCCTTTTGGACACCTTGGGCTTATCATCAAGCCCAAGGCGAACTGGCTGGCCCATCACGCTCCAGTCACTCAGAGTACCGCGTGCCAGAGGCCACTGTAAGCAGACCTCCCCCGGCTGGTACAGAGGAAACCAGTACCCATGCACCGGAACCACATGATCTTACGGCTCCGGAGGTCCCCCAGGATCAGGAGTCAGTGCAGGACCCACTCGTCCCTGGGCTGTCATCCTCTTCTTCTCTGGATGAGGCAGTAGCCCGAACATCATCGTCGGTCCCACCTCCGATTGACCTCAGGTCACACCAGGACCTTCTGCGGCATGTTGCCCAGAATATTAACTTACCGGTAGAGGAAGTTCCAGAGGTGGAGGACCCGGTGATAAGCATTTTGTCTGCGGAGACACCAATCAGAGTGGCTCTCCCCTTCATCCATTCGATCTAGGCTAGAGCAGACACCATCTGGCAATTCCCAGCATCCATCCCACCCACAGCCAGAGGGGTCGAACGGAAGTACATGGTGCCCTCCAAGGGGTATGAGTACCTCTGTGTGCACTCCCCTCCCTGTTCATTGGTTGTACAGTCTGTCAATGAATGGGAGCGCCACTGCCAACAAGCTCCTGTGCCTAAATCTAGGGAGGCCAGGCGAATGGATTTGTTGGGACGGAAAATCTATTCTGCGGGAAGCCTCCAACTCAGGGTTGCGAACCAACAAGCCCTCCTGAGTAGGTACAACTATAACACCTGGGAGGCGGTAGGGAAGTTTACAGAGTTGGTCCTGCAGGACTTCTGCCAGGAATTTACAGCAGTCCTGGAAGAGGGGAAGAGAGTTGCGCGGACCTCCCTACAGGCCTCGCTAGATGCCGCCGACTCGGCAGCTAGAACGGTCGCCTCTGGAATAGCCATGCAACGTATATCATGGTTGCAAGTGTCCGGCCTGCCACCTGAACTTCAATATACCATACAAGACTTGCCATTTGATGGACAGGGCTTGTTCTCACAAAAGACGGACCCCAGACTGCAGAGTCTAAAGGACAACCGCGTAATTATGCGTTCGCTGGGAATGCATATGCCTCAGACTCAAAGACGGTCATTCCGCTCCCAACCTCAGCGCCCTTACCCCCCACCTAGGCCAAGGCAAGACTTCGCCAGAAGACGAGGTCGTACCAACCACAGACGTCAGTCTGGACCTCAAGGGGATAACAATTCTGGTCCCACCAAACCAACGCGGGACCTAAATCAAACTTTTGAGGGTGCGCCCTAGAGCAGAGTACCAATTGCCTCCCAGGATCCCTTTCAGTTCTACAACTGCCTTTCCCCGTTCCTCCCTGCGTGGTCCCAGTTAACTTCAGATCTTTGGGTCCTACACACGGTGGAGCTTGGATACCATCTTCAGTTTGTTTTACCCCCTCCCACCGCCCCTCCTTGTCCCTCTTCAGGGACCCCTCTCACGAGCAACTCCTCCTCCAGGAGGTCCGGAGGCTCCTTTCAATCGGAGCTATAGAGGAGGTACCGGAGGAATTAAGGGGCAAGGGGTTTTATTCCCGATATTTCCTAATCCCCAAGGCAAAAGAGGGCCTCCGGCCTATCCTAGACCTGCGAGGACTGAACAAATTCATCAAAAAGTTCAAGTTCCGCGTGGTATCCCTGGGAACCATCATTCCTTCCCTGGATCCCGGAGATTGGTATGCCGCTCTCAACATGAAGGATGCATATTTCCACATTTCAATTTACCCCCTGCACAGACGGTATCTGTGCTTTGTGGTGAATCATCAACACTATCAGTTTACGGTCCTTCCCTTTGGCCTCTCCTCGCCCCTCGGGCCTTCTCGAAGTGTATGGCAGTCGTCGCAGCTTCCTCTGTCGTCGTCAAATACATGTCTTCCCATACCTCAGTGACTGGCTTATTCGAGGGACTCTGAGGCACAAGTCATCAGCCATGTGACCATCATCAAGGACCTGTTCACGCGTCTAGGCCTGATAATCAATTTGGAGAAGTCCACTCTGGTGCCTGCGCAGAGGATAGAGTTTATTGGGGCCATGCTGGACTCCAACCTTGCGACGGTCAGTTTACCCCCACATCATTTTCAGGCTATAGTCTCCCTTGTACAAAGACTTCAGAGCTTTCCAACAACCTCTGCTCGCACTTGCCTTGGCCTCCTCGGTCACATGGCTGCATGCACATTCGTCACAAAGCACGCCAGACTGCGAATGCGTTCTCTACCTTTGTAACTGTTGTTCTTCGAGATGTGTTGCTCATATCCATTCCAAAACCGCCCTCCTTCCCCACTGTTGGAGTAGCTGGCAAGAAGGAACTGAGGGACGGATGGGCCGGCAAGGGTATATATCAAGCGCCATAGCGGTGCCACTCCAAGGGGTGCCCTGCCAGCCCACCGAGTGTTGCTAGGGTAAAAGTCTTCCGACCAAAGTGCACGCGGCGCGCACACACCTAACCTAACTGGAATGGCTATGAGCAAGACATCTCGAAGAACAACAGTTACAAAGGTGAGTAACCGTCTTTTTTAGTAGATGTCAAGAAGGGCCAACCGTGGTCTGGTGTATTTTAATCTCAATTTGTCCATTTCTCTTGAGAAACTTCTTCATTGAGCACTTTAAATTTATGTTCATGTTTAGTAGATGCAGAATTATTGAGCTATTTAAAATACTTTGTTAGTAAATCCCTTTTTTTCTCTGTCATTCTGGATGCATTAGAACCAGGTGTCCTATGTTATTACAATAGAAGAGAGGTCATATACCCTTCACCTGAAGCAACAGTAAGTGATTGACTTTCTTCCTCACCCTTTGGCTGGGTACTGTGTGATCTGTTATTATAAATGTTTCAAATAAATCCTGTCAGGTATTGGATGACTTGTTTTTAACTTCCCTTTGTTTTCCAGTCTTTGGTTATTATTTTTTGTCTGTAAAAGTCCAAACTTATACTTCTCCATCTTGTTGCTTTAGCCTGTTATTCTTATTATTATGCACTGACAATTGATAAGTAGGAAATACCCTTACAGATCCTTGAGTTTCAAGACTTAAGGAGAAGATTGAGAAGCTGACTGGCAAACAGAAAATGAATTTGGAATCCTCAGAAAGGTTTGTAGCTGTGTATCTTGAAGGCTGATCATTACTGTCACCCCATCTAACTCAACAATTTTCCAGTCGGAAAGAAAACATAAAACATTAAATTGTGACTCAAGAAACTGAACTAAAGGGTGGAAAAAAATCATTGCAACATGCTAAATTAAGTATGAGTGCTCTTTAATTTTTCAGGAATGTATAATACTTATTTTGGAATTCAAACTTTTTTCTTTTCTTTTTTTAAATAGAGTTTTTTTACCGAATAATTTCAGGGTGTATACTTACAGCCAAGAGGGGTCTGTTCATTCTAATTTCCCACATATTAAGGTAAGATTTATATACTGTATCTTGCAGGTTTAGCTTTTTGAAAATAGACTCGCTGTTAGAAATACTCTCTGGGGATTTTACTTATATTTTTAAGTATTAAAATGACCCTCCTGTTGGAAAGTACCTTAGACTTTTCTTATTTATTGCTAATTCTGTTATGAGCTTCTTCAATGAAAGGTACAAATATCCATTAGAATTACTAAGAGTAAAAATTATTATTTTCAAATTTAGAACTGTATTAAATTAATAGCCTTATCAAGAAAGCGTCTGTGGTAAGGGCACTACAACAGAGTTTTAGAGTGGGATTTTCTAAAGCTGTTAGTGTTGACCTAACTTTGTTCCCATTAAAGTTAGTTGGAGTGGAGTGGAGTGCCAGTGCTGAACATTTTTGAAACTCATAAAATCAATAGCCTAATTGTGAAGATCTCAATTATATGTAAAATCAAAAGAAAAACATAGATGTAAAAGGAATATGAATTTCTTACAATCCTGAGCATTTCAGTATAGATAATATTAGCTTATTATCCATAAACTGTTCTCCCCAAATCCCCAAAGTAGGATTTAATCTGCAGTTAATGGCAATGGCAGATGCTAGTTTCAGAAGAGCAATGCACCCTAAGCTTTTCTCTTTAATATTTTCGACAGGCTTACAGTACCTTCTCAGAGTACTTGCTCATAGTACTGGAATATTGGAGAGGAAGGATGGTCCAATGATTAGGGCGCTAGTCTAGGACTTGGCAGACCTGGTTTCAAGTCTCTCGTCAGCGCAGGCTTCATGTGTGGCTTTGGGCAGGTTACTTAGTCTCTGTGTGCCTCAATTCTCCATCTGTAAAATGAGGATAATAGAACTTCCTTACCTCACAAGCATAAGGTGACCAGATAGCAAGTGCAAAAAATCAGGATGCGGGTGGGGGATAATAGGCACCTATATAAGACAAAGCCCCAAATATCGGGACTGTCCCTATAAAATCGGGACATCTGGTCACCCTACATGAGTGCCATGAAGATAAATATATTGAGGTGCTCAGATACTGTGGTGATGGAGGTCATGCAAGTACCTAAGATAAATAGATATAGTCCCCGAAGAGTGCAGTTCAGTAGAGGGAACAGTACTGGGTTTACACTGGCTCTGCTCCCACTCAGCCTCTTCCCCCGAGACCCCTCCGACTGCTTCTTCTTTTCCACCCCTCCCCTACCCACTGCTTGCTCCTCTGCCCCCCTTCTTTTCTGCTCCCTCCCCTCTGTGTCTGAGTGGTGGGCGGTGCCTTGAGGGAAGAAGCAGAGCAGGGCTGGGGCCTTGGAGCAGAGGATGGGCTAAGTGCGGGGTAGGGTCCACAAAAGTTTAATTTGGCCCTGAGAGGAGTACAAAGACAGAAAAGTTGATCATTTCGAGTTTTCCAATTCACTCACATCTACTCACGTTTACAGACTGTGGTCCCCTTGTCCCCATATACTCTGAATCTTTTCATTGGGAGCATATCCTTTAAAGTTAGAGTGACAGCATAACCTAAATAATTATGGATGTGCACTGCCTCAACATTTCAATACTAAAATGATTTCCAGCTCTTGGATAGTGAACTCCCCTTACTGATAAGTAAGCCATTAATTTTTCTTGAATTATTTTTTCTAGCGTGATTGTTTCTACAAAGGATATATTGCAGGTTTTCCAAATTCACTTGTGACACTCAGCACCTGTTCTGGACTTAGGTAATGACATCATTTTTATTTAAATACAGAAATTAAATAATGCAGAAGGTTTTTTTGCATTTACAGTATCTGTTGCCTTTCAGACTGACTGTAGTTTCATTCAAACTATTATAACTTCACATAATTTTGGCTTTTTCAGAGGGATACTGCAGTTAAAGAATGTCAGCTATGGAATTGAACCTTTGGACTCTACACCTGGATTTCAGCATCTAGTTTATCAAATATGGAATGAAAATATAGAGAGTCTGCTTTTGGTAGAAAATGATTCTGTTATATGGAGTGAAGGGATGACACGAAAGCTGGATACAGGAATAAAAGTAGGTGCTGGTTGGTTTGCTTTGCAGAGAAAATGTTTAATATGTTAGTATCTGATCTACTTTAAAATTACTACACTAAGTATTTTTACCCAAATTCTTTTCTCAGTTACGCTTGTATATCTTCAATAAGTTTGTGGGGTTGTGTGGATGTTATTGAGGGCAGAATTTATCTGTTTGTGTTTTGTCTGGAAGTCAGGGCAGAGCCACTACACTGTGGTGATTTTGGTTTATTCAGTATGTCTGATACTCAGACACTGGACAACTCAGTTATGGTCAGAACAATATTTTACCTCTTTTGGTTGGGTATTGTGATATCATACATTATCTTCCTGGACAGTGGATTGAAGCATGGGGCTGCTACATGGCAAGTAGAAGCCGTTACTTTATTAGGAAAGAATGTAGCTGGGAAGCAATGATTCTTGGATGCTTGTGGGAATGTGATCCAGTACCCTGAACTGGTTTGAGAGGTCATGATGTCTTATGTCACCACCTTGCTCATAGATGTAATATTACTAAAGGGGATAGTCCCATCTTGATGAGGAGGGCTTTCTGCACACAAGTCCAATAACAACAGGTGAGACAGCATAGCTGAGGCCTCACATATTGGGCTGAGGATTAGACTCCTAAATATCCTCGCTGGATCCTCATTCTAACAATCAGCACCTGAAAATTGGTAGTTCTAGATTTAAATAGCAAGTCTAAGTCCACGTACATATGTAGACAGTCTCCTTTGATATTTTTGGATCTCTACCTACCACTTTCACTTCTCAACATTAATGCCCCTACACGACTGGTTAGGAGAAGTGTTTTCAGCCATGCCCTCAGAGAACAACATAGCTTTGTCTCTTCAGACTTTTTATGTGCTGATCCAAATTACTAGGTCAAATTGGGAACTAAGGTGAGAAATTAAATGTTGCTAGTGCCAGTGACTTGACAGTGCAGTGTGCATGGCAGGACACCTAACTATCCCACCAGAGAGAGAGTTGTGGATCTAGGCCAGATGGGATCAGATTCCGTACAGAAGTTTAGTGTTTAAGGTCTTGACCTCACATCATTTTTCCTTTGGGCAGGGGAGAGCAGTTCAAGTAATCTTTGACTGACTGAACAAATTTGGCTCCAGAATGTCAGATTTTCATGTACGTGTTGCTTCCGTAACTTTGGTTCAAAGGTTTTGCTAGTAGTGGAGAGTGAATGTCATTATCAAAGGAATTCTCAGCTGTGAGATCACTTATTAATTTAATTTTTCCCATTACTATTCTCCTTTTTAAAAATTCTAGTAACTAAGTGAAGTCCAACTCTGTTGATGATTTTAGAATCATATACATTCCTTAATTTGTGACTTCTAAGAAGTCCAGGGCTATTTCCACAGATTGATTTAATTGTTTCTGAATTGCACTAATTAAGCTTGGGCATTGACTCTTCTTGTTTTGTGACTTCTGCTCTCTGTGTCTCATTTACACTGCTAGTAATGAGCACAAGAGGTATAATGTAGAAGTTATTTCTTAACATACTTTTTTCCTTAAGGCAAAACAGAATTTCATCAGATACTCCAGATATCTGGAAATGCATGTGATTTTGGACAAGGCTCTGGTAAGTATAAACTAATTAACCATTTATATTTCCCTATTGTATTTTCTTAATTTTTATTGCAAAAGCTGATTCCAGCTCTAGAAACTTCCTCTCTGTCTCTACCGCATATAGTAGGAGCGTGCACACTTTACAAAATGTAGATGTGGCTTCTCCCTTACCCCCACTGATGTCTTAACCATTTTGATTAATCCTGTGACAGATTCAAAAACTGATGCATATATATGACTATCTAAGGTTAATGTCCCAAGGTTGCCCCCTTGCAGAGAGAGCAGACACCTCACTTAATTGCTATATTGTTCTCTGGGCAGCCCCAGCCCTGTGGTCTGGTTCTGGGGTCTGGGTACAACCTTCTGACTGTGCCTTTAGTGAGTCCATCCCCTTTCAGGGGATATAAAACAATCCAAACAAAGGAAAATATTTACTTGCCCCCCTTCCTTGTGCAAGTGAGAGTGAAGCAGTCTTTCAAGCAGTTTCAGTTCCTGGTCCTCAGTGCAAATAAAGCTCGGGGCCAATGTTTCCTCTAAGTTTTTCCATCCATGTGTGGAATAAATTTTGTTATGTGCACCAAGGTGCATCAACAAAAAACCTAGATATAATATATATTTTTTAAAAGTTACCACAGGGATAATTACTCCAGCCAGGACAGGTTAGACATTTTAGAACTCACTCCTCAAAGAACTAAATTTGAGTGTAAGAGAGAAATAAAAATTATGAAATGCATAGACCAGTCAAAAACGCTGTGGAGATGGGGTACATGGGCAGGAGAGAGGCGGAGACAGAAATCTTGTGAGCTGGCTGCTCGGGAAGTCTTAGAGATTCTGTGCTGTCCCTTTAAGGCCCACTCACTCACCCCGAAATATAGTTCAGACCTCCGACCACAGCAACTCTCTCCTGCTCAAGTCCTGAGCCCTGTCTCCTCTCCCCTACTTTGTGGAGATAGGGGTCAGGAGAAGGGGACACCGTGACATCAACACCCTCTCTTCCCCGTCACTCTGTACAGCCAGCAGGAGGGTCACGGGAGCAGCTGCAGGAGCAACGTGGATGCAAAGCAATGGGGAGGGGGCGGGAAGAGGCACCTAAACACATGCTGCTGGATGTGCACAGCTCTGCTAATCAAGTGCATGGTACTTGAATCACTCCTGGGCGGCTGTCCAACCATGCAGCTTAGAGGGAACACAGGTCAGGGCTTAATCCTCAGGGGAATTTCAACAAAGAAAATCAGCCCAACCTATCTCCTTTCTCAGCGGGCTTAGGCAGGCAATATTCACAAACTATGGGTCAGTTAGTGACACAGGGCCTCCAGTCTGGGTGCCAGAGCCAAGGCCTGCTTGCTTCTGAGTGCCACTGCAACTGCATGGAGTTCCTCTCTTTCAAGGGCTTGTCTCCAGGCCTGACGAGCCTCACAGGTGCAACAGGTTGGGGCTGATTGTGACCACAGTGGTTCCTTTACACTTGCTTGGCTTGTGGCCCAGTGTGTATGTCATCTGCCCCACCACAATGCCACAGTACTTTTAGCCCCAGCAACAAACATTTAATGGCATCCTCCATGCTTTAGAGAGAACTATTGGGTAGTTCCTCTTTTAGAAGTTAAATACTACTGTAGTGGAGTTCTTTGGTGTTTTCCTCCCTATGAGGATGAAACACCATAACAGAGGCTCAAACTCTGTGTATACCCCAAATAAAAAAAAAATCTGTACGAGAACCAAAAAATGCCACCATGGCTAAACACCAGAGTTAGAGATGCCAGGTCACCAGGGCCATTGCTTCTCCCCACCTCTAAAGCATGTGCTGCCACACCCAGTCTTTTCAAGGAGATTTATTTCTTTAAACAGAGGTTATCAAGCAAACAGAAAATAGTCTTAACTCTATCCTTGGCCCCAGGTTTCTGGGCCACCCTTCCAAGGAGTCTCTGGCACCCCAGCTCCTAGTAGCCTCCCAGCCTCAGTCAACTCTGCTCCTCTTGGGAGCAGCAGCTGTGTGGCTGCTTCTCTGAGCCCTGACCCCTGGCTTTTTCTCCCCAGGGCTCAGCCTGTTTCAGTCCTTCCTCCATCCAGGTGCCTATTAGCATAGCAGCCCTTTATAGGCCGAGGTGTAGCCCAGCCCTCTTTAACTAGCTGGATTGGGCTCACCTGCTGTAGTCTAGGGGATCTGGGCTCAGTTTATCCACAAAGACAGGCAGTTACAGACAGAAAGACATCTTTAGAAAAGAACATAAACTCTGGCAAGTCAAGTGTAAAAATATAATTCGGCATGCCAAAAATGAATTTGAAGAGCAACTAGCGAAAGACACAAAAAGTAACAGCAGTTTTTTTTCAAGTACATCAGAAGCAGGAAGTCTGCTCAATAATCAGTGGGACCACTGGATGATTGAGGTGCTAAAGGAGCACTCGAGTAAGACAAGGCAGTTGCAGAGAAGCTAAATGGATTCTTTACATCTGTCTTCACTGCAGAGGATGTGAGAGAGATTCCCACATCTGAGCCATTCCTTTTTAGGGGATAAATAGAGGACATTTGGGAACAAATTGATAAGTGAAACAGTAATAAGTCACCAGGGCCAGATGTCAGTCACCCAAGAGTTCTGAAGGAACTCATATATGAAATTTCAGAACTACTAAATGTGGTATGTAACCTATTGTTTAAATCTGCTTCTGTACCAGATAACTCACAGATAGGCTTACTGGCCTGTAATTGTCTAACTTCAGTATGAGGTAAACTGGCTAAAACTATTGTTAAGAACAGAATTATCAGACACATAGATGAACACAGTATGTTGGGGAAGAGTCAACACTGCTTTTGTAGAGGAAAATCATGCCTCATCAATCTATTAGAATTCTTTGAGGGAGTAGAAAAGCATGTGGACATGGGTGATCCAGTCATTATAGTGTACTTGAACTTTCAGAAAGCCTTTGACAAAGTCTCTCACCAAAGGCTCTTAAGCAAAGTAGCCAGTCATGGGATAAGAGGGTCCTCTCATGAATCAGTTAACTAGTTAAAAGATAGAAACCATAGGTAAGAATAAATGGTCAGTTTTCACAGTGGAGAGAGGTAAGTAGCACGCTCCCCCAAGGATCTGTGCTGGGAACAGTGCTGTTCAGCATATTTACAGATGATCTGGAAAAAGGGGTAAATAGTGAGGTGGCAAAGTTTGCAGACTATATTAAATTACTCAGGATAGTTAAGTCGAAAGCTGGCTGTGAAAAGTTACAAATGGATCTCACAAAACTGGGAGGATGGACAACAAAATGGCAGAAGAAATTCAGTGTTGATAAATACAAAGGAATGCACATTGGAAAACATAATCCCAACTACACATACAATATGATGGCATCTAAATTAGCTGTTACCACTCAAGAAAGAGAACTTGGAGTCCTTGTGGATAGTTTTCTGATAATGTCTGCTCAATGTGCAGCAGCAGTCAAAAAAGCTAACAGAATGTTAGGAACCATTAGAAAAGGGACAATAAGACAGAAAATATCCTAACACCACTATATAAATCCATGGTATGCCCACACCTGGAATATTATGTGCAGTTTTGCTCACCCTGTCTCAAGAAAGATATTAGAATTGGAAAAAGTACAGAGAAGGGCAACAAAAATGATTAAGGGTATGGAACAGCTTCCATGTGTGACAGATTAAAAAGACTGGAACTCTTCAGCTTGAGAAAGAGACAGCTGAGGGGAGCTATAATAGAGATCTATGAAATCATGAATGATCTGGAGAAAGTGAATCAAGAAGTGTTGTTTACTCCTTACATAACACAACAACCCAGGGTCACCCAATGAAATATTAGGCAGTCTATTTAAAACATAAGGAAGTACTTCACACGATGCATAGTCAGTCTGTGGAACTCATTGTGAAGGGGTGTTGTGAAGGCCAAAAGTATAACTTGGTTAAAAAAGAATTAGGTAAGTTCCTGGAAGATAGGTCCATCAGTTAGCCCAGATGGTCAGTGACACAACCCCATGCTCTGGATGTCCATAAACCTCTGATTGCCAGAAGCTGGGACTGGATGATAAGGGATGGATCACTCGATAAATTGCCCTGTTCTGTTCATTCCCTCTGAAGCATCTGGCAATGGCCACTTCTGAAATACAGGATATTGGGCTAGCTGGACCATTGGTCTGACACATTATGGCCATTCTCATGCTCTTGTGTTGGCTGCTTTGTTCATTCTACCAAATGATCTGGGAGGAGATGATATGAAGAAAAACAGATAAAGTTTCTCTGAGAAGTGGGTGAGAATATTTTACATAAGAACATTAAGAATGGCAATACTGGGTCAGACCAAAGGTCCATCAAGCCCAGTATTCTGTCCTTTGACAGTGGCCAATGGGAGGTGTCCCAAAGGGAATGAACAGACAGGTTATCATCAAATGATCCATGCCCTGTCACCCAATCCCAGCTTCTGGCAAACAGAGGCTAGGGACACCATTTCTGCCCATCCTGGCTAATAGCCATTGATGGACCTATCTTCCATGAATCTATCTAGCTCCCTTTTGAACCCTGTTATAGTGTTGGCCTTCACAACAAGGAATTCCAGAGGTTGACAGTGGGTTGCATGAAAAAATACTTCCTTGTATTTGTTTTAAACCTGCTACCTATTAATTTCATTTGATGGCCCCTTGTTCTTGTATTATGAGAAGGAGTAAATAACACTTCTTTATTTACTTTCTCTATACTGCTTATGATTCTATAGACCTCTATCATATCCCCCTTTTAGTCGCCTCTTTTCCAAGCTGAAAAGTCCCAGTTTTGTTAATCTCTCCTCAGACGAAAGCCATTCTATACCTCTAATAATTTTTGTTGCCCTTTTCTGAACCTTTTCCAATTCCAGTGTATCTTTTTTGAGATCGGGTGACCACATCTGCACGCAGTATTCAAGGTGTGGGCGTACCATGGATTTCTATAGAGGCAATATGATATTTTCTGTCTTATTATCTATCCCTTTCTTGATTCCAACATTCTGTTCGCTTTTTTGACTGCTGCTGCACATTGAGTGGATGATTTCAGACAACTATCCACAAATGACTCCAAGATCTCTTTCTTGAGTGGTAACAGCTAATTTAGACCCCATCATTGTATACATATAGTTAGGATTATGTTTTCCAATGTGCATTACTTTGCATTTATCAACATTAAATGTCAACTGCCATTTTGTTGCCCAGTCACCCAGTTTTGTGAGATCCTTTTGTAGCTCTTCGCAGTCTGTCTGGGGCTTAACTATCTTGAGTAGTTTTGTATCATCTGCAAATTTTGCCACCTCACTGTTTACCCCTTTTCCCAGATCATTTATGAATATGTTAAATAGTACTCGTCCCAGTACAGACCTCTGGAGAACACCACTATTTACTTCTCTCCATTCTGAAAACTGACCATTTATTCTTACCCTTTTTCCCTATCTTTTAACCAGTTACCAAGCCATGAGAGAACCTTGCCTCTTATCCCATGACTACTTATTTTGCTTAAGAGCCTTTGGTGATGGCTTTCTGAAAATCTCAATACACTATATACACTGGATCTCCTTTGTCTGCATGCTTGTTGACCCCCTCAAAGAATTCTAGGAGATTGGTGAGGCAAGATTTCCCTTTACAAAAACCATTTTGACTATTTTCCAACAAATTATGTTAATCTATGTGTCTGACAATTTTGTTCTTTATGATAGTTTCAACCAATTTGCCTGGTACTGAAGTGAGGCTTACTGGCTTGTAGTTGCCAGGGTTACCTCTGGAGCCCTTTTAAAAAAAATTGGTGTCACATTAGCTATTCTCCAGTCGTTTGGTACAGAAGCTGATTTTAAACGATAAGTTACACATGACAGTTAGTAGTCCTACAATTTCACATTTGAGTTTCTTCAGAACTCTTGGGTGAACACCATCAGGTCCTGGAGACTTATTACTGTTTAGTTTATCAGTTCGTTCCAAAACCTCCTCTAATGACACCTCAATTTGGGACAGTTCCTCAGATCTGTCACCCAAAAAGAATAGCTCAGGTTTGGGAATCTCCATCACGTCCTCAACAGTGAAGACCAATGCAAAGAATTCATTTAGTTTCTCTGCAATGGCCTTATCGTCTTTGAGTGCTCCTTTAGCATCTCGATCGTCCAGTGGCCCCACAGATTACTGAGCAGGCTTCCTGCTTCTGATGTATTAAAAAAATTTTGCTATTACTTTTGGAGTCTTTGGCTAGCTGTTCTTCAAATTATTTTTTGGTCTTTCTAATTATATTTTTACACTTCATTTGCTAGAGTTTATGCTCCTTTCTATTTTCTTCATTAGGATTTATCTTCCACTTTTTAAAGGATACCTTTTTGCCTCTCACTGCTTCTTTTACTTTGTTGTTTAACCACAGTGGCTCTTTTTTGGTTCTCTTACTGTGTTTTTTAATTTGGGATATACATTTAAGATGAGCCTCTATTATGGAGTCTTTAAAAAGTTTCCACGTGGCTTGCAGGGATTTTACTTTTGGTGCCGAACCTTTTAATTTCTGTTTAACTAACCTCCTCATTTTTGTGTAATTCCCCTTTCTGAAATTAAATGCAACAGTACTGGGCCGCTGTGGAGTTTTCCCCACCACAGGGATGTTTAATGTAATTATATTATGGTCACTATTACAAAGCGGTCTAGTTATATTCACCTTTTGGACCTGATCCTGTGCTCCATTTAGGACTAAATCAAGAATTGCCTCTTCTCTTGTGGGTTTCTGGACCAGCTGCTCCAAGAAGCAGTCATTTAAGGCATCAAGAAACTTTATCTCAGCATCCCTTTCTGAGGTGATATGTACCCAGTCAATATGGGGATAGTTGAACTCCCCCACTATTATTATTGAGTTTTTTATTTTAATAACCTCTCTAATCTCCCTGAAATTAAGGCAGGTACCACAATCTGGAAATGGCACAAATAGAAAGAACTGGTTTGGACACTGCATCAGTTCCCAAGGGAAATGTTATGTTCAAAGAAACATTGCACAGCAGTGATGTGTTGTTGTAATCTAAAAAGTTATGTTATTTTTCAGTATGACTATATGGGTTCAGACAAGGATGTTGTAACAGAGAAAATAGTCCAACTTATTGGCTTTGTCAACAGTGTAAGTTACTGCTTTTTTCTGTTCAATATTCATATGGGAAATGTGGATGTTTTGATTCATTTTGCTAGTAGTCATAGCCTAGCAGTTAGATCTAGGGAGCTTGGATCAGGACTCCTGGGTTCTGTTCCTGGTTCTGTCACCGACCTGCTGTGTGACTTTGCTAAGTCACCTCACATTTCTGTGTCTTTTTCTTCTGTAAATTGGATATGATACATCTCTACCCCGATATAACATGAATTCGGATATAACGCAGTAAAGCAGTGCTCTTGGGCGGGGGGGGGGCTGCACACTCCGGCAGATCAAAGGAAGTTCGGTATAACGCAGTTTCACCTATAACGTGGTAAGTTTTCTTGGCTCCCGAGGACAGCGTTGCATCGGGGTAGAGGTGTACTTATCTTGTCCTACATCACAAGGGTTATGTGAGACATAATGCTTTGAGAACTTTGGATGAAAGATGCAGTAGGAAAATAAAATATTATTACCACATGAAGTCCAGATATTTTACAGATGATATTATTCTCTAGTGATTATTTAGTATCAGTTTTCACGCTCAGGATACTCAGTCTGCAGCAGTTAGATTAAAAACCATTTTATATTCCTCACTGCCAGGATTAGATCATTCACTTCTGAAAGACATCCATGACCCCAGGTACTCTCAGTCATCTGAAAATGAAGGGACTTGTTGTGTGTCCCCTTTTAGAATTTTTTTATTGTAAAACTACTCTGACTACCTTAATTGTGGGCCCTTGTTACTGTTATGATATCTATGACTCATTTTCTGTCTTAAGCTTCCTTAGGTTATGTCTGATTGTGTATACAGTATTGGTAGTATGATGAGCCTCAATCTTGGCACCAGTATACCCCAGATGAACAGTTTTCTAAACTCGACTTTTAACTTGGGTTAGCAGTGCAGTTTAAAGTATATAGGATGATCTGGGATTGAACTCAGACTGCTAACCTCAGTTGAAAGCCAAATTGCTGTGTCTGCACTGATACTTTAGCCTGAGTTAACTAACCCAAGTTAAGAATACACCTGTTTTTGTTTGTTTGTTTGTTTTTGCAGTGTAGACATAATCTTAGTTATTTTAAGTTAACTTGGTCATAAAAAGAACTGTATGCATCATTGTAACCATGCTGGTCTCAGGATATTAGAGAAACAAGGTGGGTGAGGTAATATCCTTTATTGGCCCAACTTCTGTTAGTGAGAGAGACAAGCTTTTTGAGCACACACAGAACTGAAGAAAAGCACTTTGTAAGCTTGAAAGCTTGTCTCTCTCACCAGCAGAAGTTGGTCCAATAAAAGATGTTATCTCACTCACCTTGTCTCTCTAATAAAAAGAACTGACAGTTGTGATGCACTGAGAATTTATTTTGATTGACTAGGTTGAAAAGGATTAATATGGGCTAAGATGTTGGATTTTAGGATCTTTCAGTACTGTATTTTCCATAACATAGATTACAACATTTTATTATGGGGACATCTGTGGCTATACACTCTGTGATGGTCTAACCCATAGTTTGCCACATTGGTCCCTGATGGCCATTTTTACACTGGTCTACAATTTTTGAGAAGTCGTCTGCTTCAGAGATAAAATGTGCTATTTATTATGTATTTTGATGTGCTGAATTCAAATATGACAATTAAAACAACTGATTGGCTACTGTTTCTAAGATATTTAAGTTTTTACATTTTATGTCTATGTATATTGTGTAGGTAGTAGAGTTTTAATCATAAATTGTAAACCTAGGTCTTTTCATATGTTTATGGTTGCTTTACATGATAATATTTCACCTGTCCTGTTTATGTAACACTTTAAAAATCAGGAAAAGGGTTATATAAATAAAATGTATTATGAAACAAAAAGCAAAAAGCTATTATGTACATAGTTTAGTCCTATACAGTGTCTACTCGGCGCTTCTTGGCTTGTCTCTTGTATTCATTAAATGGAGCATCTCTTGTCACTGTCCAGCAATAGTCTGCAAGCATTGATGGGCTCCATTTGCCCTGATAGCCTGCCAGGAGATTCCTCTGTTGTAGTCTGGAGCACAACAGCTCTGCCTTACTCTTGGGTAGTTCCAAATCCCTGACAAGGTCATTCAGTTCACCTTGTGTTATGAGGTGTGGTTCAGAGGAGGAGGATGGGAGAAAATGTGGGTCCTGTGACATTGATGGTTCAGGACCAGAAGTTTCATCCTCTTCCTCTTCCTCATCTGACTCAAGTGAGAATGATTCTGGTGCATCAGGAACCGGCAGTCCTTCTCCGTGGGGTATTGGGTGTATAGCTGATGGAATGTTTGGATAATGCACAGTCCACTTTTTCTTCTTTGACACACCTTTCCCAACTGGAGGCACCATGCAGAAGTAACAATTGCTGGTATGATCTGTTGGCTCTCTCCAAATCATTGGCACTGCAAAAGGCATAGATTTCCTTTTCCTGTTCAACCACTGGCGAAGATTTGTTGCACAAGTGTTGCAACATATTTGTGGGGCCCACCTCTTGTCCTGATCTCCAGTTTTGCAGCCAAAATAAAGGTGATAGGCTTTCTTAACCATAGTGGTTATACTGCGCTTTTGTGATGCAAAAGTCACTTCACCACAAACGTAGCAGGAGTTATCTGCACCGTTCACACAAGTATGAGGCATCTCTGCTCACTTTGACTAAACAGAAATGTGTCCCTTTGCAAAATCAAACACTGACAAATAAGAGAGCACGGCACTGTATGATTTCTAGAGCTGATATAGGGCAATTTGTTCAGCAGAGTGATATAAGCTTCGTTATGATTGCATCATCCATGACTTCTAGGAATAACATGATGCAATTCATATCATGTATGATGCAATACCAGCTTCAGATTGCATCATTCATTGTTTTGTCTAAAAAGCAAGTACTGTCCAAACCCAGTCATAGATTTATTCATAGATCCAGTCAAAGATGTATTTTAGTCATTTCTGGTTTAAATTGAGATCCCTTCCCTTTATAACTCACTTATCCTCCGCCATTCCCAAGTCAAGGGTCGTATATACTGACCCAATAGCATATCTTGAAAACTAGAGCCAATCAACAATTTTAAGCATCATTTTCATTCTCAGTGATCCAGAATTAGTAAAGTTGGACTACATTTATTTCAGAAGCATTTTGGCTGTAGAGCAGTGTTATAGGTCTTACAATACTACAGTGCATATCATGTAATTTAACTTGTATTTCCTCTGTTATATTTTCAGATGTTTACCTCTCTTAATATGACAATTGTGCTGTCTTCATTGGAATTCTGGGCAGATAGTAACAAAATTCCTACAACAGGGGAAGCTGATGAATTATTACGAAGGTTTTTACAGTGGAAAAATATCCATCTTATTCTACGGCCACATGACATAGCATATTTATTTGTGTAAGAAGAACATTACTTTATTGTTAAAGATGCACTAGAAATCTTTTAGACTGTCATTGCTTTTAGAAAGAATATATTTATGATCAAGAATCTTTTCTTTTTGTGCTTTAGTTACAGGGACCAACCAAATTATGTAGGGGCATCTTTTGCAGGAAGGCTGTGTCTGAGAAACTATTCTGGAGGGGTTGCTCTGGTATGATATAATAGAATCTACTTACCTGTATAATTAATATTCTGTATCTGCTACTTACAGTTCTGACCTTTGCTTGTAGGGGCAAATCTTGCACCCACCTCTACAACTAAGAAGAATCCCCTGGATTCAGAGGTTAAACACCATTAGAAGAGGAGCCTGGTCTCACATGCTGTGGAGCAGCATGCAAGGGATGATGAGATAGGAACGAAGCCAAAGGATATCCTTGTCTTGGGGGGTTCTCTGGTCTTCTGCTCTGGGCAGTGGCTCCCAAAAGGCATCTCAGATTATTTGAGCCATTGGTCTCGGTAGCCACTCCATAGGATCAGATGGAAAGATTCTTGCCCCTGCACTTCTACTCTGCACTCATCTTGTCTACTTAGCCTAGGCACTGCACAGAGGAATCAACCTCCAGTGAATAACTACATTAATAAGTGTTTGAATTCAGGATTACATATGTTCTTTGTGACTTTCTTCTAGTCCTGGAAGGGGACAGAGCAGTTGCCTTACAATGGAGTATGCGTTCCTTCATATATTATGTCTAGTACAGATATGTTAGTGTACTTTAGGCAGGGCAGAAAACAAAAAATTTAGTTTTTTATCACAGTTTGTTTCCAGAGTTGAATGAACTTTTAGTACTTTCTTTCTTTCTTTTTTATATTAGTATCAAAGAACAATAACACTGGAGACATTTTCAGTCATCATTGCACAGCTGCTCGGGCTTAGTCTGGGAATAGCATATGACGATTCTAGGGACTGTCAGTGTTCAGGATACACCTGCATAATGCATACCAAAGCAGTGTAAGTTTTTTTAAAAAAATATTATTAATTTATGTACCTCACATAGCATTGCATTATTTATTATATTTAGAACCATTTTACTATGCATACATGTGCTATTGTTCTAAATAATGCCATATTAGGATGTATGTAGACTTTTGTACCTGTATATCACTGCTTTAAATCCATCCCAGTTCATTAGTGGCTGGAAGTTGTGTGTGTGCGCCTGTGTGTGTTGGGATAGTTTGGATATATGGAAACATACCAACAAAGAATAGGACTGTGACCTATAGATGGATGGATGGATATCTAGATAGATATAAATATAGGTCACAGTCCTCCTCTTTGTTGGTATGTTTCCATATAACCAGTCTATACCAACACAAATGTCATAAGCTGGGAATCTCTGCAGAGGAGCCAACAGACTGACTTACTTTCTCGTCTTGGAGATGGTCCCACAAGATTTAAAGCAGATTAGTGACATAGTGCAGGAAAGCTTGCTCTATTTTTGCTTGTCATGTGTATAAAGGGAGTAATTCAGTCTGAAGCTGCCTGTCAGTCAGGTACATGCCATGAACATTTAAGTTGATTTAAAAATCTAAAATAAATAAATAGTACTTTCAGAGACTAACAGTTACAGGAAATATTTCACTTTTCACTTAAGTACAAAATCTCTCTCCTACCCTCCTCTTTTAAGTCCTATTTCTCTATCTAAGTAGTTGTTGATAACAATGTGACTTTTAAAGTTTATGTTCCCGCGGAGCTACAGTCTTGAAATTAAATACACTAATTCATGATGTGCCACTGATTATAGGAAAAGCCCTACTTGGACCTTCAGAGATCATACGGTCTTTTTATTATCAAATTTCAAATGTTCAGTCACTGTTCATTTAAAACTAGTCTACACTTCTCCATTTTCTCCACCATTTTTTTTAAGCTTTCTAGTTTATGCTGTCTACAAATGTGTACTCACTATGGGCCCAATCATGAAAACTCTTATAGTTGTAAGTAATTTTACTCACATGGTTAGTTCTATTATGTAAAATTACTCGAGGGCCTAAAAGTTTCTAATATTAGCATATAATGTAATCTGTCATTAAAATATAATTTACTGAGACTTCAGTCTTCTTGTGAGATACTATATTGTCTGTGATGACAAGAGGAGGGAAATGGGAGACAATTGTACCAGCCCCATAAGGCTCAGCCCCTCCCCTCCAATGTTTGTAATGGGAATGTGTGAACTGGGGTGAAAAGGGAGGGGATGAGGCCCCAGCAATCATGATGTACTGGGGCTCCAAATTTCTCTCAATGGGCTTGTATGTGTTAATACACTCAATTCAATATAACCACTGATGATAGGAAAGAAAAAAAATCGGATATTTATGTTACAGGTTTCCTAATTCTAGCTGCTAGATTGATTACTGTTAAACTAACCTCAATTGCTGTCAACTTTTCACTGAGGAGAATAAACAAGTGTTCTGGAAGAGACAGAAAAGGAAGGGCCTGCAGTATCTTTAGTGGAGAGATTGAGACAATAACAGTTTAGAAAGGTTTTGCTGCTCTGCTTATGTTTTCCTAGTTTAAAGAGGGCATCCTCCATTTCATGTTATGCCTGCTTCTTGCTCACAGTTGGCTACAGCATGCAGTCTGCCTGGGACCCAAACACCATTCTAGCACAAACTTGCAAACATATTTTAAAAAATTATATTTATTCCTTCATTGAGGCAGACATGCTGGGTACGAGGCCTCCAATTTGGAGAAATTATGTTAATTTGAGGTTGCCAGTTCTATTTAATTTATTTTAGCCAAGAAGAATGTTGAAGGCAAATCAATGCACTTAAGGTGTCAGGTTAATAGCCACATTCACCCGCAAGGCAGACAGTTGACATATTGAAACAAATCCTTAATTTTGCAACCAAAGTCATTTTTGTTTTATGAGAGTATTTCAGTGGCATGAAAGGATATACGTTTTACAAAGCATGGAGAATATTTTAACGATGACATTGTACTTTATGTTTTAGACATTCCGGTGGGACAAAGACCTTTAGCAACTGCAGTATAGAAGACTTTCAAAGTTTCATTGCAAATGGAGAAGGCGAATGCCTTTTGAATAAACCGTATTTGAATGCATCTTATAGAGCTCCTGTCTGTGGCAACAAAATAGTGGAGGAAGGAGAGGACTGTGACTGTGGCACAAGAAAGGTTAGGAAATAAATCCCTGAAATTTAATATGAATAAATAATTCACAGTTCCACACCTTGAGACTGAAGAGAAAATTAAAAAAATAAAAGATACCTTTTGTGTCCAAGAGGTGCTAACAAAACCTCTGGATGAAAGGCCAACTGGAGCCCTTTAGAAAAACCATTCAACTTTGGAATGCTATGGAGGTGCTTGTTCTCAACCTCACAGTCAGGGTTGTGTTCTGAAATGAGCTTTAAAATGGAACAAAAATTTATGTGTTTCTCTAAATGTAGATAGATGTTCAATGTGAAATTTCCCTTTGAATTTCAAATATAGCTTTATTAGATTTCTTAAATTTATAATAGAAAACATTTGAAATTATTGTTGTTGAAATTTGTCCATGGCATTCTGCTTTTTTGATTGTGACATTTTCAAAATTGATGAACTTGAAGGAAGCTCATGCAACAGATGTTATTTATTTTAACTGACAGTTTATTCACCAATAGGTAGCTGACAGATAAAACCGCCATAATTCACTACGCTTTTATGCCATATTTTATCCCATATCTAAATATGTTTTATGTGCAGCTACTGACGGATAAAACCTTTTCCTTTGGCAGCTATACTTCTGTGGCACAGCTCCAGGAACCACCTCTACAGGCAAACCCTTCCTTCACCTCATCTGTCTCCTCTCTGAAATGTTAAGACAAGTGTCAATCTCAATGTATCTACAACGTACTGTGTACTATAGATCCAATTCAGGGAAGCACTTAAACATGTGCTTAACTTTAAAAATATGAAAAAGTCAATGAAACTACTCATGTAATTAAAGTTAAACACTTGGCTAAGTACTTTGTTGGCTTAGATCAGAGAGCTCAGCACCTTGCAGGATCAAGCCCCCTAAAAGCCCTAGGAAATGAATATACAAAAAAATTCATTTTGAAAAGAGTTAAGAACACTATATGCTGGTTTTCTATCACACCCTTAACCAATCTGCTCCCTCCCAACAAAATATTCCTCCCTCCTCAAGCACACACCCTAACTCTACTACAATTAGTATACACCAGAGACCATCTACCACAATGTTATCTGCTCCTTCTAGGGATGACAGCCTTCCATTACCTCCATTACTAATCTACTCCTTCCCAACACAAATATATACTATATTAGACATTCACAACTAATAGCATTGGGATGGGGAAGTTCCATAAAAGGATGTGCACAGAAGGGGAGGTTGAGAAGACAGAGTTAAGGATCTGTGGTGTATGGCAGTTGTGATGAAGATAAAATGTGTGCCTATGGATAGAAGAGTAGAGGATATGTACTGTAAGGTGACTTGACTTTTAATTTCCTTGCTTTTGTGTTTTTGTATTATGTGTGTAACAATCATAACTGTTTTTATATACTAATAATGTTTGGTTTGATACTGTAGGTCAGCAAATGTTCTCCGGTACTAAAGTTTTGAACAGTACAGTGACTGTCTGCTTATTTTAGAAACAGTAGCCTCTCTGTAGTTAAGGCTGGAGCTACTGCACCATTCTATTATAAACCCCTCCTAACTACACCAAAACTTAAACCAGTCTAGCTGAAATTGCTTGGTAAACTGGGTGCAAGCAAACAACATGTGTTTTAATACTGCCAAATGTAAATGTACACATCAAGGAACAAAGAATGTAAGCAATACTTACAATATGGGGAACATTATCCTGCAAAACAGTGATTCTGAAAATGATTTGGGGTCCTGGTGAATAATCAGCTAAAGATGAACTCCCAGTGCGATACTATGCCCAAAAGGGCTAATGTAGTACTTGAATGCGTAAATGGGAATCTCGAGTGGGAATAGAGAAATTATTTTACCTTGTATTTAGTCCTGGTGTGACCACTACTGGGATACTGTGTCCAGTTCTGGTGACAATTCAAGAAGGATGATGATAATTGGAGAGGGTTCAGAGAAGAGCCAAGAGAATGATTAAAGGATTGAAAAACATGCCTTATAGTAGTGGTCCCCAGTGCGGTGCCCACGGGCGCCATGGCACCCGTGGGGGCATCTTAATGCGCCCGCGTCCTGGACCTCGGGAGAGCACCCGCCGAAATGCCACCAAATTTCAGTGGCATTTCGGCAGGGACACCTCTCGATGACGATGCTTGTTGCCAATAAGTGATGTCATCGAGAGGCGTTGCTCCCAGATTTCGGCAGGGACCCGTCTCGATGACGCCTCTTGCTGTTGTTGGCAAGTGATGTCAAGTGACGTCATCGAGAGGCGTTGCTCCCAAATTTTGGCAAGTGGCTTCATCGAGAGGCATCACCACTGAAATGCCACCGAAATTCGGCAGCATTTCGGCGGGTGCTCCACCGCCGCAGTGGTCCTTCGTCTGGCGCCTGCCAGACAAAATGGTTGGGGACCACTGCCTTATAGTGATAGTCTCAAGGAACTCCATCTATTTAGCTTAACAAAGAGAAGGTTCAAGGGTGACTTGATCACAGCCTATAAGTATCCATATGAGTAACAAATATTTAATAATGGGCTCTTCAGTCTGGAAGACAATGGCTGGAAGTTGGAGCCAGATAAATTTAGATTGGAAATAAGGCACATATTTTTAACAATGAGGATAATTAACCATTGGAATATATAGCAGGGTGGTCACCCCACTCCTGTGTGGCGGGGGTTAAAAACTGCCCAGGGAAAGGGCTTCCCCGGGAAGCCAATTAGGTGCTGGTTTGAGGCAGCCAATCAGTGCTCGGCTGGGAGTATAAGAAGGCCTAAGGGTCACAGTCTCTCTCCAGCCTTGGACGGAGAAGGACCTAGCTGCCTGGGAGCACAGGGTACCTGACGCAGAGCAGTGCTGGGGAAAGGCAAGAAGAGCTGGGGAGCTCCAGGCTGAGGCCTTGGTTAAGGCCAAAGCAGGGTCGGGCTACAGAGGTGTAGCCCAGGGATAGGCAGAGGCAGCTGGTCCTACCCCCTTGCCAGTGATGAGCGGCCATTACAGACTGCAGTCTGCCCCAGTGAGAGGGGGCTAGATGATGACTGGCAGTAGCCACTGAGGCAAAATGGTCTTAGAGAGTTGGAAGTTCCCCTGGGATGGGAGACCCAGAGTGTGGGGGTACTGCTGGGGCAGAACCCTGAGGTAAAGGGGCACCAGGGTCCGGACGGACATGGGGGTCTGAAGCAGGTGAGCCACTAGCTGGCAGAAAGCGCACCAACGCTGGAAAAATGCTAATTGCCAGGATGACTAGCAGGAGGTGCCACACCGGTGAGTCTTTTGACCTTGCTACAGAATAACTTACCAAAAGTGATGGTGGATTCTCTTATCACTGACCATTTAAAAATCAATATTGGATGTTTTTCTAAAAGGTTTGCTGTAGTTCAGACAGGAAATATATTGGGAATGTCTATAGCCTGTGTTATGCAGGAGGTGTTGTAATAATTGGGCCTACAAATTAAAACTTACCTTATTTGTGGACTCAACTGTGAGAAGTGAAAGTTCATAAAATGTAATAATGCCTATAACAAAATATTGTTGGAAAAATGTGTGAAAGGAGACAGAATGACTAAATTAGTCGAAACAAAAAAGCCTATTAAAGAACCGTGTTAAGATCATGTCTGGCAAACAAGAGAAGTGTAGAACCGGAAAGTAATGAACAAAAATTGGAGTGTCAGAAATTAGGCCTAACTGATGTGCTGAATAAAGAGAAGATGAGCTATTCTGCCTATCACTCCCTTTTGGGGTCCCTAGAAGAAGAGACTGGGCAAAGAATCAGGCTGTTTGTCAACCAGTGCTGGCTGGGAGATGAGAGAACTGGAAGGAGCAAGCCTCACCATCATGGTCAAACACATACAGTCTATGGAGGACTGTTTAAAAAAAAAGACATTATACCTATTTCCTAGAACTGGAAGGGACCCTGAAGGGTCATTGAGTCCAGCCCCTTGCCTTCATCAGCAGGACCAAGTACTGATTTTGCGTCAGATCCCTTAGTGGCCCCCCTCAAGGATTGAATTCACAACCCTGGGTTTAGCAGGCCAATGCTTAAACCACTGAACTCGCCCTCCCCTAGTTGCACCAGCCAGAGTGATCATGGTTGATAGCATCACACCAGATATTGTATAGTGAAGTTCCCAGATCTGCCTCAGTAATGCAAATCCATGAATCTCTGGGGTGGCCTCATGGATGGCGCCAGATAGGCCAGGATGTTCACCCCTTCATGTGTTGATGGAGAGCTTGAGAACACGGTGTGCTGGGGTGTTTTTGTCCATTCTGGTGTGTTGGCCGAAGAGCATGCAATGTTGCTTTTGAATATAATGAACTATTGAAGGAAGGCCGGATTGTGAGATTGTGACATTTCACACAAAGTCAAACCACTTTGTACTTGGATTTGGCTCAGACAGCACATATGGAATCCCCCTAGCTCAGAGGTGGGCAAACTACGGCCCTCGGGCCACATCCGGCCCATGGGACTGTTCTGCCTGGCCCCCGAGCTCCTGCCCCAGAGGCTAGCCCCTGGCCCTCCCCCGCTCTTCTCCCTGCCCCGCAGCCTCAGCTCACTGCGCCATGGGTGCAATGCTCTGGGCCATGGGGCTGCGAACTCCTGGGGCAATGCAGCTGCAGAACTCAGCCTGACCCAGTGCTCTGTGTTGTGCAGTGCGTGGCTGGCTCCAACCGAGTGACATGGCTGTAGCGCTGTGAGCCACTGGTGCTCCAGGCAGCATGGTACAGGGATAGGGAGCAGAGGAGGGGGGTTGGATAGAAGGCAGGAGAGTTCGGGGGGGTGGTCAGGGGCCGGGGGCGTGGATATGGGTGGGGGGATCAGAGGGTGGGGAACGGGGGTTGAATGGGGGCAGGAGTTCCAGGGGTGGTCAGGGAGAAGGGGTGGTTGGATGGGGCAGCAGGGGGCAGTCAAGGGGTTCCAGGGACAGTCAGGGAACAGGGAGAAGGGGGGGTGTATGGGGCAGAAGGGGGGGTGTATGGGGGAGGCAGTCAAGAAGGAGGGGGGGTTGGATGGGGCAATGGGGAGCAGCAGTGGGGGCAGTTAGGGGCGGGGGGTCTGGGGGCAGTCAGGGAGAAGAGGTGGTTGGATAGGGCAGGGATCCCGGGGGGCAGTCAGGAAGGAAGAGGGGGGTTGGATGGGGCAGCAGATGGGCAGTTAGGGGCAGGGGGCCTGGGAATGGTCTGGGGACAGAGAGCAGGAGGGGTGGATGGGGCAGGAGTCTCCGTGGGGGCTGTCGGGGCAAGAAGCAGTGGAGAATCAGATAGGGGTCGGAGGCCAGGTCATGCCTGGCTGTTTAGGGAGGTACAGCCTCCCCTAACTGGCCCTCCATACAATTTCTGAAACCTGATGCGGCCCTCAGGCCAAAAAGTTTGACCGCCCCTGCTCTAGCTGCTCCAAATCTTCCTGCAAGAGGCTCCAGGTTTCTGACCTATATAGCAATACAGGTAGTACACAGATTTGGTAAATCCTGAACTTCGTCTCAGCACAATGATATTTTTACATCCATAATTGAGACCTGGATTTCGTACAGGAGGTGGCAAGACCTATTTGTCAAATAATGTCTGGTTCGCGGTGACTGTTTGAACTCTGCTTGTAGTCTAGATAGATGAACTCATCGGTGCTTTCCATATTGTGCTTCAGTACAGGGATTAAAATACCACTGTGGCCTCAAGTGCAGACGTTAAAATGTCAGCTTCAACAGCATGCAACCTTTGGAACTGCTACTACTACTAATACTTCCAGAAGCCTTCTGCCAAAGCTTAGTTACCTCAGATATCTGGGTCCTTGGCATTATTCAGTAAGCCATGAGCCAAGGCTTTGGGAACTTCCTCCAAACTGCCCCCTTGAGAATGTCAGAAAGGGACTTTTAATTAACTTCTTTCCTTGGGGGGAAAAAAAGAGACTTCAGTTTTCAGGGCCACCAAACTGGTATCTTTTGCCAGGATTAAAATGTGGTATATAGTGGCTCTCAAACTTTTTTTTACTGGTGACCCCTTTCACATAGCAAGCCTCTGAGTGTGACCCCCCCTTATAAATTAAAAACACTTTTTTATATATTTAACCCATTATAAATGCTGGAGGCAAAGTGGGACTTGGGGTGGAGGTTGACAGCTCACGATCCCCCATGTAATAACCTCGCAACTCCCTGAGGGGTCCCAACCCCCAATTTGCGAACCCCTGTTCTAAAATCTATAATGTTTCTATTGTTTATTTTCAGGACTGTGTATGGGATCAGTGTTGCCAACACACCTGTAAATTTAGACGAGATATCAAATGTATCAGTGGAGATTGTTGTTGGAAATGTAGGGTAAGCTATAAATTCTGAGTGATCAGAACCTAACACATTTTCTAACTATAACCCAAGTATCTAACAATAGCCCTGATAATTAACGCTTAACTTTAAATATGTGAATAATCCAGTTCAATACTTAAGAGTATTTAGGATTGGGGAAAATTGTGCATACTATATATTATTGCTTACTATACTTACGTACGGAAAGAACCATTGAACAAGTCACTATTGATATATCAAGCTACCTAAAATATTGTCAAAATAATATTGATAATTCAAGGCAGTATTGTAAATGACACCTGACAGAAGCAGTTGTATAAACACGTACTTAATACTCTGTCTGAGCACTGCCAATAAAGGTGCACATGCCATAGGAGTTAAGCAGAGGCCAATGACTCAAATGACCAAAAAGGGAGTTGATCTTCACTTTGTAGCATGGGATCAGCTTTTTGTTATTCAAGTCATCAAACAAAAACTTGTTTTTAAAAACAAAAGGCTGAAAGGCTTAGCTTTCTTATATTTAAAAAAATGTGGTGTTAGGTTTTCTTGTTATGTTGACTAATCAGTATAAATATCAAATATTGTGATTTGCATAAATTCTATTCCTTAGTAGTTATAATTAGAGCTGATTGGAAAAATGTCAATGAAACCATTTTCAGTCAGAGAATGCAGTTCTGTCAAAGTCTAAAAGCTTTGCAAAATCATGTAAATTTTGTCTAAATTTAAAGAGAAAACAAGGGAAAAGAATTCTTAACAATATAATTTCAATTCTTTATCTTTAATATTTTTGTTTGATATATTATATAATAAAATTAAAATTTTGAAAACAAAATGAAGCATTTAGATCAGCTTTAAATGATTTCCCCCATGCTATTTTCTTTCATAGAGAAATTTGAAGTTTAGGGGTGTTGTTCCTAATCAGAAGACAGGTATCAAAATCTTGAAATCCTTTGTAAATTTCCATCTTCCACACAGCTCTAGTTATAACCTTTCTACATATCATGAACAGGCCCCCTATTTCTGTTTTTTTTCTACTAGTTTGTGCGAAATGGTACATTATGTAGAAGCACTAGTGAAGATGATTGTGATCTAATAGAGTACTGCAATGGTTCCTCTGCACACTGTACACCTGACTTCTGGGTCATGGATGGGCACCCATGCAACCGTAATACAGCCTATTGCTTCAAAGGAGTGTGCCAAACTGCTGATAAACAGTGTAAAAAACTCTTTGGTAAAGGTAATAATGATAGTTATTTGTTTCCAAAATCTAATTCTAGTGAATGCTATCATCAGTGTTTCTATCTCTATGAAGGTGGATAATTATTATTTGTCACAGATGACATAACTAAGCATAGATACTTGAGGCAACTTGCCTGGATGCACTGCGGTTTTCTAGATAAGACTTGGGTTTATGGCATCAAAGATCTGGGTTTTGTTCACAGCCCAGCCACAAACTTTCTAGGTAACTTTGAGTATTTCCTTTAACCTCTTTATGCTTCAGTGACTACATGGGTAAAATATGGATAACTATATTTTATACTTCTGGTGATGTTGTGAAGCCTGCCTGCATAAAATACATGTATGTAGGGCAGAGATTTATTAAGACCAGTCAGTGTAAAAGGTGAGACTAGAATTCATGACTACCTGAATCCTAGCAGCCTGCACATTCCAGGGGGCATTTTGATCGGGGGAGTGGAGAGGAGATAATGGCGCTGGTATTTTGGTGTGAAGAGTTTTTGTTTTTTTTAACCATGTCATGGGCTTTCTAAAATCATGTGTCAAGTTGGTTTGGAGCAATTAGAAGGCCTGGTTAATTCACTGTGAAGCTAATTTAGCTTCAGAAACTTGTTGTGGATACTCCAAATTAGCCTGTAAATTAGAATTTAGCAACATTTCCTATTACGTATGTGACTGAACAGAATTTCTAGTGGGCTTATCTGTGTTATCTTACACCCACATTTTATGAAGATTAGAAAGATGCATACCACACGTTAGGGCTATCATGGAAAGTGTTTTGCAACCATAACTATAGCAGTTGCTGTAAATGTTATTATATTAGCAAAAACAACGAATAGTCCTTGTGGCACCTTAAAGACTATCAAATTTATTTGAGCATAAGCTTTCATGGGCTAGAATCCACTTCATCAGATGGATGGAGTGGAAAATACAAGAGCAGGTATAAATACACAAAAAGATGGGAGTTGCCTTACCAAGTGTGAGGTCAGTCTAACGAGATAATTCAGTTAACAGTAGGATACCAAGAGAGGAAAAATAACGTTTGTAGTGGTAATGGAGTGGCCCATTTCAAACAGTTGACAAGAAAGTGTGAGTAATGGTAGGGGAAAATTAGTAGGGGGGAAATTAGGTTTAGGTTTTGAAATGACCCAACCATTCCCAGTCTTTTTTCAGGCCTAATCTGATGGTGTTCAGTCTGCAAATTAATTCCAGTTCTGCAGTTTCATGTTGGAGTCTGTTTTTGAAGTTTTTTTGTTGAAGAATTGCCACTTTTAGGTCTGTTATTGAGTGATCAGGGAGATTGAAGTGTTCTCCTACTGTTTTTTGAATGTTATAATTCCTGATGTCAGATTTGTGTCCATTTATTCTTTTACGTAGAGACTGTCCAGTTTGGCTAGTGTACATGGCAGAGGAGCATTGCTGGCACATGATGGCATATATCGCATTGGTAGATGTGCAAGTGAATGAAGCTTATATTAGTAAGCCTAATGAGATGATCTGATGGGTCTTTGCCATCCTTGTCCAAACTGATCTGATTCATAAAATGCTGTCAACCTGCAGCTACAAGGCCCCCTGCTTCATCAGGGACAAGTTATTTACTCCTGGTGTATGGAATAAAAGCTGCTTCATGCCGACTCTAGTGATAACAACCGGAGCCCTCTCCTTGCCCCTAACTGGAACACATCACATGTTCCACATGTGGACCTCCATATCCTCTGTTTAATAGGAAAGCTCCATACCTATTCCTTTAAGTCCAGAAACAACGTACACACGTTTTAGACACATTTCCAATGGTTGTCAAACACTCTCAGTACCACACCTGACACATATACCTTCCTATGGTAGAGCACTGGATTGTCTTTAGAAGTTCTGCTGATCTAGGTAAATAGATACCTCTACCAGTCTATAGACTGAACATTTTTCTGAACATTTTTCTACCACTAATTTTTGCTGCGCTTGGCAATTGCCTGTTCTGCCTGTATTTTGAAGTCAGCTGTGGCAGAGCATTTTGGGACTAATGAAAAAGAGAAGGTTGCCCACTTGTTCTAGGAGGAGGCCATAACTGAATAGCTGTGAAGGAAGCCCAGGTTTGGCTTGAAGCAACCCTGTGTCTGTGACCTGCAAACTAGACTAGACAGTGCACCCGAAGACATTGCAGAGAACAATTCTGCACTGGCATGTGTTAGAGGTTCCAACAAAGCATTTCCCAGTTCTGACTACTGTAAGTCTATGACAAAGTCTAATCAATGTTATTGTATTTGTAGCTTCAAAAAGTGGCTCTCTCGCATGCTATGAAGAAATTAATGGCCAAAAGGATAGGATGGGACACTGCGGCTCCACTAAGGCGGGTTACCAGACTTGCGAATGGAAGTATGTTTTGAGAAATAGAAATGTCTCCCTATAGGAGTAGTACAAGACGAAGCATGACATCTTGGCTGATTGTGTTGAAAGTAGCTCGGATTTTGAAAATTTTTAGCTGGTTTGTTTCTGAACTTTGCTACACTAGAGTTCAGAAACAAAGTGGTTAAAATATAAAAGTAATTTTTCCTGTGTTACAGTGTTTGCTGGTGGTCTTTAAATTGCCTACTTTCCTTTGGCATATTGGCATTGGACTGTGACATGCTAGATTGCTGGTCCATTTCATCTGACATACGAGGTAGCAGTGAAATTACTGGATGATATTACTGTAATAAGAGAAATTCTCATACAAGCATCTTGATCAAAATGTTCTCTAATGTCTTCCTACCCAATCAGCGTACCATAATACGCAGAAACTGTCCAGAAGAGTTAGACAGGCTGGAGGAATTTGACTGCAGCTTGATTGCCAGTTGACATTCCACCACTACTGCCCAAAAGGAGCAGGCAGTAGCCTGCTTGCCCAGTGGCAGATTACCAGTATGCTGATTTAGGCTTCTAGGCCCAGATCCTCAAAAGTATTTAGGTACCTAATGCCCATTGTTATCAGTGCCTAAATACCTTTGAGGATCTGTATGGTCTTCTCCACTCAGAGATGTTATTTAATTGAAAACCATGGAATCTTTTAAGTATATGTAAACAGCTGCTGGCCTGTTTTCCCAGCTCAGGAAGAGCTCACTGCCATCCCCACGTCCTTTTTCGGGGCACAGCCTTACTCTTTAGTAGAAAACTCAGGCAGAGTATCAAACCAAAACAGTTTCTCTGCCCACCATAGGCTACAGCTCCCACATTCTTTTCCCCCACTTGGTTCTCTCAGTACTGAAAGGAGGACACACCATGAACTTCAATCCCTCTGCTTCAGGGTCTATTACAAGAGTCTCTCTCCCACCTGCAGCCCCTCTTCAGCTGAGCCACTTGCTGGTTTTATAATCATTTGCTTCCTTCCAGCAGGGTCTGGCCAGCCCCAGGCTTCTTGGACCCTAAGGGGGAAGGCACCCTGTTACACAATATACTTCTGCTGACCTATTCTGTTCTTCTATAGGATTTCTACTTTAGGTCTACTTAGTATCCCGTCTGACAAAGGCTAGGCAGAGGGAGAACTAGATAACTGCTTATTAAGCAAAATGTCCTTGTTTTACTGTTAGTTCCTTCTCTCTGTTTGCTTCAGCAGAAATCTAGATTGTGATCCCTCTAAGGCAGATAATATCTTTTTAACTTGTTTGTACAGTGTCTAGTATAATAGGGTTCTCATTCTCAAATGGGGGCATTAGCGCTACCATAATACAAATAGTAAATAACAATCCCATTGATTATTGTCATCTCACCGTGGTTCAGAAATTCCTATTTTGTGTAGGTTCTCTTCACTTGCCAGGCATTTCAGTTCACCTATTTTTGCCTTTAAGATAAATGCTTTGATATACAAATATTTGTAGTCTATATACTTTAAACTTTATATTTCCTCTTGCCCTACAGAAATTAAAATTGAAGAGAAAACTATTAACTTGAAACTGGAATGTTTTATTGTTGGTAAAATACTTTCAAAAGACACTTTAAAACTTTTTTAAAATATGCTTCTAAATTAATTTTGATGGGCTCTGAGGGGTGCAATTTATTTTAATTTAAAAATGTTATATCCACTATCTAGTCCTGTGGGCAAATCAAACAAACAAATTAATCAGACAACTGGCTGCATAAAAAAAATCACAAACTGACCACTAACTCCATACCATGATAAAAAAGCAAGGAAGTGAAAAATGTCATTCCTGACCAAAGTGACCCAAAGAGGCCTTGCAAATGTAACCACTTTATTTCAAGCAGAAGCCTGAGTAGATTGATGGACTTTGCAGCATTCCCTGAAGAGTCAAGACTAGCAAATTCTACTCCTGGGGAAATTCTGCACCACTGCGCATGTGCAAAATTTATGTCCCTCACAGATTTATTTGCTTCCTTGCAGAAAAATGACTTTCTGATGGGGAAGCAAAGGGAGCCACAAAAGCGGTCATGGAACCCTCCCCAGCTGTATGTTTCGGGTGCCCAGGGAATCAGTAGAGAGTGGCCTATGCTCCCCAGTGCCATGCTGAAGCTTCCATATTTATTTGACAAATAAAATGTACAGAATTTTGCAGAATTTTAAAATATTGTGCTTGGCACATATATATATATATATTTTTTTGACACAGAAGTAAAATTCAGGCTTCATTGGGCCAACACAGGAACAAATTCCAGCATTGTGATCCCTCTAGTAAGAACAGCCTGTCCTCAGTCAGTGATATATAAATCTAGAGACTTCTGGCAAGAAAATATCAGCTATTATTGTGGTATTATGTGGGAAGAAGTGTTCTCTCAGGTGTCCTTCTGGTTTTGCCACAGTATCAGGATGCTTTGGGAAGGTGCTTCACATGGAGGAGGAGCTTAGATACTAATTTTTTAAAACCCTTTTTTACTGTGCATGGAATATTTCACATGTGCAACAGTCTTTTTGTGTTTTATATATGTCATAGTGGTACTTCTTTAAGTAATACACGGGGAATGCAAATTTAATAATGGGCTCTTCGATCTAGCACACAAAGGTGTAACAAAATCCAATGGCTGGAAGTTGAACTAGTCAAATTCTGGCTGGAAATATGGTACACATTTTTAACAGTAAGGGTAATTAACCATTGAAACAACTTACCAAGCTTGAGGTGGATTCTCCAAGCTTGATGTTTTGCTTGGTGTTTTGCATCAAGGGACCAAAGCAAACCTAAGGGATCCCAAAAATTGAGCCCTCTCTACAGAGTATAGTTATCCCTTCTCACAGAAATTATGGTATGCTTGAATATTTAATATTTTGAACTGTCATATGCCAAATATGTAATTTTAGTTTTCTTCTCATATGTTTGTAGGGATCTCCAATGTGGGAAGTTAGTTTGTCAATATCCAAGTAATAGACCATTCATTAAGGAAAAGGCTGCTGTCATTTATGCTAGGGTGCAGAATTCCTTATGCATAACTTTAGATTATATGAAAGGGCCTCAAGTGAAGGATCCAATGTTGGTGAAGGATGGTACTCTCTGTGGTAAGCAAAAGGTAACAAATCTTTTTTTAAACTGTTAGGAATGTAAATGTTTTCCATGTAAACATACACTTTTTAGAAGTTGCTAGTAATATTGGAGCAATGATGAGCCGCACTGGCTTACTGAGTTATAAAAGTAACTGTTTTGTCCCCTGATTTACTCTAAACTAGCCAAGAACTATTTCCAAATATTTTGACGTAAAACAGGATCTGGTAAACAGCTTTCTGCTCTTAAACAGCCTGAAAAGGACCCTCAAACAGAGAGAATTTTTTCTATGCTTCCTGTTAACCTTGAATTGTATGTATGTTTGGCTTTTAGATTTGTATGAACCAGAAATGTGTAGATGCTGCTGTCCTGAAATACAAATGTGATGTAAAGAAAAAATGCAATGACCATGGAGTAAGTAAAAGCACATTATTATTATAATAATATTGTTTGGATTAATAATATTTTGGATTTGCAGATATTTTCCTTATAAATTGCCAACTGAAATAGCAACTTTAGGCTGACACTTAGCATGCAAAGTCTTCGTGCCATGGCTGATTGGTTTGGTTTTTCCTGATACTTAGAGTCATATTCTTGGTTTTCTTTATAGACAATAGTCTGTGGTACTTTACATTTGATGTGTTTTCTGAAACAGACCGTTAATTAGTTTTTTAAGAACTGAGAATTTGGTTATAAAGAAGAGAGTTCTTGAAGAGAAAGTTTCATAAAAGCATGTGTAATGGGATTTCCCCATATTTTGAGACTTCCAGCTACAAAGTGTAAAAAGTAATTAAACAGGATTTTCCCCCTTTTATTTCAGGTGTGCAACAACAGAGGAAATTGTCACTGTAGGTCTGGCTGGCTGCCACCAGATTGCAAAATTTCATCAAAAGGATATGGAGGGAGTATTGACAGTACTTTCAGAAGTGGTTAGTTATCTTTGCAAATTCTGTACCCTGTGTTGTTTTTTTCCCAGTGCAACATTTAGGAAAATAAGAATGGCCATACTGGGTCAGACCAATCATCCAGCTAGCCCAGTATCCTGTCATCCAACAGTGGTCAGTGTCAGATGCTTCAGAGGGAGTAAACAGAACAAGACAATATATCGAGTGCTCCATCCCTGTCGTCCAGTCTCAGCTTCTGGCAGTCAGGTTTATGAACACTCAGAGGTTGCATCACTGACCATCTTGGCTAATAGTCATTGATGGAGCTATTCTCCAGGAACTTACCTAATTCTCTTTTGAACCCAAATATGAGTTCCCCAGGTAGACAGTACGTTGTGTGAAGAAGTACTTCCTTATGTTTGTTTTAAACCTGATGCTTATTAATTTCATTGGATGACCCTGGTTCATGTGTTATGTGAAGAGATAAATAACACTTTCTTCTTCACTTTCTCTACACCATTCATGATTTTATAGAGCTCTATCTTATCTCTCTTGGACATCTCTTTTGTAAGCTGAACAGTCCGAGTCCTTTTAATCTCTCCTCGTCTGAAAGCTGTTCCATACCCCGAATCATTTTTATTGCCCTTCTCTGTACTTTTCCTTCACTAAAAAAGAAAAAATATCTGAAATATATACCATGGAACAGTTAAGAGTTTGCGTTATAAGGGGAAATACATAAACTGAGGTTCTACATCTTAAATGTGAAAAGAGAAAGGTTTAATACTATTCTTTCTTTTTATTATATTACTTTAATAGTATGGATAACAGCATTTTAATAAACAAATTGCTATTGGATACAAGAAAGTGATCATGTATTGTACTATCTTGATTAGATACAGTAAACTGGCTGTTATATAGTAACATTGTGGAATCTAAGATTCTTAATATGACAGAGCTGATTTAAAATCTAATCTAAATTACATGTTAAGTGATTTTGTTGATCATAGCTATGCTACTGGATTTCAATCCTATAATGCAATAGTGTGTTATTCTGGTCCTTAACTACTTTTGAATGCTAGCTGGCGATTCTACCATGTTTTGAACATTATGTGCACTCATTCCTTTAAGTATCAAAGTAGCTTGCTTGTTCAAAGCATCCTTTTTCAAAGTGTGACAGTTTGGGGAATCTCATGTTTGCAGGTTTCAAGTGTGTCTGCTATATTCACATTTTTGTTCCATTCCTTTCTATCAATAACAGGTAAATACAGGATAATATCTCCTCTGGTTGGAGACCCCACTTCCCAAATCATAAAGATCTGTGATATTTCTTTCCTTGCTAGATGCAATCATTGACAGACTTCACCGGAACACTTTGAAGAACTGGCTTCTGCTAAGTTTCTGTCTCTTTCTGCCTGTCCTTGTTTGTTCTATCATCATGATTATAAAACGAAATGAATTGAATAGATGCTGCACTAAGGAAGAATCACAAGTTGATGAGTAAGTTTATTTTGTTCACCTGTCTAATTCTAACCTTTCTTTTAGGGATCTGGAATCTTCCCAGGCACTGGGGAAGGTGGTGAGTTCATGAGCAAGACCATAGGAGTGAAATAGTTGAGTGGTGCTGTAATGTGCACACTTGTTGTGATGCTTCCTCATGGCTGGGTCTAGAAATCAGCTCTCATTAGGTCTAGCATCTCCTTCCATTGTTCGTTTGGCCCTTGGTAGCTCCAGCTCTCTTTTTGTGACTCAGCCCTCCTGCCAGATCACTATAGTCTTCCTCTTCCAGGGGTATCAAAGTCCCACTGGACAAACTGTCTATCTGAAGTCTCAGGCAGTCTTCTGACCCACTTCTGTGGTACTTTCCCAGTGACTCATAGGGGAACCTGTGCCTGCCCTCTACTTCGGGTCCCAACCCAGGGACTCTGTGCCCAGCAACCACAGTCTGCTCAAACTCTGACCCAGTTGCTGTTCCTGTGGATTCCCTCCTACCTCTCTTCTCAATCTTCTGGACCATCTCTTGGTTAACACTGGTATTTCCTCCACTCTCCCATGCCTACCTAACCCTTCCCATCTTCTTGCCAAAGTCTGTAGACCAAGGCAGGATTCCAGGACTTAGGGCTTGTCTACACTACAGGGGAAATTTGATCTAAGCTAAGCAATTTGAGTTACGTGAATAGCGTAACTCAAATCGAGTTCGCTTAGATCTACTTACCGCAGGGTCCACGCTATGCAGTGTCGACGGGAGATGCTCTCCCATTGACTCCCCCTACTCTTCTCGATCTGGTGGAGTACAGGAGTCGACAGGAGAGCGATCTGCAGTTGATTTAGCGGGTCTTCACTAGACCCACTAAACCGAACACTGATGCATCCGTCGCCGCTTGTAGGTAAGTGTAGATGAACCCAGTAGAACTCCTCCTTGTACCTAGCCAACTTGCCCGTCTCTAGAGAGTGACTTAAAATCTCCTCCCTGCAGCCCTCTTCTCATACTTCCAACTTCCTCTCTTTCCAAGGCATTGTCTGCACTACAAAGTTTTGTCAGCAAAAGTTGTGCCGCTTTAATTAAAACCACTGTTGCATGTCCACAGTAGCTCCTTGTGTCGGCAGAGTGCATTCACACTAACAGTTCTTGCATCACCACAGGGAGCAGTGCACTGTGGTAACTATCCCATTATGCAACCGGCTGCAGGGTGCTTTGGGAAGGGTTTGCAATGCCTCATGGGACAGGTGCAGCATCACATGATGCAGGTTTCTCAATCCCATTGTTCCAGGGGCAGCCTAGTAGATTGTCAGGTGCTTTCACAACTGAAACGGGTCGGGGAGGGAGAGGAGAATGGTGTGCCTGGGGTGGGGGAGACAGCAGGCTGACCGACCTATTCTGAGGCAGGGGGAGGGGAACCTCCCCACCGCAGCCTGCTCTGCCTGCCTATGGTTCTGTGATTCCCTCAGAGTTCTCCCACAGTCTCCTCAGCTGCTGGGAGCGGCATCCTGAGCAGCTCTGTAACCTTTCTGTGCTGAGGAATGCCAAAGCAGCACAGTGTTTTCTTTCTCTTCTCGCCCCTCCCTCCCCCCCGTGCACGTTGGCTGGAAGATTTTTTTCCCCAGCAGCATCCGTCGGGTTGGCCTGGGTGCCCCCTGGCGACCCGCCACCCCCTCAGTTCCTTCTTACCACCAGTGACGGTGGCTGGAACTTCCCTTAGCTCTTGCTCAGTAAACTCGTTCTTTTGCTGGTTGTATATAGTTAGTTAGGTAGTGTTCTTAGTTTAGAGATTGTTGGGGATTCTCCCCCGCCCCACACAGCTCCCCGGAACTGTGGTATGCCGCGGTCCCTGGGTTTTAAAAACTGTGGCCTGTGCGAAGCGTATGCCGAAGAGTGATCCGCGCTCGTCGTGTTTATGGTGCTTGGGGGAGACCCATCAAAAAAATCGCTGCAAGATCTGGTGCAAATTCCATCCTAGAACTGTTAAAGAAAGGGAACAGTGGCTCAAGGTGATCCTCCTGGAGGCAGCTCTATGCCCCCACTCCGACCTGGGCTCAGGGGACCTGACCTCTAATGTGTCATCTTCAGCATGGAGCGCCCCAGCACTGTCATCGAGCCCGGCGCCAAGAAAGGACTCCTTCCGAGACACTCGGCACCAACATGGCTCCCCCCAGGGTCTATCTGATAGTAGGCACCATTCCCACTTGCTGGTGCCTCAATAGAAGAAGCAGCCAGACAATCACTCCCCTCTGGCTAAGCCAAGAGATGTGAGACTCCAGGTGGGCCACTCCTCTGGATCTCCTGCCACGGCTGTGTCGACTCCTGCCCAAGTGAGGGAGTCGAGTCTGGCCCCGCCTTGGTCACCGGTGCCTACACAGCAGCTCCAGCTCCCGTTGACACCGAAAGCTTATCAGGCTGCTTGGGACCTCCTGCATCTAATGGTACCATTCTTGCCTGCCAGGAGGGTGGAACCTTCAATGCCGGTGGACCTGTCCCGTCCTCCAGTGCAGTGGAAGGGGAAGCCAGCTATGATCTTGAGGCATTTCTTCTCGCCATGCCCCTTGGCACCAACTTGCTCAGACAGAGAGCCTACCTGCTCCCCGAGCTCTCGACATTTGAGGCACTGACCATTCGAGGTAGTCTTCAGTCTCAGAGACCTCAGAATCAGAGTCCGACTCCTATTGCTCTGAGAGGAGCAGCAGTCACAGATCACGGTCCAGGAGAGACAGGAGAGAGCCACAGGTGTGGCCTCTGCAGTGGCAGAACCCGCCTCAGTGGTCCTTCAGGACTCCCTGGGCCTTTCACCAAGGACAGGGAGGAACCCAGAGTCTCTGCTCCGCGATGTCTTCCATGGCCTCAGCCACCTTCGTTCCGCCAACCGCTGCGTACCTGCCTTTGGCACCTGTAGTCCTGACACCTCCGCCTCTGGCACCATCCTGTGAGAGCTCAACAAGTTCATGAAGAAACTCAGGTTCCGCATCATCTCCTTGGCCTCCATCATCCCTTCACTAGATCCAGCAGACTGGTATGCTGCCCTTGACTTGAAGGATGCGTATTTTCACATCGCAATCGCTCAGAACCACAGGCGGTACCTCAGGTTTGTGGTCAATGGTTCCCACTGCCAATTTACTGTTCTTCTGTTCAGCCTGTCAGCAGCACCTTGAGTATTCACCAAGTGCATGGTGGTTGTCACCACTCTTCTGCAGAGGCATCAGGTACAGGTGTTTCCATACCTTGACGACTGGCTGATCAAAGGCCGCTCCAGGATCCAAGTGGAAACTCAGGTCGCATTTATCAGAGCCACCTTCGAGAACCTGGATCTGCTCCTAAATGAAGCAAAATAGACTCTGTCTCCTGTCCAGAGGATAGAGTTCATAGGAGCAGTACTGGACTCGACCCAAGCCAGGACATTCCTCCCACAGGTGAGGTTTCAAGCCCTCAATGACATGATCCAAGGAGTCATGCAGTTTCCACTACTGCAAGAAACTGCCTGAAGCTTCTCGGGCACATGGCAACCTGTACATCCGTGGTACAACATGCCAGACTCAGGCTTTGGCCGCTCCAGTCGTGGCTAGCGTCAGTCTATCGCCCAGCCCAGGACAGCTTGAACAGGATTGTGACCCTGCCTCACCCGGTCCTCGATTCGCTCCGGTGATGGATCAATGCTTTGCAGATGTGCTCAGGGGGTCCCTTTGCTGCTCCACAGCCATCCCTGTCGTTGGTGACGGAAGCATCAGACTTGGGCTGGGGAGCTCATTTGGGGGACCGCAGAACTCAAAGCCTCTGGTCGCAAGCAGATCTCTGTCAGAGAGCTGAGAGCGGTGCGCCTGGCATGTCAAACATTCCGCCCTTACCTAACTGGGCTATGTGTATCAATCATGATGGACAATATGACTGCAATGTTCTATATCGGGTGGCCAGCCTGTGGCTCCGGAACCACATGTTCAGGCACCAATTCTGGGGTTGGAGCTACAGACGCCAACTTTCCAATGTGCTGGGGGGTGCTCACTGCTCAACCCCGGGCTCTGCCACAGACCCTGTCCTCTCTTCACCCCTTCCCGCCCCCTCCCCTGAGCCTGCCATGCCCTCGCTCCTCCCCAGAGCCTCCTGCATGCCATGGAATAGCTGATTGGGAGGGAGATGAGGGGGAAGTGCTGACCTGCAGGGCTGCCGCTGGATGGGAGGCGATGGGAGCAGGGTGGGGAAGCTGATGGGGGGCTGCTGACGTATTACTGTGGCTCTTTGGCAATGTATATTGATAAATTCTGGCTCCTTCTCAGGCTCAAGTTGGCCACTCCTGTTCTATATCAACAAACATTGGGGTGCACGCTCCTCTCTCCTGTGCCAGGAAGCCTTTATGCTATGGGACTTTTGTATAGAACATATAATCCACCTGCATTGTACCTCCCTGGGATTCAGAATGAGCTGGCAGACCAGCTCAGCAGGTTGTTCTGCAGCAACAAGTGGTCCCTTCGCCCGGATATCACAAATTCAATCATACAGAGGTGGGGATTTCCCTGGATGGACCTCTTCGCCACACGACACAACAGGAAGTGCCAGCAATTCTGTTCCTTCCAGAATCACAGCCTGGGCTCCACCACGGATGTGTTCCTCCTCCATTGGGGACGGGCTTTCCTATACGCGTTCCCGACGATGCCACCCTTTCACAAGGTCATGCTCAAGATCAGCAGAGATCATGCTCAGGTCATACCGATAGCACCGGCCTGGCCCCATCAGCGCTGGTACACATCCCTCCTAGACATGTCTATGGGAACCCCGATTACCTTGCTGCTCTCCCCAGACCATCTCACCAAGATCATGGACGTCTCCAAAACCCAAACCTACAGTTCTTCTTCGAGTGATTGCTCATATCCATTCCAGGTAGGTGTGCGCGCTGCGCGTGCACGTTTGCCGGAAACTTTTTTACCCTAGCAACTCCAGTGGGCCGGCAGGTCGCCCCCTAGAGTGGCGCCACTATGGCACTTGATATATACCCCTGCCAGCCCGCCCGCTCCTCAGTTCCTTCTTACCGCCGTGTCAGTTGCTGGAACTGTGGAGTGCGCTTGCTGTCCTCCACATCTCTAGCTCTCCCTTGTACACTGTTCGTAGTTGTAGTTGTAAATAGTTTCAAAAACAGTTTAAAGTAATATAGTAGTTAGTTGTTTATTGTATATAGTTGTAGAACTTATTCGCGGGCGGGCCGTTGCCCTTCCCGGCGCCCGGCACCGGGCTCATGCCTGGTTCGCCAGGCTTCAAGCAGTGCTCGGCATGCAAGAAGCCGATGCCGACTAGCGATCCCCACGACGCGTGCCTCAAGTGCCTGGGGGAATCGCACATCATTGAGAAGTGTCGTATATGCAAGGCCTTTAAGCCTCGCACAAAGAAGGAGAGGGATCAAAGACTCCGCGCTGTCCTAATGGAAGCGGCACTGACTCCGGTACCGGCAGCGCAACCGGCCACTTCTACTCTGGCACTGGACCGCGCCGGCACCGTCCATCCCCGGCACCGGGAGCCGATCCAAGACCCTCGACGTCTGCAACACCATCTAGGCAGGCTCGAGTGGAACGCCCGGCACCTACCTTGGCCGCGGCACTGCCTGCAGGGCTGCTGTCGACTCCGGGCCCGGAAGGTCCGTCAAGTCCTGCCCCTCCTAGCTCCCCCTTGAGATTGGGGGTCGAGCTGTTAGTCCCATCTACGCCGGAGACCTTCGCCTCGGCACGGGACTTGATAGCGCTCACTGAGCCATCGCAGCCTCAAACCACGGTGCCCCCGGGGCGGGTAACCTCCAGAGGCAAGCCTATGCTGAGAGCGCCGTCTCCGGAGTCCAGGCACCGATCGCCCCGGAGATGTGAACGCTCGCACTCTGGGCGCTGCTCGCAGTCCTGGCACTGTTCTCCTCGGCGGTACCGGTCGCGCTCACGGCGCCGATCAGCATCTGCACGGTCCCGGTCTGGCTCCTCTTACCACTGGCATCGAGACTCTAGGAGCCGTTCACCTCGGCGTTCAGCTCCTCGGTCGACCTCCCGGCACCGAGCCGGTGGTAGGTCCCGATCCCGGTCGACCTCCCGGCACCGCGTCGGTGGAAGGTCCCGGTCCCCAGTGCCATCCCGGCACCGCGCTGAACGCAGATCGCGGTCCCACTCTCGGCACCGACCTCGAGGCAGATCCCGATCCGGATCCCAGCACCAACTACCACGCCATTCCCGGTCCCGATCCCGGCACCGAGGAGATCGTCGGCGTCGGCATATAGAGAGGTCTATCAAACTGGCTCGGCGCCTCCATGGCCTTCAAGGGAACCATCCGTGTCCTCTCAGGCGGAGAGCGCCTATATGCTGGGGCAGGACAGACACGCGGCCCTGTTTCAGGACCCTCCACCTCAAGAACGAGGGCCTCAGCAGTGGGGGTTTTGGACCCCCTGGGCGTACCGCCAAGCCCAGGGTCCACAACATATCAGTCCCCGCCCTGCGGTGGAACGCAGGCCACCAGAGGCAACGGTGTCTCGACCCCCTCCCTCCCTGGAGGCAGAGAACAGGTCCAGCCACCAGGACCCAGAGCTCCTTCCAGAGACGGAGGTGCAGCCCCAGACAGGACCCCCCGTGGACGCTCTGCTGCCAGGGGTCTCCTCGTCGTCTTCCGCTGATGAGGCAGTGGCAGGTACGTCGTCCTCCAGCCCTCCCCCTCTAGATCTTAGGGCACATCAGGACCTCCTCAGGTGCGTGGCACAGAACCTGGACATTCAAGCAGAGGAGGTCTCTGAAATTGAGGACCCGGTGGTGAGCATCCTTTCCGCCGATGCACCTACCAGAGTGGCCCTGCCTTTCATCAAGACTATTCAGGCCAACGCCACCACTATCTGGCAGTCACCGGCCTCCATCCCTCCAACCGCTCGAGGAGTGGAAAGGAAGTACATGGCCCCCTCTAAGGGCTATGAATACTTACACGTTCACCCGACAACCTGCTCCCTTGTGGTCCAGTCGGTGAACGACAGGGAGTGCCATGGTCAAGAGGCCCCGGCGCCCAAGTCTAAGGAGGCGAGGCGGATGGACCTCCTGGCCTGTAAGGTCTATTCAGCGGGGGCGCTATAGCTCAGGGTCTCGAACCAGCAGGCCTTCCTTAGCCGCTACTCTTTTAACTCCTGGGTAGCGGCTGGCAAATTTGCAGAGCCGTTACCGCAGGACGCGCGTCAGGAATTTACCACCATTCTTGACGAGGGCAAAAAGGTAGCGAGGACCTCGCTACAAGCCTCCTTAGATGCTGCGGACTCGGCCGCTCGGACCCTCGTCTCAGGGCTTATGATGTGCCGCATTTCCTGGCTTCAGGTCTCTGGCCTTCCGCGAGAGCTCCAGCATACTATTCAGGACCTCCCCTTCGAAGGCCAGGGCCTGTTTTCTGATAAGACAGACCCCAGACTAAAGGACCTTAAAGACAATAGGGTCATCATACGGTCTTTGGGGATGCATACGCCTGCGACGCAGCGCAGGCCCTTCCGGCAGCAGAACCAACAGCAGCAGCGTCGGCCGTATCCTCAGTTCCGTCCGCGGCAGGACCTTTATAGGTGCCGCGGCAGGAACAATAGACGCAGACAGTCGGGTGGCCAAACGGGGCAAAACCAAGGCTCCGCCAAGGCCCCACCCGGACCCAAGCCTTCATTTTGAAGGTGCGCCCGAGGGCGCAGTACCAGTTTCCCCTTTGGATCCTTCCCCGCAGTTTTCCAACCGTCTTTCATTTTTCCTCCAGGCGTGGACCCAAATAACATCGGACCGTTGGGTCTTGCGCACTGTGCAGGCTGGTTATCACCTGCAGTTTTCATCGCCTCCCACCCCCCACCCTCGTCCCTCTTCAGGGACCCCTCTCACGAGCAATTCCTCCGTCAGGAGGTGCAGACGCTCCTCGTCAAGGGAGCCATAGAGGAGGTTCCAGAAAGCGAGAAGGGCAAGGGGTTTTATTCCCGCTACTTTCTAATCCCTAAGTCCAAGGGGGGCCTCAGGCCTATCCTCGACCTGCGGGAACTCAACAAGTATATGGTGAAGTTGAAGTTCCGTATGGTATCCCTTGGGACCATCATCCCATCCCTGGATCCTGGAGACTGGTACGCCACCCTCGACATGCAGGACACTTACTTCCATATCGCCATATCCCCCCAGCACAGGCGTTTCCTTCGCTTTGTGGTCGACCGCTAACATTATCAATTTGCGGTCCTCCCTTTTGGCCTCTCTACGGCCCCGAGGGTGTTCACGAAATGCATAGCAGTCGTCGTCGCATACCTTCGGCACGGCCGCATTCACGTGTTCCCCTACCTCGACGACTGGCTGGTCCGGGGCACATCGGAGCTGCAGGTCCGCGACCACGTCCACAGGATCAGCAGCCTCTTTGCTGCCCTAGGCCTCGTGATCAACGTGGACAAGTCTACTCTGCTCCCCACGCAGAGGATAGAGTTCATCGGGGCCGTTCTGGACTCTACCCTGGCCAGGGCCTTGCTACCCTTGCCCAGGTTCCAGTCGCTATCGGCCATCATTCTGCGCTTGCAGGCGGCCCCGCTGACCTCTGTAAGAACATGTCTGGCCCTCCTGGGACATATGGCGGCCTGTACGTTCATGACAGTGTATGCCCGACTCCGCATGAGGCCTCTTCAATCTTGGCTCATCGCGCAGTACCGGCTGACCAGACATTTGTTGGACACAGTTGTCACCGTCCCCCAAGGGATACTGGACTCCCTTCGGTGGTGGCTGGACCAGTCCGTAGTCTGTGCAGGGCTCCCGTTCCATCCGCCTCAACCCTCGGCATCCCTGATGACGGACGCCTCAGATCTGGGGTGGGGGGCGCACAGCGGCTCTCGGAGGACTCAGGGCCTGTTGGCCCCTCAGGAGTTGGACCTCCACATCAACATACGGGAGTTGAGAACGGTTCGTCTTGCTTGTCAAGCATTCGTCCATCACCTTCAAGGTCGTTGTGTTGCGGTGTTCACTGACAACACGACGACCATGTTCTACATCAACAAGCAGGGCGGCACCAGGTCCTCTCCCCTATGTCACGAGGCGATGCGACTCTGGGAGTTTTGTATAGCCCATGCCATTCACCTTTCCGCCTCCTATCTCCTGGGATACGAAACACTCTAGCGGATTGACTGAGCAGGTACTTCTGCTTGCACGAGTGGTCCCTCCGCCCGGATGTTGCCCTCTCACTCTTCCAGAGGTGGGGTCGTCCCCGGATGGACCTCTTCACGTCCAAGGAGAACAGGAAATGTCAGACATTCTGCTCCTTTCAGGGTCGGGAGCCCGGGTCGATAGCGGATGCCTTCCTGATCCCATGGGATACCCATCTGTTTTACGCGTTCCCTCCCTTTTCGCTGGTACACAGGGTCCTCCTCAAGGTGTGCAGAGACAGAGCTCGCGTGATTCTGATAGCTCCAGCGTGGGCCAGGCAACATTGGTACCCCATGTTGCTGGACCTCTGAGTAGCCAGCCCAGTTGCCCTGCCCCTTCATCTGGACCTGATCACCCAGGACCACGGCAGGCTCCATCACCCAGACCTTCGGTCTCTGCACCTTACGGCATGGCTCCTGCGTGGTTGACCGGCTCCGAGTTACGCTGCTCTACCCCGGTTCGGGAGGTTCTCCTGGGCAGTAGGAAGCCTTCCACCAGGGCTACTTACTCGGCTAAGTGGAAGAGTTTTTCCTGTTGGTGTTCGGAGAAAGGTTTTCTCCCTACAGAGGTTCCCATCACCACTCTTCTGGACTACATCTGGTCCCTCAAGGCTCAGGGTCTGGCGTTATCATCCCTTCATGTTCACCTAGCGGCTATCTCCACGTTTCATCCCGGAGGGGACGGACGTTCCGTCTTCTCCCACCCTATGGTGACGAGGTTCCTGAAGGGGCTGGAACGTCTCTATCCACAAGTCCATCCTCCTGTCCCTTCATGGGTTCTCAACCTGGTCCTAACTCGGCTCATGGGCCCTCCATTTGAGCCATTAGCGACTTGCTCCCTGCTCTACCTCTCATGGAAGACCGTCTTCCTAGTGGCCATTACCTCAGCTAGGCGGGTGTCGGAACTACGGGCCCTCACAGTAGATCCCCCATATACGGTCTTCCATAAAGACAAGGTGCAGCTGAGGCCACACTCTGCCTTTCTGCCCAAGGTGGTCTCAGCTTTTCACATTAACCAGGAGATCTTCCTCCCCATCTTTTTCCCAAAGCCCCATTCGTCCCGCAGGGAGCAACAACTCCACTCGCTGGATGTCCGTCGGGCGCTAGCGTTTTATGTGGACAGGCCCAAACCGTTCCGCAAGTCCCCCCAACTATTCGTGGTGGTAGCGGACCGGGTCAAGGGACTACCGATTTCCTCGCAGAGGATATCTTCCTGGGTTACCTCCTGTATCAGGACCTGTTATGACCTGGCCCACGTTCCTGTGGGCCGTGTGACTGCACACTCCACCAGGGCACAGGCGTCATCGCTGACTTTCCTTGCCTGCGTGCTGATCCAAGACATTTGTAGGGCAGCGACTTGGTGATCGGTCCACACATTCGCTTCCCATTATGCCCTGGTCCAGCAGTCCAGAGATGATGCGGCCTTTGGCTCTGCAGTGCTGCATGCTGCGACTTCTCACTCCGACCCCACTGCCTAGGTAAGGCTTGGGATTCACCTACCTGGAATGGATATGAGCAATCACTCAAAGAAGAAAAGACGGTTACTCACCTTTGTAACTGTTGTTCTTCGAGATGTGTTGCTCATATCCATTCCACACCCGCCCTCCTTCCCCACTGTTGGAGTAGCCGGCAAGAAGGAACTGAGGAGCGGGCGGGCCGGCAGGGGTATATATCAAGTGCCATAGTGGCGCCACTCTAGGGGGCGACCTGCCGGCCCACTGGAGTTGCTAGGGTAAAAAAGTTTCCGGCAAACGTGCACGCACGGCGTGCACACCTACCTGGAATGGATATGAGCAACATATCTCGAAGAACACCAGTTACAAAGGTGAGTAACCATCTTTTGCTCCATCTTACAGCATGGAAGCTCCATGGTTGAATCCGTCGGAACTTTCCTGTTCAGACCAGGTCATACGGGTCCTCCTTGGCAATAGGAAACCCTTGATGAGGGCCACATACCTTACCACATGGAAGAGATTTTCAGTCTGGCCGGCACAGGGCGACTCGCTCCCGATGCTAGCCTTGGTGCCACACATTCTAGACTACCTTCTACATCTGAAGGAGGAAGGTCTCTCATTGCCTTCTATAAGAGTGCACTTGGCTGCCATCTCGGCCTTCCACCGGGGCGTACAGGGCCACTCGGTTTTCGCTAACCGCATGGTCAGCCGATTCCTAAAGGGGCTCAACAGGTTTTACCCTCACATCCGTCAACTGGTCCCTGCCTGGGACCTCAGCTTGGTCCTCTCTAGGCTCATGGGGGGCCCCCCCTTTGAGCCTTTAGCAACATGCTCCCTGCTCTACCTCCTTCAAGGTCGCATTCCTGATGGCAATAACCTCGGCCAGGATGATGTCTGAGCTCAGGGCCCTGATTTCAGACCCGCCCTACACCATGTTTTATAAGGACAAGGATCAGCTCAAACCTCGCCCCGCTTTCCTCCCAAGGTTGTCTCGCAGTTTCATATCAACCAGGACATCATCCTCACAGTTTTCTACCCTAAACCTCATTCCAGCAACAGGGAGCAGAGTGCTGGCCTTCTATATCGAGAGAACAAAACTATTCAGAAAGTCGGTCCAGCTCTTTGTGACAGTGGTGGACAGGATGAAAGTTTAGCTGGTTTTGCCCCAGCGCATTTCATCATGGATCGTGTCCTGTATCCGTGAGTACTACAACCTGGCAGGTGTTCCCACACGTCCGATCACTGCGCACTCCAGCAGGGCGCAGTCTTCACTGACGGCGTTCCTGGCTCCAGTTCCCACCCAAGAAATCTGCAGAGTGGCGACGTGGTCTTCCATACACACTTTTGCTCCGCATTATGCAATCACCCAGCAGGCCAGAGACGATGAGGCCTTTTGGTCAATCAGTGGACAGCTCCAGCCCGACCTCCTAAATTTGGTGTGGGAGTCACCTGTTTGGATGGACATGAACAAGCACTTGAAGAAAAAACAGTTACTTCTTGTAACTTGTTCTTCGAGATGTCTTGTTCATGTCCATTCCAATACCCATCCTCCGACCCCTGTCGGAGTAGCCGGCAAGAAGGAACTGAGGGGGTTGTGGATTGGCAGGGCTCTATACTGGATGCCATGAAGGCACGACTCCAGGGGGCGCTCAGGCTGACTTGACAGATGATGCTAGGGGAAGAATCTTCCGGCCAACGTGCACATGCACGCGCACACACCTGATTGGAATGGACATGAACAACATATCTCAAAGAACGACAATTACGAGAAGTAAGTAACTGTTTTTTATTCCTCCATAAGATGTACCAAACCAGCAATGAAAGTAAACTGTCACACCACACTGGCTAACAAGAAATCAGGAAATCAGTTTCCTTAGGCATTCCAGTCCTTGCATCACCACCAAAAACACTGGATTTAAAGATGAGTAGTTCTTTAAAACTACTACCAAAGGACCAGCCACAGCCCCAGGTCAATATAAACTCAGATCTTACTCAGAATAAACACATGGTTGCCAGTCCTTTAGTATCGAAAATCTAAAGGTTTATTTATAGAAAGAAAGAAAAAGGGAGAGTTAAAATCGGTTAAATGAATCAAATACATACATTAATTGCAAAGTTCTCGGTTGAGGCTTGTAGCAGTGATGGAATGAACTGCTGGCTTAAGTCAAGTCTCTGGCTGCTTCCAAATCATTGGAAGGTCCTCAATTCCTTGATTAGAATACTTCCATTAGTATAAATTCATAGTCCAGAGGCTTGAGCAGGATAGAGACTGGAGCAGGATAGAGGCAAAATGGAGGTGTTTCCAGTGCTTTTGATATCTTCTGCCATGTGGAGGAAATCCCATTGTTCTTACTGTGGAAAATTACAGTAACAAGATGGTGTTTGAACTCACATGGACAAGTCACATGTCCATGCATGATTTTGCCTAGTCACAGCAGGAAAGTCCATTAAGAGTAGATAGGTGTCTTCCATTGTAAGTTAAATGTCCTTTAATGGGCCATTCTACTTGAGTAGTTCCTTCAAGATGTGTATGCTAAATACCTTGTGGGCGTTACCCCAGGAGCAAACGTGAAATAAAGGTATAGAGACAATACTCATAATTTCAAATAAAAAAATGATACATGCATACAAATAGAATAATCATATTCAGCAAATCATAACCTTTCCATAGGCACCTTACTTGACAATCTTTGTACAAGATTTGTTGCAAATATATAACAGTGGTTGCAACAATGATCTATATGGTCATATTTTTTATCAGATAACGTCACAGCCTCTCGTTGAGGTGGTTTAATTTTGTTGGCAAAAGTAGCTTTGTATGGTCCCTTCTGACCTATGAGTCTATGAGTCTATGAGTGTGTACACCTCCCATTTTGCATACAAATCTTTGCAGTGTAGACAAGGCCTAAGCCTGTCCCAGCTCCTCCCCCAGCTAGGCTTCATCAGCATTAGACCTCCTCTGGTCCTGGCTCTCCTCCAGATTAATTGTCCTATTTTTCCTCTTCAGGCCTTGTGTGTGTATAGGGAGGTAGACAGCCTATCACAGGTGCATATTGGAAAATACTTGTTTTTTAAAGTGTGTAGGGTATAATAGATGGGATTTCTAGGCTGACTCTTTCAACAGTGGATGTGAGAGATACACAAAGGGAACTTTCCTAAGGTAAAATGAAACGAGTAAAAAAATGTAGAATAGAGTGAAAGAAGTAAAGGTTAAATGTGCTTGCTACAAATGCTAGTAACATATTGATTGTTGGATTAGAATTGTGTTTTCAGGAAGTGTGATGTAACCCGAATGATAGAGACTTGGTGAAACCAAGACATTCAGTTGGGAGATGAAATTAATAGTAAATAAAATTTACTGAAGGGGTATGAAAACAAAGCAAGATGAGGGATTGCAGTACAGGAAACATTGTTTACAGAAGGAGAATACAACCCTACTAAATGGAAGCTCAGTTATATCCTTGAGGTTTTCAAAGTTGGATGGGATACTTTTACTTTACTGCACTCCAGGGCCAACCCCCTGTTCATACCAGCTATTTTTGTGTCTCCCCAAACATTAGGATACATTGATTTATTCTTGATTAGTATTTTGGTTACACAGCACAGACCATTTGGATTGAAGAACAAGATAAAAATAGATGATCCTTGGTTGTTCTCTAGATTTCTTGGATAAATTAGATGGGAGACTAGCAAGTGTTTCTACTGATAACCCAGACCCTGTAAAAATAATGTTGTTGTGAAGAAGGGTAATATTTTATCCACTGAGGGACCCCCCTGCTTCTATTGGCAGATACCTTCCCTCCTGAAAGGTATAGTCCAGCAATGAGTCAAACCTTATATTGACTTCATTGATAGACGATCAGACCCTATTCACTGATGCCACCAGTTATTGAAAATGACTCTTTAGCTCAGTGGTGGGCAACCGGCAACCTGCAGCCCGCAGGCCGCACGTGGCCTGTCAGGGTAATCTAGTGGTGGGCCACGAGACAATTGGTTTACATTGACTGTCTGCAGACACGGCTGCCCGCAGCTTCCAATGGTCATGGTTCGCCGTTCCTGGCCAATGGGAGCTGCGGGAAGCGGCGCGGGCCGCAGGGACGTGCTGGCCTTATCACTGCTGTCCTCTGAAGATGGAATCAATCATAATTTCATCAGGTTGTAAATTCTGATGAGTTTCTGTAGAAAGAATTATAATGAAAAATACTGGACTTCAGAAAATAAAACTCTCTGAGAATGCAAAAGGAGTTAAAGAAAATTGTTTGAATTCAGTAATACCTGGGAAAAGCACTTAGGAAAGTAAAAACGGTACTCAAGATACAAACAAAGAGACTACATGTTCCAATAAAAAGTGAAACAGTGTAAAAGGCAACCAGAACCCACAGGGCTAACTACAAGGTCGTCCCTAGCTATTCTGGGGCCCTAAGCAGCCCCCCTGTGGGTGTGGGGGGAGGCTTCCACACTGGAGGAGGGGGAGGTGGCTTGGGAGGCAGAGGGGAACCATCCCCCAGCACTCACTGGTGGTGCAGCTGGGGCCAGGTCCCTGCACTTCCAGCTGCTGGTGAGTGGAGGCCTGGCCCTGTTGCAGTCCTCAGAGCTGGGAGGAGGCGTGTTGGGGGTGGAGCAGGGGTGGGAAGAGGCTGGGTGGGGGCAGAGCAGAGCAGGGGCGTTGGGGAAGGGGTGGAGTGGGGGTGGAGCAGGGGTGGGAAGAGGCGGGGCAGGGGCAGGAGCAGGGGGCCTGGGGAAGAGGTGGGGAAGGGGCTGGAGCAGTACGCTGCTGCGCAGGGCACCAGGAAATTTGGTGTCCCAATTTTGCTGGTGCCCTACGCAACTGCATACTTTGTGTATGGGTAAGGATGACGCTGGCTAAATAGGAAGGTAAAGAGAAGCATAGAAGAAAATGTAAGGCCATTTTACCACTATGGAGAATGAGAGGGTGTCCTCTGGTTAAAGAGAAAGCCAAACTACTTGGGTAAAAGTAATTTTCACAATAAATTTACTGTATGCTGTAGAGCTACGAGACTATGTGTATGGTATGGTTAATTTTAAATACTCATACCACTCTGTTTTATAATCTAAATCTAGATTAGAAGACATGGGTCAGTCAGAAAATCCAAGGTAAATTTCATGTCTATCAGTGCAGTAGAACATGTATCTAGTTTTCTTTTATTTGGAATATGCTTAGTATTTACATGCCAAAATCAGCATTTGATAGTTGCATTGTGACTTTGAAGCACATTTGAACATTTCATTGCCAACTTGACTTTAAAGTACAGTTTGGAAGAAAAACAAAATAAGCTATCCAATTTAATGCATTGATACCATGTTCTTTAAATTTACCAATTGTGATTAAGAAAGATAAATTTCATCCCTAAATTATTTAGAAAAGTTAGCAGGCTCTGTAAATAGCTCCTCTACCATGTTATAGAATGTTGGGCCAGTTTTTTAAAGGTATATAGGTGCCTAAAGATGCAGATAAGCACCTAATGCAGTGGCTCTGAAACTTTAGCAACCCAAAGACCCCCATTTTGATTTTAAAATTTTCACGGACCCCCAAGCTCCCCACTCACTCCAGGCCCCGCCCGCACTCCATCCCTTCCCCCAAGACCCCATCCCCACCCCTTCTCTTCCCCACCTCTTTCTACCCTCTCCCCTGAGTATGTCCCGTCCCCGCTCCTCCCTTTTGCGCCCCACTGAACAGGTAAGTGATAAGGTACACTTCCCCCTTCAAGAGTGGAGCAAGCTGTGTTCACAATACTCTCAAACACTGTCAGTCTGGGAGTTATTGTCTCCACACTAGGGTGTCCAGACGTCCTGATTTTAATGGGAGTGTCCCGATGCTTGCTTGTTTGTCCCACGTCCCGACCAATGCTCGGTCGGGACACTGGACAAACAAGCAATTTTGCCCTCCGCTCTGGCACAGGCAGAGTCCAGAGGGGCTCTCGCCCCCCTGCCCGCAGCCCCGCCTCCTCACTGCCCCATTGGATCCCTCCCCAAATCCCTGCCCTGGCCCTGCCTCTTCCCCAAGCACACCGCATTGCTCCTCCCTCCCAGGCTTGCGCTGATCAGCTGTATGGCAGAGCAAGCCTGGAGGAAGGGGGTGGCCCCCAGCACTCATCCTGCAAACTGCTGCAGTCCAGTTTCTCTGGTCACCCTACTCCACACCTATCATTAAACTAATAATCTAGCCCTGTTTCTTGACTGTTTGTATGAAGATATTTACTAAACTATTTCAAAATGAATCTGATCATCAATATTGGTCATCTGTTGCTGTGTTTTTAGTCTTGCACTGTATCCTGTTCCAAGTTCGTCACCATGTATTTTTTGAATTCAGCCATATAAATATGGCTGTTGTTTGTCGGAGGGTAAACTCAAGCCCAATTATAACATCAAATATAGTTTGCTGTCTGAGGCAAGACTGGTAGTAGTGAAAGCTACCTTATGATGAAAGTGGGCTTGAGTCTACCTTCTGACAGATAACAGACATACTTATTATGGCTGAATTCCCAGCTAAATAATTTGCTTATGTTGCTATATTTTATTTATTCTTGTTGATTCTATTAACAGCAATGTGTTTTTTCCCTTATTCTGTCTGCCAGTGTATAGCCAGTAACACCAGAAGCCTGGAAATTATATGAGCAGTCAGTTTAAAGCAGATGGCAAAGTACTTCCAGCATGGAACCTCTGAATGGACTGTGCAATATATAACCAGCTTTTAATTATTCGGGTTAACTATATCCATCCCCCCATAAAGATTGAGTGTTTTTTTTAAGAAGGAAAAAAAGTAATAGTACTGTAAAGCAAAGACTGAACTTAAATTTGTTGTATATGTACATTTTCCTGTACATAACCACTAAACACATTTAATGATTTATATCTAGTGTTATAAATTCATGCCAGTCATAGGGCTTGAAAATTGCACTTTCCCATTTGCTAATGATGAGTTAGAAGTTTTTAGAGATGAGAGTTACTTCACTTTCTGGAGAATTCAAGCTTTCCTTTGAGAGTGGGATGTTTCTAGTCCTTAACAGTTGCAAAGACAGCCTGACAGATATAATCAACATAGTGCTGTCTGAGTCTGTCTGCAGACAGCCTGAAACAATAGCTTGGTGTTAGGGGTTTGAACTCCCACAGTCATCTCAAAGGGGTGTTCAATTAACTGTTCTGTCATAAACCACTGACAATGAAAACCCCACAAGGTGAGGATTCGGAAGACACCACAAGCACTGGCCATCAGAGCTGGCGAGCATTTGGGGAGAGTATGCTGCGTCCTCCTTAGGGAATGTAGCAGTAGGAGTTCCCCATGAGAACTCCATTCTGCCTAACACAGGCTAGTGCCTAGAAGGCATTTATAAGCCCTTAGGAATTCCTGTAGTTTAAATAATTTAGTTAAAAGATAGTAATTTGATTTATCATAATAATTGCTCTAGACTTGAATAGTTTTTTGACCTGACTTCATAATATTTTTTCTGTGGGCTATTGCAATGAAAATTGGGGAATATTTTCTATTCTTGCACCTCAACTGTGAACTCCAAGGGATTCTCAATTTGCCTAGGAAATGTTTGTAACCTTTCAATTTTATTTTGGAGGAGTCTTCTCCTTATGTAATTCTGAAATAGATGTCAATTAATTACAAAATAAAGGAATATTTAAAAAAAAATCTGGAAACAGCTACATATCTTTTTTGAGCTGGGTAAATCCAGAAGTTCATGTTACCATTTCAACTTGGATTATTTTTACTTATGTTAAATATTTCTCTAAATGAGGTTAAAGGAGCCTTTTCTGGTGATCTGCAGAATACAATAATTTGAGAACCATGTAGCTGAAGACTGGGCAATTGCACAGAGCATGTTCTCAAACTAGCATAAGTTCTACTAATATAACTAGCATAAGTTCTACTAATATAAGCACAATTGCATCCACACTAAAGGGTTTTGCCAGTATAGCTATACTAGTAGTATCAGTAACGGGCAAAACTCTTCTAGTGCAGTGGTTCCCAAACTTCTTCCGCCGCTTGCAGGGAAAGCTCCCTGGCAGGCCGGGCCGGTTTGTGTACCTGCTGCGTCCGCAGGTTCGGCCGATCGCGGTTCCCCAGTGGCTGCTGTTCGCTGCTCCAGGCCAAGCGGTGGAACAAGTTTTGGGAGCCACTGTCCTAGTGTAAACAAGGCCTTACTCAAGGTCTGTCTACACTAGAGTTGGAAGGTGTAACTTCCAGATAGAGGAGACATACCTGACTAGCTCTGATCTAGATAGTGCACTAAAAAGAGAAATGTAGCCATAGCAGGACTAGCCACTCCAAGTATGATCCAGTCAGAGACCAAAAGTACATATTCAGGGCAACCAACCCCTCACACCACCATGGCTGCACTTCTATTTTCAGCATTCTGTCTTAATCAGAGCTAGCGCAGGTATGTCTTGAGCTGGAATTTACACGTTCCACTCTAGTACAGACGTACCTTCAGTGGCCAGCAAAATGAAGAAACCACAGCTGCTCTCTTTATACATTAGATCAGGGGTAGGCAACCTATGGCACGTGTGCCGAAGGTGTCACGCGAGCTGATTTTCAGCGGCACTCACACTGCCCGGTCCTGGCCACCGGTCCAGGGGGTCTGCATTTTAATTTAATTTTAAATGAAGCTTCTTAAACATTTTAAAAACCTTATTTACTTTACATTTAACAATAGTTTAGTTATATATTATAGACTTGTAGAAAGAGACCTTCTAAAAATGTATTACTGGCACGCAAAACCCTAAATTAGAGTGAATAAATGAAGACCTCGGCACACCACTTCTGAAAGGTTGCCGACCCCTGCATTAGATCATGCAAAAAGAAATCTAATACACTGCCTTTAGAGACATTAAAACCAGGAGTAAAACAAACATTAAAAGGGAAACCTCAAAGTTTTCTAAATGCTGATGAGGAGCTGTCTCACACCGTATATATAGGATGACATACCCATGAACCCTGGCTAAGGGTACCTCTGCACCACAAATTAAAGTACAGTTGTGGCAGGGGTAGATATACCTGCAGTAGCTTTAATCCAGCGAGCGCAGGCAACAATGGAATGTAGACCTGGGGGTACAGACTGGCTGCCCCAGTACAAGGGCACTGAGGACCCTGGCTAGGTACTGAGGTTGCTAACCAGCACTGGAACCCCCGATGCTAAATCTTCTCTACAACTGTTACCTGTGCCGCGTAAATAAAAGCTGGGTTGGGTATGTCTGCACCAGCTACAGTTACACCTTAAAATCAGCGCTGTGCGAGTACCATCTATTACATATGCAATATGGCAAATTTTAGAAGTTGGGTTGTGGCATGACCTAGCATTATGGGGGAAGAGGAGCCAGCTGAGGTGGGCCTCTCTCTCCCTTATACCGTGGGAGGGGAGGGTGAGGGCACCATCTGCACAAAGCTAGGGCTCTGTTGTGATGCCATTGCCTCACCCTCTCATGGGCTGCCTGTGCCAAGCCAGTCCCACATTTCACCATGGGCTCAGCTGCCTGGGAAGAGGTGGAGGCTACACTAGGGATGCAGCTGAAAGCAACTCAGCAGGGGCTCCTGGTACCCCCAAGACGCAGGAGGCTGTTGGCCAGGCACCCAGACCCTACAGCACTCTTGGTAACTGTTGACAATGCCTCCAGTTGGGGTGGGGGCAAGGGGGCTGTAGCCTTTGTAGATGGGGGTGGGGGCAGCGGGCCATGTCCCTCACTTTTTAATATGGGTGTATCTTACTCCCCTCAAACTGCAAACCTCAGGCAGCTGATACCCGCTGCAAAGGCTTGCAGGTGGAGGGGTCACTGCTGCCCCCTGCTCCCCCAAACTATACCCATATTAGATATGCGGGGGAACAAGAACAGGTCCGCGGAGCTGCCAGGAAACAGCCTTGCGGCTCGAGCCCCGCACCTGGCGAGGTCTCGTGAGAGGACGAGGGGCGGGGAGGAGAAGACCAGGCAGGGCGGGACAGAGGCTCTGTGATTGGCTGGAAATCTGGGCGCGGTTGTGGGCGGTCCGCGGAGCCGGCAGAAATTGGCCTCGCCGCAGCGAGCGGGGACAGCGGCCGAGACAGCAGCTGCGGGGGCTGGCAGCTCCGCGACCGAGCCTCTCGGGGCACGAGCCGCCCCGCCCCGCCCTCGGAGTCCGCATCCACACGCGGGGCGGCAGCGGCGGGGCACCTGTCCTGTCCCGCCCCAGCGGGACTTGCTGCTTCTGAACCTTAGAAACAGCAGGACAGAGACTCCCGATCTCCAGGGGACGGGGCTCGAGCCCTTCTCATGCGACACCACGAGCGGCCTCCCTGTCCCTAGGGGGGAAGTGAGATAGAGAGAGACAGTGAGCCTGACCCCTGCAGTCCCTCCAGCCGGGGGCAGCTCCAGGCCCCAGCACGCCAACCGTGTGCTTGGAGGCAAGCCGTGGGGGGCGCTCTGCCGGTGGCTGGGAGGGCGGCAGGCAGGCTGCCTCTGGCGGTTTGCCTGCGGAGGGTCCGCTGGTCCCGCGGCTTCGGAGGACCCCCTGCAGGCACGCACAAACCTGCCCGCTGTGCTTGGGGTGGCAAAATCACTAGAGCCACCGCTGCCTCCAGCAGTGAGACCTCCCTGTAAGTAGGGTGCAGGTCTCTTCCCCCTAGACTCTGTTAGCCTTCGGGAGAGAGTGACCACCCTGTACAAAGGGTGCAGGTGACACCCCTGTGATTCAATGAGCAGGTCGAGCTCTTTAATCCCTATGGGCAACGTGGCCTCCCTGCAAGTAGAGTTCAGATCTCGCTTTTGCTGTGGTGGGTTTAAGAACCGTTGGCATGCTACTCAGTGACCTCCCTGTAATCAGGGTCTGGCTCACACCCCTGTCGTTGGTGGGGTTTAGGACTTGCTTAGGCTGGACACAAGTGACCTGCCTGTAACTTTGGGTTTTGATCTTTTTCCCCTTATGGCTTTCTTGGCACTGTGGTGCTTCAGCAAGGCAGTCAAAAAGACTGCTGGCTTCAGAAGAGTTCAGATCTTGATTTTTCATTCAACGAGGATATTGATCCCTTAAGTGCCTTGAGACGAGTGACTGCCCTGTAAGTAGGGTTGAAGTCTCTCCCCTTGTGAGCTCTAGGTGCTAAACCCTGCTGGCTGGCTAGTTGGCATTGACCTCCCAGGAACTAGGGTCTAGGTCTGTTCCCTTCTTTAATCCAGGTGATAGACCATTATGACAGGCGAAATGGTATGACTGCCCTGGAACTAGGGGTCAGGTTGCTCCAGTCCTTTTACTTTAGGTCATAGACACTTATGACTGGCTAGTCGGCTTGACAGCCCTATAACTAGGTTTCACATCTCTCCCCTTTGAAACCTAGGTAATATAGAATTATGGCCAGATAGTCAGCATGGCCCACCCTGTAACCAGGGCTCAGGTCCATTTCCTTTTGACAGCTAAGCAATAGAGAATTATGGCCGGCTACTCAGCCTGACTGCCCTGTAAGTAGGGTTCAGGTCTCATTCCTCTCACCTGTGGCATGTGCAGTGTGACCTTTCTGTTGCCTTTTTAATACCTTGTGCCCATAGCCTTTCCCAGTTAGCTCTTTTTCTGCTTTGGGAAGTGCTGTGTCATGTGGTATGTCTGTGTTGGAGAGCGAATGTGATGTGCATGGGTGTGGAAGGGCTTTATTTATTTTTATTTGTAAATCGCTGCAGCTTTTGTTTTTATTTTGGTTTGGTTTGGTTTGTTTGAATGAGCCCTTCCCAGAACTAGAAAAAGAACTCTTGTTGGTTTTTTATGGCCCCCGTTTAGCCATATAGTGGCATGATTGATGGTCTGGGTCTTGCGCCTTAAGGCTGAAAAGACGTTTGGGCCCCTTGCTTAAATTCCCTTAGACCATGTGGTCACGTCCCTCTCCCTTCTGGGGCAATGATGGACTGCCAAGAACCTTAGGTCTGAGGGACCTCTTTCCTTTGGTACGCAAGCCACCTTGTTAAGTGATATTCTCCCCCACCCCTAATCTCGAGAGTTCAGGTGTCATCCCTGGCCCTCCCGGCTCTTTTTAGTCCCTTGTCCTTGAGTGGGTGCCCTGTTAGATGGCAGGTCACCTGACTCGCTTACCGGGGGTTAGTGAGCCCTTTGGGGACCTAGAGTGGCAAGACCTGCCTGGAATTAGAGTTTAGAGGTGTCTTCCTTTTGCTTTCATGTGACTCTTCTCCTTTGGCTTCTGAGTCAAAGTGACCGTCCTCTAAGAAGGGTGCAGGTCACATCAGTGGGGATCTGGAGAGGGCGGTAACTAGAGCAGTGAGACCGCCCTGTAACTACGGTTCAGATCATTCCCCTCTTTTTCTCTTGGGCTTATGAACCCTTGATAGGCTGCTTGGTGTGACCTCCCTGTAAGCAGGGCATAGGTCACTTTCTCATTTATGTGGGATTAGGGGCTGTTTTGGTCCCCTGAGAGCTCCCTCTAACTTAGAGTAGAGACCAAAACCCTTCTTAGCATCTTGTCAATATGCTGCTCTTTCAGGCTAGCCAGAGTGACCATTCTGTAACTGGGGCTCAGGTCACGTCCCTCTAGCTTATGGGGGGAATTCAGGTCTTAATCGCTTGGGCCTTTGAGAGAGACCTCCCTGTAATCAGGGTTGCGTTCTTCTCTTTTTGCTGTTGTGGGATTCTGGCCCTTTAGGCTCAGCAGAGGGACCTCCTCCATGGTTAGGGGGCAAGTCACGTTGGCCCCTCTGATGCTCCTGGCACAGTGCTGTCCCTCTGGAGTTCCTTTCAAGCTTGCCCTAGGTTCTGCAGCGACGCCTCCTGGTTTCTGCCTTGCTTTTGATCATTGGAGTCCAGAGAGTCTGCAACAACTGCTGGCGAATTCAAGGTTCCATTCAAACCTTCACCCATTTACCTGTTTGTGTTTTTTGTTGTTGTTGAACCAGTCAGTACAGTACACCTTGTGTCTGACTCTTGCTATTAAAGTGCATTTCTCACTGCCCTCGAGGCATAACGTGCTGCAGATCTATTTTATAGTGAGGAAGCCGGAAACCTGGCTCCACAGAAGGGCATCGGTTGAGCATTTGGCACTTTGGGAGACTTGGAGGCCTGGGCGTCGAGTGTGCCGTCAAAGCGCATGGTGGGAAGCGCTCAGAATTCCCTTCCAGCTATAGGTCAAAGGCTGCCTACAGAGGCAAGAAGACAAGGTAGCAACTTTAATGCGCACTGTTTATATTTGATGACCTACTGGTTTTCTTAATCCTGTTTTGCACACTCCCTCTCTTTGTTTCCAGCTTGTGAGGAAGAAAATGGGAAGGAGAAAACAGAAGATGGAAGAAGAAGAAGAGAAAATACTCATCGGGCACAACAACCATCCTGTAACTAGGGAGAGGTCGCTCTTCTTTGTTGGGTGAGGAGAGAGAGAGTGTGAGCCTGAACCCAGTAGTACCTCAAGCAGCGAGACCTCCCTGTAAGTATGGTGCAGGTCTTTCTCCTTGGCTTGGTTATCTGTCTGGAGAGTGACCACCATGTAAGAAGGATGCAGGTGACACCCCTGTGACTCAGTGAGGAGGTCGAGCTCTTTAATCCCTATGGGCAATGTAGCCTCCCTGTAAGTAGAGTTCAGATCTCGCCTTCTGCTGTGGTGGGTTTAAGAACCGTTGGCATGCTACTCGGTGACCTCCCTGTAATCGGGGTCTGGCTCACGTCCCTGTTATTGGTGGGGTTTAGGGCTTGCTTACTAGGCTGGATGCCAGTGACCTGCCTGTAACTTCTGGGTTTTGGTCTCTTTCCCCTTTTGGCTTTCTTGGCACTGTGGTGCTCCAGCAAGGCAGTCAGAAAGACTACTCGCTTCAGAAGAGTTCAAGTCTCGATTTTTCATTCGAGGATATTGATCCCTTAAGTACCTTGAGACCGAGTGACCACTCCTAAGTAAGGTTGAGGTCTCTCCCCTTGTGAGCTCAAGGTGCTAAACCCTGCTGGCTGGCTAATTGGCGAGGACCTCCCAGGAACTAGGGTCCAGGTACATTCCCTTACACCCGGCTGTCTGACAAGTCGGATGGACCACCTGGAACTAGAGTTCAGGTCTCTTCTCTTCTTTAATCCAGGTGATAGACATTTATGGCAGGCGAACTGGTATGACCGCCCTGGAACTAGGGGTCAGGTTGCTCCAGTCCTTTTACTTTAGGTCATAGACACTTATGGCTGGCTAGTCGGCTTGACAGCCCTATAACTAGGGTTCACATCTCTCCCCTTTGAAACCTAGGTAATGTAGAATTATGGCCGGCTAGTCAGCCTGACCGCCCTGTAAGTAGGGTTCAGGTCTCATTCCTCTCTCTTATGGCATGAGCAGGGTGACCTTTCTGTTGCCTTTTTAATACCTTGTGCCCATAGCCTTTTCCAGTTAGCTCTCTTTCTGCTTTGGGAAGTGCTGTGTCATGTGGTATGCCTGTGTTGGAGAGTGAACGTGATGTGCATGGGTGTGGAAGGGCTTTGTTTATTTTTATTTGTAAATCGCTGCAGCTTTTTGTTTTTTACTTTGGTTTGGTTTGTTTGAATGAGCCCTTCCCAGAACTAGAAAAAGAACTCTTGTTTGTTTTTTGTGGCCCCTGTTTAGCCATATAGTGGCATGATTGATGGGTTGGGTCTCATGCCTTAAGGCTGAAAAGGTGTTTGGGCCCCTTGCTTAAGTTCCTCTAGACCGTGTGGTCTGCCTGCATCTATGGCTCAGGTCACATCCCTCTCCCTTCTGAGGCAATGATGGACTGCCAAGAACCTTGGGTCTGAGGGACCTCTTTTCCCTTTGGTACATGAGCCACCTTATTTAGTGGATATTCTCTTTCTCCCCCCCCCCCCTCATTTCGAGAGTTCAGGTCTCATCCCTGGCCCTCCCGGCTCTTCTTAGTCCCTTGGTCTTGAGTGGCTGCCCTGTAATTAGGTGACAGGTCACATGACCTGCTTACAGTGGGGTTAGTGAGCCCTTTGGACACCTAGAACGGTGAGACCTGCCTGCAATTAGAGTTCAGAGGTGTCTTCCTTTTCCTTTCACGTGAGTCTTCTTTGGCTTCTGAGTCAGTGACTATCCTGTAAGAAGGGTGCAGGTCACATTTGTGGGGATCTGGAGAGGGTGGTACCTAGAGCAGCGAAACTGCCCTGTAACTACAGTTCAGATTGTCCCCCCCCCCTTTTTTCCCCTCTCTTGGGCTGGAGCACCCACGGAAAATAATTGTTGGGTGCTGAACACCCACAGGCAGCTCCCCATGGCCCCACCCTGCCCCCCTGCTCCAGCTCACCTTCTCCTCCCTCCCAGTGCTTGTGCTGTGAAACAGCTGATTCACAGAGCGGGGGGGCGGGGGGGGGAGGGGAAATATAGTGCACTGGGGGAAGAGGAAGGGCCAGGGTGGGGATTTGGGGAAGGGATCCAATAATGGCAGGGAGGGGGTGGAGTTAGGGTGGGGACTTTGGGGATGGAGTTGGGGTGGGGCCAGGGGTGAAGAAATGGGTAGGGGGGGGATGGGCACCCACCAGCACCAAGACAGTTGGCTCCTGTGGCGCTGTGCATAAAACTCCTGCGCTTGACTCTGCATGGTGTGGATTATTGCTCCTTCAGATGAGTGCACATCCGGGTTACAAGCTTGTGAACTGATCGAGGAACTGAGACTGAGATCCAGGAGAGGCCAGTACATTTAATTTACCACCTCATTAGGCTAGGGATAGAGGTCTCTCATCCCCTTTCATACACATTTTGTTCCCACTTCTTAAATTTAAGTGCAAAGGAACCTGGACATGTGTAGCACAAGCAGAGAGGTTTTTTGAAAGGGTACCAGTTGGGAGGGGAGACGTGCAAGAGGGTTATGTACTATTTAAACTAAGGAGTGTGTTTATGGAGGACTTGGACAAACCACCAGCAAGCGATTGGCCATGAGTTCAGCCCAGGACTGGCTGGGCACGCAAGCGGTAGGCAGTGCAAACTGGTGGTCCCATTTCCTCATTGCAAGCCCTGGGGAGCTCCCCTCTTCCCCCCCACCCCCGACAGCATGTGACGTAGACATCTTCGAATAGCAGTCTCCAATAAGGCTGGCAATTGTGTGTAACTTAAGACCTACCCCCCATTAAAACCGTCAATGTGGAAATTGAGCCCACAGAATTTAAAGGGGGAAATGCACATCCCCATCAGGCTAAACAGACGTGGAGATTGACACCATAATCTCAATGGGAAGACTTAAATTTCCCAACAAGGTGAGCAGCCAGGGTGACTAAAACCCCTGGCATCAGAGGGAGAGATGAGAGTCAGCCCTCGAATGTTTGGAGTATAAACATGTCAAAACTCGGCAAGCAGCAGTTAAAAAAGAAAACTATGTTGCAGCCAGATCAGGGAGAGAATTCATTAAATGATGGAGTGACAAAACAGACAGAGCAGTTACACTGGATAGTTACGCTGGATATACTCAACATAAGAAAAAAACAAAAAAAAAACCAACCCACCCAAAGTACAGGAATGGGGAATTCAGACCCCTGGAACAATACTTGGGATGGTGAAATCTGACTTAATGAAGGTGTCATTTTTGGGAGATAAGCAAGGGATTTAAAACAACTTTTTTTAAAAAAGTGAAAACCTCTGCAGTGGCAGAAGGGAATTAAGCAATGTAACATTGTAAAAATGTTACAAAGAAGTGTTCTTGGTTTCTTTGCAGCCATTCTGAAGGAAAATGGGCCCTTTTCCAAAGAAATGTCTGTAAATAATCCAGGCAAAGAGACAATCTGTCTAAATTGTCCATAGTCAATTTCAAATTTGCTTAAAAAAAAGTAAGGGGTTTCTATTGAAACTTAACTACCCCCAAATGTATACAAATGTAATCTATGAACAGCTTTGTAAAATTTATATATTAAGTACATATGTAAGGTCTTAAACCTAAATCAACACTCCTGGTTTGGAAACCTTTGTTTTGTAAGTTTAAAATAAATTTGGTTTTTGGTTTTTAAAATACCACTAAATCCATTTAAATTTTTCATTCAAAGTTGCAAAACTATAAAAAACACTTTTGCTAGATACAGATCACTAGTGGTGTTTGGCTTTGGTATTTTGCATTTAACCCTTAAGGTACCTCAACGCTTCATAATGTTCAATATCTTTATAAAAAAACAAGTCATGGCTGCAACAAGGCAATCAAACCCAGAAAAATAAAAATACGTTTTTTCTAAATTTTTATTTTTGGTAACAAAATAGCAAATAAAAGTGGTGGTAGAAAAATAAAAAATTAGATAGTGCCCCTCTAAAGCAACAGCAGGGATAAGGCGCGCGCATGCACTTTCTCTCTCAAAAACACTGAGCCTTAAAATGGCTCAGTGTAATTAGACTGTCATGTTAACGGATACATAAAAAGTCTAAGCACAAAAGACAGTTAAACCTAATGTAAAAATTAAGATAGTTATTTATAAAAGTTAAACTATGGAAAAGATGCTTGTTTTCCCCAGAACATGTGCAGTGTATATTATAGAAGGGGTAAAAGAAACGCAAACAAAACATGTTACTTAATTAAAATCCTATTAGGACTCCAAATACAGCCACAATTGTTGGTTTGTTTTTTATTTTTCAAATTCCTGTTTTTTGCAAGCAGAAGTTAAAGTAATCAAAACTCAAAGTTGATTTGTGTCCCTTTTAAGACAGTCTCTGAGCTGCTAATGGCTTCGAATTCAAAAGCAAGCCAGAAAGCATCTGTGTTGATTTGAAAATTACCTAACCAATAAAAAAGGAGAACTGCCCATAAATGTCAGCACAAAGACATACCTGGTCTACTATATTAAAAAAGGAACTGAGGTACACCACCTCATGAATTTAATAACTGAACAGTAAAATTTTCCCTAAACTCTTAAAAGGTAAAAGCCATTAAAACCTGGCCTGCCTATAAAAACACAGGGAAGTATGGGGGTAATTCCTCTGTTTTGCCTGCAATCAGCAAAAATATTAATTAAAGGAAGGGATATTGTAAGTAATAATCTGCCACCCTGCCCCTTAGGGTGTGTGTGTGTGGGGGGGGGGGAGCCTTACAGTTCCTTAAGAGATGTGTAACATCTTCATAAGAAAATGTGTAGAAGGAAGAAAGTACCCCTGAACCATCAACCATAGCCAAAAGGACTGTGGCAGAATCTGCAAACTGATTTTACTGGCCCTTTGCAGACAAGTTACAGAACTATATTAAGGTATTAAACAATAAATTAAATTAAAAAAAAACCTATACGACCAAGTAAAAGAAAATCAAACCCAGCTGAATAATAACAGCAGTCTGAACAAACCTGCACTTAAGGATTAGGGGAGAATGAAAACATTTCAGAGGCACCAAAATAAGTTTGTTTAAAATAGTATTGACAAGCACTGGTTCAAACTAACAGTCTCTCCACAGGTGAACAGGAAGAAGGACTGAAGGGTGACCATGAGGAGCTTCCTGATGTGGCTCCTGATGCCCCTGTGGTGCATGATGAAGGACGCAAGTAGTGTGCCATGTAAAAGGGAGGACTGGATACTAATCCTAGACATCTTAAAGGATCTGTCAAACTCTGTATCCAGCTCAGTGGATATAATGAAATACTTGGGTCAAGAATTCAGCAGCCTTTTACTAAATGGTACCAAAATAAAGGAATTGGAGGAAAGTTGTTGATGAGCAGGGCCAGCATTGGCCATCACCACACAGGGCATTGTAACGGAGCTCCTGGATAGCCAGGTCTCCTGGATGGCCATCTCCCTAGTACTCTTTCATGGGAATGGGGAAACAGAGAATCAATGAGAGTCCAAAGACCATTTTGGACAGGTCACAGCATAATCTTCAGTCTCCTGTGCCTCTGGGAATCCCTCACTCACAACGAGCTAGAATGGTGACCTCTCTGCCAGTATGGAGGAGAGGTCATGTTACTAAAATAAAAAGTATTGCCTATTCCGAGTTTGCCGGGAAAGGATTGTACCCTAGTGAATGTTGCACCCACTCTGCTAAGGAAATTCTATGTATATGCCCTTATGTTCTAATAAATCTGTCTAGGTTCAAAGTGGCCATCACTGAGAAACTGGTGCACACAAAACTGGTCCAGATGAACGGTACCTACTGGTGTGTGACTGCCCAGAACCACTCTATCGAGCTAAATGGAAAGCCTTGCCCTCGAGACATCCATCCGTGTGCATGACAGTCCCCCGAAGGACAACCCTGACTGACAGGACGCGCTCCACTGTACTCAGCCAATGACGGGTAACCTAACATGGGATCTGGAATGGCACTAGGGCAGTAAGTATCTAGAGGAGGGTCTACAGGCCCTGCAGGTGAAGATAGAGGAGTTGGTGGCCGAGGCCCAAGACACATTGGGGAAGGCCATCTGAGGTACACTCGGATAGGGGAGACCATGGACCAGATTGCTGTTAAGTACTCTGAGGCACGGAATCAGGCAGTGGAGGTTAAATCAATAATTATGGGTAATGCCAGCTCAGGTGAAGATTCCCCTGGGGATGGCTCTGGGTGCTATTCTGCCAAATTAGTTGGAGAGTGTCCGTTCTGACATTCCTGATGGTATTGATACTTTACTTGCAACTCCGAAGTAAGCTGAAAACTGTTTTATATTTGACCTGGCGGGTTAGGGAACTCTAGGGTCAAGAGGAGGGACTGAAGGGTCAGGATCCATTAGCTATGGATGTAAGATCTTGCCTACAGTTTCTCCTGAGAACTTTTCGTATAGGCCCGGAGTCCACAGCTTGGCTTGGGCTATGGAGGCTGGCTAACAGAATAATACATAGCTAAGAGGAAGCTGGGGTAAACAAATAACCTTGTGTGTTTTCAAGTCAGTGAGCAGAGTCAGCATAACTCGGAATGTAACTGGGCGTCCTTATTGCAAGTTATAGACACATGAAGTGCTGAGAAAGGCCTCATGGTTACTCCCTCATGCAGGGAGGAGATAGTGGTACAATACTCCTCAATCTCAGACAGAGTTCAGGGAGAGGCCCAATATAATTGACATGCGTTAGGACACCCTCCCCTCACAGATGTATGCCAATTCTAGCCCACTGAATTGCAAGGGTAAACTTATAAACAGTTAAGTATTACTACCTTTTTTGCTTTAAATCTCCAGGAATGTACCTGTTGGCCAACTGGGATTGCTGCTACCTCATTCCCCTGGACCCCAAAATTAGGATTTAACCTATACACTTTAACATATTGCTGACACACACAGGTAGTTACCCCCCAAACTATGTCTATATTAATTTGAGCCTTGGGAGGAATCATTATGGAATCTCTTAGACCACTGGCTTACTGTGCTTCTCTTGTTTTCCTCTGGAAGCTATCCAGGAGTTTGGGAAAACCCAGCCCTGTCGCTTCTCTCTGCCCAGTGAGCACCCTATATAATCTATTGCTTATTAGGCTCAGCCACTGCAGAAGAATTAATTACAAAGTGACACTCCACCAGCGCTGTGCGTAATAAACTCCTGTGCTTGACTCTACATGGTGTGGATTATTTTTCCTTCAGCGAGGAAGCTAGAAACCTGGCTCCACAGTAGGGCATCAGTTGAGCCTTTGGCATGTTGGGAGAGTTGGAGGCCTGTGCGTCAAGTGTCCCTTCAAAGCGCATGATGGGACAGCTCAGAATTCCCTTCCAGTTATAGGTCGATGTCTGCCTGTAGAGGCAAGAAGACAAGGTAGCAACTTTAATGTGCACTGTTTATATTTGAAGACCCCTAGACTCTCAATTCTGTCGTAACCTGTCTTGCTCACTCCCTCTCTCTTTCCAGCATGTGAGGAAGAAAAGAGGAAGGAGGAAAGAAAAGATGATGCAGAAGATGGAAGAGCAGGAGAAAATACGCACTGGGCACTGTCCTGTAACTAAAATACACGCTGTCCTGTAACTAGGGTGGAAGTCAATCTTCTTTGTAGGGTGGGGAAAGAGAGAGTGGGCCTGAACCAGGCAGTACCTCAAGCAGCGAGACCTCCCTGTAAGTAGGGTGCAGGTCTCTTTACCCCTAGATTCTGTTAGCCATCTGGAGAGAGTGACCACCCTGTAAAAAGGGTGCAGGTGACACCCTGTGACTCTGAGGAGGTCGAGCTCTTTAATCCCTATGGGCAATGTAGCCTCTCTGTAAGTAGAGTTCAGGTCTTGCCTTTTGCTGTGGTGGGTTTAAGAACCATTGGCATGCTACTCGGTGACCTCCCTGTAATCAGGGTCCGGCTCACGTCTCTGTTGTTGGTGGGGTTTAGGGCTTGCTTATTAGGTTGGATGCCAGTGATCTGCCTGTAACTTTGGGTTTTGGTCTTTTTTATTTCCCCCCCCCCTCCCCTCTTTTTGGCTTTCTTGGCACTGTGGTGCTCCAGCAAGGCAGTGGAAAAAGACCGCTGGCTTTGGAAGAGTTCAGGTCTTGATTTTTCATTCAACGAGGATATTGATCCCTTAAGTACCTTGAGACCGAGTGACTGACTGCCCTGTAAGTAGGGTTGAGGTCTTGCCCCTTGTGAGCTCTAGGTGCTAAACCCTGCTGGCTGGCTAGTTGGCATCGACCTCCCAGGAACCAGGGTCCAGGTCCGTTCCCTTACATCAGGCTGTCTGACCAGTCAGATGGAGCACCTGGAACTGGGGTTCAGGTCTCTTCCCTTCTTTAATCCAGGTGATAGACATTTATGGCAGGCGAACTGGTATGACTGCCCTGGAACCTGGGGTCAGGTTGCTCCAGTCCTTTTACTTTAGGTCATAGACACTTATGGCTGGCTAGTCGGCTTGACAGCCCTATAACTAGGATTCACATCCCTCCCCTTTGAAACCTAGGTAATATAGAATTATGGCCAGATAGTCAGCATGGCCCACCCTGTAACCAGGGCTCAGGTCCATTTCCTTTTGACAGCTAAGCAATAGAGAATTATGGCCAGCTAGTCAGCCTGACCGCCCTGTAAGTAGGGTTCTGGTCTCAGTTCTCTCACCTGTGGCATGAGCAGGATGACCTTTCTGTTGCCTTTTGAATACCTTGTGCCCATAGCCTTTTCCAGTTAGCTCTCTTTCTGCTTTGGGAAGTGCTGTGTCATGTGGTATGCCTGTGTTGCAGAGCGAATGTGATGTGCATGGGTGTGGAAGGGCTTTATTTGTTTGTTTTTATTTGTAAATCGCTGCAGCTTTTGTTTTTATTTTGGTTTGGTTTGTTTGAATGAGCCCTTCCCAGAACTAGAAAAAGAACTCGTTTGTTTATTTTATGGCCCTCGTTTAGCCATATAGTGGCACGATTGATAGTTTGGGTCTCGTGCCTTAAAGCTGAAAAGGCATTTGGGCCCGTTCTTAAATTCCTCTAGACCGTGTGGTCTCCCTGCATCTATGGCTCAGGTCACGTCCCTCTCCCTTCTGGGGCAATGATGGACTGCCAAGAACCTTAGGTCTGAGGGACCTCTTTCCCCTTTGGCATGTGAACCACCTTGTTTAGTGATTTTTCCCCGTCTCGAGAGTTGGGGTGTCGTACCTGGCCCTCCTGGCTCTTTTTAGTCCCTTGTCCTTGAGTAGGCACTGTGTCATTAGGTGGCAGGTCACATGACTCACTTACGGGGGGTTAGTGAGCCCTTTGGGGACCTGGAGCGGCGAGACCTGCCTGCAATTAGAGTTCCTTTTTGCTTTCATGTGACTTTTCTCCTTTGGCTTCTGAGTCAGTGACCGTCCTGTAAGAAGGGCGCAGGTCACATCAGTGGGGATCTGGAGGCAGTGGTACCTAGAGCAGTGAGACCACCCTGTAACTACAGTTCAGATCATTTCCCTCTTTTTCTCTTGGGCTTACGAACCCTTGACAGGCTGCTCAGTGTGACCTCCTTGTAAGCAGGGCATAGGTCACTTCTTTCTCATTTATGTGGGATTAGGGGGCTGTCTTGGTCCCCCGAGAGCTCCCTGTAACTTAGGGTAGAGACCAAAACCCTTCTTAGCATCTTGTCATTATGCTGCTCTTTCAGGCTAGCCAGAGTGACCATTCTGTAATTTGGGCTCAGGTCACGTCCCTCTCGCTTATGGGGGGAATTCAGGTCTTAATCGCTTGGGCCTTTGAGAGAGACCTCCCTGTAATCAGGGTTATGAGCCTACTCTTTTTGCTGTTGTGGGATTCTGGCCCTGTAGGCTCAGCAGAGGGCCCTCCTCCATGGTTAGGGTGCAAGTCACGTCGGCCCCTCTGACGCTCCTGGGACAGTCCTGGCCCTCTGGAGTGCCTTTCAAGCTCGCCCTAGGTTCTGCAGTGACACCTTCTGGTTTCTGCCTCGCTTTTGATCGTCGGAGTCCAGAGAGTCTGCAACAACTGCTGGTGAATTCAAGGTGCCGTTCAAACCTTTACCTGTTTGTGTTCTGTCTGTAACAAATGTCTGTGATATGTCATTTGTGGAGACACAGATAGTACACGTTGTGTATTATAAAGCATAAATTATAGCAATTGAAGAATTTTGTGATTTTTTTTTTTGTTTATTTGCATCACTAGGTATATGGAACCAATTTTTAGGACTGTGTTAAGGCCTTTGTTTTGTATAGTTGTTTGTTTTGTTTTGTTTTTTTTTAATTACAAAGTAATCATTCCAAGCTACCTCTTAGAAGGAGGAATTTTTAAATACTTATAGCTTTTTGTTTTATTTGAATTGAAAGATAATACTTGAATTTCAGGGGATAGCTTGGTGGTTTGAGCTTTGGCCTGCTAAACCCAAGGTTGTGAGTTCAGTCCTTGAGGGGGCCATTAAGGGATGTGGGGCAAAATCAGTACTTGGTCCTGCTAGTGAAGGCAGTTGACTGGAGTCAATGACCTTTCAGGGTGTCTTCCAGTTTTATGAGATAGGTATATCTCCATATATTATATGGGGAGGGATTGCTTAGTGGTTTGAGCATTGGCCTGCTAAACCCAGGGTTGTGAGCTCAATCTTTGAGGGGGCCATTTAGGGGATGTTCTTCGACATTTGAAGTTCTTTATATACTAAAGAATGTGGAGGGTGTTTTTTAGGTCTCTTAGTTACCATTTTTATATTCCCAGGGGAATTCTTCTGATTGAATGGTTAAAATGTAAGTGTCTCAGCAGGTTCAATTCCATGGTGTAACACCTCCTTCATCGAACAGAGGAAGTTGGATGCTTACCCAGGTGATATGGGGTAATGTAGGTGAAGCAATCCAGCCTGAATTAGCTGAGCTCTTGAGCGTACAGTATTGCCAACTTCAAATGTTGAATAATCATGTCAGGCTCACTAAAAATCATGAGGTTTTGTAACCTTTGTAGCTACCTTCTGCTTTTTGAGCCTTTAGGGTGCACTTAAGGAGTCATTTTGAAGCTTTCTCCATAGTCATGAGGGCTAGAACGTTCTATTTTTCTTTAAGAATGAAGGCAGAAATCGTCATATATCCACTTGACTGCAGGAGCTGGGGCTTTATAGTCTGATAGTCAATATTCTGGAAACTAAGATGAGCAAGTTAGTTCAGTGTGCTCTATCCATTCTACCTGGATGAAGATAAAATAGCTTAAGGAAAAGAATAATGAAGACCTATGTTCATTATTCAAAATAACTTTTTTGTTTTGTTTTTTGTTCGGCTATCGTTTATTCATCCATGAGTCTGGGGGCTGCTTCACGGCATTCCTGCCTAACTGCTGTGAAGGAGGCACCTTTTTCAACATCCTGGAACTTTTCTGCTCCAAACTCCTCAGCTGAGCTGCATTTACTGAAGTCAGAAAGCTAGCTCTTTCCTTCTGCTCATTTCCCTCTCCTCTCCTCCTCCTCCTCTGTTTCCTAGCTCTCACTTACTACTTTTTCCATGGGACAGATCACAGAATAAATTAGCCAGCAAAATGACAAGTAAGTTTGTTATTATCCTGACTAATTTATTTCATGTTCTTGTTTCTGCCTTTTTCTTTCACTGGCTGCCAGCAAGTCCAGACTGTCAGGCTAGGCCTCCAGCTGTGCTTCCAGTACTGAGCACCTTGCATTCTTGTTTGTACTAATTGAACTTGACACAGTTCTATTTGTAAGCTCAGAATTCAGGGGCTCTATGCAAGAGTGTGGCTTTGTACCATGAAGCTCTATTTAGTTGAATGCTGCTGCTGCTGCCACCAGTAAAAGTGCTGCTTTGCAGACTCACATGGCATATGAGTGTTGTCATACAGGAGAGAGTGGGAGCAGTACTGAATTTCAGTGATGCTGCAGACAGTTTATGCCAAGTGGTGTGTATCCAGAGATTAAACACCTTTATGTTATGTAATTGTAGCTGTTTTTATCCCTGGATACTGGAGAGACCAAGGTGGGTGAGGTAATATCTTTTATTTGACCAAATACTGTTGGTGAGCTGAAGGAGAGCTCTGTATGGCTTGAAAGCTTGTCTTTCCAACAGAAGTTGGTCCAGTAAAAGATATTGCCTTATCCACCTTGTTTCTCCAAAAATGGTACTCTTAGTATGAAACTTTTAATCTTTTAGTTATAGAAAAATGGTCTCATCCCTGGATATATACAGGATATTCAAGTTCGTCTTTTAGTGCTTGTTTACATCAGTTCCCATCAGGGGAATTGTGTGCTGTGTGTGGGGTCGCTGGGGAAACTTTTTTCCCTGAGCAGCTCCCTTCGGGTTGGATAGGGACCCCTTGGACCGGCGCCTTCGTAGTGAGCAATATATGATCCTGCCGAACCGACCCGCTCCCCCCTTCAGTTCTTACTGTCTGTGGCAGCTGTTGGAACTGTGACTTGCTTGCTTTGCAAGTACTCCCTTAGCCTAGTTTCCTAGTCTAACAACTACAAAACAAGAAGAATTAGTATAGTTCTAGTTTGTGAGGTGGGATATTTCCCTGTCCCCCTCAAAACCTTGGGCTTGCAGCATGTCCCGGAGCCCAAGAAAGGATAAGTCCTGCAGCGCATGCCATAAGCCCATGCCAAATTGTGACCCCCCCCCGCCCCCCAACTCTTGCCTGAGGTGTCTGGGGAGGCGCATCAGACCCAGTGCTGAAAAATCTGCAGCGCTTTTAAACCTAGGACGAAAAAGAAGCGGGATTTCCATTTGAAGCAGCTGCTCATGGAATCCCAGTTTGTTGAGTGGCTTCAGATTGTCAAGGATCAGGCCTGAGCATTTCAGTGCGGAGTGCTCCGGCATTGGTTTGCGACTCGGGGCCAAGGAAGGGCTCTAGTGTGAGACCCTCAGCATTGGTGATCCTCCTGGCACTGCAACAAGGAGTAGAGTCCCAGCACTGTTCTTTTTCCCTGGTGCCTCACAAGCACCATAAGACAGAGGGCACTCTCCTCAGAAAGAGCTGTCCAAGTACACTGGGAGAATCTGCTTCAGTGCAGTAAAATCCCCACACTGACTGCACACCCTTAATTGTCACCTACCACCCCAGACTGGAACTCAAATGGGATATCATCAGTTGGTAGTTTCTGGTGGTGGTTACCCTCCATCCTGACTTTTCTTCTTTGGGGCTCCATGCCCAAATCTCTGAGATTCAAGCCCTGCAGGTCCTGCTCCAAACCCATGCCAATGGGGGACCCTTATGATTCTTGCCTAAAGTGTCATCTGGGGGAGGCTCACCAAGCCAAGAAGTGCAGGATCTGCAAGGTTTTTCATCCTCAGACTAAAAAGGAGCGGGACTTTTGCTTGAAGCCGCTCCTTATGGAGGCAGCACTTAATCCTCAGCCTCCTTTGGCGCAGCAGGACCCGGCACTGAGCTCTTCAGTGCTCAGGTCCCCGGTGGTGGTTGTGGAGGCAGCACCATGGTTGGACTCTGACAGAGACCCACACCACAATCAGCGACATGGACTCGGCACCACTCCCGCTCCCTGGGACTACAGCGGCACCTACACTGTGACCTGCTTCCCTGGAGTCAGCCACTGGGGTGTGTCCTGGAGGGGAGTGCCCAGGAGAAAAGATCATAGCCGTGGCACTGTCGACTCCAGTCCTGAGAGGGGAACTGTTGAGTTTAGTGCCGTTGGACTCCCCAACCCGCAGTGTGGTGGAAGTTGCCTTCTACCCTGGACACCTTTTGCCGCGGCGAGGGTCTGCCTCACCATGACAGCATCAGGGTCTCCTCTGCTCCATGCCAAAGCCCTGGTGCCCCAGTGGATGGTACTGTCTCAGGGCAAGCCGGTGCCGATCCACTCATTGGCACTAGAGGTTGAGTCTTGGCCCCGTTCCCATTCCTGGCACTGTTTGGAGTCCTGGTGCCACTCTCCATTGTGATGCCGGTCATATTTGCGATACCGTTCTAGTTTGCGTTGGTGCTCCCGATCGCGGCGCCAATGCTCTGCCCGCCAGTTGCAGAGCAGATCCTGGACCTGGCGCCGTTCCAGGTCTCGGCACCGCTCCCTAACTTCACAGCATGGCTCCGCTTCTCCTCCTTGCCACTCACCAGCGCAGGTTTGCTTGGTGCCACCCTGGCCTTCACAATCTGGTTCTCATTCCTCAGGGTCAGAAACAGGATTGAGGTTTTCAGACCGGGACCGCTGCCAGTTGGACCATGGCCACTCTGAAGCTGGGGGCAGGGCCATGGCAGACACATCCTATCTCTCCGGGCCTCCCCCCATAGATATCCATGCTCATCAGGCCTTCCTGCACACGGTTGCACACAACATGATCCTGGAGGAGGTGGTGGAATCGGAGGACCCGGTGGTGGACATTTGGGCCCCAGAAAGTACCTTGAGGGTGGTCCTGCCCCTCATTGGGACCATCCAGACTAATGCCAAGAGCATCTGGCAGACCCCAGCCTCCGTTCCTTCTACGGCCAAAGAGATGGAACACAAATACTTTGTCCACTTGAAGGGATACGATTACCTGTTTACACGTCCACAGCCCTGTTCACTCGTGGTTGCGGCTGTGAATGAAAAGGATCGGCAAGGACAGCTGGCCCCTGCGCCCAAATCGAAGGACGCCAAGCTCCTGGACTTGTTTGGCCGTAAGGTCTACTCTACGGGTGGGCTTCAACTCCGGATCGCCAATCAGTGGGTGCTCGTGGGCTGTTACAGTTGTAACTCCTGGAATTCTGTGCCGAAGTTCAAGGACCTTGTGCGTCCTGAGTCCAGAGGAGTTTGGGGCCCTCGCTGATGAGAACAAGACAGTGGCATGGACCTCTTTGCAGGCCTCACTGGATGCCGCAGACACGGCTGCATGTACCTTGTCCTCTGGGATTGCCATGAGGGGCATCTCCTGGCCGCAAGCCTCTGGCCTGCTCTTGGAGGTTCAGCAGATGCTGAAGGACCTACCCTTTGGCGGGGAGGTTCTGTTCGTGGAGCAGACCGACTCTAAGGCTATGCAGCCTAAAGACTTACAGGCGACCGTGAAGTCCCTGGGTACGCATATCCTGGCAACCCACCAGGAAAATTTCAAGCCGCAGCAGCGCTCCTACCCTCCTCGGCCAAGGCAGGAGTTTTACAGGCGGCAGGGGTGGAATGGCAGAAAGAAGCCTTCCAACCTCCCGTCTGGGCAAGGCCAGGGCCTCACCAAACCATTGTTGGCTTCCCAGCAGGCCTTTTGAAGGGACGCCTGAGGACGGCGTACTAGACTCCCCCAAGGATCCGTCCCCTCCGCTCTTGAATTGTTTTATCCCATTTCTGCCATGCTTGGTCTCAACCTTGGACTGCTGGGTCCTTCATGGTGGAAGTGGGATACTATCTCCAATTTTGTTCCTCCACGCTCTTGCACCCTCCTTCCCCTTCCCTCTTCAGGGACTCCTCTCACGAGGAAGTCCTTATTCAGGAGGTTCAGGTGCTCCTCGCCCTGGGGGTGGAGAGGAGGTTCTGTGGGAAGTAAGGGGCAAGGGGTTTTACTCCCGATTATTTCCTAATCTCCAAGGCCAAAGGGGGCCTCTGGCCCATTCTGACCTGCGTGGACTCAACAAGTTCATGGTCAAGTTGAAGTTCTGCACAGTCTCCCTGGGCACCGTGATTCCTTCTGTGGAGGGAGACTGGTACGCCACCCTTGACATGAAGAACGCGTACTTCCACATGGCGATTTATCTGGCGCACAGGCGCTTCCTACGCTTTGTGGTCATCCACGAACATTACCAGTTTACGGGCCTCCCATTCTGCCTTTCCACGGCCCCGTGGGTGTTCACCAAGCGTATGTCGGTCACGGCTCCCTTCCTCCGTCGATGGCGGGTGCAAGCGTAGCCTTATCTCGACAACTGTTGCTTCAGACCACACCAGAGACCAGGTGCAGTCCCACTTCTGCCTGGTCGTTTGTATGTTCCGATGGCTGGGTCTCCTCCTCAATGTAGTAAAGTCGACCCTCGAACCGACCCAGAGGATATAGTTCACCTGGGTGGTCCTGGATGCCATTCAGGTGTGGGCCCTCCTACCAGACTCTCGTTTCGAAGCTATCGCGGGCCTCATTCGGGGCCTTCACAGCTTCCCGACCTCAACAGCAAGAGGTTGCCCGAGTTTACTTGGCCACGTGGTTTCGTGTACATACGTGACCTGGCATGCCAGGTTCCAGCCGTTACAAGCGTGGCTTGTGTCAGCCTACCACCTGGGGCGCGACAGCCTGAATTCGGTGGTCACCGTCCCAGAGCGGGTCCTCGCCTCCTTCCTCTGGTGGCTAGATCCCTGGGTGGTGTGCGAGGGAGTCCCCTTTCACAGCCCCCAGACTTCCTTGTCCCTAGTCACTGATACATAGCTCTGGGAATGGGGCGCTCATCTGGGAAACCTTCCAACACAGGGCCTGTGGTCTCCATCCGAGCTCTTCCCTCCATATCAACGTCAGGGAGCCGATGGCGGTGCGCCTTGCTTGCTAAGCTTTTCAGCGCACCTGTGTGGTCATTGTGTGGTGGGTCTCATGGATGACACCACAACCATGCTCTATATCAACAAGTGGAGGGGGGCAGGGGCCCATTCCTCCCCCCTCTGCCAGGAAGCCATTTGATTGTGGGAGTTCTTCATAGCCCGCTCCAGTCATCTGGTAGTGTCCTTTCTTCCTGGGATCCAGAACCTCCTGGCGGACCACCTCAGCAGGTCATTCCCTCACATGAGTGGTCCCTGTGGCCGAATGTCGTCCACCCCATTTTCAAAGGTGGGGATTTCCCCAGATTGACTTGTTTGCCACCCGCAGAAACAGGAAGTGCCCAGCATTCTGCTCCTCCTGTAGCCTGATTTAGGGTGTAGTAATAGTACTAATGTTAATTGAATTAATATGATGATTAAATTAAATTGATTATTAGTATGGGTTTTAGGCTTGCCAATCTGTTTGATCAGAAGATAAAAGTTCTTGTCCCGGATCAGGCTCCACAGAATTTATAAAGGACCCTCTGGGGTATGACAGGAAGCTCACAGTGAGACAGATATAGTTGTAAAGACTTCTCATTAAAATCAGTGAAATGGTAAAACACCCAGAGTTACAATTGCATTATTGCTATTCCAAAGAGACATATGGTAATATAGTATTTTATATGCTACAAAGTTTGGTTAATATACTCACACCCTTCCTTGATACTCTGGTGGTAAGAGAGATAGGACTAGCCTTGCAGTTCAGGTTTCTCAATTCTTGAGTGCTTAGCTTTTAGCATTAGATTTTTTTCTGTCAAAATTAACTTTTTAAGTTTGTTAGTCAGGTAAAACTTAAAATCAAAACCTAATAAACAAACTAAGACTAAAACTTAGGGAAACCAAGCTTAGCCTAGTTCCCTTGAAACTTAAAGTTTAAGAAGAACAAGTATAGACTACTACTATTAGTAGGCTATACATCTTAGATAGAGAATAGAAATAGAATGTAAGTGAGAATACTCAGGCACATGCGTTTCCTTGTGATGTCCCTGTTAAGTCTGTGGGTACAAATTGAAAGCCCCCTCCCCCGCATGCTATTCTCCATTGTCTATTGGCCTAGATAAAGGTCGTAGACATAGGCGTGGGTACTCATCTGTTTAGGTAACGATATCGGTAACTGTGCTTTATGGGTAAAAGGTGTTAATACAGATATGCTAACTTTGCATTAGCTTAACATACAGGATACGGTCTATAGGTCTCCTGCATTACAGCCAAATTTACTTAGATTTATAGATTTATATTAAACCAATTACAATAAATACTTTATAATTAAGCAAGCAGGTTAGTCCTATAGGCTACACTTCCAAGGTCGCAGCCTGGGCTCCCTAACGGACGTTTTTCCAGCTTCCCTGGACAGGCTGCCTGTTTCATGCCTTTCCTCAATTTCCCCTCATGCTCAAGATCCGCAGGGACGGGGCGAGGAGGATTCTGGTAGCTCTAGCATGGCCTCGCCAGCATTGGGACACCAAGCTGTTAGAACCGTCGGTGGACGTTCCAGTCCCGTTGCTGCCTCTTCCCGACCTGCTCCCTCAGGACCACTGTCGCCTTTGTCATCCTGACCTGTGATCTCTCCACCTCATGGCTTGGAAGCCTCATGGGTGAACTGTACGGAGCTTCTGTGTTTGGACACCGTAAGGCAGGAAGCCCTCTACTCAGGCCACATATCTGGTAACGTGGAAATGGTTTTCATGTTGATGTGACCAGTGGTGTGCGCACATCTAATTGGAATTGATATAAGCAATGAATCTCGAAGAACAACACTTACAAAGGTAACTGTTTTTTTCCCTCTGATATTCACCCCTTCTTGTGAGCTGTAGGAAATGGGCCACATCCACCCTGATTGAATTGGCCTTGTTAGCACTGACTCCCCTTCCTCCTCCCCCACCCACAACTTGGTAAGGCAACTCCCATCTTTTCATGTGTTTGTATAAATATACCTGCTTACTATATTTTTCCGCTCCATGCATGTGATGAAGTGGGTTATGGCCCACGAAAGCTTTAACTAATTTATTTAGGCATGTCTCCAAGGTGCCACAAGGACTCCTCATTGTTGTTTTTACATAACGAGGTTCTTCATAAAATGCACTGAATGTCTTTCTGATTTAAGTTCATTAGCACAAACAGCTGTTCCAGTGAGAGAATGCAACGTGTGTGTGTGTGTGTGTGTGGCTGGCTGGCTGGCTGGCTGGCTGGCTGGCTGTCAAGGGAGCGTGAGTGAGTTGGAGTGTAAGAACTCTGAAAATGTACCCAGAGACATTTTAGCCTGGCAGAAGATGTGAAATCTCAGATGTGTAGGTTTAACGTTCGGCACCATAAAGAGCAGGGGGCACCCATCAAACTTACGGTGACGGAGGGCTGTTTTGGCCCTTCCTGTGGAGACGAGCGTGTCTCTATAGTAACCAGTGTACATAACTGAATCATCTCACTGCCTGAACACCACCTGCAGCATGTGGTCTTTTTGCACAATGGTGTGCATCAGTTTCGAACACCGCTGCTCTCACTGCCATGCTGGAGACCTTAATGGAAAATGGCTTAGAAAGCGCTCCCGCCTTTAGCAGCCAGCTGGTTTAGCTCCCATTGGGAGCTTGGTGTTGCTTAGACCAAAAAGCATATCTTATTTGGCATTTTATACAGGGAAAGGTCCCATTCTATTAAATTTCTTTGATATTTTTTACCAAACATAAACGAATCAACCACAAATAATAGGTATGGGAATCAATTTCAGTTTGACTATTTAGCATTAATTCCAGAGCCTGCCTTTTTCTAACACTCTTCAGGTAATTCCAGAACTGAAATGGGAGGGCACTAAAGTGAAACAAAAAGACTCCCTTCTATTTTCTTTTGAACTCTGGTTCGCACTATCTGCACGCATTATGCATAAGAAACCGGTATAGGCAATACTATGAGCACATTTGTATGTTTACACTTTTAAAACAAATGGCTAAACAAGCAAAAGGCAATGACTCCTTTTATCCTCCACTTGTCCCTGGCTCTAGCACATCCGGTGCCTTTAAATCTCATCCTCATGCGGCCTGAAACGGCAAATCCTAAATGATGGGCCTGGCACCGGGAAACAAACCACCTGTGTAAGGCCAGTGTTACGGCAGGGGGCGGAATGGGTCCCCAAAGGCAACCCAGGTTAGGATGTTAAACTACAGCAACCAGGAAATCAAACTCTTCCTCTACAAACAAGAATTCTCTATCTTGTATTACTTCCACAAGGGACAGTATGTCGAGCAAGTCTTGATGCACGTGATATCCCAGAATATTGCAATAGAATTTCAGCGTGGTGCCAAGAAGATGTTTCGTCATACACATGTATAACTATATAGTAATGGCCCTGGCTTTGGCATGGAGTTCCATCTCCCGTGATAAACACCCACACTGCGCAGCTCTCTTTTTTGCAAAGGCAAGAGTCGGTGTTCGTTAAACCAAATGTCGCAAAAATAACAGGTTTTGCCAGATACCGTGTCGGTCCTGTACCACTAACGCAATGCAGACGATGGTATTATTTCCTTTAAAGCTATCGTGTCTTATAGTTGCCTAGCATTATTATATAGCAGCTGTTTCCATTTTATGTACCATTTTTCATCGTGAAGGATCCCAAAGCCCTTTGCTCTTATGGATGTGAAATCTTAGGTAGGGATTTCCACATCCACTGCTGACATGCAGGTGCAGCTATATAATGACGTGCAGGATGGGGAAAGACTGATGATAGTGTCCTACAGAATCTGCCGGGGGAACGTAGACCAATGTCACATAAGTTTTTACTCCCTTAGAGCTGATGCCTCCGCTCTTACAAAAAAACATCATGGGGTCTTTAATGATCAGAAGCAGCTAAGAGCAGAGCATTGAGTCTCTTCAGGGAGGTCAGTATGGATTTTGAAAAGGGCAAAAATGGAGCACAGATTTCTGCCAGGACCCGAGTCAGGCCAGAGGGAGTGTTTGAAGGAAAGCGGGAGGTGGCTAAGGTTGTGTGTTTGTGTTTTTGTGGGTTTTTTTGTTTTGGTTTTGTTTTTTTTCCCCTACAGTTTACCCAAGCTCCTCTTGGCTTATACCGGTGTCAGTTAATCTGTACAGTAACAATGGGCACGTCTGTACCAAAATAGCGCCAGACAACCCTAGCCTCTGACAATTCCTCGCAGTTAGTAGAAATGACCGGCTGAATCGGCGTTCTGAATAATGCAATGGTTTGTCTCTCCTGCCACTTACCCTTTTGCTTTGCTCCCGCCAGGCACAAAAAGCAAACAGAGTTCCACAGAGACACGGACGCTCAAAGGGACCGATTTGGCAACCGCAGCATTACGTTTCTCGTATGCACGTCCGCTCTCCGTAAACTCAAGTAGGTTGCACATGTGAATTGATTGGCTCTACTGGAAGGCTGAAGAGCTACTTTGTATGTAAAGAGTGAATAATTATAGTCCTAGGAGAAGAGAATTGAACATATATAGTGGCCAGTAGCGAATTGAAGCTGTGAAACAGTGCTGGGTTGTAAGCAAATCAATTTATTTTTGGCAAGGTTGTGAATTTGTTTTGATAAGTATGGAAGTGAGGCTTACGTTCATGGTGAGAATCACGTATTCCTACCACTGTTAATGTTGTTCTTAATATCCTGTAACGAGAACAGGAAAGGCTACATGATCAGGGAGACTGAATATCATCAAACTTTTTTCAGATTCCAGACTCTGGACAGCTATTTGAAATTAGGTACAAACAATAACTCCTAGATGCAGTTTCTCTTAGCTTGACGTTCATGAGATTTAAAAGGATTAGGAGCCGGAAGGGCTTTTGTCGTCTGCAGCAGTTCTCCCTCAAACTCTGAAGCAGCCTGAGTTCAGGCCTCTGATAACAGAAAAGCATAGTAGGGGAAAACGCCATCATTTCCGGGCTGTAACTCTGAATTTCGACTGTGCTTTTAACAACCTCCATTACCAAGATGTTCATAACTATGAACCAAACATTATGGTTGTTCTTTGACACACATTGCAATGTTCACTTGTAAATCTTTGAAACTGTACTCTGCCGAAGAAAAACGCTGCTTACTCTTTACGGTACTGTGTTAAACCGACTACTTTTTAAAGTAGTGGCGGGGCGGCGTCGGGTCTCCGCTGCAGCCTGATTGCGTAACTCCAGCTCCAAATGAGGCGTGTTGTTGACGGGTCAGTTTGTAATTCTAGAACCTTGGAGTTATGAACATGGCTGTATTGAAAACTTGGTTACAGCTGGGGAAAAGAATGCGTTAGGTTACAGCACCCCAAAAAGGGTATAAATCTGTCTCCTAAAATTGGCTACATTCTCTCCTTTTACGTGTAAAGGAGGCCAATGTTCGTCCATTTAATTACATAATAGGAATGAAATGCGCGGTGCGGTCTTGACAGGGGGTGCTTGTGTGTCTTACTCAATCTTCTGTTGTCTTCTCTTCTACTAAACATGTTGTTGGAAAAGGTTTGAATAAAACCTGGATTTATTAGCAGAATTTAAAATAATTCAATAGCCTTTTACAAACATCCATCACTCAGGTTTTACTGCCTTGATGACTGACCTAAGCCATGGACAGCCGGTGAGCTTGTAGGATTATGACAAGTGGCGGGGCCGGGGGTGGGGAGAAGCTGGACGAAGGCTGAATTTCTAATGTAAAATAACCATAGTTCTACGGCCTGAGCTGAAGCACAAGTGTTTTCCAGTCAGAGGTCCTTTAGTCATTCAAAATAAAATAGCTTGTCAGAGTTTTTGAATCGGAGGGCAGGGAATACGTTGCACACGTCTTACTTCTGGCTGCCGGTAACTCCCCTTAGAATAAAACCCAAGCCATTCTGGAGTTAGGAACGGGCAGTCTAAACTTAGACATGTGTCTGCCTGTCAAGATTGGACTAAGAAGCAAAGTAGCTTGTTCAGTCTCCTGGCTTTACATGTGAGTACACGGGCCCAAATCTGCTGTACGATACCTAACTACTGTCTGTCTTACAGTTGTGTAACTAGGTACGTTTGACGTACTTACGCCAAAGTGCTTAGTTTGATTTTGAAATTAAGGAGAGAAAAAACCCTATAGAGATGACTCTCCTCTTAGTTCCTCCTTGTAAACAGCTGCCTATATGACATCAGCTGACTGTAGAGGGAAGAAGTCTACTAGTGACTGATATCTGAGCACCCTCCATGTAAAGTCAAGAGCAATAGCTGTGTGTGTGGACAAATCATGCTCACTCATAGCTATAGGTATCAACGCACTTGAAGATTGTGGGATTTGTCAGAACTAAAATATAGAAAGACACTCTCCTTGAATCGAAAGACAAATTGGTTATATTTGATTGTTATGCTTGATAGCTGGCAGCAGGGACAGTGAACTGTCTTAAAACTGTGGTGGAATGCAAATGTGCTACCTAGGAACAAAGGATGTTCTTGAAGAACCATGAGACTATAAGATGACTTTGTGTATGTCAAAGGGAAGGGTAACAACGCTCCTGTATACAATACTATAAAATCCCTCCTAGCCAGAGGCACCCAAATGCTTTTCCTATGAAGGGTTAAGAAGCTCGGGTAACCTGGCCGACACCCGACCCAAAGGACCAATAACGGGACAAGAGACTTTCAAATCTTGGGCGAGAGGCTTTTGTTTGCGTGCTCTTAGTTTTTGGGGGCGTTCGCTCTTGGGACTAAGAGGGACCGGACATCAATCCCTGGTCTCCAAATCTTTCGGCTCCAGTCTCGCATATGTCAAACTTGTAAGTAACAGCCAGGCAAGGCTTGATAGTTTTTCGCTGTGTTTTCTCAACTGGTAAGAGTCTATAAGGCGCCACAAGATTAGCTTTTTGCTAGAGGGTTAACCTCTGTTTGCTGTAACTTTGAACCTAAGGCTACAGAGGGGTCCTCTGGGCTCTTAGAAAATAACTTTACAGGGTAATCATATTCAATCCTGATTTTACAGAGAGAAAAGAAATTGTACCATTTCTTTTAATACAATTTTTAAGAACCTGATGGATCTTAAAATGACGAAAAATCAAAGGGTTTGGATCTGTGTTCACTAAGACTAATTGGTGAGGGGATTACCAAGCCTTCCCAGAGTAAGGGGTGTAGGAGCTTAGAAGGCTATTTCTCAAGCCTACCCAGGAAAAGGGGTGTAAGGGCTTGGGGGCGGGGGGGGGATAGCTTAGGGAAAGGACCACTTGGAGTTCCTCCTCCCTCATTTCTTGTTAAAGCACTTGGTGTGACAGAGTATTAAAACCTACCTTAAATTGGGAGAAATAAGCTTAGGGGGTCTTTCATGCAGGTCCGCACATCTGTACCCTAAAGTTAAGAGTTGGGAGGGAACCTTGACAGTGCAGTCTGCTATTCTTGGGCGGGATCTATGGACCCGATCCTCAGCTAGTGTACATCAGCAAAACTGCATTGATGTCCAGGGGCGTCTGTCGATAAATCTGAGCAGTGGTTCTAGCCTGACATTTGTAAAGCAAGTCTGTGAAACGGGCTGTGTGTAAGAGTAGCTGTTACAGGTGGCATGTTGTTGTACCAAAGAGAAATGATCCATGTGTGGCGGGAGAGGAGGTGATTCTACTTTTGAAAAAAACAAAAAAGTCGACGTTTTCTTTGTATTAATTTAATTTAGGAAAGTTTGTAAAATCACACAGTGTTACCTCATGGAGTGACTAGTAGGGATTTCTTTTCTAACACAAGCCTGCCTTTTACTGCTGGTTGGGGAGAAAATTTTCCTTTTTTCAAATACTTTATTTGCTTTGCACAAGTGCTAAGCTTTGTTTCAAGAGGCCTCAAGGATTTAGGGCACAGTATTTTTTTTTTCCATTCTCTCCATTTTGACACATGTATTTTTAGGGGTTCAATGGTGGAATTCACTGACTTTCTAATGGCTACACTTTTTTTTTTGGAATTTTTTTGTATATTAGTCTGCTAGTAATAGACTTCCATTTCAATTCATGTCAGCAATGCAGTTGCGGTTTTTGGTGTAGAACAAGGTAGTTCTTCACACCTGTTCCACCCCACAGAGTTCTGTGGGACTCACTCCTGTACTAGTCTCTTCTTATTAACAATCTCTTCTTTTTAAAAAGTTTGGATCGTTTTCTTCCAGAAAAGAGAAGGGAAGACAGTAATAGACCATTTTTTTTTATTATGAAAGAAGGAGCAAGGACAGGAAACTGTGTAGTAAATGCTGTCTGCTGCAATTTAATGTGAACTAACAGACTTGAGTTTCAATGGACGCGTCCAAGTTTTACTAACTCCCATAAATAAATTACAACGTCTCTGTGTCAAAAAAGCTTACTAAAGCACGACTGACTTAAAGCATTATGGAGTGCAACCTCAGGCAGTAAGTCACAATATAGAAATATGCCAAGTAAATAATTTATCATGTTCACACTCATAACCGTCGAATCATTTTTATGAATATATTATGCCTGGAATACCTAGCATAAAACAGTTACAGTCAGCTCTGTGCGTGTTTTGTTAGTTTATTGTACTTACATGCTTCCTACAGCATAGCGTGAATGGGTTAGTCAGGTAATTGTTGACCAAATCTGCCTTGTACGTACTCCCAAAGTAGTTAGGCATAACATATGAGCGTTATATCTAACTACAGTGGATTTTGAATGTTTCCAGGACACCTCAAATGTGGCTTGGCATCTCCCAAACTAACATGTAAACAATGGTGTTGTCTATGAATGATGCAGCTTTTTGCAGGCCATGCGACTTGCCCAGGTGGATAGAGACCATCGTGTGGCTGTGATGTTGCACAAAAGAGAATATAAAAGGCCCTAGAAACCCCTCCATTTGGTCTTCAGCCGACTCAGAAGATCAGCATCTCTTTGGGGTGCAGAGGCTGAAAGAAACTGGAACATGGGAGAGTAACTACAGGGGTTGCTAGACCCACACTAGGAAGGAGTCAATACTTATTAGTCAACATGTAAGTAATTAAAGCTAAGCGTTTGTTCTGAGGGTGAGATTTACAGTAGGAGACACGATAGTGAAGGCAAGTAAGCTTCTTTAAAAGCAAAATCAGTTACCAAGCTGTTGTAATAAGCTGTGTAGACAAACACACAATTTAACCCAGAGCGTGTAATTGTCTAGCCTCTATATCAACAGCTGTGCCTATTACTTTGATGGAACCAATTTTCTCTATAACACTGCTCCCCCAGGAATGTACACAAATACTCATATAAAAAGAATACTCGGCTTCTTTCAGAAAGATTTAATAGAGGGTTTTAGCTCCCATTGGGGTGTTTAGCTAAAACCCTCCATGGGAGCTAAAACCGAGTGCTAGAGCCAGGAGCACTTTAAGCTGTTTGTAGCTGGTACCCTATCTTGTTGCACCTAACACAGATCCAGGCCTGAACCACCCCTCCCCCCTGCCCAAAAACACAGACTTAATGGAAAACAAAGTCCCAAGCTTCCAAGGAAAATGGGCTCCAAGGTAGTCTCGGCACATGGGGTGGGGAAGGGGAGGTGTTAGTGCTGACAACTGCTTTCCCTTAGACTGTGCAGTTGCAACTGCACAGTCTAAGTAAAATACTGAGACTTGATAATCGTGAACAAAATGTACACACAAAGGTGTGAGTAGTGCAGAGTTGAAGGTATGTTAGATTTCATAGGACACACACAAGCCTATATAAACAATTTTTTTTCCTCTCTCTCCCCTCACTGTAGCCTCTTGGAATTTTCCTGTGGTGGGGGGTGGGGTGGGGAGAGGAGAGGAGCTTTGATCCTGCACAAGACAGTGAGCAAACTCTGTTTTAAGATTGGGGTAGGAAGGCAGGATAGTCTTGCCAGACAGGACTACTATGGAGGTCCACAGTGTGCAGAAAAACTTTGGCTGCTAGGATTACTGACCAACATCTGGTTTCAGTACTTGTATGCTGGTGTAAATAAGTAAAGTCACATGATATTTCTGAGCATTTTCCCTGGCGTGTAGGAGGCTGCCCCCCTTCCCCAACTTGATCATTCTGGTGTTTGTTAGGTAGATGAACTGGAAACCTGTGGGACTGAAGTTGTGAGTGAGTTAGCAGAAGACTCCTTTCCCCCTCCAGGGATGGGTAAGTTAGTTCAACCCTACAGTTGCCTCGTGCGATACTGAGCCAGGGGAACGTCTGGTGCACTTGTTATTGCTTAATGAAAAGTCATTGACCCGTCTGCTCCATGAAAACATGGCGTGTGAAAGAGAGAAATACACACACACCCCCCGCCCAAGACACATGCTTCAGTTATCCCCGCTGTAATCCATTTGTGCTTCCTTCCCCCTCCCGTATCCCGCCTGTATGCAACAGCCCATATCTCAAAGCTCCTTGGGTTGTGGGAGACATGGTTGTATACTAAGGAAGGGCAGAACAATTTGAAGACTGCCCGTCCCGCAAAGTTGTCTTGTAAATGCTAATGCTGTTTTTGGTTTTACGTGTTGAGGAAGACAGTATGTCACACTGAGTGATGTGCCTTCTTTTAATTTATTTTCTGCAAGGCTCAGCAAACCAGGTATGGAGGTGTTTCTTCAGGTGTCTTTTGAAACTCCAATTCAGTGCAACTAGGTCAAGTGCTTTAGCAAAGTCTGTGGAATTCCAATCGTAGACCACTATTTTACAGTCACATGTCACATCCTATCTGATTTAATAGGTGGACTCTAAAAGATTTTTAGATGGGAATAGCTGTAATGAGGCCAAGGTAGTAGATTAATTAACTGTCACGTTGCATTCCTTTAACACTGAAGAAGAGGCAGATTTCGGTGCATTGCTGCTGTTATGCATGCAATTTTCCTGGATCAGTATTCCAAATGTAGTCTGGATTAACAGAAAAAAGTTTCAGCATACTAACTGCCACTTGTACATGTTTCATGAGGTATGCTTGGCAAACACTTCCTTGGAGCAGCTTTGCAACCTTTCCCACGGGCTCCATCAGGCTGCTTTTTTGCTCAGATTTACTTGTACATTTTTCAGGGTAAACTGATATGTAGATTAGTTCATCTGTGTGTGTGTATGACTGACTTGTGCAAAACTAAGATTCCTGCCTCAAAGCTCATGTAAAGTTGGATGGTAAACATGTGAAATCTTACAATGATTAGGTACCTAAGGCCTAAAGATTGATTGATTGTTTAAGATATATGTAGATTATGGTAGACAAGTGTACATACTACATGGTAAATATAATATGTAAATCTATATAAAATGTTGGATAGTAATAGATACATAGCTGTCATGCCTGGATGAAGTAGATGTGTGCTTTTTCTGCATTTATATACTTTCCCTCTGCTTTTGAGAGGCTTAGAGTGGAGTCATACTTACAGAGGATAGCAAGTAAGTCAGTCTTAAATCTAAAGCTTAATATGTTTAAGCCAGTAACTTTAACAAGCTAGCATAGATGGGATTGGGATTGTTACCTACCTCATTGATATCTCGTGCTAATGATCAAAATATCTGACAGTGGATGATGGTAGATGTTGGCTATAACTGAAGTTGACCTGATAAACAGATCTCAGCTGTCACAAACCACAAAACAGTACAAGTCAACCACAGAGGTTTTTTTCCCCTAAACCAAAGAATCATCTTCAGTTTAGGAAGATTATGAACAACGTAGTCAAATATACTCATCCATTCTACAAACTTGGATCCAGTTTAGAAAATCAAGTAGTTAACTAATACAAGATGTAACTTTGACTTCTCAGTAATCTGTGTTTGTAAAATGTTCTTCAAGCAATGTAGCCACATCTATTAGTGTAAATTAATCCAAACAATACTAAATTAAACTCATTCACCTAATCTATACTAGTGTCTTTGATTGTGATTAAATAACTTTACGTTCCCTATTAAGTAGTTAGTTATGATCTTAAGCATAAAATGGTATTAAGATATTACATGATAGGCTTTTCCAACTCACCACCTTGCTTTAATCTAAAACTATTTACTCCACTGTTTGTTAGATGTCTAAACAACTGTGTAATCTATCAAGTTAATACACCCCTACATCTTGACGTTTTTGACTCTCTATTTGTAAAAATTTACTTTTACGACGTGGTTGATGGTAGAGTTGATCGACAGCAAGATACAAACTACACCATCACTTATTCGGTTATGCTGATCAAAGCATGTTTTTCAACAGTTCCAATATCAAGCAGTTGATTGGTGATTGTTTTGAACAATACAACCAATGACCATCTAAATCTTAGTTATCTGTCATTGATCCATAAGTGAACAACAAATGTAAGCAATACTTGTCAACTTCTCAGATTGGTCTGTGTAAAATTTAACAGCTTACACTGCATAATCATGTATTCAAGTTGGTAAGGTAACCATAGGCAAAGCTTTATCTAACTAAGTATATTAAGTTTACAGACATACTGAAGTGTTCACACAGTACTTGATAGCGATAGTCAAGGTCCTGTAACAATCATCTGATCTAGATTTACTATCAGTGTCGCTAAGTATACAGACTGTGTACCTAATTTACAGTTCATCCATTTTGTTACTTTATCAAGATTTTAGAGATACAAATTAACAAAAAGCTGACAGTTTGAGTGCATTATTGCCATCTTTACTTGTGCACTTCAATCAGTGCTGACATAAAGTTTGATTTGGAGTGTCAGTTTATCTATCAAGTAGAAATTTAACAAAATTTACCACTTAGAGGAAATTAGTACACATTCACTCTCTCATTTACTGATAAGGCAACTGAAACATAAATTTAAATTAGACTGCACCTATTTTACATTTACAATCTTTGATAGATTTATCTGAATTTGTTCAGGTCATAACTTGATTATATTTGATAGGATCTAATCTCCCTGAACAGACAAGAACGTTTGTAATCATAAGAATGGCCATACTGGGGCAGACCAAAGGTCCAGTATCGTGTCTGACAGGTCCACTCCCTCTGGGGCACCTGGCATTGGCCACTAATAGGCAATGATCTCTCTCCTGCCATCTATCTCCCTCCTCTGACAAACAGAGGTTAGGGACACCATTCCTTACCTATCCTGGCTAACAGCTGTTAATGGTCTTAACCTCCATGAATTTAACTGTGTTTAAAAGAGAACTCAATATAGTCCTAGCCTTCACAACCTCCTCAGGCAAGGAGTTCCTCAAGTTGACTGTGCTGCATGAAGAACTTCCTTGTAGTTGTGTAATAGGCAGCAGGTTTCAATGTCATTTGGTGACCCCTAGTTGTTTATTTACTTATTCCCATAATACAAGTCTGAGTGATGTGGAAAAAGTGTGTATATATAAGGGGAGATATGATAGAGGTATTCAGTCTCCTCTTTTCCAAGCTGAAGAGTCCTTGCCTCTTTAATCTCACCTCATATGACACCTGTTCCAAACCTCTAGTTGCCCTTTTCTGAACCTCTTCTAATGACAGTCAGTAAACCAAATAATCCAAATCTCCAGCAATATATATCAAATAGGTTATGGTGGTTAACTGACACTCAAACTTGTTCAGTAAAAAGGCACAGCTCTGCAAACAAACACACATCACAGTGAAATATAACATGCAACTTACCTGATCAAATTGACAGTAATCAGGTGTCAGGAAGGTTGTTTACACAGAAGGATACTCAAACCTACAGTAATACTTGGAGGGATAGTCTTTTGTAAGCCATTTGTTAACAATGGAAATTAAACAACCAAGTTCCCCTAGGTAAACTGTTGGCAGAACATAGTCACTAACCTGCTCTTGTCACTGTGATAGTCAAGATCTTTAAATGTCAATTAGGCAATTTTATTTAAACACTTAAGGTTCCTAGGAACCTTTCACAGAAAAGTATTACATAATGACTTATCTATCCATCTATGAACTGAATTTTCACTTGACAAGATGTCATTAATGACATCTATCCAAAAAGTAAATCTGTCCAAGTGTTCACTGATAATCCAACTGACTAGCTAGTAATCCCTGCAATGGAGTTTGGATACTATCTGATAGGTATGTAGTAGGTATCTCAGGTAACAAACAATTGCCTGAGGTATTTACCAACTGAGATTGCCTACCTATCCACTGCAATATTTTTACCCAGAAGTGATATGTACGTCTAGATATAGAGACTGCAACCTAGGTTGTTAAAAATCTCATTGTGACCAGGTTGCTATCTAAAATCTTTTAACTAACCCAACCTCAAAGGTTAGGTATTGCAGAGATTATAGCTCTCTACATAATTTGATTTTAGTATTATCCATTACTACTGTCTTGTAGGATTAAGAAAATACAGTGTTAGAAGCAATCCTACAAGACAGTAGTAATGGATAATACTAAAATCAGTGTTAGAAGCAATCTAAATTTAACCTTTAGGTAGTACACAAAGTTCAGTTTGGATTGCATCTCACTGACCTACCTAGACAAACAACTGAGAACTCAAGATTAATCTTAAGATAATCAACGTTATTCTTCAGTATTACTTGAATTGTGTTAACCTATCTAAACAGAATCCTTTACAATCTAACAAACCACTTTCATTAGATCCATAATCTATCTCGAATGAAACATTCTAGTCTTCAACATATGATTATCTACCTATGGTGTTAGGATGTTCTAAGGAAACAGTTTCTCTAGTCAAAAAGTTTGAAGATCTGTTAGAGTTAGTCAAATGTAGCACAATTTAACTTACTTACAGTCCAACTAACTAAGTAAGTGTTTATGTAGACAACCAAAGAATCCTAAAATCCTGTTCTAAGAAAATACAAGTAGATACTTGTATCAAAGAAAGATTCTAACTTAGCTGTCTCTGATACACCATCTGTTTGACTTAGTTAATAGATAAACTTAGATTATCTGCTTTGATTCTGTTTGATGTTAATCAATCAGAGTAATGATTCTAATCAAAGCAGATAATCTAACACAGAATCAAACACTAGTATCACTATCTAAATTGTTAGTTCGTGTTTACTCTCACTTAGATTTGTTCAGATTAGTCACAGATTGATGCATTAATCAAACAGTGTACACAGAAACAAAGATTAGATTATCCAAAGTAATCATCTGATTATAGCAAACTAGTTACAGTTTATCATAAAGTTGGTGGTTAACTGATCAGTTTGATAGAGTTTGATGCATTAATTACTTTGAGTTTAAGCTTGTAGATAAACAAATTTAGAACCTAACACACTTGGATAGATTGTGTTCAACTTTATCTACAAGCTTAAACTCAACCTCAGCTTAATGAATCTAGATTCATTAAGCTGAGTTTGAGTTAGTCTGAGTCTGATCATCTAAACTGTAGTTTGAGTGTAAACTGAGGTTAACTGTAGGTTAAACTAACCTACAGTTAATTGCTTAGAGTTAAAAGTTTGAACTCTAGTGTTTAGATTTTGTGTAAACCTAGAGTTTGATTAGATCGCAATTCCAAACAGATTACTTAATCCAATCCAAAAATAAGGCAAACTCTGTTTCCGTTTAAAACTCAGACTGTGTAATCTAATTAATCTGAAAAATTAGATTTTACCTTGATCTAATCTAACCAAATAGTTTTAATGAAGGTAAACTAGTTTTTACTTTCCATTTGTAAACTACTTTTCATTAATGAAAAGGTTTAATTCCATTAATGAAAAGTAAAGTTTACAAATGGAAAGTAATTTACACTATAATTAAACCTGTGTGAAAGTTTTAGTTTTTAGAGTTTAGTTGAGTTAGAATTTGTGTTAACTTTTACCTTTGAGTTAATACTTAACCTGATTTAGTTTCACACTCATTTCAACTGCTCTGTACTCAGAGTTAATCTCACTCATTGACTGACTGGGTTTTAGTTTAGTAAATGAATGTTTGGGTTTTAGTTTGGTTTGGTTTAGATTTAAACTAAAACCCATAGATATCTAATTGAACTCAGGTTTATGTACAATTTGTCATCAACTTGTCGAGTCAAATCAGTTAGAGTTTGCATTTAATTAGATTCAAACTCTATCAGAGTAAACATTGAATAAACTAAACTCAAACTCTAGATTTGGAACTAAACTTTGCACTAGGTTCAATTTACATAACCAATAATCAACCTTCACAATCTTTAGGTTAGAACTAGTTAGACATAAGGTTTTGAAGTTAAACAACCTGATTCTCTCAAACGTTTAATAAACCAGAGAGCAACTGAGAAACAGGTTAAGTTTAAATCTAGTCTACTTTAAAAATCAACCAACTAAACTTAATAATCCTAAAAACTCTACATTAGTTGACGACATAAGTTGTAAGTCAACTACTAGAGTTCCAAGGTTCTTAGTTCAAGTCAGACTTTTCAAAGTTCACAGGTAGTTAGTTTGATTCAGAGTTTGATAACAACTGGACACATTTGAGAATCTGTATCTTAAACTCAGGTTCAGGTCAGTGTGATAAAGTTGTTTGTGTTTGAGATTTTGTGGTTAGAGTTAATCCCAGAGTTAGTTTTAAGTTTGTAAGATAAATTACAGGGTTTGAGTTTGTCAGGTTACCTTCTGATTTAACAGATGATGTTTGAGAGTCAGTTGTTTGAGCGGTGAGTTCTCACCGCTCAGACTCTCAACGAGTTGAGAGTCTGAAACTATCAGTTACTGTGTGAGTCATCAGTTTAATGATCTCGGACCATCATTTATCAAACTTGGTCCGAGATCATTAGCAATACAAATTTACAGTAATGAACAAGTTAAACACTAACTCCAAGGTAACTGAAGTTAAATGTGAGGTTTAAATAGTGTTTAATAGATTTATATACCTGAAGTAAATCTGAGAAGTTCATCTCAAACTTTCAACCAACTCAGATGTAAACTTTCAGTTTTGAGTAAACTACTCAGATTCATCTTTAGTAACGAGATTCCAAGGTAACTAACAAAGGGTACAATTTATCAAGCCATCAAATTAATCCTAATCTCAATTAATGTAACCTATAACTGATAAATCGACCCAGTTTGAATAAGTAGTGAATGTAATTTTAAAACCACCTCTAATTGAGTTTAGTTCAGTTAGTTAGCATATGCTAACTGTTACTTTGGAATTGGTATGTAAACTCACCTAATCACCAATAACAACCTTCAGTGTTGTGGAATAGTTAGGTTACTCAAAACTTTCAAAACAAACTACTGTGACTCAAAACTGAAACAACCCTACAGTTGTTTCTAGATAAACAAATTTATACAAATTTGAGAGGGTTAAAATGTTTCCCTTGTAGAAACTCAAACTAACTAGATGTAGTGCATAGCATATGCTAACTACTACTTTGTAAAGATCTTAAGGTCTTATTACTTTGATGAAGATTACAAAGAGGAGAGTGACTCGAATCTAGTTTGATGAAGATAAAATACTGTAACAGAGAGTTTGACTGACTCACTTTCACCTCTTGTTTCATGGATTGAATGTCAGATTAGTTTAAATCTAATCTCTTTAGTGAGGAATATGTTTAAGATTTGGTGAGTAAAACTACTTTTCAGTTGATCTTTCAGGAATAGTAAACAGATCTTACCATCAATGTAACAGATCAACGAAAAACAGTTTTGGTTCTTAACTGAGGCCTTGCTGTTTTTGCTCTCTGTTTCTGAAGATCATTAAACACAGTTTCAATGAACTGATCTGACTTTGGTTTTAAAAACACATTTAACTCCAATTGAAAAAGTTACTCTGTTCCAATGAATCTAGGAGTTTAACTCAGTTACTTGATCTAGATGAGGTAGATGCCAAGGGTTAAATCAATCTAGACAGGCACAGGTTGAGAGGTTGTCATCTGAGTGATTGAGACTTTTTTAACGCTGATTGAGTTAACTAGTCAACCTAAATCTTGGATTAACTGATTAGTTAGGATTGTGTCCTAAACTCAAAACAGTGTTCATTTCCTTGCTTACTGTTGATAGAACTGTTGCACCAACTAACAAAGTCAAACACCATGTGTTTGGACCTCAAATCTTCGATGTTTGAATTAAACAGAGAGACTTACAGTTCTGTTTAACATTTCAGCTGAGTGATAATATCTGTAGTACAAGGTCACCAGAGGCAATGTCATCAGACTGTCAGGGAGCAGAACTGATTTTGACTTTGATTATGTCTAAAGGGAACAGTATCACTCAAGACTGACCCAGATTAAATTAAATATCTGTCTTGCATGGTGCTCACATTGATTGAGAGATTCAAAGCACCCAAACAGCAGAGATTATGTGAGTGATCTGTATAGCTAAACAAACAAACAGTTAAACAGTCCAGTTGTTTTTAGCTCTCTGGTTACACTGAAGATTGTACAGATTGTTAGAGTTCCGAGTGTGAAACTTGGAACAGCACTCTGTTGTCAAACAAGCTGAGTTCCACACTTTACTTTCAGTGTAACCAAAGCAATACTGAGTTACTCAGCTGAAAGCTTGTTTGTTTTTTGTTTGTTAGTCAAAATCTTCAATCTGAAGATTTTACAGATACTACATATACTTTCTATCAGACCACTCTCTGCTACTTACTCAGATTACTCTTGGATATAGAGATCCATGTAAGTTTGTTGTTTGCTATTTGTTTAGAGTTTCGTGTAAATTGTAGTTTTATGCCTTAATAAAAGGTACACACTGGTAATGTTCCTCTTCCTGACACCTGTATTTTGAGTTTACGCAAATCTTTTAAGAGCTTGTTTGGTAGAAAGATCCGTTTGGTAGAAAGATCCGTTGGTTTGAGCAACTGTTGCTCAAACCAACGGATCTTTCTACCAATCTGTTTCTACCAAATTGGGTTTCAAAATCCAGTCAGTTAGTGTATTCAACTTCTACCTAGACGTTCAAGACTAGTGAGTTTGAACAATCCGGATTAGTTGGGCTTTACTTGGAACTTTGTCACAAACAGATTTGTTTGTCTGAACAGTCTGAAACAAACAAATCTGTTTGTCAAACATCATAAACTGGGAATCTGACTGTGTGTTAAACACCAACCAGTTTTGACTTCACACACTTTTAGTTTTAACAAAAGTTCAGTCAGTCAAATTAATCTGAATGATCAATGTGGTTTAAAATTGTTCAAATTTAAGTGGTAATTGCAACTTTAAAACCAACTAGTTTGTGTTTAGATGAGATTTAGTTTGTGTAGTCAAAAGATTGTCCCTCTCTCTCTCTCTCAAGCTCACAGAAACATACCAAATAGTAAAGGTAAGGTAGATATAACCAAACACTCTGACAGATAGGTGTAGTTTAGTAGATGGAGTCATCTTGATCTTAAAACTAAATCACTGATGTAAACGTTTAGAAACAATGTTTGTTAGTTGAACTTGAGAGGTAAATCTTCAAACTGAGTCAACTGGTTAACCTAAAACATCTATTGTTGTTAAGTTTGTTGATTCTCAAATGAGTTCTTTTCTTAGAATTACTCACCTTTGAGTAATAACCCACCAACAGTTGTAAAATCTCAGATCACTCAGAAATCACAGTATCCTAAACTCTTGAAACCCTTTAAAAGGAGTTTCAACTCCAAATAAAACACAACAGCTAGATACCATTTTAGCGGATTTTTAAAAATCCATTACATAAAACACAACTCAAAACTTAAGTTTTCAGATACAGGTAGAAAGCTAAAGATGACTCACTGAGTGAGTCTGACAGGTCAACTGATCAAAGAGAGTCATTTAACCCACATAAAAATAGCTAAAGCTTTTGAATCAAAACAAAAAAGAAACTGCTAAAACCCACAAACTCGTAGAATACTAGATAGATGTTGTTGTTGTTTAGTAGTTTTGAAAACTAGTTTAGTATCCGGATACTAAACTCTCAATAGATGAACCAGACCCACAAACTCTGAAGGATGTTTAGATTAGTGTAATCTAACCCACACCTACTCACTCATGTTTTTAGTCACAATGTTCCTTGTGTTGAACTTCAACACAAAGTCACAAAGATAGCTTTCTTAGCTATGGGTGATACTCAATTTTCTGACAAAGAACATTAAGCTAGCTGAGAGTTTTAGTGGAACTCAGAAAATGTTTGAAGAAGTTTGCTCTACCACTCATTTTACTTTTAACCAGATTTGAGATGATTCCAGAAGAGAAAATTATAGATGCCATTGAACAGTGTCTCCCACTCGTTAGTAGTTCTTACTAATAAGATTACTACTACTACTAGCAGACTCTTTACTACTACCTACACAGCATTTGTTTAAAAGAGAGAGAAAATTAGTAAACACTACTGTCAGACAACTGTTCTTGAGAATCTAAAATCTGTTGACTCTTAGTTGTCTATGTAGAAGTGTCTGTGGGTGTTTTAGTAGTAAACTGGTTACTAATTCACTACTAAAACTACTACTGACATGAGGTAAACACACACAGTAAAGAGAACCACACACACGGACTACCACTCAGTTTGTAATTGAGTGGTAGTTTAGTAGTTTCTGATAAACTAAGGCCATGTCTACATCTAAAATTTTGCAGCGCCGGTTGTTACAGCTGTACTAATACAGCTGTATAGGGCCAGCGCTGCAGAGTGGCCACACTTACAGCAACCAGCGCTGCAAGTGGTGTTAGATGTGGCCACACTGCAGCGCTGTTGGGCGGCTTCAAGGGGGGTTCGGGGAACGCGAGAGCAAACTGGGAAAGGAGACCAGCTTCGCCGCGGTTTGCTCTTGCGTTCCCCGAACCACCCTGCAAACTGCAGGGAAGGAGACCTGCTTGCTCGGAGTTCGGGGAACGCGAGAGCAAGCTGGGGAAGGAGACCAGCTTGATTACCAGAGGCTTCCTCAGGTATGCTGGGATACCTGCTTATTCCACGGAGGTCAAGAAAAGCGCTGGTAAGTGTCTATACTTGATTACCAGCGCTGGATCACCAGCGCTGGATCCTCTACACCCGAGACAAAACGGGAGTACGGCCAGCGCTGCAAACAGGGAGTTGCAGCGGTGGTGGTGCCCTGCAGATGTGTACACATCCTAAGTTGCAGCGCTGTAACTCCCTCACCAGCGCTGCAACTTTCTGATGTAGACAAGCCCTGAGTTTGTAGTTCTCAAACGGTGTTGGTAGATCACAAACTAACACATGGACTACCACTCCAAAACTCACAGTAGATCAGTTCTAATGGTACTGAGATACTTAAACACTAACCAACAAACAGTGTAAAACTGTGTGTAACCTGTGGTGTCCCTTTGACAACTTATACATCTGGTAAAAGAGGTTTGTGGTAAGTTAGAATCTGACATAAAACAGTTTGTTAGTTAGTAGTTGTAAACTAACTAGTAACGGTGTTTGATTTTCTGACAGGTTTATTCACTCCAACTACTGTCTAAACAGTTTGTCTCCAATCTGAACACACCTACGTGACAAAGTGATTAACAGTGTCAACAGGGAGATCAAGACTAAAAGTGAGTGGTTTGATTTGATTTTAAGGTCTAATGTAGATTAAAGACAAACTTAGTAGTTTGAGAAATGTGATTTTATTCTGTATTTACAGATTCTCTCACCACGGGTAATCAGATAGTGTTTACAGTTGTTTGTCAACACCAACAGTGTTGACAGAGTTTGTTCAACGTTGTCAAATGAGAACTTAACACTCTTTGTCATTAATTGTTTTACTTTATTAAACACAGTGTTTGTCATTAATTGTTTTACTTTAGTTAACACTCTTTGTCATTAATTGTTTTACTTTATTAAACACAGTGTTTGTCATTAATTGTTTTACTTTAGTTAACACTCTTTGTCATTAATTGTTTCACTTTAAGTCAGAATCTGTTTGGTGTTTGTTTACTGCTATATTAAAGTGAAACAAACCTCTGAGTGTTACTAACATATACTAGATAGACAGATGACTAAAGTAAACATTCTGACTTGATCTGACTGCAGTGTTTAGTGAATCTGACTAATTTTACAGTATCCAATACCCACTCAACCAAGTTATCACAGAAAATCGTGTGTGTTTTAAGATTTGTTAATGGTAATTACTGTTAATGTTAATCTAAGACCCTACTTTGAAGTTAAAACGCAGTAAAACTAGATTGAGGGTGAGGTGACAAAGAAGTTAGAGTGCAAGCAAACTAACTAAATTACTGTTTCAGACTTAGTTTCTGTTTCAGACAACAGTTGTCTCTGATAGATAATCACTCTGATAATCACTCAGATTGATAGTTTGATTGATTGATTGATTGATAGATAATCAAACTGTTAGATAATCAAACTATCAATCAAACATCTTGATTGATAGTTTGATTATCTATCAGAGTGATTATCAAACAGGTTTGCTCAGTTTGATTGAGTGATTGAATTACTGTTAGATTATCTACCCTCAAACTGTTTGATTAACAGTTTTAAACTGTTTGAGTGATTAGTTTGAATTACTGTTGTTTAGTTTGATAAACTGATAGTGTGCTTAAAATCAGAGCAAACTAACATCTTGATTGATTATCAAACAAAAGTGAGAAGATTTGTTGGATTCTTTCTAAACTTTTTCAGAACAAACCTGGGGTCCAGAAAATCTCAGTAAAACTCAGATGTGTCTTGGAGTTGAGTTTACATTACGCTAAACTACTACCTGAATCTTTTAGAACACATTTAAATTAAAGTGTCAAACACTGAAAAAGAGTTCAAAACATCTGTCACTTCTCACTTTACCAAACTGTTGGATTAGATAACAACACCAGTTTTGTTCTAATAGAAGTTGAGATTTGTTCTAGTGGTAAAGGTTCAACTAGAACAAATCTCAACTTCTAACACAATACGCTAAACTCTAGTACTCAAAGATAACACCCCATCTCAAACTTTAAGTGAGATCTGTTCGAGAGTTTAGAGGTCCCATTTGATCAGTGTAAAACCTTGCAAACACCCCCCCCCCCATCTCAGGCCTTGGCTACACTGGCACTTTACAGCGCTGCAACCTTCTCACTTGAGGTGTGAAAAAACACCCCCCTGAGCACTGCAAGATACGGCACTGTTTACAGTGCCGCAGCGCTGGGAGCATGGCTCTCAGCACTGCAAGCTACACCTCATGAAGAGGTGGAGTACGTGATGCACTGCAAGAGCTCTCTCCCAGCGCTGGCGCTGCGACCACACTTGAAACTTCAAAGCGCTGCCACGGCAGCGCTTTCTAAGGGTATGGATACACTTGCACTTCAGACTGTTGTGTTGCACAGATGTTAGTAAAACAGAAACAAAATCTAAAAGTATTCACTTGGAACCACTGAATAAAATTGTTTACCCCTAGTCCGGAACTGGTGAGGATCTTATGTCTATTTTGCTTGGTGACTTTAGAACAGTCTGCTCCCTTTTACAGAAATATAAATCCTACTACTACGAAAAAGATAAAGGGGTGTGAGTGATTGCTGGACCCAGGCTAAAAGGAGATCACCCCCTATGTTCTGGTTTCTTCCAAGTATCTGGGGGACTGGGGTGGGGGTGCAGAGGCTCTCTTTAGCCAGCTGAAGACAAAATGGAGGGGTTGCTCATGGGTTTAAATTGCATAGGAGTGGGGGTCTGTCTCCAGAACTCCATCTTGGAGCTGGACTTTCTCTTGTGGGTGGAGTTATGTGGGTTATGCATGGACATATGACTTGCCAAGGTGAGGACAATGAATGCTCCAATTCACAGTCTTTACAGGCAGAAGCCAAAGATTCCAGGAAGACTTCACATGGTGATGGGGAACAACGTGTCTTGTACAAGTGCTTCCTGATCGGGTACTTTAGATCTAAAGTACCCGATCTTGGTCAGAACATGTATTGTAGCTTCAGATCAACCAGAATAAACAGATTCTACCTGTCAAAAAATACGGTACTTTACATCCTCCCATAAGGCCTTGAGTATGGCACAGGCAGCACAAAACATGACAGGAGGTTGTACACAAATATCTGAGAAAAGTTGACTATTTAAGTACTTATTTGAACTTAGGATATCATATCCTGAGAAGCTGACCAAATGTGTGTCGAAGCGAGGATAATTCCTTTCTAGAGATGTAATAAAGCTTAGTCTTTTCTTTAGTCTAATTAACCTTGCAAATTGTATTCTGATGGAGTGCATCCTGTTGGGTCAGCAACCTATGGCACACGTGCCAAATGTGGCACACAAGCCAATTTTTAATGGCACGCAGGGCAGGCTGAGCAGCTCAGCCCGCTGCCGCTCTGGTGCTTTCTGCTGCCGCCTCCTGCCAGCTGGGGACCCTCTGCCAGTCCCACTCAGCCCCCTGCCAGCCTGGGATTCCTTCCCCCAGGCTGGCAGGGGGCTGAGACCCCAGCTGGCAGGAGCCCATGGCTGAAACCCCAGAGCGGCAGCAGGCTGAGGTGCTCAGCCTGCAGCTGCTCTGGGAATCGCACTGCTGGCTCCTTGCAGGGTCTCCCCTGCGGCAGCCCCACTTACCTTGCACAGGCACCCTTCCAGACACAGTCCAGGCCTGTGGTCCTGCTCAGCCCTACCGGGGCCAGCTCACTCACCTCAGCTGGCAATCAGGAGGTCAGCAACTGGAACCCCAGTCTGCCTGGTCTAGATCTCCAGCCCTGCTGAGCCTGCTTTCTGGCCTGGAGTCCCTGCAGGCCACTTTGGGCTCTTCTCCTAGCCTTGGATCGCTGCTCTGCAGCCTCACCGCTGTTGCCCACTGTTCCCAGCCTGGGACAGTGAGGGTTGCACACGAAGGAAGAGGGGATGCAGCTCAGCACCCCCGTCTTAAAATTGCTTATCTCAGACCACACTGCGTTAGAAGGCAGGCACAAGGTCAATCGCCATTTTTTTTCCCCCACTGAGAGTTGAAGGGAACATTTGACAAAATGACAGCTCCTAAGAAAGTGAAGCTAGATGTCCGCTCATTTCAGCCTGCTTGGACAGATGCATTTGGGTTTATTGAAAAGAAGGACCATGCTATTTGTGCTGTCTGTTATGAAAGTGGTGGTGTCGCACGTCAAGTGTTCGACATTTTGAAACGAAGCATGAGAACTTTTCTTGATGAAGCAGACAAGACTGCTTCTCATAGGCTGCGACTGCCGTTTAAAAACACTACTTTGAAATCAATCACTTAAAAAGTGAAGTAAAAATCAAGCTACAGAAGGAAGTTACAAGATTGCACAGTGCATTGCAAAAAACGGAAAGCCGTTTACAGATGGAGTTCTTTTTTTATATAAAAAGAAAGCTTTATCTGGCAAATCATTGAACAGTTTCTCAGCAGTTCGGAGATTTATTCTAGATATGATTTTGTATCTTTAAGACCGGTTGAATTTTGTTTTAGTGGGGGCTCAAGGGGATTGAGTCTGCAGCTCACCAGGGAATTGGTGGGAGGAAGAAGACAGGGGGGAAGAGAGAATCTCTTTGTGTTAGATTTACTAAGCCTGAATTTGCATAACCTCTGGGTGAGGGGAGAGAAATATTTGATTTCTCGGTGTGGTGTTTCCCTGCTTCAAGTCTTTGAATTTCCTAGAGACCCCAGGGTGGGGAAATCTGGGAGGAGGTAAAGAGGGGGAAGGAAAGTGGGTTATTTCCCTTTGTGGTGAGACTCAGGGCATCTGAGTCTTGGGGTCCCCCCAGGGAAGGTTTTAAGTTTGGAAGTTTCATGCTAGCTTCTCATGTTCTGAACTCTAAGGTTCAGATCTGAGTAGGAAAGTTATGACAGATACAGTGAAATTTGACTGTCGGATGGCCAATTTGATCTTCAAGCAACTTTACAAATCCCTTCTGTTTTCTGACCATGGCAGGAGCACCATCTGTTGTCACACACAATATTTTTCTGATATCAACTCCTCATTCTTCAAAATGGTTTACAAAACTTTCCAGTGTATCTTCCCCCTTTGTTGCCTAAAACCCCTGCATGGCACAACAAAGTTCCTCTTGGATTTCATTGGAAGCACAGTTTCTTGCAACAACTGCCAAACGTGGATTGTCGTTTAGTGTTGCAGTTAATGAGAGTGTGGATATAAACACTGCTGTGTCTTTCAATGCAGTCGTCTGCCTTTCCTTAATGTTTTCTGCCATTTCACTTATGCATCTCTCAACTGTTCTGGCAGAGATGAGGAATATATAAAAAGACATAAGAAATGAACAGAGACCAATTTTCTTTCAAGCAATTGTCCCTGTATATTGTCACCTTGATACAAACACAATACAATTTAAACACATTCCAGCAACTACACACATGTAAATACAAGGATAGTAAGACAATAGGTTTATATTGTTTTTTTGTACTTACAACTTGGAAACAGAAGATTAGAAAGCTTGGAGATAGAGAGATCACTCTCAGAGCCGAGAAAGAGAACAGAGCAAGAACAAAGGACTCACACCCAAAACTTCCCTCCACCCAGATTTGAAAAAGTCTTGTTTTCTGATTGTTAACCCTTTTATAGGTGAAACACCTGACCAAACAGTGACCTGAAAGAGACATTAACCCTTAGCTATCTGTTTATGACAGTATCATCCATCAAGAAAACCTGTGCGCTAAAATGTCTAATTCAGAACTTAATATGATAATACAGTGGTGCGAATTGTGAATTTCCTTGTTGCTCGATCTGCTTTGACTCTCAGACAATTTCAAGCACTGCTAGAAGAGATGGACAGTGCTTACGACATCTCACTTCACAGCAACATTCGGTGGCTAAGTCGTGGCAAGGTTTTGGTGCGCTTTGTTCTTTTTCCAACAAAAAGGCCTCGATTGTAAACTGTTTTGATGCAAACTATCCTGAACTGGATGATGACAAATGGCTGTGTAAGCTCATGTTTCTAACTGATATCACCGCTCACCTAAACGAACTCAACCTCTGTCTCCAGGGTGCAGGGCAAATGGTTCTGGATCTTTATGAAGCCTGGAAAGCATTTTGTTGTGAAACTAGCAGTTTTTTCCAGGGATGTTCAAACTTCTAGTTTCTGCTATTTCCAACTCATAAAAGAGCTATCGACACATTGCACTGTCAGTGTCGATAAGATTGGAAAGTACATGCAAGAACTGGAATCGGCATTGGGCCAAATTGCTGGAAATCCGTCAGAAAATTCTCTTTTCAGCTTTAATTAGAAAAGTTCAACGAAAGCGACTTGCATTTCGAAATCTTCAACACCTATCCACTGAAATACAGACAAATCCAACTCATTCAGTTAAAAAGCTCAGAATTGTGGACATCAAAATTCATGGATCTGTGGAACGCACTTGAAGCCACTGAGAGAGATCCTGGGGCCTCTGTTCTGACCTGCTGGACATCTCTGCCAGTGAAATTTAACTGTTTGAAGAAAATTGCGTTTGCAATGCTTTCAGCATTTGGATCCACATACCTGTGTGAACAGGTATTTTCACACATGAAATCTGTCCTGTGTCCCTCTCAGAGCCGGTTAACAAGTGATCACTCAGAAGCCTGTGTGCAGCTTAAAGTATCCAAATACGCGCCAGACATTGGAAAACTCAGCAAGGAAAAGCAAGGGCAAGGATCACACTAAACTGAAAGCTTCTGAAACATTTAAGTTAATTTTAAATAAAAATGCAGACTTAAACAAGGTTTTCATGTAAACTACTGTTATATACTATAACTAAAGTAGACTTATAGGGAGACCTTCTAAAAACGTTACAATGTATTGTTGGCATGCAAAGCCTTAAATTAGAGTGTATAAATGAAGACTCGGCACACCACTGCTGAAAGGTTGCTGACCCCTGATCTAGATAAAGTACACACAAAAGATTGATTCATGAGTTGCCTGTCTCAAAACAGCTTTAGTCACCTCAGAACAGAGCAATCTTTACTTCTCTGATACTATCTAATGTAAATCTTTGTTTGATTTACATTAGTATCTTTGTCACTTGTTGACCACTACCAGGCAAATTAACATTTATGTTATCACTCAGATTTAACTCAACTCTGACTGGCATAAACAGTGTACCTTGATCTTTGTAATTGAGATTTATAGTTGATGTATTACCATGTCTTATAGAATTGATCAAAAAACTCTGGACAACAGTGTTGACCACTAATCCATTTTCAACACAAATTAAATATTAAATAAGCTTGTGTTACTGATGTATTTGAAAACTTACCAAGATTTGATATCTAATGGAATGTTTCTCAACATCTCAAAAGAACTAAACATGTTTCAAAGCTGGATAGTATCTGTACATCACTTCACTAATTGATGGAATAACATACTAAACTTGTGATGACTGTTTACATACCAGAGCAATTAAAGTTAATTACATGTTACGATGATTATGAAATGTAAGTTATTCCATATTTCATTTACAGTTATTTTGACACATTTCTAAATCAATTACATCAAATTGTACTGTTAAACAACCTACAAATGAATCAGTTTACACTTAGTAGTAGTATCCAAGTCTGCTAAAAAAAGTACAGGTAGATGGCATTACAAAGATTTATCAGGTGATCTATTTTGTGTCAAGAGCACAGGCAAAAGATTTTGTCATAACCACTTTTTTCCCCAACATACAGATTGCTAACTAAATTTCAAACTGATCAACAAATCAGATATTCAACCATATCTTACTCTAGCATAATTAAAGTTTAAGTTTCTCTAAAACAACATTAAAGATGAATTTGAAGTAATAGTAGTTTTAATCTTCTGATCTTCAAATTTTAGTATCCAGAATCTACATTCAAATTTGATCCAACCTCACTTCGAATTTTAACAAACAAGTGCACTTTAAGCATAAACTTTCTAGACTTTAATAAAGTTGCTTTGAATAGATATCATAAGCAGTAAAATCTTTATTTCTTATGAAGTCTAAGATACTTTAAATGGTATCAGTTTCACGAAGTTACAAAGTCAGTCACTAACATTTATGCTTGGTATCAATTATGACAGATTGCTAGTGAAAGAATCATCTACTATGGATAAATTATAATTGTGAAAGTTTTAGTAACTCTTAATTAATAACTAGTAGTTTACAGGATTGACATAGCCAAAATTGTCCATGAGGAATCAAACATATGCTGATCTTAACAAGTGCACTTAGAGATCTAAGATGATCTTGAGAGGATGATAAAACATGAAGCATAAGCTAGCAGTGAAACAGTAAACTTACCAGATTGTTAACATGTTAAATCAAGTTAATCTGGTAACAAAGTGCCCTTTGAGAACATGGTCAGATTGTTACCTAAGTATGTTCTGTCTTATTTTAAAATTACCATGAAGTTGATCAAATTTGTTAGTGAAGACACCTAAATCTTGTTAGTAAAATATTTAGGCGTCTTCACTATTTATTGAAAGGAAAGATTATTGTCTTATGAACAATGATGTACATTCATCCAATTTGTATAGTTGGAGTCAATTTCTCACCAGAGGAGTGTTTGTCATGGACAGTTCAACAACAACCAGATAGGGTAGGTTACAATTACAGAAAAATCTGGTTTGCTGTCTGACAAATGTTGAGTTTGTAACTAATACAAATCGATAATAACCAATTATCTGGTGAATTGTCTGTTGGAGAATCTTAAATTGTGATTTGTTTGTTAATCTACAAGTCATATGGACAAATTTTTTAACCATCCGTTAGTTTTCAACTTGCGGAAGGATTGTTTTTAAGTATCTGCTCAGGTTTGCATGTTACTGTCATATACTGACATGATTATATCATCACATTCCAAAGAATGTATCCCTTTCTGTTACATCTCCATAACATATCGATGAAGGCTGGCATCTGGAAATCACATTCAGTAAAAAATTGGCTCATAATCCAATCTCACACAGGAATCATTAATTGTTACTCTGGGTGATGCCCCTGCTATTTCTGTATCAGTCAAACACTTCACATACAACTAGGGTGACCAGACAGCAAATGTGAAAAATCAGGACAGGGGTGGGGGAGTAATAGGGTGACCAGATTTCCTATAAAATCAGGACCACTCCCAATTTGGGGGTCTTTGTCTGTAAGTACAAAAATAGGACCCTATATAACAGATGTATCTGAAGTTTGTCTGGCTTTTACAGTCCATTGGTGATAGTCAAAATACATATGTTGATGGCCCTTTTCATGAAGGTCTGGGTTCACAGGAAGACTGTGTGTGGGTAAGCATGGGAAGAATGGTCACCTGCCTGTGTAGGGCCCCCATAGCCATGTCACCTGATACTGGAACCCATCTTGCATTCTGTACTTTGACACTCTTCTCCCACACCTCTTGTGGAAAACTAGGAAACAAAAGGACTCCCACCTTATGTAAATCCTATTTCAGGGTGGGGAATGAGGTAATCCAGGTCATCAGTCAGTTCTCCGCTGCGACTCCACTGAAGATGACAGTTTGTTTCCAGCAAAGACTGAACTAGGGGGAAAGAACTGAAACCAGGCTGGAAGGGCATCTGGCCTGTAAAGAAGATCACATTCAGGTTGAGAACTTGCATGTAGTTTTAAAAACCAGTTTCTTAGAGCGAGCAAATTTTGAATAAAACTTAATAGAAGACAATGATAATAGGAGATAGGAGGAGATACTTACTTACTTACTTAATAGTGTTTTACAATATAACCCAGGTTATATTGTAAAACACTATTAAGTAAGTATCTCCTCCTATCTCCTGTTATAGATCAGAATAGTAAGCACACTAATCGGGGGGGGGGGGGGGGAGGGGGGGGGAAGTGAGAAGTTGTGCATATCCTCCTCCACATTGAAGGAAGAGGCAAATTTCATAGACATTTTGGGTTTGTACTCAAGGGACTTGCCACAGCACCCAGGTGCTGCTCCCCCCCCCCCGCCTTGAAGCTGAGCCTTCCCAGAGCAGATGTCCGTGTCTCTGTGCAGCTGGGTGTGGCCCTGCCCACATGCTTGGCTGGAAAAGGGTGGGGAGCCTAGCCCAGCAACACCAGGTAAAAGACTAGTCTGCGAGCCTGGGCCCCGCCTTAGTGGCCTCCTAGCACACCAGGTAACATCTAAGGGGGTCCAACCTGTCACAATCTTTTGGTACTGTTTGTTTGCCTAAAGAAATGTTAAAGCATGTGGTAAGCACGCAGTCTAAAAGAACATATAGGCACGCAAAAGAGGCAAAATCTAGATAAGCATAGTTTACAGTCTAACTGAGAGTTTAAACTCAATGGTAGTCAATTAAGTGAGACAGTTTACAGGGGCAAATTTGTGTATTAAGGACTGCAATATCCAGGAAGGTGAGAAAAAGTAACTTTTTGACAGGGTTAAACTGAGCCAATCTAATAGATTACTGCCCAAACGACTGACTGCTCCGAGCGTCTGTGTTGCTTGCAGCAGAGAGGGGCAGGAGAAAGGTCCAGCATGTGGCCACTGTGTTGTGTTCTCCAAGCACATGGACCGAGGGTATAAAACTAAAGTCCAGGCACGTCTCGGGAGAATTGCATTGAGCAATTCACCTGGTACGGCCTGACGCAGGTGAGTCATTCAATTGTTGCTCCCTTGCTGGATAGTGGCTGGGAATTTCTGTTCAGTACCCACCTGGGCGCTGATTACTAGTCTCTAGAAACAATGACAAGGGGAGATATCTGGGTGCCTCCTAAACCCACAGCATTTTTAATGACAACCATACAACACATTTCTACTTTGTGATATGACAAAACTTCATATACATTATATCTAAAATCTCATATTGCATGTTTCAGCAGATTATAAAAGCATGCCACGTGAGGGGTGTGACATTCTTCCCCATGGTCTAATTATATATCGATAGTGGACAGCATCCTGTAGCCCCCATAGTCCTCAACATCTGAAGCGTGGGATTTGCAGCTCAATTTCTCATGCCAGCAAGCACATAGGTACCAATGGTATTGTGAGCTTGTGCTCTGAAGCCATCCTCTGAGCACAGCAGAGCTGTTGAGGAGCATGAGCACACCTGAGCCTCCACCCTTGCTCCAGACACTCAGGACTCAGCCACCTCTCCTGTGGCACAAGCACAATCTGCTCCCTTCTAGAGTTCCTGCTGGCGTCCCCGATGCTGATGGACCACAGTGTCCATGCAAGACATTGAAAACACCATCCAGTCACCAATACTACTCCCTTATTCGCAGCTCTAGCAGAGCTCTGACAGGCTGACCCCTAGCCACTTCCAGCCATGCCACACACCCCTGCCAGTGGGTGGTTGCCTGTGATTAGGGCTCCTAGAAGGATCAAGATGTCTGTGCACTAACCAACCTATGGGAGAGAGAAGAAAGTTTACACTCCAGGTACTTCAACCCCACCCCTCCATCCTCTTGTCCGGAGCTCCAGGAGTGGCCTCCAGAACTAACATCTAGGATGGTTCTCTGGCTGCCGTTATCCTGCCACTGAACGATCGTGACTGGTTGCTTTTGCCTTTGGGAAAATAGGCTGCAATCTGTGCTCGCCGTACAGGGAATCTGCTGTGAGCCACGTGCATCTGAAAGATGTATGAACTGCAGACTAGACTGCTGGAAGCAGTGTTACAACTTTTGTGAATAGCCCCGATCGCCCCTAGGGCAACTAACATGTTTTTCTCCTACTTTGACAACTGGCTCCTCGAGGGCCAGTCCCACCAAGAACAGATAGCAACGAGCACCCCGCTGACCCTGTGCCGGTCCTCCGGGCCTCAGTGTCACTCTAACGTGCGTCAGGTGAAGCTGGCGGAGTGTTCTTTGGAGCGGCTCTGGACTCAACCGTGGACAAACCATACTTACCGTAAGACAGGCTTCTACCCTTGAGGAACCTCACTGTCCAAATCCACCTCGGCCCTCAAGCAATAGTTTGTTCCTTCCTGATGCTGTTGAGTGAAGTGGTGACATGCACCCTGTCACGGAGTCCCCGGGAGATGCTCTGGAACTGCTCCCCACAAAGCCAGTCAGGACTTTGGGGAGCCTCCTCTCCCTTGGAGCAGACTTGTTCAGGGCAAGAAGCTCACACAGCTTCACCTCCTGGGTCTCTCCTTGGAGCATTCAGCATCCTCTGCCCCTCCGTGTGCTTTCCACAGCAAGTCCACCCCAGCAGGGTCCTGGGGAAGCCACCGGGTTCTGCACCCCCACTTTGCAGTCAGACGTGACTCTCAGCCAGCCAGTAAAACAGAGGTCTATTCGATGACAGGAACAGGGTCTAAAACAGAGCTTGTAGATACAGCGAACTGGACCCCTCGGCTGGATCCATTCTGGGGGGCAGTGAGCCAGACCCCCAGGTCTGCCCTCCACCCTTAACCCCAGCCAGCTCCAGACTAACAATCCCTCCCTCCCAGCCCCTCCTCTCTCCTCAGCCCCTTTCCCGGGCCAGGAGGTCACCTGATCCCTTTGTCACCAACACCTTCAGCTGGCACCTTTGCAGGGGAGGGGCCCAGGCCATCAGTTGCTAGGAGACAGAGTGTCAGGCATTTAGGTGCACTGGCCCTTTGCTCTGCCAGATACTTAAGAACTGCCATGGGGACACTGAGGCACCAATACAGTATTCAGAGAAAACATTAAGAACATTCCCAGTTCGTCACACACCCATGTGACCCCATTTGCCAGACTGATCTTAACCAAGGCTGCACGCATCGCAGGTCCAGTCTCTACCCCAGACAGGGACTCCGTAGAGAAGAAAGCCTCCGTTTCAGTTTGGCACAGCTTCCTCCTCCACGCCGGGCAAGGGCTCTGTACCCTTGTAGACTAACTGCCTCGGTGGCATCACTTTCAGAGGTCACTGCCTTGCAAATAGCAAGCAAATGTGGAGTTCTAGCCACACGTTCACAAGACATTACGCCGTGGGTCAGATTTCTCTGCCGAGGCATCCTGTGGAGCAGTGGTTCTACAAGCAGCAATCCCATCTTCATCCTTACTGAGGAAGAGGAAGGGAGTACTGCTTGTCACCCACACTGGAATATATAATAGGGACCAGCATTGAAACAACTCCAGTTATTTCCTTGTGTAAAAGTTCCTCTTTCTTTGAGTGCCGGTCGCTCTGCATATTCCAGCATGGGTATGCATGTGCTCCATGTGCCTGAGACAAGAATGCTTGCAAGCAGTGTCCATTGGTCCATGTTTGCCCCCTGTTCAGTCCATGCCTCCTCATTGCTCTGTACTGAGAGACAGGGCTTAAAAGGGGTGGGGTGGATCAACTCTGGCCAAGATCTGAAGCAGAAGGGAAGGAGGGCAGCTCGTGAAATACCAAGAGGGACCATACATCTCAAGAACTCCAGTTACAATAAGATAGGGAAGTTATTCAAAGGGTTTATGAATCGGAAAAATGAAAAAAAAGGAAATTTATTTTTATTATTTTAGCACTACAGCATTGCTGCTAGCAGAACCTGCACGTGTAGAGAAGCAGGCAACAGTTAAAAGATATCAGCTGACCTTTGAGGAGAGGGGGGAAAACAATTGTTGAATCAGACCTAAAAGAGATGGGCAGGAATTATTAATGAGTAGCGAAGGACTGAAATAACGCAAGTCCCCACATCCCTCTGCAACCACAAAGCCAGTTCTTATAAGGAACGTTACGTCCTGGATGTTTTTAGACAAAGCATACTGCGGCTGCTTTAACAAGAAGCAGTTCCTAAAAGGAAAAGCCATTAACATCTACAAATGCAAAAGATAGCACAGCAAATACTTCTTGGATTTAGTTCCGGTACATAGGTGGGGCATGCAGACTCCCAACTGGAAAGGCCTGTTCAGTGGGGGCAGCAAGTTAAACTTTAACAGTCAATGACAAATCCCTTTGCTGATGTCAAAGAAGTGCAGGCACCCCCCAGGCTAGACGAAGCTGGTCTGATAAGGCTGAACAACTCAGGAGGAGACATTCGGCACAATATACATAGCTACATCTGCACATATGGCTCACTTTAATGATAAAGACACTACCAAAGAACAAAGCGATAACCCTACTGCTCACCTTCACCTAACTGAAGAGAAAAAGAACAAGTGGGGAGAGAACTCGGTAAAATCTGGGTCACTATAACGAACAACAAAGGTATGGAAACCGCAGCTCTTCCTCTCCCCCCTACCCTTCCGAACAGGTATGTTACATTCTCTGTACCTGGAGCAAAGTGCCTTGGAGCTGTGGTTTTGTCCCTGGAACGTTCTGCTACTTGGTTATCTGCAGAATTTTCACAGCAAGCCAGGCAGGGACCTACGTAATCAGAGAGGTCTGCTTTTAACCTGCATCTCCGGTACTATTGTCCAGCAGCGCATGCTCATTCCTGCAGTAACTGTAGGAGCAAGAGACTCTTTGAGAGACTGAGAGGGGAGGACAGACGCACATGGATGTGCGTAATTCATAGATTCCAAGGCCAGAAGGGACCGTTGTGATCATCTAGTCTTACCTCCTGCATAACATGTTTGGGCACATTCTAGAGCATAAGGAATTAGGCTGTAGATGGATTTTGAGATTGAAGATTGGACTTTTTAAAAACTTGCCAGTGAAGGATTCTCCATCACAACACTGGGTATTGTTCCACTGGTGAATTACCCGCACTCACTGTTACAAATTTACACCTTATTTCCAGGCTGCATTTGTCTCAATTCAGCTTCCAGCCATTGATAAATATTTGTCTGAAGAGCCCATTGGGCCCATATATTCCATCTATCTAGCAAAGTTAGAACACCATACTAAGGTGTTATGAACCCAACTGCTGGTGTTTGTTACTCAGAGAGTCAAACTTTAGTATTGGACAAACTGTATATCGCTGAAACCTCAGTCTAATGGTGTGTTTATATACTGACCCCCAGTTTATTATTGTTAACCTTTTTAAATGCTTGAGTGTCTTAAGAAGGGAAAACAAAGGGTAATCTTCTCTAACAATGCTTAGTTTCCTTAGTCCAGGTAGTTTTTAGTTGGTTTTCCTTGAAATTTATAGAAATAAGTAAGTTTTTAACTCTCACCCTTGACAGGCTAAAAAACAGTTGTTACTTTGTTGGGACAAAAGACTAACAACTAACTTCTCTTTCACTTGGTATTAGAGCTGTTGGAACTGGACTTTGGCTTGTCTACACTTAGCAGCAGCAGCAGCAGCAGCAACATTTCATACCGTATTTTCTTTATGTTCAGCTGATTATCCACCACAACTCCCACCATTTTTTCTGTCACTGGCTTACATTCTTAGGCATGGTAAGCTGAGCTCAAGCATACTGACAGAATGGGGGACTTTATCTCAGGAAGCAAACAAACACTTTGGCCATATTAGAAGTGATCTAGGTCATTCAGATTGATGTACACATGTCAATGACCTGCTCTGAGGCCATGTCTACATTTAAAATTTTGCAGCGCTGGTTGTTACAGCTGTATTAGTACAGCTGTATAGGGCCAGCGCTGCAGAGTGGCCACACTTACAGCAACCAGCGCTGCAAGTGGTGTTAGATGTGGCCACACTGCAGCGCTGTTGGGCGGCTTCAAGGGGGGTTCCGGGAACGCGAGAGCAAACCGGGAAAGGAGACCAGCTTCGCCGCGGTTTGCTCTCGCGTTCCCCGATCCACCCTGCAAACCGCAGGGAAGGAGACCTGCTTGCTCAGGGTTCCGGGAACGCGAGAGCAAGCCGGGGAAGGAGACCAGCTTGATTACCAGAGGCTTCCTCCTTCCACGGAGGTCAAGAAAAGCGCTGGTAAGTGTCTACATTGGATTACCAGCGCTGGATCACCAGCGCTGGATCCTCTACACCCGAGACAAAACGGGAGTACGGCCAGCGCTGCAAACAGGGAGTTGCAGCGCTGGTGATGCCCTGCAGATGTGTACACCTTCAAAGTTGCAGCGCTGTAACGCCCTCACCAGCGCCCTCACCAACTTTCTGATGTAGACAAGCCCTGAGATTTGTTTTATTCGAGGCCACTGACGCACTTAAATTGAGGGAGTGGTACATAGTTTCTTTTTGTGATGTAAAAAATATTTTTTACATCATTGATATCTGCAGCATGGGGCCAAAACCCAATTCCCCCCGCTAGAAAAAAAACCTCACTGGCTGATGACTTCCCATTTCAAAATAGGTCTACAATTATATGATTTTACGGTAACCCTTTGGGCACAGAGGGCACAATTCTGCAGATCTGGAACATACCCATGCACATAAGGTCGCGTTTCTAAGACTTGTAAGCCTCAGTGAGAGAGATGGGAATGGAGCATTGGAGTTCCTGGTTCCCAGACCTGCATTTGAACCAACAGGCCATGCCAGCAGACTGAGCCCTGGCCTACACCCTACGAACGTATGTCGGTGTAACTGTGTTGCTCGGGGTGTGGAAAACCGACACACTGAGCAATGACGTAAGCGCTATCTATACCGGGAGGTTGATCAGGATTTGTTGATGCAAGGACTTCTCCCCAAGAGGCGGTAGCTACGTCGACAGGAGATGAAGTACCTGTGCCGGCGGGAGAAGCTCTCCTGTGGCCAGGGCCGGCTTTAGCCATTTCGCCGCCCCAAGCACAGCGGCACACCACGAGGAGCGCTCTGCTGCTCGCCGGTCCCGCTGGTCCGGTGGACCTCCCACAGGCGTGCCTGCGGATGCTCCAACGGAGCCACGGGACCAGCAGACCCTCTGCAGGCACGCCTGCAGGAGGTCCACCGGAGCCGCCTGCCGCCCTCCCGGCAACCGGCAGAGCGCTCCCCATGGCATGCCGCCCCAAGCACACGCTTGGCACGCTGGGGCCTGGAGCCAGCCCTGCCCCTGGCTGTAGGTTGCATCTCCACCAAGTGCTACAGCGGCACAGCTGTACTGCTGCAAGGGTAGACAAGCCTGGAGACAGGGCTGGCTCCAGGCACAAGCGTATCAAGCAGGTGCTTGGGGCGTCAACTCGGGAGTGGGGCAGCACTTTCAGGGATTCGGCACAGGGTGCCTCACTCTCGCTCGGAGTGAAGGACCTCCTGCTGAATTGTCGCAGATCGCCATCGTGGCTTTTCTTTTTTTTTGGCTGCTTGGGGCGGCAAAAGCCCTGGAGCCGGCCCTGCCTGGAGATAAACCAGCTCTCTGTCCGCAGTCCTAGTACGGCCCACACCTCGGGACTGGTGGGAGCGAGACTTGCAGTCGGGATAAGTGCTTTCAGCTTTAACCCTTACAGGGCATTTCCATGCAACTTCCCTAGCTATAGACATCAAAGAGAGAGTGTGGTGAGAACCGTTTTCCTCCAGGGAATGGCTGGAATTGGTTCCCTCTGGAACGCAACGCAATGTGACGTTCCTCCCCACGCTGAGATCCTCGGTTCATTTTTGCACGCAGCACTGCCACCCTCTGGCCAAAACTAGCACTGTATTGAATTACTTTCTTTACAGCAGTGGCTCTCAAATATATAAAAGACTGCAGTTTGGAAGTGTATTTTTAATTTATAAGGGGGGGCGGAGTCGCACACAGAGGCTTGCTATGTGAAAGGAGTCACCAGTACTAAAGTTTACCACCATCATAAATGCTGGAGGCAAAGCGGAGTTTGGAGTGGAGGTTGACAGCTCACGGCCCCCCATGTAATAACCTCACAACCCTCTGAGGGGTCCCGACCCCCAGTTTGAGACACAGAAATTGTCAAGCACTTCGTGTAAAGCAGGGGTTTTCAAATCAGATAAGATTTGCCCAAAGACAACATCCACACTTGGAAGCACTGTGCTGCTGTAGCATTGTGTGCACATTGCTGTAGTGAACGTGTGAGCAATTCTCTGGTTGCTGCAGTTAGCAACCTCCTCTTGGGGGATGGATTAAGTCCACAAAGAAAAATCTTCCGTTGAGCTAATGCTGCCTACAGCAGGGGTCAGATCAGCATAGGGCTACACTATTCTTAGGAGTGTTGATTTTTTGTACCCTTAGAAGTCTGCAACAGAGCTGCTTTTCAAAGCCTTACATAAAATGACCTGTTCACACAGGCAGAGGTGAAAAATAGCTCAGAGAGATCTGCTAATCGAGACAGATTTGGTCTGGGTCAGAATTCATATTTAAATCCCGAGAGGAGCATCACCTGAAAGGTGCTTGCCCTCCTAATTGTGGGGTAGCTCCTTTACTTGGAAGTAATTCTGCTGAAGTCCCAGGGTGCTGGAGGTAAAACCAGAGGCTGGATCACTTGCCCATTAACATGGCTTCTCTTACAAGCCCATTGGGCCCATATAGGTGTTATGAACCCAACTGCAAACATTTTCAACCGTCCTTGAACAAACTTGCTGTGCCTGCCAGTTGCCAGCCAAATTGAACCCACATTGTCCAAAAGGAATTTGTGCAGGAATTCTGCCTTCCTAATTCTCCCCCCGGCCCCCCCTCACACTTCCTGCCCAATCTTTTTTTTAATATTGCTGCACCCTATTTAATAGCTGCCATATCCCATCTCAGAAATGACTGCTCTTCAGAGATGGGGACTTCACAGTGAAATCCCCAACACTGTGTGATCCTTCAGGATGAAAGGCACCAAGGCACAACTATTGTTGGGAAAGTGTGTCTGGGTGCTATCAAGTTGTTCTGTAATTTATAGCCCCCTGGAGAGAAAAAACAAACAAACAAACTGACTTTAACCCTGACCTAAGGAACAATTGCTGTGTGCTCAGGACAATTTGCATCAAAAGACTATTACACACTACATTTGGTAAGGGATCGATTCAGCTCTGTAACTTCCCAAACCTCATGAAAGCATTAAGAGGAAGAAGCGATACTATTTTCAGTTTGCTGGTACGCAACAGATAATAGAAAATAAGCCATCAGGTGATTTTGACTGGGCAACAAAAAAATCCCCATACATTACAACCTATTGAAACTGCCTTGTCTTTCCATTTACTTACCTACTCTTTTGGAGTTTAAACTCCTGATGTAGTGATAACTTCTCATTGCTCAGGAGCTGATGGGCAGGGAAATTAAGCAGCTACATCACAGGCATGGAACATGAAGACAAAAGTGAGAGTCTGCAGAACCTGGAGGAGTTTCACATTTCAGAAGAATACGGCTTTATTCTCCCAGACCCACTGGTAAGAGTTTTAGTATTACAGTAGCAAGTTAAAATTTTACGCAGCACATTTGCCTGGTCTGCTACAACAATGTACAGAAAATTAGAGCAAATAGAGCAGATATTATTTCATATTGCAATATGAAATAATCTGCTCTATTATATATAGCAAAAATATAACACTGCTGCTTACTAATTAGTAATTATTGCAATTTTATATGCAAAGTGCTTGTTAGTGTATGTGTAATAGCATTAAATAACTAATAGTGTATCTGTTTTACACACACCATTCCTTAGCATACATACAAATTACTAAAATATACATATAACAAACAAGTTTTGTAATAATAGACATTTAAGGCTTCAGAGTGACTTGCCTGAGAGAGTTTGTATGTAGAGTCACACTGTGAAGCACTGGAAACAGCTCCAACATAGTCTGAGCAAAAAGAGCTCATAGCCATCTCCAGGTTGAATAAGCAATGGGTTTTGCTGTCTGCTATTGTCCAATTTTTAAGTTATCAGAAATTAGAGTCATACCTGACCATAGCTACAAACTGCATACATGTCACTCCAAGAGTCCTAGACCATTGTGATCACAGAAGTAACAAACACATTACCACCCTTACTCTTCAGCTACTTTGCACAAAGCAATTTCGTTATTTGTACGAGGGAGACTGCATTGATGGTGGATTTCTTGGTCCAGCTGCCAAATCCATGTGACAAATATCCCAAATGCACAGAGCCCCTCACCGCAGCACCTCCTCCTCATTCACCACCCACGTAACACCACAGCTAGCACGTGCAGTATCCCCAAACATCACCCCGAAGCCAAAAATGTCTCAGAGTCAGTGTGAAGTGATGGAAACAGCGTCAAGCATGGCTGAGAGCTCTTTTCTTTAGAATGGCCCCAGGTTCCATCTTTAAAACAGATGGTGAATCCCAGTAAAGATTATCCAAAAAACGGTTGAGAACTTAAAAAAAAAAAAAACTCTAAACACACCTGACTTTCACATTATACCTTAAACCAGTAGCTGAAAGCCCGTCCTGTCATATGGGTGTAATTTGCCATTAGCTACACATTTGCAGTTGGTTTGAGAGACTCAGTGGATGAATTAAAACTATGAAACTCAAATGATTTAGGCGCCTGCTACCCTGAATGTATAATTTTCAAAATGCACCTTTGACTTCAATGGGACCTAAGCGCTCAACCATTTCATGTTTCTTGGTCCCTTATACTCTGTAAACTAATGATCATCTCACTTGACCTTCTGTATATCCATTCTGTATAGGTCATTATTTTTTAGCCCGATAACCCTATATTTACCCAAAAATTTTAGTCTCCTGAGGACAGAAATGCTGTGGTCTAAGTAAACTGTGGATCCCAGGGAGAGACCAAGGTACCACAAGTGTCTGAGGGCCCACAATGGCAGGGAATTGTCTAGATATGCCCAGATAATTGGAGGAAGTGATCTGCACAGTAACACATGGTCAGAGACCTTGGAAAGCACAAAACTCTCTGCCATCTGACCTGGGAAAAAATTCCTTCCTGAGCCCCAAATCGCAAGGGGCGTGGGGAAGGAGAGAATCGGTGGTTAGAACCTGAGCCTCTGAGCACGACCCATCAGCCCCCATCTGGAAAGAATTCTCTAACACTTCAGACCACCCGTCCCCCTTCTCCAGCTAATCTGGTGCTGTTTTTCCCTCCTCCTTTCTGTGAAGCATCAATCTGGCCAACTGGGGTGCGTGTTCCCACCTGACCCCTGCAGGGAACCAGCTGAACCCTGAAACATAAGCCAGTGATTGTAATAAAATCTCAGTGCAGAGCTATAAGCGTTATGAACCCATTGATAGCAATGCAGGCAATCCTGTTCTCCCCATGGCCAATGAGGAAAGGAGATGTCTGAATCCCCCAGTTCATTCACAGATTCCAAGGCCAGAATGGACCAGCCTGATCCCCTGCATACAGATGCTTTATTCCAGCTGCTGGGAGAAATTCTATGGTCGATCTTTTTAAAAGATAGATAGATACATTCAACCTTGAAGTAAGATGTAATTTCCTGGCTGTGAGGATGATTAAATGAAAGATCTTAGCAGGGGAGGAGATGGAATCACCAGCACTGGAAGTTGAAGGTATTTAAAATAAAATTATCTACTTCCTGCCACTGAATCTTGTTATGCCTTTGTCAGAGAGGTTGACAAGCCCCTGCTATCACATTGGCGATCATTGTGTATAGGTAATTGATTACCTTCTCTTCGATAAACTAAAAGTGAGAGAGGACTTGAGCTCCTTAAGCCTCATTGCAAGGCTGGTTTTCCAGCCCCAAAGTAAAGCAGACTGACTGATACGCTACAAATATGTTCACATGGTCATAACAGGCCAGATTCTGATTTCACTCCAGAGAAAGTAGTTACAGCGTAAAATCAGGAGGCGGCCCAACGTCTTGCACAAAATTAGATCTGGCCTTGGAATCTAGCAATGGACGAGGGGAGATTACATACAATCTAGATATGGGAATTTGACATGACAGAACAGATTATTTAATACTTAATTTTTAATGTACACAAATTTGTTTTTAAATCAAGAGAAATGACTTACATGGACTGAAATTTTTGACTTAAAATATCCATAGTGAATACATATTGTACCTCAGAGCATCCCTAGATCCTTATTGTGATTATACAGTGAAGTTTCTACATGATCAAAATGTCCAGCAAGCAGAGCAGAAACTTTGATGTCACTTGCTCATGAGCTTTCCACCTATTACTGACACTTAAGGATCATTTCTTCCTGGGCTATACGAGGAATATAATCGACCTCTTTTATTTTCCGGTGCAACACCATCTTTGTTCTCTCTGCACTTCCTTTTTATTTGTGCCTGTATCAATTTCAAACCACTGTAGAAAGGGTTTTCATCATGTCAGTGAGGGGGAAAAAAGTCACCAAACTATTTATCCTAAAATTATATATTTGAGCATAAGGAGTGCAAACATTCAGGAGAAATAGTGCCTTGCTGTAGTATGACATCAGGCCACATTTTGGCCTCCACAAACATACAGTCAGACCCCAATAAATAGGAAGAAGTGCATTTAAGCCTCAGATCTACATGTGCAGCGTGCTGAAAAGCACCATCAGGCCATGGTGGTTTTAAAATGGGAGTTTCCCCATCAGTAAGTGAATAAAACCAAAAAACATTTCTTTCTCGCATGATGCTTACGTAGTGTCTGAGTGATCCCAAATTAGATGTCTCTGTCAAGCCTGACTGGTTATTCTCTCTGTTCTCATTACACTGGCCAAACCACATCGCCCATGACCAGGGAGCACGGTTGGACAAGTGAATGTGTTGTCTGCCACTCGGTTAAATGGAATATTGATTTGTAAAAACAAAACCAAGAACAATTTCTTCACAACCATGTGTGTTTTACTCTGAGAATATTCTGCCTCTGTAGCCTCTTCCCTCTTTCAGCTACTGATGAATAACTACCGTATTTCAAGGCATGCTATTATTCCCTGCTGCACCCAACATGCCCACTGCATGCTCGCTGGGCTCCAAGGGGATACGCTGGAGCTAGGGATTAATGGCCAGACATGAAGAGTGTGCCTACACTGCAATTAAAAACCTCACGGCTGGCCCATGCCCGCTGACTCAGGCTTGGCCTAAGAGGCTGTTTAATGCAGTGTAGATGGCTAGGCTCAGGCTAGAGCCCTGGCTCTAGGATCCTGCAAAGTGGGAGGATACCAGACCTTGGGCTAAGCCCGAACATCTCTACTGCAATTCAACAAACCCTTAGATGCGTGTGCCTGGCCCTTGCCAGCTGTCTTGGGCTTGGGCTAATTGCAGCATAGACATACCCTCAGTCTTTAACAAAGCTGAGTCTTGCTGTAGCAAAGACAGAAGCAGGAAGAACTAGCTGCCCATCCAATATTCAGGCTCTAGGCCTCATGAGGGTCTTTCCTGTTGTTCTTCCCTTGGCGAGAGAACGAGCAGCACTGCCAGATTTTGTGACCAAGTCTCTTCAGATCGCAGCTCCCACTGAGTTGCTGAGTAGGGAGAATTGGGAATGGGGTGGGACCAAGAGGGAAGCGATCGCTGTTTCCAGCTCTCCGCTACATTCGGGTTCTCTTGGTCAGGACCTCCCCAGAGGAACATTCTGATCTCCGAAGGGCCGGAATTTCCAGAGGGCTCCTGGCCACAGCCAAGTGCCCAGCCCCCACAACTGGGACCAGATTTACAGCAGTGCTCTGCACCCAGCACATATCCAGGACGCTGAGCTCTTTTGAAAACCTGGCCTTTAACGGCCTGCAGCTGAACTCGTAAGTCTTCTGCTGGAGTTGCAGAGGAGAGTCAGTGGGAGTTCTGTACTAATATGGGAAGGCCGATGAGCGGGCAGGCGGGATTCTGCTCGGTTCAGACCCAGAAGGGGGCTGGGTCGCAGCAGGGAAAACATTCCGTCGTTAAAAGGAACACCTTCATTTAGATTTCTTTTTAATACAGACAGAACTGCCAGATTATTATGCTCCCTGGATGAATGTCGCAGCCAACCTGCCCCACCTGATAGAGGGACATCAGCTCCGCCGGGAAGTAGCAAAGGTTAGCTAACCAGTGCTGCACACAGCAGGTTATCAGTCGATAGCTAACTCTTCCCCGGGGCTGAGCTAATGCCTTTTTGCCCTTGCAGATGCCACTGCTCAGCACACAGTACCTGCGAGGACACAGGCAGCTGCGCCTGGCTCGCCTGGCTCTCGGCTTCATCACAATGGGATACGTATGGCAAGGAGGCGGCAGACAGACAGTGAAGGTCAGCACCTTTGTTACCCTCTACTATCCTACATCCTGATCTTCCAGCATCAACGATGCCAACACCCAGTGGCTGGCTTGGCTCCCATTTCACTAGGGCAGGTCAGAGACTGAGGAGCAAGTACTGGGGAATGTTACTAGCCCACCTACCTGTACGGCATGCAGTGTTCGGTAACATGACCATTCTTTTCCCCTGTGCTGCATGAAGAGCAAGCAGCAGGAAGCCCAGCTAACCAGCCAGCCTCTGTCCCTGAAGACACAAACTGCAGCAAAAAGCATGATCTCTGAGCCTGGGTGCCACTCTCTTGAGCCGGTGTGTCGACGTAAGGCGGTGGATGAAAGGCAGGAACTGACAATGCCCTGGGTTCATAGTGCCCTGCTCGGCACTGATCTGCAAAACTGCCTTTGTTTCCATCCCAACAGGGTGAATCTCCCCAGGTTCTCCTGTTTCGCTGCCCAGTACAGTAGCCATCTGCCGTTACTGTAACACTCTTGTCTAACCTAGATCCTTCCCAGAGTGCTCGCGGTGCCTTACTGCACGATCTCAGAGCTTCTCGACCTGCCGCCCATCCTCGTCTATGCAGACTGTGTTTTGGCAAACTGGAAGAAGAGAGACCCCTGTGGGTATGTAGAGCTCCAGGACCAACTCTGTCAGACACCACAGCATTTTGTATACAGTAGCAACACCACCACCCTGCGCCTCTTGGAGGTGTAGGCACGCAGCTCTCACCTGTAGGTCATGCCCAGATCAGGTCACCTGAATGCACTGACTAGGTTCACTGTAATATGTTTATATGCAATCATACAGGTGCGGTCCAGACGCTTTCACCTGCTGGTGCCACATTAACCGATCCAGGCATCCTCCCATCTGGTACAAACATTCTCATAGGACATTTCAGCTACCGACTGCTTCAAGACTAGGGGTCACACAGCTCTGGCAGTGCCAGGGTGAGACACTAGGGGCTGCTCCTTTCAAAACAGCTGAACCCAGATAGGTCAGTTCCCGCCCTGAGCCCCTCATCTGTGACTGGGTGCTGGAAACCCCACGGTCTATGCAGCCCCAATTAGGGTTCCCTGGAAACCCATGTCATGGCCACTCAACAGCACTGGGTTGTCCTCACTTAAAACAGCTTTACAATCTTTCCTTCTCCTCACGGCTTTCTTTTTTCTTCCTCAATTGCGGCTCCGCCCCGGCTGTGCCTGGAGACCCCTGAACGCAGAGTAAGTAGATCTGGTTTGTCTTGGCGAATGACAGGACTGTAGAGCGCTGTGCCAGAGTGACCCCAGGGGCGCAATTCCCACCTCAAGGAGACATGCCCAGCATGCTCAAAGTAGTGTGTAGCCACAGCGGGTGGGAGGGACTAGCCACACTGAGTACATGCCTAGCTTCTTGGGCACATGCGTACTCAGGTGCAGCTCCACCCGCCCCCCACCCTGGCTACATTCAGTTCTTAGCGTGCTAATGCCCATCAAGCTAGGGCAGGTATGTCTCCACGTGCTGGAATCACGCCTCCAGCTGGAGATGCAGGCACACCCCTACAGGCATGGGGAGAGCAAGGAAAGGCAGGGCAGCTTGGTCTTACGGCTACAGCAGCATCCCCAACTCAACCTGGGCAGACTAACAAGTGCACCACCGACCCCAAAACAGGATGGGGGGGGTCGTCTTCACTGCTGCGTTACAGCTTCTCCATCATAAAACTAGGATAAAACTACTTTTGATGGGGAGAGAGGGAGGCAGGGATTGATTAGTTTATGCTCCTGGAGTGACTTGTATGAAAGAGTACCAGCATAGCATACACACATATGGGAAAGGAACAAACCATTCAGTTCTGCAAGGTAGTTTAGAGAGCACATGCAAACGTGCACGCAGCACCTTACACAAACTGATTTCACAGCCATTTTGTATAGGTCAGCCTCAATGGGTGTTATGGGACCTAATTCAGGTTTTCAAAAGGTTTTGCTTTTCTACATGCATTTTCCTCTGAAAAGCGGGCAGTCTAGCTGCATACAAAAGCCACTGCATGTTTTCCTTTGGGTTCCACACTAGCTTCTAGTTAATGATATTTTTATACTGCAGGGTTCTCCTTGGATACAGTTTCTCAGCATCAGCTACAAATTGCTATTTCTTTGAGGTCATTTTACTAACCTAGCCCTGGGGAATGCATCTTTCTTTCCTTAGGAATCTTGACATCCTGTTTTCATTCCCTGGAGGCGACAGCAACAAAGGTTTCTTCCTAGTCTCTCTCCTTGTTGAAGCAGCAGCTGCAGCTGGAATCAAGGTACCGAGTCCTAATGAAATAGCAAGGGGGCTTGCTCACTGGGCTCGCTGGATTAAGTACTGCTTACGAACTCCATTAAGTTTACCTCACAGGAACGTAGCATTCTGCCCAGTAGATTCTATGGCAGTTTAAAGTGATCAAACGCACCTAGGACATGGTGACCAAGTACAAGCACAGGTTTTTCCACCATCCATCTAAACTCTTGTGCTGTAGAAATCACTCTGCATCCTCCACCCAGCAGAGTCTGAGATCTGTTTTTTCCTTATTTGCCCACAGATGGGAGACTCCTATCATAAACAGCTCTGCTGTTAGCTCTGTTCTTTTCCACCCTTCCCTGCTGTTGCTGACCACTGGAGTCGCCTCAGCATCTCTCTGCAGGTTCTAGCTGCAGAGCTGTGGAGAAGGAGTTTGGACACCATCCCTTTAAGAGGGTGGCATCTTTATGACCCCACTGTAAGTGAATTCCTGCTAAGGAGGCACCAGGGATGGAAGCCCAGTTTCATTCCCCACCAATCCCTGTGGTGGCTCCTGCTGGAGAACCCGACAGTATCACAGCTGGGAGTGACCTGGGACACACTGCAGTCTCTTTCCTCAGAAAGTCTGACCCTTGTGTTCTGGATACCAAGAGTGTTTTTCCTCTGTTCCCTCCAAGGCAATCCCCATTATTGTCAATGCCATATTGCATCATGGTCTGTGCTCCTTGGAAACAGCACTGCAGGATGTGGCCTTGTCTATATGCAAGATGCGTGAAGCTTTCAAACTGATTCACGGTAAGTGCTTAGACTTGATAGCTGTGCTTGCAAATTCTGACCAAAAAATCCCACAACAAAATTGACATTCATGCAACAATCAATCCCTATTTTATTACTTCCAGGTAGAGAGACCCCCTCCCCACCCCTACACACACAACAGCTTGTAGTTAGCTCCCTGAGTCTGTTGCAGAGTCTCCTTTGTGGTCAGATAGGCAATTAGAACAAGTGTGTAATGATTCACAGGGATGTATTGAGTTTGATGCTGATTGAGGAAGCTCCTGAACCCTTCCCACATGTCTGTGGATGCCCAGTTTTGGACGTTATTTCAGCCAAAGAACTAATTTCCTGTCCCTAAAGACATCTCACGGTCAGTGCTCTGCTGAAATGAGATGCATTTTATTCTAAGCTTGTCTCACCAAATACACGTTTCAGCACGTATGCCAGTCAGCATGCCCGTGAGAGGGATCGCAGAGACAAACAGACAGCAGCACTGTTACACACTGAAATGAGCAGGAGACTGAAGTTCAGAACTGAATCCACATCACGAGTTACCATCTCTGGTGCTAAAGCCATAGCACGATGCCGGGTCTGGGAACTGTTATGGAAACCACTTTGGCTCACTAAATGAAGCGAACTGCAAGTACCACTAACTGCCAATAGCATTACTTCCCTCAAGTTGCCCAAGTATTCATGGGCAAGGGATGTCTGCAGACCACTGCCTGTGCATGGCTGGGGAAGAGCCCTGCCTGGCACCACAGAGCAATGCGCCAATCCTCTGTGCCAGCAGCAGAGCCAGTTTCCAGTTGGCTGCCACAAATTGTACTTTATCCTGCGGAGAGGCCAAGCAAGCAAGGGGCTCCCCTGAATGTGATCACCCAGTTTGTGCAGTGCTGGGTTCAGGAATAGGCTAATGTGACATTTTAGAAATGTATCCATTAAACAGATTAAATACTTTAAACCAAATCAGGAAGGGGCATGGAATCTCTCCAAATCAAATAATATCTGACAGCACTCACATTGCTGGCAAAAGGCGATATCTGATAAGCCAGGGCTCTAAGGGTTAGTTTCACATGTTGCTCATGGCTCCAATGCACTCATTAACCCGAATGAATGTTCCGTGTCTCCACAGAGTGTGTAAATCCAGAAGTGTTTTTCAGATCCCTTCGCATCTACCTCTCAGGGTATGTACCATCTTTGGGTCACTCTCTCTTATTAGGAACAAACGAGTCACTAGACTGCATCAGACCAATACCCTGCCTCCCACAGGGACCTGCACCGGATGGTGTAAGAAAACAGCAGTTACAGTATAATCTGCCTACTACAGAAAAAATTCTTCCAGCCCGCTCAGTTAGGGGTTGATCCTACCCCAAAGCAGGAGGTGTGCAATTTCCAATTAGGTATAAGGAGAGAGAATGTACCCACTTAAAATGGGGGGAAAAAATCATCATTAAGCAATATCTATAATATTTGCTCCATCGTTTTATAAATGCACACTGAGTTCTCACCTCCCAGCAAGAGCGGGTATTTAGCCTTCTGCTTCCCCTTCCTGACACCAGCTCCATTCCCCTCCCCTTTTCCTTGTCTATGTCTCGCCCTCTCCGGCGAGCGGTGGCCACTTTACAAAAAACTGGACTAGTGAGCCGAAAAGTAGGGTGACCAGATGTGCCAATAGTAGGGACTTCATTTTCTATAGGACCCTATTTCCCCCCCCACACACACACACACCCTGATTTTTCACACTTGCTATCTGGTCACCCTACCGTGATGTTACCTGAGAAACTTTGCCTATCCCATGCTGGATAAAGAGCTAAGACGTTCCCAGCTCAGTCCAACAGGCACTGCCTGGAAGCCTGCATCACAGCCCCGAGTTCCCCTTCCTGCAGGTAGCACAGTGCTTCCATGATGGGGATAACTAGGGGGCGGCTTAGACCTTGGTGGTGCTAAAGTCACTCCGAGTTAACAGAACACAGATCTTGCATTGGGCTGCGTTAAGGCAGAACCACTGTTTCCAGGAACGATTGTCTGATGAGAAGTTGCCTGTGCTGCAAGTCACTAGTGTCTATCACCATGGCGGGTCAAGCCACACGGAAACCCCAACAGGCAGTTAGCACATTCAGTATGGGAAAGGCCATGCAATTGCTTCTCGCTTCATGTTTTTGGAACCAGCTGGAAGGACAATTTCCTGATGCCAGAGGGGCTGGTGTACGAGGGGGTGTGGGACAGCCCCAAGCAGTTTTTCGGCGGCAGTGCGGCGCAGAGCTCGACATTACAGTGCTTTGACGTACTGCTAGGAATCCAGCACAGTGCAGCCCAAGGTAAGTGGAAATAGCTGAGGGTGGAAGCTGCAGTTATTGTGGGACTAGTACACGAGCCTTTCACCAAGAACTTCCGGTTCTGGTGCACCAGCCACTAGAATATTATTCAGCGGGTTAGTCCAGAAGACTCCTGCCAGACACGTGTGGGCAAGAGACCGGGGTCTCCCCAGAAAGGGATTTTCCCTCAGAACAGAACAAAAACAAACCTCCTGTGGGCCCGAGCCAGAACAAACAGTGGGGCCACTAGCCTCAGCTTAGCAACAGGTTATTAGAAACCGTGTGCGCACACACACCGCCAAGGCCATCCAGAGGATTCAGGGGACCTGGGGTCTTCAGTGGTGGGGGACCCCCCGCTGCTGAATTGCCACCGAAGACCAGGCACTTTGGCAGTGGGTCCCGGGGCAGAAGGACCCCCCCGCCGTGGGTCGAAGACCCGGAGCGGAAGAAGCTCTGGGGGCCCAGGCCCCATGAGAGTTTTCCAGGGCCCCTAGAGCAAGTGAAGGACCTTGCTCCAGGGGACCCGAAAGACTCTCGTGGGGGCTTCTCCGGGGCACAGGGCCTGGGGCAAATTGCCCCACTTCTTCTCACCCCTGGGCAGCTCTGCACCCCGCTTGCCAGCTGCCTGGCCCACACTACTCAGTAAAGAAGCAATGGGCTCGGATAGTTTTCAGAGGGAATCACTACTTCAGCAATAGAGCAGTCGTGGGGTAAGAGTTTAGAGCAGGGCAGTGGAGTTGGGAGAGAGAATCAGTCACCAAGGGGGCCAATGATTTAAATGTGTTTTTGTAACGCACTCACTCCAAGGAGTGATATTTGTCACATAGCGCGGAGCAAAGCAGGGCTGAGCTAGGTAACCACCACCACCGTTTTGGCCCAGCACTTTTTCTTTAGTGGCGGCGAGTGCCGAGCTCTCTCACTGCATTTCCCAAACTAATGCTCTTGCCTTGCTGTTGCAGGGTTCTCAGCAGAGTACCTTGGTTGCATGAGGGATTACATGCCAGCAGCTCACAGGGCCTTCATTCAGACCCTAGCTTCTGGCCCCTCCCTCCGGCAGTTTGTCCTGGAAACAGGAGACGCAGGCCTGCATGCAGCTTTCAACAAGTGCGTGTCGGCGCTGGCGGACCTACGGAGCTATCACATACAGATCGCCACCAAGTACATCACCATCCCGGCCGTGAGGTGCCGAGTGGAGCAGCAGCAGCCGCAGCTCGGGGGCTGTGTCCACAAGGACACGGCAGTGCTCTTAGAAAGGGGAACCGGCGGGACAGGGTTTATGCGCTTTCTCAAAGCCATCAGAGACACCACCCGAAAGGCACAGCTCACGGAGCAGGAGGCAACGGTGCCAACACACTGACCAGCCCACGGTGATGGCACATTCGGATGGGCCCCTCTCCTGTTGCCGTCAGCCCTGTGTTAGCCATAACCCTGAGATGGGATGGGACAGCGAAGGCATGGGGAAGGATTGGGCCTTCTCCTTCACAGTCCAGGGGAGCAGGAAGGGAGCACCCCGCCTGATCTGTGGACTATTGCAAGTGGGTGCATCCACTGAAGCCACAAGGACTGGCTGTGGCCCCTGGCCCATTGAATGGCGCCTGTGCACACTTTGCAGCATGGGAAAGGGCAACCCAGCCATTACAGCCAGCAAATCTGTTGCTTTCTAGATTGTATTTATATCTATGGTGTAAAGAGCCAGGCATACTGTCATCAATATAAAGGGAAGAGTAACAACCTTTATATATGCAAGAACATCAAATCCCTCCTGGCCAGAGGTACAGAATCACTTACCTGTAAGCAGTTAATCCAGGGGTTGGCAACCTTTCAGAAGTGATGTGCCGAGTCTTATTTATTCACTCTGATTTAAGGTTTCGCATGCCTGTGATACATTTTAATGTTTTTAAGAAGGTCTCTTTCTATAAGTCTCTAATATAACTGAATGATTGTTGTATGTGAAGTAAAGAAGGTTTTAAACATGTTTAAGAAGCTTCATTTAAACATTAAATTAAAATGCAGAGCCCCCCAGACCAATGGCCAGTACCCAGGCAGTGTGAGTGCCACTGAAAATCAGCTCGCATGCTGACTTCGGCACCCGTGCCATAGGTTGCTTACCCCTGGGTTAATCAGTTCAATTAACTTTGTTGGCACCTGACCAGACGGACCAATGGGGAAAGATGATACTTTCAAATCAGGGGCTGAGGGGAGGGAGAGGAGAGGTTTTGTTTGTTCCTTCTGCTTAGGGGGAGAGAGAGAGAGAGAGAGAGAGCAGGTAACCCAGCTCCTACTGAAATGATAGCAAGAAAATTTCTGTAATTTTAGATGTATTACTTACAATGTGTTAGCACAGGGAAAATTCACAAGCTAAAACAAAAAAGATAATCTATGAGGGAGGTTTATTCCTGTTTTTGTAACTTTGAAGTTGAGCCTAGGAGGGGAATCCTCTGTTTTAAATCTTTTTATTACCCTGTAAAATTACCTTCCATCTGGATTTACTTTTTCCTTTATAATAAAGAAGCACCTCTAAAAAACCATCTTCTAAGAACCTGATGGGTTTTTAGGACACTAAAAACCAAAGGGTCTGGTCTGTGCTCTCTTTGTTAACCTATTTGTTGGTAGATTATTCTCAAGCCTCCCTAGGAAAGGGGGTGAAGGGGCTTGGGAGGATATTTTGAGGAAACAGGAACTCCAAGTGGTCATTTTCCTGAATCTTTGTCTAAATCACTTGGTAGTGGCAGCAATACCGTCCAAGGACAAGGAAGGATTTGTGCCTTGGGAAAGTTTTAACCTAAGCTGGTAGAAATAAATTTAGAGGGTCTTTCCACATCTGTACCCCAGATTTCAGAGTGGGTAGGAACCCTGACACACACACACATACACTGCACTGGGGAGTGGCAGGAAAGTGAACTGCTTTGTACCTCTGTCCATATGGTATCTGCGGTAATAGCACATTTCTGTCCCCTTCCCACCTAGGGCCGGCACTTCCACTAGGCGACAGTGCCTAGGGCAGCAGGATTTGGGGGGCGGCATTTTGCTGTCCATGGTGAAAATTCAGTGGCGGGTCCTTCACTTGCTCTGAGACCCGCCGCCAAAGTGCCCCGAAGACGCAGAGCGGAAGGACCCCTGCCACCGAATGCTCAGAGGAGCAGCGTTGCTGCCTAGGATGGCAAAAACAAACAAAAAAAATTCTACAGGCCACTTCCCTCAGATCCCACTGAGGAATACACTAAGAAACTACAGCATCTACTCAGGACACTCCCTACACTAACACCAGAAGAAATCAACATACCCCTAGAGCCCCGACCAGGGTTATTCTATCTACTACCCAAGATCCACAAACCCGGAAATCCTGGACGCCCCATCATCTCGGGCATTGGCACTCTCACTGAAGGACTATCTGGATATATGGACTCTCTACTCAGACCCTATGCCACCAGCACTCCCAGCTATCTCCGCGACACCACTGATTTCCTGAGGAAACTACAATGCATTGGTGACCTCCCAGAAAACACCATCCTAGCCACCATGGATGTAGAGGCTCTCTACACAAACATCCCACACACAGATGGAATACAAGCTGTCAGGAACACTATCCCTGATGATGCCACAGCACAACTGGCTGCTGAGCTCTGTGCCTTTATACTTACACACAACTATTTCAAATTTGATGACAATATATATCTCCAGATCAGTGGCACTGCTATGGGCACCCGCATGGCCCCACAATATGCCAATATCTTCATGGCCGACCTAGAACAACGCTTCCTCAGCTCTCGTCCACTCACACCCCTTCTCTATCTACGCTACATTGATGACATCTTCATCATCTGGACCCATGGGAAGGAGACTCTGGAAAAATTCCACCATGATTTCAACAGCTTCCACCCCACCATCAACCTCAGCCTGGACCAATCTACACGGGAGGTCCACTTTCTTGACACCACGGTGCAAATCAGTGATGGTCACATTAACACCACTCTATATCGAAAACCCACCGACCGCTATGCCTACCTTCATGCCTCCAGCTTCCATCCCGGGCACATCACACGATCCATTGTCTACAGCCAAGCATTGAGGTACAACCGCATCTGCTCTAACCCCTCAGACAGAGACCAACACCTACAAAATCTCCACCAAGCATTCTCAAAACTACAATACCCGCACGAGGAAATAAAGAAACAGATCAACAGAGCCAGACGTGTACCCAGAAGCCTCCTACAGCAAGACAAACCCAAGAGAGAAACCAACAGGACTCCACTGGCCATCACATACAGCCCCCAGCTAAAACCCCTCCAACGCATCATCAAGGATCTACAACCCATCCTGGACAATGATCCCACACTTTCACAGGCCTTGGGTGGCAGGCCAATCCTTGCCCACAGACAACCTGCCAACCTGAAACATATTCTCACCAGTAACTGCACACCACACCATAATAACTCTTGCTCAGGAACCAATCCATGCAACAAACCTCGATGCCAACTCTGCCCACATATCTACACCAGCGACACCATCACAGGACCTAACCAGATCAGCCACACCATCACTGGTTCATTCACCTGCACATCCACCAATGTAATATACGCCATCATATGCCAGCAATGCCCCTCTGCTATGTACATCGGCCAAACTGGACAGTCTCTACGGAAAAGGATAAATGGACACAAATCAGACATTAGGAATGGCAATATACAAAAACCTGTAGGAGAGCACTTCAACCTCCCTGGCCACACTATAGCAGACCTTAAGGTGGCCATCCTGCAGCAAAAAAACTTCAGGACCAGACTTCAAAGAGAAACTGCTGAGCTTCAGTTCATCTGCAAATTTGACACCATCAGCTCAGGATTGAACAAAGACTGTGAATGGCTTGCCAATTACAGAACCAGTTTCTCCTCTCTTGGTTTTCACACCTCAACTGCTAGAACAGGGCCTCATCCTCCCTGATTGAACTGACCTCGTTATCTCTAGCTTGCTTGCTAGCACACATATATATACACCTGCCCCTGGATATTTCCATTACATGCATCTGAGGAAGTGGGTATTCACCCACGAAAGCTCATGCTCCAAAACGTCTGTTAGTCTATAAGGTGCCACAGGATTCTTTGCTGCTTTTACAGATCCAGACTAACACGGCTACCCTCTGATACTAAAAACCCTAGTGCCGCTCCTGTTCCCACCTGGCAGTTATTAGAGCTCTGCCCCTAGCTGGGGTTGCTGAGAGAGACACGCTGCTTCCAGCTCTAACTTCCCCTGCACTCAGGTGATATTTGTGAATCCCCCAGAAGGAGGAAGTGCAAATAGACTGCAAAGCCACAGGGGGAAGAAAGTTATAATGCAACTTGCTAAATGCTTGAGTCTGTATCTGGCCTCCAGTTACACTGGCTTCTAGAGGAGCAGGATGCCCACAACCCCAGGCGCCTGCTGCTAGCCCATCAGCCCCTGGAGAGGCTAGTTCAGCATAGCTCCTAGGAAGCTGCCTAGGAACTGAGCCCTGCTAGGAAATTAAAGCTGTCCTTCCTCTCCTGGGTGAAGACCCCTCCTCTGCCTGCTTGCTCTCTCCAGGGGGCGTATGATCCCTCAGGATCAGTGCAAGGTGAACCCAGACCATTATTTATGAACCATAGAAGCAGGGAGGGGATAGGAAAAAGCCATTTCCTAGCTGTGAAACTACTGGATGTTTAGAACTTACTGAAGAGGCGGTCAGAGGTGGCCTGGGGCAAGGAGACCTGCCCCCGACGTCCCCCATCATTCAGCCAGAGCTGAGAAACCAACCCTGCCTGGAACATGAGCCAAGGGCGAGCATGAGGAGAAGATGGACGCAGTCAAGGCAACGCCACACGCCAGGGCATTGCATGACAGGAAAGCCTGTTCACAGCCCTGGGATATGGACCGACGTTCCCTCAGCAACACCCAAGCAGCTTCTGCAAACAGCGTTTCAAATTCGTCTGCCAGGAACCCGAAGCAGCAGCCGCAGGTGCAGCTCACCCTGTTGAGAGCCCATCAGTTGGGGATGCAGCTGCAACTTCGAAAAATCCAGGCAACCAAAAAACACTGCAGATGCAGCAAGCTGAACAGGCCAAACATGAAAAGCTACCACCAGCAGCTCTGGCCACTGCACGGCAAAGCCTGATGAACCTCCGGTTGGGGGCAGACCAGAAGAGATCAGCTGACCTAACCCCCATATTGCCTGTCCAGGCTGCAGAGGCTCAGACCTTCCCCATTTAGCCCAAGTTCAGATTTCAGATCAATGCACTTGTACACCTTGTGGCTGTGGGAGCGCGGGCAGCCGCTGGCTGGGGTATGACAAGAGGAAGTCTGATTCATAAAGGCAGGAACCACTTGAAGAAATCCCCTCCCGCCCCACCAAAACCCCAACCAGGTACTGACTCATGGCCAGAGTCAGGATGGTCTTGTGGTTCAGAGCCAGGTGTGGAGTCACGACCCCCACTCCCCACCCCAATTCCAGTTTTACTGCCAGCCTCCTGCAGGACCCTGGACAAGCCATGTAAGGTCAGATTTCCAGAGAGCTCAGCATTTGGTGTGTACCCCAAGCCCTAAGGCCCCCTTTCCAAGGGCAAATGGATTCAGTAAGCTGTGCTGAGAGAAGAACCCCGACCATACCTTGGACTAGTCAGGAGACCCCATTCTAAGCCAGAGATGGAAGTTACACTTCCCCTGTGTTTGCTGCATTATCTTTCACCCGAGGATCTTACTTTGCCGCCTGAGAAAATGACATTAGGTCTGATGTACTGAGCACTGTGTTGGAATCGCAAGCTGTCACTTTGGGGGAGAGAGAGAAAGAGAGGGGTGTGTGGGGCAGGAGGGGCAGAGTTTCCTGGCCATGCTTGCAGGCTGCAGGACAGGGGCTCTGTGGGAAAGTGCCCTCAGTCAGTCCACAGGAGGCGTATGTAATAGTCTCATTTTGCAGAGGCAGATGGCCAAAATTTTTTAAACTAGCGGCATAAGGATCTGAATAGTCAAACTTGGATAACCAGTTTTAGGGTCCAAATTGACTTGCCCTAGGTTGTCATGCACAGAGCCTTTGGTGGCTTTTCATGGAACGTTTATAGAAATGAGCCCAGTAATGCTGACAACCTCAAGGAGACAGTGTTCCCAGCAGAGAAGCTCTGGCAAGAGAGCTGGGCTGAACTGAGAAGGAAGAGCAGGGACTGAGAACAGTGATGGATTTTAAAATGTTTTTGCTCTGAGCTTTCACGTTCAGTTAGGACAACTCAGTCACCTTCCTTTAGGGCTGGTATCCGTGCACAAAACGTTGAGCAGGGCTGCACTTCAGCAGAGTTTGCTAGTGCTCTTTACAGTTTGCTCAGTCGTCTCTCATTTGCTTAGTCAGACAGCAGCCTTAGCCTTGCCTGCATTAGCCACCCAGTGGGCAGGGAGTTTTGTTCCCATGTATCACTGAAACGATTAGCTTGGCAATCAACATAGCCGTATTCTAATGACCCTCCCATAAATAGCTGTTTGTTACACTCCATTAGCTGGGTGCATGCAGTAGGTACAGACAAGCACATTAGCAGCATATAATTTACTAATGCAAATTAAAACAGGCATTAGTATCTTATGCTCTATTTCGCATTGGCAAATTCATAACAACATTAGCATACATTTAATCATTAGGAAGTTAGCTGGAACCTCAAAGAAATCCTCAAGTGACATGAAACGTGTATTAGGAAATTATTTTATGCCCTGCTGTGATGTGCTTATTTTTGTGACAGCAGCTTCAGTTTTGGTTTCCATTAACGTTATGTGCTAATATCATCCTTGGCACAGCCAAGGTAAATCAGCAGCACCTTATCCAAGCACAGAGATGAAGATACAGCCTGTGCTTAGTATAGCATGCATTGTTCCCTTTGGGGAGAGAACAAAATACTTTAGCACTCGTCTTGCCTGGCTGGTGTCCAGGACTGCTTGAAGGGAACTGTGGACCTTGCTGGAACAATAGCCAACAGGAATCAGCACTGACAGGTTCTGTACCTAGCATCATGGTTTTTCATTCCAGTGCAGTGTCTGAGCTTGATTAAAAGCTCCTGCAACCAGAGGAAAGGCAGCTTGGGTCAGTAGATGGGGGCACCAGGCTAGGAGTCAGGAAACCTAGGTTCACTGATTTCAAATCCAGAAGGATCTATTATGATCATGGATCATCTGACCTATATAAAACCCAGACCAGAGAACCTCACCTGGTGATTTCTGCTTCAAGCCCATAACTTCTTGTCACGGAGTGTGGGGAGTCCAGCCCTGCACCCCTCTTCCTGGGACCCACAGTGACTCTTAGCCAGCCAGTAAAACAGAAGGTTTATTGGACAACAGGAACACCGGTCACAGCAGAGCTTGCAGGCACAGTCAGGACCCCTCCACCGAGTCCCTCTGGGCTTTCAGGGTGCTTGGATCCTAGCTAGGATACCCTGAATTCCGCCCACACAGGCCCAAGCCCAAACTCAAACTGCTTCCCTCCTGCCACTCCCTTCCTTTGTTCCCCTTCCCGGGCAAAGGTGTTGACCTTTCCCCTCCCTTACCTAGCTCAGGTTACAGGCCCCGGCATCGTCCATCCCCTAAAGTCCTCCCCTGCTCTCCCACTCCCCACACAGACAGTCCCTACTGCATCACATCTCTCCCCCCTTCGAGACTGAACTGAGCGGGGTCATTCTGCCCAGTGACCTGGGGAAGTTCAGGGCCCCCTCTCTGGGACAACGCGTCCGCTGTCAGGTTGGCACTTCCCTTCACATGGACCACGTCCATGTCATAGTCCTGCAGGAGCAGGCTCCACCTCAGGAGCTTGGCATTGGCTCCTTTCATCTGGTGCAGCCAGGTCAGGGGAGAGTGGTCGGTGTACACGGTGAAGTGTCGCCCAAAGAGATATGGCTCTAGCTTCTTAAGGGCCCACACCATGGCCAGGCATTCCTTCTCGATGGCCGCGTAGCTTTGTTCCTGGGGTAGCAGCTTCTTACTCAGGTACACGATGGGGTGTCTTTCCCCCTTTTCATCCTCCTGCATTAACACTGCCCCCAGTCCCGTGTCTGAGGCACCAGTGAACACCATAAAGGGTTTGTCAAAATCTGGGTTTGCCAGAACTGGGCCACTAACCAGAGCCTCCTTCAGCGCCCGGAAAGCCTCCTGGCACTGCTCAGTCCAGATCACCTTGTCTGGCTTCCCCTTTTTGCACAGTTCAGTGATGGGGCCGGCTATGGCACTAAAGTGGGGCACGAACCTTCGATAGTACCCCGCCATCCCAATAAAGGCCTGGACCTGCTTTTTGGTTTGGGGAGCAGGCCAGTCTCTGATCACCTCCACCTTGGCTGGTTCCGGCTTCAGGCAGCTGCTCCCCACCCGATGGCCCAGGTAAGATACTTCAGCCATCCCCACCTTGCACTTCTCAGCCTTTACTGTTAACCCAGCCTTTCGGAGGCGGTCTAGGACTTGTTTAACCTGGGACATGTGGTCCTCCCAGGTCTGGCTGAAGACGCAGATGTCGTCAATATACGCCATGGCAAAACTCTCCATCCCCCTCAGTAGCTGATCCACCAGGCACTGGAAGGTGGCCGGCGCTCCCTTGAGGCCGAAGGGCAGGGTCAGAAACTCATAGAGCCCCAGAGGGGTGATAAAGGCCGATTTTAGCCTGGCATCTGCGTCCAGCGGCACTTGCCAGTAGCCTTGGTAAGATCCATAGTGGTGAGGTACCGAGTACCTCCCAGCTTGTCTAGGAGCTCGTCAGGCCTGGGCATAGGGTAGGCATCAGATACGGTGATGGCATTGAGCTTTCGATAGTCCACACAGAACCGGATGGACCCATCCTTCTTGGGGACTAGCACCACTGGTGAGGCCCAAGGGCTGGAAGACGGCTGGATCACCCCCAAAGCCAGCATGTCCCTGACCTCTCTTTCAAGATCCTGGGCAGTTTTACCAGTGACCCGAAAAGGGGAGCATCTTATAGGGGCATGTGTCCCGGTCTCCACCCGGTGGACAGTCAAATTAGTGCGTCCAGGCTGGTTGGAAAACAGCTGTCGGTATAGATGCAGCACCCCTCTGATCTCAGCATGCTGGCCCGGGGTCAGTTGATCAGAGAGGGGAAACCAGCTTTTGTCCCAGGGAATAGATCTACTAAGGGGTCATCTCCCTGCCCCTCCCAATGTCCACACACGGCCAACACCACATTCCCCCTGTCATAGTATGGTTTCATCATGTTCACATGGTACACCTGACGGTGATGTGCCCGGTTTGACAGCTCCACCACATAGTTTACCTCATTCAGTTGCTTGATCACCTTGAAGGGCCCTTCCCAGGGGGCCTGGAGTTTGTTTCTCCTCACGGGGATGAGAACCATCACCTGATCCCCGGTGGCGAAGGCACGGGCTCGTGCTGTGCGGTCATACCAGACCTTCTGCCTCCTCTGGGCTCGGGCCAGATTCTCCCTGGCCAGGCCCATGAGCTCGGCCAGTCTTTCCCGGAAGGTCAGGACATACTCCACCACTGACTCTCCCTCGGGAGCGGCCTTCCCCTCCCATTCGTCCCTCATTAGGTCTAGGGGCCCCCTCACCCGCCTTCCATACAACAGTTCGAAAGGTGAAAACCCGGTAGATTCCTGGGGTACCTCCCTGTACGCAAACAGCAGGTGAGGTAAGTACTTGTCCCAATCTTGCGGGTGCTGGCTCATAAATGTTTTTAGCATCATCTTCAGCATCCCGTTGAACCTTTCTACCAGCCCGTTGGACTGGGGGTGATACGCTGAGGCCCAGTTGTGCTGGACCCCACATTTCTGCCATAAGGACCGGAGCAGAGCCGACATGAAGTTGGACCCCTGGTCCGTTAAGACCTCCTTGGGGAACCCCACCCGGCTGAAAATTGTCAGCAGCGCATCTGCCACTGCGTCTGCTTCAACAGAGAACAAGGCCACCGCCTCGAGGTAGCGAGTGGCAAAATCCACCACCACCAGGATGTATTTCTTCCCTGACCGGGTCGTCTTGCTGAGGGGTCCCACTATGTTTATGGCCACCTTCTGGAAAGGTTCTTCTATGATGGGTAAAGGCCTCAAAGCCGCTTTCCCCTTGTCCCGGGCCTTCCCCACCCTCTGGCAGGGGTCACAGGATTGGCAGTACTGTTGGACATGGGTAAAGACCCCAGGCCAATAAAAGTTCTGTAGCAGCCTCTGCCTGGTGCGCTGGATTCCCTGGTGCCCTGCGAGAGGGATGTCATGGGCCAGGTACAACAGCTTGTGACGGAACTTCTGGGGAACCAACAGCTGCCTCCTGATCCCCCATGACTCTACTTCCCCTGGGGGAGCCCATTCTCGGTACAGGAACCCCTTCTCCCACAGGAACCTCTCTTTGCAACCTCTCCTCATGGTCTGTACCGCACTAAGGTCAGCCCGGTCCCTGTGCTTCCACAAGGAGGGACCTTTCTGCAACTCGGCCTGGAACTCAGCAGCTGGGACAGGGATGGGGACCGGCTCTCTCTTGCTGGCTGGGTCTGAGGCCGCAGCCTCTCTGAACTGTGCCCCTGGGCGTTCCCCGCTCCCTGGGTTAGGGTCCTGCACCTCGGGTCAAGTACCTTCCCCGTTGTCGGGGAGCAGTGCCCTTTGCCGACTCTGACTTCGAGTCACGACCAGGGCAGTCTGGGTGTTACTAGGCCAGTCCTCAAGGTCCCCTCCCATTAACACGTCAGTGGGCAAATATTGGTGTACCCCCACATCCTTGGGGCCCTCCTTGGCCCCCCATTTCAGGTGTACCCTTGCCACGGGTACCTTGAATGGGGTCCCACCCACGCCCATAAGGGTCAGGTAGGTGTCGGGCACCATCCGATCTGAGGCCACCACCTCGGGCCGGACCAGCGTCACTTCTGCGCCCATGTCCCAGTACCCAGTGACCTTCCTCCCATCCACTTCCAGGGAAACAATGCACTCTTTCCGGAGGGGCAGCCCCGCGCCCACCCGGTAAACCAAAAACCCGGAGCCTGGAGCATCCACAGGTGGTATGTTGCCAGCCCCCCTTTCCTGGGAATGTAGCCCCTTCTCCGATTGGGTTTTTACCCAGTCCACCCTCTGCGGGTTGGGTCTGCTTGGTCTGTCCCTGAGCTTGGGGCACTGGGCCCGTATGTGACCTCGTTGGCCACAGCGATAGCAGCCCATATCTCGTGGGTCCCCTTGAGTGGGTCGGAGGGACCTGCCGCTGGATGTTCCCCTTTTGGGGGGGTTCTCCATAGGCCCCCTTTGGGAGGTCCCATGATGACTCTCTCTCTGCGTTGAGGCAGGCCTGCTCCTTCGAGACTCCTCCCTGCCCGCCCCTGCCCTACTGTCCACAAATTGGTCGGCCAGCTGGCCTGCATGCTGCGGGTTCTCCGGCTTCTGGTCCATCAACCACAGCCTCAGGTCAGACGGGCACTGCTCGTCCAAGTGCTCCAGTATGAATAGGTCAAGCAGGTCCTCTTTAATTTGGGCCCCAGCCGTCCACTTGCGGGCATACCCCTGCGCCCGGTTGACCAGTTGTAGGTATGTGACCTCAGGGGTTTTACGCTGGCTCCGGAACTTTTTCCGGTACATCTCAGGAGTCAGCCCAAACTCACGGAGCAGGGCCTGTTTGAACAGTTCGTAGTCCCCTGCCTCCGCCCCTTTCAGTCGGCTGTACACCTCCACGGCTGTGGAGTCCAGTAAGGGGGTGAGAACTGCAATCCTGTCTGCAGGGTCAACCCTGTGCAGCTCGCAGGCATTCTCAAAGGCCGTCAGGAAGGTATCTATGTCCTCCCCCTCCTTACGCCGGGGCAGCAAGTGCTTATCAAAGCTCTTTGTAGGCTTGGGCCCCCCCTCACTCACCGCAGCCGGGGCCTCACTGCTCCTCAGCCGGGCCAGGTCCAGCTCATGTTTACGCTGTTTCTCCTTCTCCTCCCGCTCATGTTTACGCTGTTTCTCCTTCTCCTCCAGCTCTCGCCTCTTTAACTCGAGCTCCTCCCGTCTCAGCTCCCTTTCATATTCCAGCCGCATCTGCTCCACGGATGCCGAGCGTTGCCAGGAGGATCCCCTGCTGGGGGGTGAGCTTCGCCGTGAGGCTCCCCTGCTGGCTGGGGGTGTCACGGTGCCCTCGGTATACACTGGGCTCCTCCCCGCCCTTCCCCTAGGCCTAGGAAGGGGGGGTCTCGGGAAGCCCTCGTCCGCCGGCTGACCACTCCCAGCGGGGACAGACATTGGTGCCTGCGCTGCATCTGCCCGGTTGCTTCCCTCAGAGACAGGGCTCCGTTCATTCGTGCGGTCTCCCTGTTCCAGCTGGGCAATCAGCTGGTCCTTGCTGAGCCTCCCTGGGTGCAGCCCCCTCTGCTTGCACAGCTCCACCAGGTCACACTTGCGCCGCTTGGCATACATCTTCCTGCTGGCCACTCACAGGCCGGGGTGCTCTCCGCTCCCCACGGTTTCCAGGGGGACCCCTAGTGCACCAGCCCTTCGTGAGGTCACCACCTCTCTGCCAGGGTCGAGCTGCCGACTCCTTCGCCCCTGGGACCGCTCGCTGCAATCCCCCGGGGGACCCTGTTACTGCAAAGTCCTTCTCGCTGGGCACACACTCCCAGGGGTTAATCACCCCTTCGTTTTACTGCTCCCCAGTCACTTACTGCAGGAAGCGCTGTCCACGGGGTGCAGTATCTCCCGCCGCTGCCACCAGTTGTCACGGAGTGTGGGGAGTCCGGCCCTGCACCCCTCTTCCTGGGACCCACAGTGACTCTTAGCCAGCCAGTAAAACAGAAGGTTTATTGGACAACAGGAACACCGGTCACAGCAGAGCTTGCAGGCACAGTCAGGACCCCCCCACCGAGTCCCTCTGGGCTTTCAGGGTGCTTGGATCCTAGCTAGGATACATCACACTTCTGTTTTAGTTATTGCAGTGGCTCTGCTTTGGACCTGTTCCGTGACCTCAGACAAGTCACTTCCTCTCTGTGCCTCTGTTTCCTCTCCCACCTTTTGTCTGGTTTCTGTATTTACAGAGTGTGAGCTGGGATTTTCTCACTATGCATCTGGAGGCTGCACAATCTCAGTCAGGGCTTCTAGGTGCTACCGCACTACAAATAATAGAACCCCCCCACACCCACGTGGGGTGTAGATCTCCCTACCAAAGCAACAGTTACCAGTGGGACCTGTCACATTCTAGACAGCAAGAGGAAGCTTGAAGGTAAATGTGTCTTCTTAAAAAAAAGTTGTAGGACTAAGGACCACAGAACCTGCTCTCCCTTTTCCTGTGGGAGATGAACATGCTGTGATGCTAGTTTAGTGTCCTCATGAGTCCATGTAACTCCAATAGCCCACCGCATGCTTAGAGCCCCTGTGGGGTAATTCTTTGGGAGTTCAATGGAGATACCAAAGGCTAGACCCTCAGCTTGTGTAAATCCAGCTAAGTCCATGGAGCTTGGCCGATTTTCACTCACCAAGGATAGATTCTTCATGACCCCTACAGGTGCTGCACAGCCAGAGGAAGAGTGTCCTGCTCTTTGGAGTTTGAGCCAAGACCAGTAATAGGACAAATTTGAATATCTAAGGTGCCCAGTTGCAGAGCCACAAGCAAGCTATGCCAAGAAGCCATGTGCAACGGAGAGGTGTGCACAACTTCTCTCACTGGGACCTCACCTTCAGCATAGAGGGCGGAGATAAACTGGTTCACTGGAGTTGCGGCTACAGGCAGGGGAAGTCCTGCTCTGGCCACAGCAAGCACAAGCATAGGTTTGCTGTGCAGCAGAGGGAAGGCAGGGTTCCCAGATCCTTTACAGGGTGCTGGAGCTCATCCGCACTGGGATGTGGGGGAAGAAATTGAAGGCAGGGCTGCTGGCCATTCCACTGGCGTGTGTGTGTATGGGCAACAGCAGCTGTGTTGACTACTGTGTGGGAGGAGAGGAAATATTTGAAACCCCTCCTAGGCTATTATCAGAAAGAGCACCCAGGAGACACAGGAAAGGCCGCGCTACGGAGCCAGGTTTTGCAGAGCAGACAGCGGGAGCCACATGGGTCAGATTTTCAGGACAACAGCACTACAGTGGGGACTGTAACTGACACAAGTGAACATAACAGAGGCCTTAGGGCACTTGGCATTGGCAACAAGGGCGGCTTCCCTACAAGGCGGGGGTAGGGTCTAAGCTATCAGAGAGGAGCGAGAAGCTGACTGATGTTAGGTCAGCCAACTATTGCGCTCCTTTCCCAGGTAGTTCCTTGGGCGCGCGCACGCACACACACACACACACACACACTCTCTCTCTCTCTCTGCAGCTGCTGCACATCTCAGACCTGCATGACAGCCATTCCGAGAGTCCTCTCCCCTCCTTTGATCCAAGGCTGGAATGCAGGAGCATGGCTAGGGAGGAGGCAGAACATAGTTGCCTACAGTGGAACTTGCTGTTTGCTTTGGGAACATGCCTTGGGATCTTACAGCAGAGCATGAAGGAGTGAACCCTCAGCTGAGGTGACTAAGGGGGCAAGCAGGCAGAGCTGACTCAGAGCAGGGAAGTGCCTGCCTATTTGATTACCAATATTTCCAAAGGAAGTCCAGGGTCCCACAGGATGTCTCCCCTGCAACCACTGACCCAGCCTGACCTGCTTATCTTGCCAGCCTTGTGCAGATCATAATGCAGCGTGGTCTCCCTGCACTACCATTCAGAGGTTCAAGGCAAGGATTTGATCCTTTTTATTGAAGGCCAGATACTTAAACCGCTTTCCGACAGCCTAAGATGCAGTAAGCAAAGGCCCTGCTTAAAAACCATCTAGTGAGTCAAACTTTACTCATTCCTATTCTAGGTCTTCCTCTCTCCTGGCTTCACACCAGCTACCCGTATCACAGTGATAATGCTTGGCCAGCAGAGATCGTCCCCATGCATTCTTCACACGTGCTCCTACTGTTCTACTAGTCCACACAGTGTGTATACATCACCCTGTACAGACATAGATAGAATGGCAACATACATACATACATAAGGTGCACCTCTATCTACTGGAAACTGCAGTGTCTGGAGACCGCATTGGCTGCACGTCAGAGGATGTGCCTTGTGAGTCATTGCCAGCATCAAACTACAGACCATCTTTTTGCTACAGCACAGGAAATGACAAGCACCCTAGTGCAATGGAGACATGCGCCTTCTCTGATGGGCTCATTTTTCAGTTACGAATGGACATAGGACATTTCCATAATGTCTATTGAATTTATTTGGAATTAAACCAATAGGGCTTGGTAGATATTCCTCTGCCCTGTTAAATTCTGTGGGGTTTTAGAGTGATCTTTTTAATAAGGTTCCCAAGTCAATCTTTAGCTCTTTATCAAATTCCACAGGAGTATCCAGAAAACACGCCCCCCACCCACCCACACTTTAACACAGAATGAGAATCTTTCTACAGGACTTTTCCATAAGGGGATGTTGCTAGATTAGAGTTTGCTCCACACTCCACCTTATCAGCAACCTTTAATCATGTTTACTCAGAATCCTCATTGGCCAGTGGGTTTAGGCCCAGGACAAAGGTTTAGTACTTACTTACTCAGCACATTACCAGTGTGCTTATTTGATGCTTTCTCTGGCAGGGCCAGTACCCAGATAGAGTCTGAACCTTCTCTTATGCAGTAGGTTTTACTCTCCCAAACTGAGGCCGAGTTCATATGTCTAACGATGGAGAACAACAAAAGTGAGGAGAAACCGCTGCTTTTTACTTTAAGAGGATTTCATCTCTCTGAAGATTATGGCTTCCTTCTTCCAAATCCTCTGGTAGGGACTCTCTCTATACGAGACATTCATGTCAAGGGAAACGCAACACTTTCAAACAGAAGGGTTGGTGGGCAGTTTTCTTATTCTATAGAAATAGCTTATAAATTGAATCATTTACTAATATTTATTTATACACAAATACAATTTTTTTTGCTTAAATATTTTAACAAAATTCAATAGAGGACAAGATTTTAATTCTTAAAAAGCAATAAAAAAAGTGCCAGGAGAGGGGAAATGAAATCTTCACTTGACACCAAAGAAAGAATTGATCTTGTATTTACAGATTTTTACCAAGTCTGAGTACAGGCGAGAGTGAGCTTTGGAATACAGACTTTCAGCTTTAATCCTTTTTAAAAAGTGACAGCAAATTATAAATGGTACTCCTTGAGCAGAAGCTTGCAAGAAATCAATTCAAGATTATGCAAGTAAAATATTGAGAAACATGATACAGACAGGGAAGTTAAACAAGCGTAGTTTAATATCCAGTAGCTTGTGTTTAAATCGCAGTGCCAGCACTTAAAAAGGCCCAGTCCTACAAAATTCTAATACTAATTGCTGACAGCTCCACTGGCTTCACCTGCTCAGAACCTGGCAGGATCAGGCCCTTAAAGTCATTGTATTTACAGTCACCAGGATAGTAACTGACATTCCAGTTCCTTCCAAGCTGGAAAAAGACCATGTTCTGCAGATAGTGAAATGCCAGAATAGCAGGATTGATTGCCTTCTGCACACACTGAGACAGCACATCAGGAAAGACATGGACAAATTGGAGAGAAAAGCAACAGAAATGATAAAAGGTTTAGAAAACCTGACTTATGGGGTAAGATTTAAAAAACAAACAAACAAACAAAAAAACCCCACACACACCTTGGCCATATTTGCTTTTGAGAAAAGAAGGCTGAGGGGAGACAACAGTTTTAACATATTTGAACTGGTATCATAAAGGGGATGGGGATCATCTGTTCTCCATGTCCACCGAAGAAAGGTGGAGAACTAATGGGCTTAAACTGCAGCTAGGGAGATGTAGTTAGAACGTTATTCCTAATATCTAACCTACCAGGGTAGTTAAGCTCCAATGATGGGGATTGTACAGCCTCCCTATTCTAGAGCTTTTGAAGAACAGGTTGGACAAATGCCTGTCATAGATGGTCTAGCTTTACTTGGTCCTGCCTCAGCACAGGGAGCCGGACTTTATGACTTAGAGGTGCCTTCCAACCCTATGCTTCTATGAATACCTGCTCCCCTTTGGAGTCTCTCAGATGAGCTGAGTACTGGAACCAAAGAGTCCTGATATCCACAGTGGTGCTATTTAAGGCCATTACCAGACTGTGAAATGGTTATAAAATGTTTGTGCATAGTTGTATCCAACTTGGGATAAAAATCATGATTATCTCGCTATTCAGAGTTGTTATAAAGTCCCAGTGGTGCGATTACATGGCTAGCTCCACCTATCCCTGGTTCCTGGTCTCTCTCACCGCACCCCCTCAAATATCAGTCAGTCAGTCAGTCAGTCTCTCTCACACACACACACACACTCTCCCTCTCCCACTAGGCTCCCAGGGCAGAGTTCCATAATTCTTTTAGGCCAGGCCCTGAGCGATATACCCTGCATATCAACCATGCTTAGCCTGCAGGTCTGACTAGGTTTGGCACATGCAGTTCTTCCCTTTGGGAGTCTGAGCCTAGTGGGGATTACAGTGACCAGACAGTACTGTTCAGAAGGCTGTCTATTTTGCAACCAGAACAAAGCGTTTAGAGAAAAGGGATTTTAAAGGGAGTCTCTACCTGTCTGTCTATCTTACCAAACGGCTTACTATCCCCGAAGCAGACCTCATTTCTTCAGATCCTATGTATCAGTCTGGTTCCACCCAGACAAACAACCACTCCCCCCTCAGACTCCCTTTTTAAACTGCCACAGCCCTTTTGATCTTTTGGTTTCCAGACTTTGGCCCTGCTCATCAAAACCCATTTTGTAAGATGCCTGGAGCCAGGATGTACAGTCTTCAAAAGTTGAGAGATGATGGTTGAACTATTAAGAACCCTCAAGTGTTTACCAAGTGGTGAATTATCTTGAGCCATTCTGTTTCCTCACCATCCTCCTCATTAACCTAAGGCCATGTAGTCATCAGTAATATCCCAGTAACTAGGTCAACATGCATGGTTCACCAGTTATTACGGAGCGGCTCCATTTCCCTCATATGCTGCTCTCAGAGACAAGTTTAATGACAGATTCTTGTGTAGTAACAACAGCAATAAAAGCTTTGCAGCGTAAGTCTGAACAAGTGATCCATATAAAAGCTAAAAAAATCAGAAGCCAAATAAAAACCATGAGATTTCTTAAAATATTGGGTTCTTTTTAAGTCACCTGGGGCCTGATTCAGCTTTTGAATGCTTGGGGTTTGTCGATATTGTGTTAGCTGAGGCATTGAACGTGTCACAGCCAAACAGCTCCCAAAGCAGGGATTGCTGCCTGCTTGGATCTGTTCTTTGTCTGCATCTCAGAGAATGACTCGTCTAGAGCGAAGCTACAATATGCTGCTGTGGTAATGTAACCATATTAATTACGTACATAGTCACTAAAAGTGGCACCCTTGGCATGTGCATCTTTGCTGGGGAAGGAGTTATATTCTCCCTGCAGGGACTGTGCTTGTGTCTGTCTGGAAAGTGCTCAGCAATACCAGAAAACAAACAATTCAATTAAGCCAAATCCCCTGCCCCCATCTGCTCATTGCAGGCCCCGAAACATCTCAAAAGTACTTTCAGCAGCAGCTCATTTTCTTCCCCTTTTGGCACATAAGAGATAATGTAAAAGTTCCACACCCATCCCCAGAGATAAGACATCCTGAAAGTCTTGTGCACCATAATGGCTGGGCAGACATACAAGAGGGGTTGGATTTTTCAGGAAGCTCAGCTGAGCCGAGTGGTAGTTTCAGACGCTGGCTAACCTGAGCTCAGCAGTGCCACCAAATTGCTACTCAGTTTTTCATGCAATTCTCTGCTATTCTCGAATAAAGCCTCACTCCTATGAGAGGAGTGAGAAACCTATGAAAAATGACTCCATTTGTGCTTAAAAAAAAAGAAAAAAAGAAAAAAAGTGTCAGTTCTAATTTAATGGAGATGGAAGGGACTGACTGACATTGGAGGAAATCCTAAAATAGCACCATGGGGTACACCCCTCCCTGCATGCTGGGCACCTCCACAATACACTCCCTACTTTGCATCTGTGTTTTAAATACCAACCACCATCCTCAAACAAAGTGGGAAAAGAAGCCCATTTAAATGGATTGCAAGTCAGCTAGTACTGTGCTGTCTGGGTCCCCACTGCAATGAAGACAGAAATGCCTTAGAATCTGGGGAAGGCAGAAGTAATGGGAGCAACGTTGGGCAATGTCAGGAAACGAGTCTGTCCTCTCCTTTAACTTGCCTCTGATCACTGGGATCACCGGAGGCAAAAGGGGTGAGAGAACAAGCCATTTGTTTCACATCAGTTATCACTGGGTCATTACAGTGGCATTTTTAAAAGCAGAAAAAACGCCCATTAAACCTTTGTCCTACTCAGATCCCACACAAGGAAATAGCCACTTAGTTTACATTGATCCCAGATAAAATATAAAAGCCACGTAGCCCCGAAGGGAATTATTCTTCATGAAAATCAGTGGATACAAAATACAGTGAAAGGATCAGGATTCTCCAGTTGAAGAAAGGCGGCTTTATTGTTTCCCCCCCAGAAATATGACACACACCCCTCACTGATATTTTTAAGCACCTCAGCATTTAAACAAGAAGAAAGAGGACGCAGGCTAATAATTAGCCAGATATTGCCTGGTGGGGCACTGTACAAGCATTCAGACACCTCAATTCCCCCTTACTCCAGTCTCGGACTCCCTGAACATGCAGCTCTACCAGTCATGCCCATCAATCCCATCCCGCAGTCCCGCCTGCTACATCAGTCACACCACCCTGAACTCTGCGGATGCCCCTTGTTCCTGCCCCAAAGCATCTATTACTACCCCAGTCATGAACTTGCTCATCAAATTAAGGGTCAGTGAGGAGATACAGTCAATGACTTTTTATTGCACTAGTTCCTAACAGAATTGTTTGTTGGATGATTTAAGGCCTTTTTTCTGTTCTAGAGTGAACTCCCTGCTCTCTATGGGCCTTGGATGGAGATTGCCAACAACCTGCCTCACCTGATCCAGAGCCATCAGCTCCGTTCACAAGTGTACAAGGTGCCTATTTAATCCTCTGCTTGAATTCTAGATTCTTGGGGATTAACCTCAAGTTAATGTTGGTGCCAGTCACCTCTGCACCTGCAGCACTGGAGCCTCATCTTCAAACAAAGCTAAAACACAAACATTGGAGAAAACATAGATCCCAATGTATCGGGATTAAAAAACCAAAAGGGGAGAAAAGTAAAACAAAAAACACCCACAGCTTCTCCTGTACAGTGTGTAATACAGAGAGAATTCCTTCAGGTGTCACTAGAGGTACAGCACAAAGATGGACCAGGACTCATCATTTCAGCTAGAAAGCAAATAGGTTTTGGAGTTAATCATAACATGGAACTATTCCAGATTCCTGCATCTAGAGCTTTGCTGCAGCACTTTTAATCTCAAATTAGCGCTCCGATTTAAAAAAAAAAAAAAGGGACCAGATGTGAGAGGAAAGAACACCTTTCTGTAAAGCTTCTCTAAAAACTGTGGTTCTCAACCAGGGGTACTCAGAGGTCTTCCAGGAGATACATCAATTTATCTAGATATTTGCCTAGTTTAACAACAGGGCTACATAAAAAGCACTAGTGAAGTCAGTACAAATTTTAAAATGTCAGACAATGACTTGTTTATACTGCTCTATATTATACATAGAAATATAAGTACAATATTTATATTCCAATTGGTTTATTTTGTAACTATATGGTTAAAATGAGAAAATAAGCAATTTCAGTAATAATGTGTTGTGACACGCTTGTATTTTTAGGTCTGATTTTGTAAGCAAGTAGGCTTTAAGTGAGGTGAAACTGGGGGTATGCAAGAGAAAGACGCCTCAAAGGGGTACAGTAGTCTGGAAAGGGTGAGAGCCAGCGCTCTAAAAAGACCGGGAGTTTACCATATAGTAGTGCTACAACTGAGAAGTTCCATCAGTGTAATAAGCCCTATTCTAAGGCAGAAAGAAGAGAAGGCTGAGCAGAGCAGAGAAACTGTTTGTGCTGAAGATGGCAAGGATATTTCACAGAGGTAACAGAGCACAGGGATGGGCATCAGGATGACTGGGATCCTGTTCTGAGCTCAGACTTTGACTTGTTTTGTGATGCAGGGCAAATTACTTTGCTTCAGGGCCTCAGTTTATGGGAGGAGAATATCTCCCCAGGGCACTGGGAGTTGGCTGGGTGCACTGAGAGCTCTGGTGATGTTAATTTTTACCACTCTAAAATGCCTTTTTCACAAGTTTCTCATTGGCAGATGCCCCAGCTGAGCAGTCAGCATCTCAAAGGGCATCGAGAGCTACGCTTGGCCCACCTCGCACTCAGCTTCATCACGATGGGGTTCGTCTGGCAAGAAGGAGAGGAGGAGACGGTCAAGGTAAAAGCAGCACCAAATGGGTTATTTGCTCTTTGAAATCAAGAAGCTTTTGCTCTTTTCAGATTAATGCCACCAGAATAGGCAGCAGAATGGCCCCCTCCAGGTAAAATGTTTGTACCTGCAGAGAGCTGGAGAATCCATGCTGAGCTGGGAACGGCTTGTGCTATTGCCAGTTACAAAGCTCTGAACTTACCTGACATCAGCCAGCATCTATAGCAAGTGCAGCTTGAGGGTTTGTCTTCTACACTGCAGAAAAAGGACCCATCTTACCTCGGGTTAAAATAGCAGCCAAGACATGGGAACTTGGCTTTTCACTCAGGCTGGCAGCCTGAGTTCAAACCCCAGCTTCCCCGTAGGCTTTAACTTCAACTCAGATTGCTGAGTCTTCCTTGCTACTTCAACCTGAGTTAAGAACACTCCTTTTTTTTTTTTGCAGTGTAGTTGTACTCTTGGTGTCTGAGAGCAGGGTGTCCCCGGCCCCCTGCAGATGAGGAGCCTGCTACATTTAACATTCCAACTGGATCATTTTCAGGAGAAAATGAATAGCACAAGTTTGTGTCTTCCAGCTTCTGCCACGAAACCTTGCTGTTCCCTACTGGGAGATCTCTCAGATGCTGGGACTGCCTCCTATCCTGGTTCATGCAGATTTTGTGCTAGCCAACTGGAAGAAAAAGAATCTTAATGGGTAAATGCAAGAACAATGAAATCTACATCTGGACAGACTGAAATCGAGCTGTTACAGTGGTTGTGTCAGGTATCAAATCAGCACAAATGCAACCATTGGTCAATCTAGCAGGATGGTTTAAGACCATTTTTGTCCATTTAGATTTTAGCTCTAACATTTTGAAAATCCTTTAAAATATTCCCTGTCCTACTCTGTTCTGAGCCTGGCTGGAATGAAGGATGAATATTCCCTACAAAGATCTTTTCAGGTTTGGTGGGAGAGTTCAGCTCTTTGTCAATTGAGGGGTGTTGTGGTGTGCACACACAGGAAAACAGGAGCAAATGCCATTACTGTTAACATCAGTGTTAGGACAAAATCTCATTCTGAAGCGTGCGCGCCCACACACACACACACACACACACACACACACACGTCGTCATTGGTAATAGATTCCATTTCAATATAGTGATTTGTTATTCCCATGTTTTTTTGTTGTTTTTTTTACACATTTGCTGTTAACACCCGAAACTCCTGTAGGCCTTTGGAAATTGAGTAAGTATCTAATATGCTTATTTATTTAACTGCATTAGCTTTGTTTCAATTCAATTATTTGCTCCATCACCTCAGGGCTCTTTTAGTTTACATCTGTCTCCTGCTACATGAGCACAACATAAAGCAGCTCACTCTTGACCAGAGGAATTCCAGTACCACTTAGCAGCAGCTGGGTGGCCTCTACGTGACCCCCAGACTTCTGTAAACCAGATTACAGCTGTGATTTTTCACACATAGGTATGGATGGTGGAGACATGGACTCGGCACATTGGGTGCATGTGGGGTGCTGAGCTCCTTTGAAAAAAATCAGACCCTACATGCCCCAGCATGCATTGCTCCACTTTGATCTGAGGGGCCGGCAGTGGGACCTACGAGCCACTTGCAATTTTCACAGGAGGCAGATGCTGCCATCTGCAATGCAGACGTCTTCCACTCTGAATGTCCAAAGACTCAGGCATGTTAGGTGGGTTCTCAGTGTGTGGCATCCTCTCCCAAATCTGAATGTGGCAGCTGGGGAAGGGGATAAAGAGGAGGAAGGTATTCTATATCCCCACACTGCTGCCTAACCGGCAGCAATATTTGTAGCTTATTAGAGCCTGCCCAAAGCTAGGGCAAACACCACTTGTGTTGCAGGATCTGGCTAGAACGTGGCTGCACTTCAGAGCAATGAAGGGCCAATTAGTCTCATTGCTAGAATGTGTGTGTTTCAATCTCCACATGTTATGTATTTTCAAAATTCTCCTCCTTAAAGGAATCTGGACACCATCTTTTCACTGCCTGGTGGAGAGAGTTTGAGAGGATTCATTTTAGTTACTTGCCTTGTTGAGAAGGCAGCAGCGCCTGGGCTTAAGGTACAGTACAACTCGTACAGCACCCTCCTGGGTGGACAAACATTTCTCTCCTAATGCTTCTCGACTCCGGATGCAATTCACTCAGATCTGCAGAGACATAGGCAAAGCAGACAGGAGGTCACAGGTATCAGTGGGATGGCCTATTGTCAAAAGAGTCTGTTGAAAAAAGGTGGTCTGCCTTGCAGTCAACACAATCCAATCTGAGTCAGATTTATTAGGAATTAAACAGAAGATGAAGATGAAGGATCATGTGTTCCAGCCTGGCCCAGATCTGTAGTACTCCAGCCTGACAAACGGCCGCTCACCTGGAAGAGGAGGGGCGGCTGTTCTCAGAAGACACAGGCTGCTTTGTTAGCAGTCTTGGCAAAGAACTACATGGGATACGTAGAGTGAAGCTGCCTAGCAGGTGTTCCCCAGAGGGAAAGTTCTCTGTGTTTGTGTATAATGTTCATATATGGATGCTTGCACTGCTACTGCCCATGCTCCCCCTGTGCTGTCGATTAACAGAGACTGTCACAAACACAGCCAAGGAGACCAATGTCTGCCACTACTAATGAAGTCACTTGTGCAATCCTGCATTGGGGGCACTGATGGGCACACAACCCCCTTCTCTCCTGTGCTTTGGTTTGGGAGGTCCTGTCTCAGCATCTGCAAGGTTTCAGGGGTTGGAATTCAGAACCATCTGCACCCTATAGCATGATGGCAGTTTGCTTAGGTTTCTCTTACCATAGCAAGGTGAGAAAGCCCTGCCAGGTGAGCTCAGAATGAGCCAATAAGATAAGGAGAGAGGGGGCAGTGTGCCCAGAAGCACACCGAGGGCACATAAACCCATGTTTCTCCAGTACGTCACAGCTCTTCCACTGTTCTCTTATAGGCCGTTGTTCAGGCAGGTAATGCCATCCTGCAGCCTGACAAAGAGGCCCTGCATCAGGCCCTGCAAGAGATGGCAAAGGCCATTAAAGAGATGACTGATGCTTTGAAACGGATGCACGGTAATAATACTTCTTCACACCTAAATGTTTTCAGATCACTGCACAAACATTAATTCATTGGGATACAGGAGCAGAAATACTGTACTCTGAGTGCAAATGTATCGGGGGTAGCCAAAACCCACTTCTTCAGATGCATGGAGTGAAAATTACAAATGCAGGCACTGTTATACTGACACATGAAGAGAAGGAAGTTACCGCACACGTGGAGAACCAGTGTTGACAGGGCCAATACAATAGTCCACTCCCAATAATTGAGGAGGTGGTGTCAATTCCAGGAGAGGAAAAGTTGCTTCTGTAATGAGCCAGCCGCTCCCAGTCCCTATTCAAGCCCAAATTAATGGTGTTAAATTTGTTACTCACCAGAAACTACACACCACTCCACAGAAACACTAACCCAGGAACCAAACCCTGTAACAAGCCTCGTTGCCTACTCTGTCCCCATGTCTACTCTAGCAACACCATCAGAGGACCCAACCACACCATCAGAGGCTCATTCACCTGCACATCTACCAATGTGATATATGGCAACACATGCCAGTAGTGCCCCTCTACCATGTACATTGGCCAAACTGGACAGTCTCTACGTAAGAGGATAAATGGACACAAATCAAACATCAGGAATAGTAACATACAAAAGCCAGTAGAGGAACACTTCAGTCTCCCTGGACATTCTATAACCGATTTACAAGTAGCCATACTTGAACAAAAAAACAAACACCCAACCTTGAAAAACAGACTTCAAAGAGAAACTGCAGAACTAAAATTCATTTGCAAATTTAAGACCATTAATTTCAGCTTGAATAGGGACTGGGAGTCGCTGGCTCGTTACAGAAGCAACTTTCCCTCTCTTGGTATTGACACCTTCTCATCAGTTATTGGGAATGGACTATTGTATTGGCCCTGTCAACACTGATTCTTCACTTGTGAGGTAACTCCCTTCTCTCCATGTCTCAGTATAACAGTGCCTGCATCTGTAATCTTCACTCCATGCATCTGAAGTGGGGTTTTTAAACCCACAAAAGTTTATGCCCAAATAAATCTGTTAGTCTTTAAAGGTGCCACCGGACTCAGAGTATAAAGACTAGGCAAGGACAGGGCTGCAGGTGTCATGGCTTGGAGAAAAATCAAATACAAGACAGATATTCCCAGAATAGTGCAGGGATGTGTGCGCATGTATGGCTTAGCAAGAGTCCTGAATAAAATCAAGTGAGTTTTGTGAGACAATCAGAGCAGCAACACTGAAAAGCCTCTCACTGCTCTTCAACTCCCCTCTGATTCCAGAGCAGCTCAGACCAGCCTTGCTTAGCTAGGGTGAAGGGTTAGGCTGGTGTCTGTCCCCTGGCATGGAAACAGAAGTGAATGCTTAATGATAACATGGCACGGTCCACCCAGGGATGTCAAATCACTTCCTTACACGTGTGTTTTACTAAGCTCTGTGAAGCAGATGACTATTTTACAGAAAGAGGCTCCATGGAACACACACAGCTACAGTTAATTGTTTGAGATACAGCAGCCAGGTAGGGCCCAAACCAGGATTGTCCGCATGATGGACAATGTGGACCTCTTTATGAGAGTCCCCTGGTCTAAGTGTGAGAGGAGTTCGGGCTGCAACTCTTATTTCACATCCTTATAAACGACCAGTTCTTTTTATACAACAGCTCTTGGCTTTACCAGACGTTCATGCCCCCTCCTCTCCATTATGGACATTCATGTACAGCGGGGGATAATGTTAGCCACACTGACTTCTGAACCCTGTGATTCTCTGCTGTCACTGGAGGGCTGTAATCAGACTTTGCCAGCAGCAGTGTCATCCTACACGGACAAGGAACACAGACAGGCATAGACACTGCGATGCGTTGGTTTCAAGTGAAGTTACCTTGACGTGCTTAGGTGGGGAGAGCATGTTTGCTGCACGAAACACATCTGAAATGTGCTCAGACACCCAGGGTGACAGACAGAACTTAATGGGTCCCACAGTATTCTTGCCAGCAAGTTAAAGAAGTATGGGCTGGATGAATGGACTATAAGGTGGATAGAAACCTGGCTAGATCATTGGGCTCAATGGCCCCATGTCTAGTTGGCAGCTGGTATCAAGTGGAGTGCCCCAAGGGTTGGTTTTGTTCAATATCTTCATTAATGATCTGGAGGATGGCGTGGATTGCCCCTCAGCAAGTTTGCAGATGACACTAAACTAGGAGGAGTGGTAGATACACTGGAGGGTAAGGACAGGATACAAAGGGACCTAGACAAATTATAGGATTGGGCCAAAAGAAATCTGATGAGGTTCAACAAGGACAAGTGCAGAGTCCTGCACTTAGGACGGAAGAATCTCATGCACTGCTACAGACTAGGGACCGAGTGGCTGGCAGCAATTCTGCACAAAAGGACTTAGGGATTACAGTGGATGAGAAGCTGGATATGAGTCGACAGTGTGTCCTTGTTGCCAAGAAGGCTAACAACATTTTGGGCTGTGTAAGTAGGGGCACTGCCAGCAGATGGAGAGATGTGATAATTCCCCTTTATTTGACATTGGTGAGGCTTCATCTGGAGTACTGTGTCCAGTTTTGGGCCCCACATTACAAGAAGAATGTGGAAAAATTGGAAAGAGTCCAGTGGAAGGCAACAAAAATGATTAGGGGGCTGGAGCACATGACTTATGAGGAAAAGCTGAGGGAACTGGGCTTGTTTAGTCTGCAGAAAAGAAGAAGGGGGGGCGGGGGGATTTTATAGCTGGTGTCAAATTACCTGAAGGGGGTTCCAAAGAGGTTGGATCCAGACTGTTCTTAGTGGTAGCAGATGACAGAACAAGGAGTAATGAACTCAAGTTGCAGTGGGGGAGGTTTAGGCTGGATATTAGGAAAAACGTTTTCACTAGGAGGATGGTGAAGCACTGGAATGGGTTACCTAGGGAGGTGGTGGAATCTCCTTCCTTAGAGGTTTTTAAGGCCTGGCTGGACAAAGCCCTGGCTGGGATGATTTAGTTGGGGATTGGTCCTCCTTTGAGCAGGGGGTTGGACTAAATGATCTGAGGCCCCTTCCAACCCTGATAGTCTATGATATGGGGGGGGAACGTGCCTTTGAGATCATTTACAGCTATCAGCCAGCAAGGGCCAAGGCAGAGGGATGGTACTGAAGTCTCAGGAGGAAGGCAGAGCCAGCATCAAGGAAGAATCCATACAGCAATATGAGCAACAGACCAAGCTACTGAGCTCTTGGCCAGAGACAGCTTAATAATTCTTCATCAGCCAATCACGTGGTGCAACAGCTCGCAGTACCTGGAGTTCCATTATTTCAAGTGAATGTTCAGTGCCATGAATGAAGCTTACGGGAGCATTAAAGGGGCCAGGTCACATTTTGGAGGGTGATGGTGGCAGCACACAGCATTCCAGCTTCATCCACAAGTTGTTTTTCTAAAGATTCAGGGCATTTCTCTCTCAGACTGAGAAGGAAGGTGATGGGAGAAGGCTGATGCAGATGTAACTAACTGCCATTGGCTTGGAGTGACATCACAATTTGATTTCTTTCCTAGACTATGTGGATCCAGCAATATTTTATGCCGTGATCCGGATCTTTCTGTCTGGGTAAGTACGAGGTGATCATTCCAGAGGGAAATGCATATGTCAGCAATTCCCAAGGATGGAGAAGAGGCTGTTGGAGGAAGGCAGCCCTAATGTAGGTACATCGGGTGCCACAGTCTCTCTCGTGTGGCAGGGATAACTTGGGTTATAGTGAGTGACGACCTTGTGCCTAGGCATGAGAAGAAGAGCCCTTTCTTTTGGAAAGGGAATGTTTGGTTTGCGTTATCCACGTTGGGCCAGCCCAACACATGGGACGAAGATGTCACAGGGATTCAGGTGTGTTCCACCCTGCCCCAATCCCAAACTTCTCATACATGGCGACAGTGATCACAGGACCCTGGATCAGCAAGAGAGCACAGCACAATGGCTGGTCAGAATTCCTCTTCTGCCTTTCCCCATGATCTGTCCCTGCCTTTCAAAAGACCAACTCTTCCCCCGACCGCTGGTGTTCTCTGCACCATGAACGTTGTTAGTATCAATCATACGGAAACAGATCCTGAAAAGTTCTTGACCCAGCTAGCAACCCTGGAGATGGGTGGTTTTTTGTTGGACACATTGTTAATTATTTGTACTGCCTCAGAGCCCTTGTCACAGAACAGGGCACCATTGTCCCACTGAACAAAACAACAGTCCCTGCCCCAAAGAGATTACAGTCTCAGTACTTTCAGCTCTCTCTTCCTGACCTTGTGCTATATAGTTTCTATAGACATCGCTGGAAGGCCAGTAGGTCTCTTCTGCTAAATGCAGTTCTTCATGGAATCACATTAACAAAATTACCTTGCCACTGTTTTAACAGGATGCCGCTCATTAGAGGAAAAAAAAAACAAAACAAGAAAACAAAAACAAAAACCACACACCAACCAACCACCACCACAAAAAATCCCCACACATCCCACCACTATTTGTGTATGTAAAGCAAAAAGATAGATCTCAGGAATAATTGAAGTCTTGTTCAAAACGCCTTTGTCATGCCAGATCCTCACTTGGAGAGCTCAGAACTCCCAAAGTACTCTAATACCAGTGTTATCTTGGGGTTGCTAACTTTAATTTTGTAACAGGTTTCAGTGTTCCCACGTGTAAAGGCCTGCTGCATCTTAAATTTTCTTCAGTTTTCCATCTAAACTGACCTTGTCTTGAAGGTTGTCAGCCTGAAAAACACATGCCTTTTAAATTCTGTTCTGTTATAAACAGTACAGGACTGGAGGTTACTATAAATGTATTTCTGAGACAGCTAAAAATAACTGAACATTTGATAAAACTATTTTTCCCTCTTAGATTTGTATAACAGCTGTTCCTGGAAGTTAAGGGGGAGGGTCAGCCCCAAATTCCTAACTGAAACCTCCAAAATTGCAACCTTTCAGTAGTATAAACAGCTAAATACATACATTCTTCAGAAGCCAGGAGATATATTCATGGCAGGGCACAGTTATTTCCAGAATCCTGATTCCTGCCCCCACCCCTTTCCATTCAGAGCTTTTAGCCACTTGTAGACATGGATGCATAAAGCAAACATGGCAGGGTTTGGATGAGTGGTGGAAAAAGCACATCAGGTCAGGAAAAACCACAACTAGCCAGTTTATTGGTTTGCTCAAGACTAGTGTTTTTGGTGAGGGTAGGGGAAATCACATCACATAAAGGTAAAACCCTGCACTCCATTACAGGAAATGGACATTGTCCCTACTCTGTATCCACAGGAATCATTGTCACCTAAGGAAAGGTGACAAGGAAAACAAAACCCCAAAAAACAAATAAAAACAAACTTTTAGGACTTACTAATATCGGCCTCAAATGCTCTCCTAACCCAGAAGATCTGAGAATATAGCAATGTTATTTTGCTATTCTTTTCCTTTTAGCAAAACCAAAACCACCAAACACAAATGTTTCCCAGCAACAGTGATGGGGTTTGGGGTGATACCACTGCAATTGGTCCTGCTTTGAGCAGGGGGCTGGACTAGATGACCTCCTGAGGTCCCTTCCAACCCCGATATTCTATGAAATTCGTTTTCACGTGACAGAGCATGTATGCTTTCCACTACCATGGTTCACACTATCGCATAGTCAAGCCTGGTGCTTTACAGGAAAACAAGACAGGTCCCTGGTGCAAGGAGATTCCAAAGACACAAAGTGCAGCTAGGTTTCTAGCTCCCCATTGGAAGGTCAGGGACAGGGGGGTTAGACAGGAGTCTAACTGCCCTTTTGATATTTTAATAACGCCCCCGCCATCTAGTCTAACAGGCATGACATTTTAATATGCAGTGCTGAGGAAGAGTTGTTTAGAAAATTTTTGCTCATAGCAAACCTGCAAGCTCTGCACTATAAATTAAAAAGGAGAATTTGAGAGATGTCGATTTCAAAACCATGGAATGGATCGATCACTATTATGCAGTAGTCCCGTGGGCTACAACAATGAGCCAGCATACTCTTGGTGTCTGAGACAACTAAGGTTACATTTTAAGACCACTACACAGTCATTTCAGACTAACCGCCCTGGAGGTTAATGAAAATTGAGTGTCCAATCCCTGAGAGCTTGCTCTTTGCAATTATATGTTCTGTTGCTGAAGAATACACACACACACACACACACACACACACACTTTAAAAAGCCATACCCCTTTTAATTCCTAAAGAACTATACAGAATGGAATTAAACTCTTGGCTCCTGGGATTTTATCTTGATACAATGCTTTACCATCATACTGGTCACTCCCAAAATATCATTTTATATACATCCTGTTTCAGTAGAGACCCTTCCCCCCACTACACTGTGGCCCTGCGCAAGTGTTACACTTCTCCTGAGCATTCCAGGCAGCCGAGAAAATCCGAGCTGTCGTCATTCTGCTTGATGCGATTGTTAACAAAGGGTTTAAAATAGGCATTGTTGATCTCATGAGCATCTCCAACATCTGGCTACAGAAGGTTCTAAATGATAGTATACAAACAAGAGCACAGCATGACCGTCATTAGATACACACACAGCACTCTTCTACCCAGAGCACATTTTCTGCAGCATTTAACCCAGCAGATGACAACACAGGTCTGGGTGGCGTACAAGGATTATGCAGAAGTCTTTGATGGCTCATCCCCAGTACCATCACCTATTTCTCCTGGTGAATTTTCTTGAGATGTGATGGATGGGTTATATTTTTAAATACAAGGGGGGAAAAAAAGTCAGTATTGGTGCTGTTGGTTTGTTGTATTCATTATTCATGCAGCACAACAGTCGAGCGTCTCACTTTACAGAAAAATGGCAGGTCCCTAATCTGATTTGCTGCAGTCTGCATTACACTGCCATGGCATGTGATGACAAAGACAGGATGGGGAAGGGAAGTATCGAGGATGAGGCATGAAAGGAGCTTGTTGTTACATATGCATCTTATGTTCACTTTCTTCCAGTGTAATATATTAACATTTGAGGAAGTGAGGGTTAGCCCCAAGATGATGATGTATGAGTCATACCTAGGAAGACTTACTCCATCTGGCCCGTGTAGGGTTCTTAGCTCACTGAAGCACCATTTCTTATTGCTTTGCATTCTCGTTAAAGGTGGAAAGATAACCCAGCAATGCCAGGAGGGCTGATATATGAAGGAGTTTCTGATGAGCCTATGTCCTATTCTGGAGGGAGCGCAGCACAGAGCACAGTACTTCATGCCTTTGATGAATTATTAACAATTCATCATAGCAAGGAAAGCAGTAAGTCAAACAACACTTTGCTTATTTGTTTAAACGAACGACTGTGGCTCTGTATCAGGTATATTTACGAACGGATAAAGTTTTGTGTAAATCAGACTGTCTCAAAATCCACCTGCTTCTGTGTCAGCTGGGAAGAAGTTCCCTTCAATACTGTCATAAACAGATAGCTAAGGGTTAATGTCTCTTTCACCTGAAACACCTGACCAGAGAACCAATCAGGAAACCGGATTTTTTCAACTTTGGGTGGAGGGAAGTGTGTCTCTGAGTCTTTTGTCTGTCTGCCTGTTTCCTCTGAGCTTTGGAGAAGTAGTTCTATTTTCTAGTCTTCTGTTTTCTAAGTGTAAGGACAAAGAGATCAGATAGTAAGTTCTATGGTTTCTTTTCTTTGGTATTTGCATGAATGTAAGTGCTGGAGGGCTTTGATTTGTATTCTTTTTGAATAAGGCTGTTTATTCAATATTCTTTTAAGCAATTGACCCTGTGTTGTATCATCTTAATACAGAGAGAACATTTGTATTTTTTCTTTCTTTTTATATAAAGCTTTCTTTTAAGACCGGTTGGAGTTTTTCTTTACTTCAGGGAAATTGAGTCTGTACTCACCAGGGAATTGGTGGGAGGAAGAAATCAGGGGAGTTCTGTGTGTTGGATTGCTAGCCTGATTTTGCATTTCCTCTGGGTGAAGAGGAAAGTGCTTTTGTTCCAGGATTGGGAACGGAGAGGGGGAATCACTCTGCGTAGTTTCACAGAGCTTGTGTCTGTGTATCTCTCCAGGAGCATCTGGAGGGGGGAAGGGAAAAAGGATTATTTCCCTTGGTTGTGAGACTCAGGGGATCTGGGTCTTGGGGTCCCCAGGGAAGGTTTTTCAGTGGGACCAGAGTGCCCCAAAACACTCTAATTTTTTGGGTGGTGGCAGCAGTACCAGGTCCAAGCTGGTAACTAAGCTTGGAGGTTTTCATGCTAACCCCCAAATTTTGGACGCTAAGGTCCAGAATCTGGGAATAAGGTTATGTCAAATACATTGTGGAAAGATGTCTGTTAAACCCAGGTTCTGGCAGCCCCATTACCAAATCCCAAAGGCAGGTCCTAATTAATAGAATAATTCAAACCAAACAGGTCTGTCTAGGTTATATATGGACACTGCACTGGCAGGAAGTGCAAGACTTCAGAGGCTGCAGGTAACATCAACTTACCCCCATGTACACACTTTATAGGGCTGATAGAGGGGGGAAGCCAGTACAAATTACCGGGGCCCCGGGTCCACTTCTGCACCCCCCTCATCGGCCCTGTTTAGCCAATCCGCCCTTGTTGGGGGGCCCGAAAATTTTTTTCACCGGGGCCCAAACCCACTCTCAGCAGCCCTGTTTATAATCAGTCTAACTAGGAACCAAAACGAGGACATGTGGGCGAGGAGTGGCCATTGACTTTGGGGTTAAATATGTAACCTTAGTGGTGTGCTGCGGGGGAGGGGAGTGGGTTCTTTTCACATTCCATTTAGTCCTATTCTATTGAAAGGAGATAAAGGGGGAGGGGAAGCAAAGCTGCCTGTCCAAGTTGTTAATAAAGGGCTTGATGCATGACTTGATGTCCCTGCCTCATGGAGAAACAGGGTGCATGAGGAATAAGCAGCAGCAAAGATGGAAAAGTAAATTTACACATGCTGGAGGTTTCTGCAGCGCCCATTTCAGTGAGAATGAACACTGTCCCAGCAGAAGCTCCTCAACCTCTGAAGGTGCATTTCCTAGCCTGCCTTAGGTATAAAAGCCACCCCTTGCTGAGTGCCACCACAAGTCCAATGCCCCACGTAAGTTGAGTTTAAGCCCTCCTTCAAGGAGATCAGTGGTGCATCAGCCTGGGGCTGAATTTCACCCACAGGACCTGAAACTCTTGGATTCCTTTTCTAGCTGTGTTACCAAATCACAGTGTGCCCCTGGCCTCAGTTTCCCCACATGTAGAATGGAGATGCTGAGGCTTTCCAACCTTGCAAAGCACTATGAAGCCTGCTACTAGAGTGAAGCATTAATTATTATAGAGACTTTTCTAAAATCTGAACAGATTTGACCCGAATATGCTCAAAGTGATTTTTCATTGGCTTATATCTGAACTATAAATAGGGCCCCTTACAAATAGGCTCATGCTGAAAACCGCAATTTAGATTGATCAGTTTTTTTAAAGGCACTTAAACGTTTTTAATTCTCTTGATTATTTTTTCCCCAGTTACACAGATATACCTTGAAAGAACATAAAGAATGGAAAGTGATAGTGTATTAGTCTTAAGCAAGGCTAAATGAACTCCAGCATCTCTCCAGATTTATTGCATGCACTTGGTTTATTAGGGATATTTTTCTTGGTATAAGAGCAAATATTACTCATTGGGGATATTTAGCCACATGCATTTGTGAAGAGAGATCATATTACATGAAGTGTCTCTAGTCTACTCTGTAATTTGCGTAGGGTTGCAACAGGATCAATATGATGGATTCAGTAAGGTGCCACTGATTAATAGCCTCCAGGCCTGGAAAAGTTGTCTCCAATTTCCCTCTTAGGATATAGAGCAAGTCACCGTCACAGCTACCATCAAGGGGCAGACAGAGACTCAGGCACTACCTTCCCTATCAAGATCTCTGGCTACCAGGAAGCAATGGATGGGAGTTCTGGGTGCAGTTGGGAATATAAGCTTGTTTCCTATGCTTGGGATCTGCAGGCAAATCTGACTTAGTTCACAAATGCAAGAGTGCTGGGTGGGTTTCAATCTAGTCCCTTATTGATCCATGTCAATTCTACACAGTTGGCATTCTGCGCTCTGCATGCCAGTGAGTGCTTGGCACGTCAGGGCTGAGACATGCTGGCAGGATATTTTTGGGAAAATCAGGAGAGTGCCTGTCAGCAGCACTCTAGAACTAATCACAGTGGGCTAGAGATTACGCAGGTACCAATATTAAAGTATTCCCTGGGAACTGTCAAGATTAGCTTTAACAATTAATAGCTCCCCCTCCCCATCTCTGGCTAAGTGATTCTCCTCTTCTTTTGTTGGTCTTTTGCAGCTGCATTTCTACACAGGATGAGGGACTACATGCCACCCCACCACAGGGCCTTCATAGAAGAAATCCAGTCTGCCCCGTCACTGAAGCAACATATACTGTCCTCTGGAAATGAAAAGCTGCGCATAGCTTACAACCAGTGTGTGTCCGTTCTGGCAGACTTGAGAACCTACCACATTGCTATCGTCACCAAGTTCATCGTCATAGCAGCTGCTAATGCCAAAGCCAAGAAAGGAAAGCCAAGCCACTGGGCGGGCAACTTTCAGATTAACCCGCCTTCGTCGTTACAAGAGAGGGGCACCGGTGGCTCAGGCATCCTGAGCTTCTTGAAGAGTGTCAGGGACACGACGAGAGCAGGAATAATACAAGGTTAAACACTGTCGTGCCACATGCGTTTCACTAGGGACGAGAGGAGTGTGCAAGCTTAAGACCAAAAGAGCTTTCTGTTTAACATTTGCATTTGCGCCTGTGCCAGGATCTAGCTAGGATCACCCCAGCTGAAAGGTCCATCTTAAGTAGAGCATCCTATGCCTCATTTCTATGAACACAAAAGACATTCAATGTTGGGAATAAGCGAACGCTGGGGTGATTCACTAGAAGAAAACCATTGCCCATCTGAAACATGGGGTATGTCTACACAGGGATAAAAGACCTGCGGCATGGCACGGCTGGCCCAGGTCAGCTGACTCAGGCTTGTGGGGCTAAACATTGCTGTGTAGACGTTCGGCTTGGGACTGAGCCCGAATGTCTACACAGCAAATGTTTAGCCCCGCGAGCCTGAGTCAGACACGGTTTATCATCCCTGTGTGGACTTACCCTTTGCTTCACCTTCATTCAGACAGGAAGCTGCAGAACTTTCCTGCAGCTCAGCAGCCTGGCAGTTCGCAAGGCTAAAAGTCCCTCCCGTGATGAGCACATTGTGACATGAGTCACAGGTGGCCTGATGTGGCTGTTGGTGGGGGGCAAAGAGAGAGACTCAAAAATTCAGGCCAGTTATGTAGGAGCTTGAATACAGATTAAGGGGTCCCAGTATTAGGCACCTAGTTCTGAGAAATGCGATCAGTATTCCAAAACTAACATTCATCCTTAAGGTTCTCTTAATACTAGCAAGTACTTGAGCAACATGGAATCTTTCCTACCCACTCTCAGGCTGCCAGCAACGTTACTTTTCACTCCTTGGCTCAGCAGAAGCTTCAGCAACACCGATTGTAATAAATAAATAAATAAATAAATAAAAACAGATCCATGGCCTCATTTGCTGGGGGAAGCCAGTCCAGACTGCGAGGCTCAGAAGAATAAAGGGAGCATCTTTGACCTTAAATTATGAATCTCTAAAGATTTTTGTTTTGTTTTGGTAGAATTGATAAATGTTACAAGACTGTCTGTCAAAGGGAACAGAGTATCTGGGTTTATAAGAAGCATAAGATATGGAGTAAATGTGGCACCCATTAAAAGGCTCAGAAAGCAGCATTTCTTGGTAGTTCACTACTCTCTGGGTATGATCAGCCCATAGGAGCCTGTTCTGGCACAGTGGGGGTAAGCACACTGTGATGCAGTAGGGACTGTGTGTGTGGGGAATGGGAAAGCAGGGGAGGACTTGAGAGGATGGACGATGCCAGGGCCTGTAACCTGAGCTAGGTAAGGGAGGGGAAAGGTCAACACCTTTTCCCGGGAAGGGGACAAAGGAAGGGAGTGGCAGGAGGGAAGCAGTTTGAGTTTGGGCTTGGGGCTGTGTGGGCGGAATTCAGGGTATCCTAGCTAGGATCCAAGCACCCTGAAAGCCCAGAAGGACTCGGTGGAGGGGTCCTGACTGTGCCTGCAAGCTCTGCTGTAACCTGTGTTCCTGTTGTCCAATAAACCTTCTGTTTTACTGGCTGGCTAAGAGTCACTGTGGGTCCCAGGAAAAGGGGTGCAGGGCCAGACTCCCCCACGCTCCGTGACAACTGGTGGCAGCGGCGGGAGATACTGCACCCCGTGGACGGCGCTTCCTGCAGTAAGTGACTGGGGAGCAGTAAAACGAAGGGGTGGTTAACCCCTGGGAGTGTGTGCCCAGTGAGAAGGACTTTGCAGTAACAGGGTCCCCCGGGGGATTGCAGCGAGCGGTCCCAGGGGTGGAGGAGTCTGCAGCTCGACCCTGGCAGAAAGGTGGTGACCTCAAGAAGGGCTGGTGCACTAGGGGTCCCCCTGGAAACCGTGGGGAGCGGCGAGCACCCCGGCCTGTGAGTGGCCAGCAGGAAGATGTATGCCAAGCGGCACAAGTGTGACCTGGTGGAGCTGTGCAAGCAGAGGGGGCTGCACCCAGGAAGGCTCAGCAAGGACCAGCTGATTGCCCAGCTGGAGCAGGGAGACTGCATGAATAAACGGAGCCCTGTCTCTGAGGGAAGCAGCCGGGCAGATGCAGCGCAGGCACCAGTGTCTGTCCCCGCTGGGAGTGGTCAGCCGGCGGCTGAGGGCTTCCCGAGACCCCCCCTTCCTAGGCCTAGGGGAAGGGCGGGGAGGAGCCCAGTGTATACCGAGGGCACCGTAACACCCACGGCCAGCAGGGGATCCTCCCGGCGAAGCCCACCCCCCAGCAGGGGATCTTCCCGGCAACGCTCGGCATCCGTGGAGCAGATGCGGCTGGAATATGAAAGGGAGAAACTCAAGTTAAAGAGGCAAAAGCTGGAGGAGAAGGCAAAACAGCGTGAACATGAGGAGAACCAGCGTAAACATGAGCGGAAGAAGAAGGAAAAACAGCATAAACATAAGCTGGAACTGGCCCGGCTGGCGAGCAGTGGGGCCCCGGCTGCGGTGAGTAAGGGGGGACCTAAGCCTACAAAAAGCTTAGATAAGCACTTGCTGCCCCGGCGTAAGGAGGGGGAGGACATAGATACCTTCCTGACGGCCTTTGAGAATGCCTGCAAGCTGCACAGGGTTGACCCTGCAGACAGGATCGCAGTTCTCACCCCCTTACTGGACTCCACAGCCGTGGAGGTGTACAGCCGATTGAAAGAGTAGAGGCAGGGGACTACAAACTGTTCAAACAGGCCCTGCTCCGCGAGTTTGGGCTAACTCCTAAGATGTACCGGAAAAAGTTCCGGAGCCAGTGTAAAACCCGTGAGGTCACATACCTACAACTGGTCAACCGGGCGCAGGGGTATGCCCGCAAGTGGACAGCTGGGGCCCAAACAAAAGAGGGCCTGCTTGACCTATTCATACTGGAGCACCTGTACGAGCAGTGCCCGTCCGACTTGAGGCTGTGGTTGATGGACCAGAAGCCGGAGAACCCACAGCACGCAGGCCAGCTGGCTGACCAATTTGTGGACAGTCAGGCAGGGGATGGCAGGGAGGAGTCTCGAAGAAGCAAGCCTGCCTCAACGCAGAGAAAGAGTCATCATGGGACCTCTTAGCGGGGTCTTATGGAGAACCCCCCCAAAAGGGGAACATCCAGCGGCAGGTCCCTCCGACCCACTCAAGGGGACCCACGAGACATGGGCTGCTATCGCTGTGGCCAACGAGGTCACATACGGGCCCAGTGCCCCAAGCTCAGGGACAGACCAAGCAGACCCAACCCGCAGAGGGTGGACTGGGTAAAAACCCAATCGGAGGAGGGGCTACATTCCCAGGAAAGGGAGGCTGGCAACATACCACTTGTGGATGCTCCAGGCTCCAGGTTTTTGGTTTACCGGGTGGGCGCAGGGCTGCCCCTCTGGAAGGAGTGCATTGTTTCCCTGGAGGTAGATGGGAGGAAGGTCACTGGGTACTGGGACACGGGCGCAGAGGTGAAGCTGGCCCGGCCCGAGGTGGTGGCCTCAGATTGAATGGTGCCCGACACCTACCTAACCCTGATGGGCGTGGGCGGAACCCCATTCAAGGTGCCCGTGGCAAAGGTACACCTGAAATGCGGGGCCAAGAAGGGCCCCAAGGATGTGGGGGTACACCAATATTTGCCCACTGACGTGTTAATGGGAGGGGACCTTGAGGACTGGCCTAGTAACACCCAGCGTGCCCTGGTCGTGACTCTTAGTCAGAGTCGGCAAAGGGCACTGCACCTCAACAACGGGGAGGGTACTCGACCCGAGATGCAGGACCCTAACCCAGGGAGCGGGGAACGCCCAGGGGCACGGTTCAGAGAGGCTGCGGCCTCAGACCCAGCCAGCAAGAAAGAGCCGGTCCCCATCCCTGTCCCAGCTGCTGAGTTCCAGGCCGAGTTGCAAAAAGATACCTCCTTGCGGAAGCACCGGGACCGGGCTGACCTTAGTGCGGTACAGACCATGAGAAGAGGTTGCAAGGAGAGGTTCCTGTGGGAGAAGGGGTTCCTGTACTGAGAATGGGCTCCCCCAGGGGAAGTAGAGTCATGGGGGATCAGGAGGCAGCTGGTGGTTCCCCAGAAGTTTCGTCACAAGTTGCTGTACCTGGCCCATGACATCCCTCTCGCAGGGCACCAGGGAATCCGACGCACCAGGCAGAGGCTGCTACAGAACTTTTACTGGCCTGGGGTCTTTACCCATGTCCGACAGTACTGCCAATCCTGTGACCCCTGCCAGAGGGTGGGGAAGGCCCAGGACAAAGGGAAAGCGGCTTTGAGGCCTTTACCCATCATAGAAGAACCTTTCCAGAAGGTAGCCATGGACATAGTGGGACCCCTCAGCAAGATGACCTGGTCAGGGAAGAAATACATCCTGGTGGTGGTGGATTTTGCCACTCGCTACCCCGAGGCGGTGGCCTTGTCCTCTATCGAAGCCGACACAGTGGCAGATGCGCTGCTAACAATTTTCAGCCTGGTGGGGTTCCCCAAGGAGGTCTTAACGGACCAGGGATCCAACTTCATGTCGGCCCTACTCTGGTCCTTATGGCAAAAATGTGGGGTCCAGCACAACTGGGCCTCAGCGTATCACCCCCAGTCCAACGGGCTGGTAAAAAGGTTCAACGGAATGCTGAAAATGATGCTAAAAACATTTATGAACCAGCACCCGCAGAATTGGGACAAGTACTTACCTCACCTGCTGTTTGCGTACAGGGAGGTGCCCCAGGAATCTACCGGATTTTCACCTTTCGAACTGTTGTATGGAAGGCGGGTAAGGGGGCCCCTAGACCTGATGAGGGACGAATGGGAGGGGAAGGCCTCTCCCGAGGGAGAGTCAGTGGTAAAGTATGTCCTAACCTTCCGGGAAAGACTGGCCGAGCTCATGGGCCTGGCCAGGGAGAATCTGGCCCGAGCCCAGAGGAGGCAGAAGGTCTGGTATGACCGCATGGCACGGGCCCGTGCCTTCGCCACCGAAGATCAGGTGATGGTTCTCATCCCCGTGAGAAGAAACAAACTCCAGGCCGCCTGAAAAGGGCCCTTCAAGGTTATCAAGCAACTAAATGAAGTAAACTATGTGGTGAAGCTGTCAAACCGGGCACATCACCGTCGGGTGTACCATGTAAACATGATGAAACCATACTATGACAGGGGGAATGTGGTGTTGGCCGTGTGTGGACATTGGGAGGGGCAGGGAGATGACCCCTTAGTAGATCTATTCCCTGGGACAAAAGCTGGTTCCCTCCTGGAGGCGATTCCCCTCTCTAATCAGCTGACCCCGGGCCAGCACGCTGAGATCAGAGGGGTGCTGCATCTATACCGACAGCTGTTTTCCAACCAGCCTGGACGCACTAATTTGACTGTCCACTGGGTGGAGACTGGGTCACATCCCCCTATAAAATGCTCCCCTTTTCGGGTCACTGGTAAAACTGCCCAGGATCTTGAAAGAGAGGTCAGGGACATGCTGGCTTTGGGGGTGATCCAGCCGTCTTCCAGCCCTTGGGCCTCGCCAGTGATGCTGGTTCCCAAGAAGGATGGGTCAGTCCGGTTCTGTGTGGACTATCAAAAGCTCAATGCCATCACTGTATCTGATGCCTACCCTATGCCCAGGCCTAACAAGCTCCTAGACAAGCTGGGAGGTGCTCGGTACCTCACCACTATGGATCTTACCAAAGGCTACTGGCAAATGCCGCTGGACGCAGATGCCAGGCTGAAATCGGCTTTTATCACCCCTCTGGGGCTCTATGAGTTTCTGACCCTGCCCTTTGGCCTCAAGGGAGCACCAGCCACCTTCCAGCGCCTGGTGGATCAGCTACTGAGGGGGATGGAAAGTTTTGCCGTGGCGTATATTGATGACATCTGCGTCTTCAGCCAGACCTGGAGGACCACATGTCCCAGGTTAAACAAGTCCTGGACCGACTCCAAAAGGCTGGGTTAACAGTAAAGGCTGAGAAGTGCAAGGTGGGGATGGCTGAAGTATCTTACCTGGGCCATCGGATGGAGAGCGGCTGCCTAAAGCCGGAACCAGCCAAGGTGGAGGTGATCAGAGACTGGCCTGCTCCCCAAACCAAAAAGCAGGTCCAGGCCTTTATTGGGATGGCAGGGTACTATCGAAGGTTCGTGCCCCACTTTAGTGCCATAGCCAGCCCCATCACTAAACTGTGCAAAAAGGGGAAGCCAGACAAGGTGATCTGGACTGAGCAGTGCCAGGAGGCTTTCCGGGCGCTGAAGGAGGCTCTGGTTAGCGGTCCAAAAACCCTTTATGGTGTTCACCGATGCCTCAGACACGGGACTGGGGGCGGTATTAATGCAGGAGGATGAAAAGGGGGAAAGACACCCCATCGTGTACCTAAGTAAGAAGCTGCTACCCCAGGAACAAAGCTACGTGGCCATCGAGAAGGAATGCCTGGCCATGGTGTGGGCCCTTAAGAAGCTAGAGCCATATCTCTTTGGGCGACACTTTACCGTGTATACCGACCACTCTCCCCTGACCTGGCTGCACCAGATGAAAGGAGCCAACGCCAAGCTCCTGAGGTGGAGCCTGCTCCTGCAGGACTATGACATGGACGTGGTCCATGTGAAGGGAAGTGCCAACCTGACAACGGATGCGTTGTCCCGGAGAGGAGACCCTGAACTTCCCCAGGTCACTGGGCAGAGTGACCCTGCTCAGTTCAGTCTCGAAGGGGGGAGAGATGTGATGCAGTAGGGACTGTGTGTGTGGGGAATGGGAAAGCAGGGGAGGACTTTAGGGGATGGACGATGCCAGGGCCTGTAACCTGAGCTAGGTAAGGGAGGGGAAAGGTCAACACCTTTTCCCGGGAAGGGGACAAAAGGAAGGGAGTGGCAGGAGGGAAGCAGTTTGAGTTTGGGCTTGGGGCTGTGTGGGCGGAATTCAGGGGATCCTAGCTAGGATCCAAGCACCCTGAAAGCCCAGAAGGACTCAGTGGAGGGGTCCTGACTGTGCCTGCAAGCTCTGCTGTAACCTGTGTTCCTGTTGTCCAATAAACCTTCTGTTTTACTGGCTGGCTAAGAGTCACTGTGGGTCCCAGGAAAAGGGGTGCAGGGCCGGACTCCCCCACGCTCCGTGACACACACATCCCGCCAGTGCTTTTGGTGAAATCTCCGTGGAAGCAGATGACACTGGCGTCCTGCCTCTTCCCTGCTCCCTCAGTTGCATTAAATTGCTTAATTAAAAAAATCAGGATTTTTTAAAATATTTTTTCTTCAGGCTCCTCATTTCTTTACTGTTACTGCCAAGAAGGGCATTACATACAAGAGAAGCAGTAAGTCCAAAAGGTACCCCATCACTTGTGAAGTTACTGAGAAACCCAAGTCTGCCACAAGAGCAGAGGGTACTCATTTCTCTTTGATAAAGGAGCATGGCAATTCTCTCTGGGGTTCCCAAAGGGACCTTGCGAAATCTGACTTTCAGTGCAAGTTGGACACAGGACTTGAAAGTCCTGACCTCCATGGACCTATAGACTCATTTGCTAATTTCAGCCCTGGTCCAGCAAATGGATTCTTGCTTCCATGAAACAACCCACTGGCTTTGTTGGCCTCTCCACAGGAGAACAGAGTCCATTCTCATGGGTCCATCTGCACAGTCTACTGCACCAGGGATGTCATCGTCTGTCACCCTCCATCATTCAGATAGAGTTTAGTGTTTAATGTATCCCTCTTCTGCCCACCATGCCAGGTTCAGGCCCTTTGCTTTCCTCCTCCCGCTGACACCTTTATGCCATCTTCCACACACAGAGAAATCCCCCAATGGTCCTGTCTCCTTGTCCAAATCCCTCCTAAACACTCACTTCTTCCATCAGGTAGCAAGCACTAACCCATGTCAGTCGAACGCTGCCTTCTCCATCCAACAGAACGCAGGTAAGAGGGGAGCAGAGAAATGTCAAATTCAGCCCATCCTCTTAGTCTCCCATGCATCTTATCTGTGTCTGAGCCATAAATCCCTGGGGTTAAGGCCCACAGTGTAGAGGCTGAGCAGATTGTCAGCACTTAAGTATCACTACCAATGCGTTCCTAAAGCTTCTCGATGCCAGAGTGAGGGGCACGTCACAATGAGGTCCCAGATCATGTTTAGAGCTCACGAGATAGCACGACTTGTCTGGGAACCAGCCAGGAAGAGACATTTTGTGGGACAGACAAATAAATAATCTGAACATGTGCAGTCCACAAACCTAGGACCTGACCTGCCATAAACTCACATACAGTCCTCACAAAGGATTCAACAGCAGCCAAAGGGGTTCTCCTTGGGGCCTGGTTATTTTTTCTTGCCAGTGAGTGCTGTACACCCATCTCCATTTATTCCATTTGGAACCTAGAGACACAGTAACTCCCTTAGGCCTTGATTCTCTGGTGCCTTGCCCCCATGTGTGCAGAGTCCTTTCAGCCAGTGCAAGATGGGTGTTAAAATGCTGCCATTTCACAGTCACTTTGCACTAATGGAAACAGTTGCACAAGAAACATGGCAGTGGAGACTCCGGCCCCTGATGCTGCCAGGAGAGTTGGATCCACAGAATAGTTTTCAGGTGTAAAATACAAATCAGAATACATTTGTGACAAGTCATTAAAGGGGGTGGAGAGGAAGCCACTGCAATTCTGACACATTTAGTAGATTTCAAAACAAGAGATAGCTACAATAATCTGCATTATAAACTATACTGAGGCAGCAATGGTTGTTGAAAGGAGAGAAAGATCAGACCTTTCGGAAAGAGCTGTGAATAATCCTCTTGTTGTCAGGGAGATTTCTAGGAATTTAAAATATAAACTAAAATTTTATTAAGATCTATTTTTCCCCTCATCCCGTTTTAAAGTGTTATGATCAGCTCCATGCCTTCACAAAGGAACTCTTTAAAGTATGCAGAGAATTTCCATTATAATTCAATGTTTCTTGCAGGTCTGGTCTCTGCTTCTCTGGAGTTGCTATAAATGCCGCTAAAAGGCTCCCATGGTAGATGGGACCTTTAAGAGGATTGAAATATTTTTTACTCCATGGATCAATATGCAGAGATGCCAACTTTATCTTTTGTGGTGTTGTCTAGATTTGTGAGCATGCACGCAGGATTTAGGAAAAAGTGGCAAAACACAGGACAGTTCTCTGTGGGGGCCGTTTAGTTTAGCTGATCTGCGGCTGTAATGAGGGAATTCCCCCTATCTACCTGTTAGGATATTTAGTTTCTCATTTTGTTTTTGAAACTCTTAGCACACAGGCTAGGAAGATATTTCTCTTGTGGGTAAACTGCACAGATGTGCTGTTTACATTACCTTCAGAAGATGGCTATTACAGCACTGCGGTGTTCATTGTACACTAATTACAACAAATAAGGAAATCTGGTGTAATTGCTAAAATGATTTGTCTAGTTTAGCACCTGCTTTCAAGCAATATTAATAAAGCCTCATCAAGGACAACGGAGATGGAAAATGCCTATTAGATCACCCAGTCCCAGTGGAGCATAGTGCCCTACAGTACATAGCCTTTGGCCAGGCTGGATTAGCCTGTTCTGATGGAACGTATCAGTTCTGTTTCCTGGTAAAGCTGTAAATCAGGCAATCAGTTTTTCTAAGTAAATTACTCACAACAACTTGCTACTTAAAAGGTAAAAAGCAGATATCAAACTAATGTAGGGATATCAAACTGTATTAGGGATTTTTAAAGGATAATCACCTTAATCTTAATTCAAGCATAAACAGTGGGTAATTCAGCAAAGAGTCTTGTGGCACCTTATAGACTAACAGACGTATTGGAGCATGAGCTTTTGTGGGTGAATACCCACTTCGTCGGATGCATGTGGGTAATTCAGTCAGTCTTGCGTAAGGCCACTTCAAAACAGCATTTACCATTGCATTCATTTTTATTTTTTTTTAAAAAGTGCTTTGCTGTTTCAACCTGCAAATTTGATGCAGTGATACCCGTGGCACTTCCTGCTACCCCAGTTCCTCTGTTCAAATAGAACTTTGCAGCCTTTTCTTATTCAATCACCAGATGGCAGCAGTAGCTTGGTTTTTTGTTTTTTTTTTTAAATTGAGGGCGAAAAGCTGCTTGATTCCAAGCTGTGCAAATGCGTTTAGGGATCATTCATGGCATGAAATTAAAAAATGAACAGAAAAAAAGTTAAACCATTTCATATATTACACACACACACACACACACACACACACACACACACACACACACTCTCTCTCTCTCTCACACATACACACAGAAATTCCTTGGTCAGGAAGAGAGGCTGATCATGGAAGCAGGATCTTCCATGCTTGCGTTCCAATCAATCAGGGCAAGCTATCACCAAAGGACAACAACATTCTTCCAGGGGAAACCACCAGATCAAGTCGAGTCTTTCAGACTAGACCCTGTACTTGTGCTGGTACCAGGAGAGATCCAGTCTGAAAACAGAGGTTTCCTTGTTGCTCTGCATTTCATTATGTGCTGCTGATGGACAATTTTATTAGTGAATGACCTACTCTAAAGTCTGTGTAAATAGATGTTACATCTGCAACTGGGCCATAATTACTCACAGCCTTCGCCAGCTTACAAACACGGTAATTATTCAGTCACTAGAATTAGGCTCCAGTCTTTCAAAACCATCCTGAGAGAGGACAGTGGATGATGACAGAGAAGAGAAATGAGTAGACCATGTGGGAAGAAGCTAGAACAATCAACTAGTTGTCAAGGAGTCTGGTATCAGTTTAAAAATGGTCCATTAAGCTTCTGAATGCACTTACACCATCTCTCCAGTCTGCACTGCGTTGATTAAATAAGCATTAAGATCTTAACAGGATAACTATAAAACCCCAAGTTATTCTTGTCACACGTTGGTAAGGATGGAACTCTGCACTTGTTGGTAGGACAGATGCCCTAGTACAGTTTTCCTCCTTATTCCATCTACTACATCTCCTTTGGGGCCTTCCCCTCGGACATTCTGTACCAGCTCATATCGGGTCACACTGCCCATCATCACTGACAGTCACAACATAAGAGCAGTTAGCTGCTCTCCTTTGGCTTTGAGACTTGCACTGCAGCAAAGGGTGGTGATTTCACAGTTGAGTGAGAGTTTAAGACTGTGGTCCCCTACTACAGGTGAACTTTTAGGCCGGAAAGAGACGCCTTGCAGGCTTGCTCCCTGCAATGGAAGTCAGTTCTACCCTAGAATATTTCTCCTTTCCCTTAAAAAGGTCTCCTGCACCCCTGGCAAAGGCCTGAGAATTCCAGCCCTCTTCTACCACCAAAGCCCTGCCAGCCACCTGCTAGGTTTAGAACTCAACTGATCTCCCCCTTGAAGCCGATCTACTGAAAGGAGGTCACAGCCTGAATGGGAATGCAGAGCATCCACCTCTGGCCCATTCAATGTGCAGCAGCAGTCAAAAAAGCAAACAGAATGTTGGGAATCATTAAGAAAGGGATAGATAATAAAGCAGAAAATATCATATTGCCTCTATATAAAGCCATGGTACGCCCACATCTTGAATACTCAGGGCCAGTGCAACCATTTAGGTGATCCAGGCAATCGCCTAGGGCGCTGGCATTTGGGGGGGCGCCATTTTCTTCGGCAGCAACTGCAGCGGCTGGATCTTCAGCCTCCCCGGTTGCTGCCGGCATTTATGCGGAGACAGCTGCCTGCAGCAAGTAAGGGGGGTGGGGCAGCACGCAGGGGAACTCTCCACCCCAGCTCACCCCTGCCCCGCCTCCTCCCCGAGCACGCTGTTGCTGCTTCACTTCTCCCGCCTCCCAGGCTTGCGGCATCTAAGCTGATTGGCGCCGCAAGCCTGGGAGGCAGGAGAAGTGAAGCAGCCACAGCATGCTTGGGGTGCTCGTGCACAGAACAGAGGTGAGCTGGGGCAGGGGGGGTGCACGGAGGGGAGCGTAGAGTGGAAGTTTTGCCTAGGGCATGAAACATCCTTGCACCTGCCCTGTGAATACTGCATGCAGATGTGGTTATCCCATCTCAAAAAAAAAGATACGTTTTCCAATTCCAATGTACAGAAAAAGAAACAAAAATATATGATTCGGGATATGGAATGGCTTCCGTAGGAGGAAAAGAGGTGACTCAGGGAGGATATGATAGAGGTCTATAAAATCATGACTAGTGTGGAGAAAGTAAATAAGGAAGTGTTATTTACTCCTTTTCATAACACAAGAACCAGAGGTCATCAAAGGAAGTTAACAGGCAGCAGGTTTAAACAAACAAAAGGAAGTATTTCTTCACACAAAGCACAGTCAACCTGTGGAACTCCTTTTCAGAGCATGTTGCAAAGGCCAAGACTATACCAGGCTTAAAAAATAAGAGCTAGATAAGTTCATGGAGGATCGGTCCATCAATGGCTATTAGCCAGGATGGGCAGGGACGGTGTTCCTAGCCTGTTTGCCAGAAGCTGGGAATGGGCGATGGATCACTTGATAATTCCCTGTTCCGTTCATTCCCTCTGGGGCACCTGGCATTGGCCACTGCTGGAAGACAGGATACTGGGCTAGAGGGACCTTGAGTCTGACCCAGTATTGCTGTTCCTGTGTTGTTCTTAAAGCATTCCTGCTTGAGTTTCTTTAGTGTGCCAGACTGAGCGCCCTACATCTCTCGCTGGATTGAATGGGTGCTGCAGATGATGCGCACCTTTAGAAAAAAATCCAGCCATCAGTGTCTCTTGTTTTATTTGCCCAGCATTTGCTGGCATTGCCACCAAAGACATGCCTCAGCTCCAGCCAACTTCTCCATGTCACAGCAGCTTTGGCAAGACTACCTTTCCTGCCATGTAAGTAGGGAGTCGTGGCCCTCTGAAACAGAGGCTTTATTCCCATAAGGGCAACCAAAAGATCAGCACAAGGCAGCTTGAATTATTAAAGCTCCTCAGTAAGTTTCATTTTGTGCCCTCTTTTGCCTTATAACTGTGGCTTAGGAAAAGATGCCAGCAAACAGCCTATAGAGATGGGTCAACTTCTTTCAGTCTGTGTCAGCCAAATCTTATTCAGCTAGATCTCAGGCTGAGACTGGCCGCTGTATGTTTTATGTAGGAAATATTTCATACCGATGATTGTCTTGCTCTATTAGATTTCAGCCCCTTTCGGGAAAACAGCATGAACTAGAGCAAAAAAAAAAAATCCCTCCAGCTAAATGAAAAACAGATCATAAGTATTCTAAGGGCGCTCACGCAGATTAGCACTTCAAGCAAGATGCATGGGGCTGTCAGCCTCATCCACATGTACTGAAAAATATTGGAACAAACAGCTGATTAACAGCAATCACAGTGTCAGGAAAGAATCCTGAGACTGGAATTCTGGAGAGCATTTGTGTGTTGTTGAATGTGTTCACTACAGCTCCAAAGTGCCCCACAGTCTTTAATGTATTCGTCCTCCCCCTGTCCCCGTGAGGTAAGGCAGTGCTAATATCCCTTTGTACAGATGGGGAACTGAGGCACAAAGAGACTACGTAGCTTGCCCAGGGTCACACAGGGAATAAGTCTGGGACTTGAGACAGGTTTGGCACTGTAGCCACTCAATAATCATTCCTTTCTAGGCTAGGAAAGTTCAGACACATCCCGAGATGGGGATACCCATTCCCCCTACCCCTCAAAAGCACCAGGCATTTCTCCACCAGCTGTTCGTCTCCAGTAAGGAAGCAAACTGGACTACATCCGCACTAACTCTTGGTAAAGGCTTCCTTCTGTCTCAGGAGCCTTTGAATTCAAGCAGTGCTGCCAGCAGCTCTAACTCAAAGTGCTCTCTCAGACAGCAAGGCAGACAGCTCTGTGCTTACAGCATCCAGGGGAGGGAACAAAAGCCCTCTCAAAAGAGCAGTACAGAAAGTTTCAAAAGTATTTCTGAAAGTATTTTTCCAGTTAAAAAAGGGAGGTGGGTGTATTGGGAAAGTGCCTCTGGAGCCTGCAAGAGAGAAGAAGGCAGCTAGAGAAACTTGAGAAGATTGGAGAAAACTAAAGCCATTTATTCAAAAGGGCCTGAAGTTTTTGTTTTGTTTTGCTTTAAGAAAAAAAAAAATGAACCTGATCCAAACCCAAAACAGCCAGTTAGATTTTGCCAACCAGTTTCACAACTCTTTATTTGAAAAAAAGTGCTCTTGTTGCATGCAATTACAGCTTCTGAGCTAAGCTGACCATGCAGAGCTTGCCTTGTAACATGTTATTTCAGTGGGGAGAATGGCTAAAATCTCTCCATCTTCTATGCAAATTATACCTCTCTCCCCCTAACGACATATATCTTTGCTGTGTACACAAGCCAAGCAGAGGGGTTACTGAACGTGGCCCTTGTTTACCAAGTATATAGAAGAGAGATTTATTCTACTACACACAGACAATTTAAAACATCAGATTCAGTTCCTCCAAAGAGACTCACCAGCTGCTGAGATTTTGATAACATCCTCAAACAAGGAAGATTAGCACAGACCTCACCTGGCTTTCTTTCATGATATTTTGGGACAGCCACTTCATCAGAGCTTTGATTCATTTTTATCTTGCATTTAAATCACTGATCTCTCTCATTGATCACAAGATCCAGACATCATAAGGCCTCAGCTGAGCTGTGACTGAAGGTACATACAGTGGTAAATTATTTAGGGGGCCCTATGCCTAAAAATACCATGAAACAAGTATTTTAAAACAACAAGACACTATGGTTTGTCTATGATGCATTAGCCATTTCACAAACTACCATATAAAATGTTCATTTAGGTTAACTGTAAGTGATCTCACACACACCCTAGTCTCAGCCACACGTGATGCATGGGGCATTTTTAATGTTGCATATTGTCACAAAGGACCAATACTTCACATGAAGGACTCTGGGCCAAGCAGTCCCCTCCCATGCGTAGCATGTATTCAGCTTTAAATCTTGCACTAAACAGAGCGCAAGGCATCGTATAGGTGTGACTGAATAGAGGAATTGCCCTCTTCTTTGTGGCATTCCACCTGGACAAGCAGGTGCATGGGTAGATACCACATCACCACGCCCCAATGGTGCTTCTGACATGCACTGGGATTAGTCAGCCGGATTCATTTCTGTACTTGCTATGCCAGCCAGCGCCTCACAATCCCTTCACTCCTTTTCTATCTTACTCTGCCTAATATAGGGCTAGGAAACTCTCAGCAAGCAACTGCCTGCCCCCATTCTCCCTACCAACCGGAGGCTGAAGTCAAGCAGAATTTCAACCGTGAAGCAAATGAGCAACTAGAGAATGTGGCACACTTCAATTTTAAAGCAGCCATGGCACCAGACCAGCTCCTCCAGTGCCACAGAGCACAGTGGCCAGGAGCAGCAGCAGCAGCAGCGTGACTGTTACGCTATGTAGCATTTTGTCTCTTTAATTAATATGGGCTGGGATTCCTGCCTCGGGGTCAAAGACTAACAGCCATCTCTGTGTCATCCCTGGTAGAAGATGACGACGACAATAGAGCGGACAGTGGACTAGAACATTAACTCCTTGCTACATAAAGCAGAGAGGTGATTTCAGTTTGAAACAAGCGCCTTTGTGAGTCTCAGGCCAGCAGCATGATTAACATCACATTTCCAGCAGCAATCACAACAGGGCCTGGGAGAGAACTTTGCTGAAAGGCTGGTGAAAAATGAATGGCAGTGGAGTCAGTTAAAATCCCTTTTTCATACAGTCACCAAGTTCGAGCCTTTCTAGCTGAAAAGCCCCTCCATGCAATATACCACATTCTGTTCAACTTTTAAAGGGGCTGTACTGAGGGTCCCAGTTGAACTCTGAGCACTGTTCAGAGCCTTTCCTCAGTTGGGCTACATTGCACTGGATGCAGTAAAGCCATGCGCCACATCATCTCCCAGTTTATGTTCCAATGCAGTGCAAATGTGAAGGTAGCAGTGCCTGCCTAGAACTGTCATGTACACAAGAACCAGGGGAAGTTAGACACCCAGCTCTGTCAAGAGATTAGGATAATTAAAAGGGCTGATGCCCATGTGTTTATTTGTAGTGGCCCATATTTCATTGAATACATTATAGTATGAGTGATGCTCAGGTCACACCCCTTCAATAAAGTGGTCCCCCTACTTTATCCAAAACAGAGAACACCAGAAATACCAGGAAGGAGGTAGCGGGTATTGTACAAAAGCACATTTTACCAGCTAGTAAAACACTGGCTTGGAAACTGATTTCATTCCCACCAATTGCCTGTCCTCTGAGAAGAATCACACACACGGCAGCATAGAATGGCCACATTCATTACAGCCCTTTGCTCCTATAGGTCTTCAGTACATCATTTGAGAGTCTAACATTCCTAGTAGCCTTTGCATCATTCTTCACAGAATGGCCCTGCCCTTATATAATTGGCAGCAGTTCAGAGAATAAAGAAAAGGAGATATTCTGCAGCTGCACTGCGCCAATGAGCCATGCTCCAAAGCATAAAGAACAAGAGTATTGTGGCACCTTAGAGACTAACAAATTTATTTGAGCATAAGCTTTCGTGGGCTACAGTCCACTTCATCGGATGCATGTCACACTGCCCAGGAACTGAAGCACCATGGCTTTGCCCATTTGGAGACTTAAATTTATGCCAAGCTGCCCTGGAACATCCCTTCCCAGTGTTGGGATAGGTGGCAAGTACTTCTGCTTTAAAATCCATGTGCGTAACACTCCAGTAATATACAACACGTCCACATTAAATTAAGTTTGACTCAGCAGAGGGCAAACAGCAGAGGAGTAGTTTTGTCCGAAAGTTACCAAAAGCGAAGGAGAGTCTTTAGCTGGCAATCACAACCAGAAACAACATTACATTAACAACAAACCCCACACAGCACCACTCCCCGCCCTCCCTAGGTCCCACCATATTGTCAAGCACTGATACAAACACAGGGCCTGATCCTGCAAATATTTACACACATCCTCCCCTTGACTTCCAGTTGCAAATCTGCAGGACCAGAGCCACGTCACATCAACACAGCAGCCCCAGCACTGACTCTGGTGCGGCACTGAATCGCTGTTTTGGATGAGCATGTCTTTCTATGGAGAACTTTTGTCCTTCAGATCCATGTGTGTTTTATGTCTAGAATTAACTCAGAACCACTGGAGAGGATCCCTCAGACCAAGGCTAGAATAACTGTCATTTATTTTGCAGTGCAGTTCAGCCCCTTTACCTGGGAGAAGGGGGCTTGCTCTATGAAGCCTGACCAGCCTGTATGTTTTAGACAAGGAACATAACCCAAGCACACACCTAAGAACAAACCTAGGGCAAACTCTGCAATAAAGCTTCACACAGATAGACTCCCCCAATCCCATATGATTCCACACTGACTTCAATAGGGGTCCGGGCAGGCTCAGCAGACTGCACACACAGAGCTCATTGCAAGGGCAGGGCTCAGCTGATTAACCCTGGGTAAGAAACATTTCTCAGTGGAGAAGGCACCATCTCTGTCCCACAGCAGCAGGCTAATCTACAGAGACAATAAAACCACAGATATTCATATCTGAAAACAGTTCCTACCAGTCACTTGCTCCCATGAGGTCAGAGTCCCTAGAGAATCCTTTGCTCCCTCCAGACAACAGCCAAACTGGGATCCAGTAGGTAACCCCTGAAGAGGAAAGGATAGCAATGTCATGCCAATGAGCCCCAGTGAGAAAGTTCTCTTCCTCCAGCTGAGAGCAATCCCAGCCGCCTCTAACTCTGCTGAATACCCAAAACAATGAAGTTGTATTCACCTCTCCCAGGAGACCAACCCCACCAGGTAAACGACCGCAAATCCTGTAATTTCACCCAAGCCTCCTCTCCTGGCTGCTTTGCTCCCAGAGCCTGCTGGCCACCCATATCAGCTAATGCGACCAGCTGCGGCACTCGCACAGGTGGAGGCAGTTCTGTGCTATTAGTAGTGAGGGGCTGGACAGAGGATCCCCATAGCTGCTTGGTAAAATTCTGTCACCAAACAGAGGAGCAGTTTTCCCTCCTTCTCACAGAACTTGCCCTCTTCTGGGCAATGCTAAACCTTTCCCCCCCAGAGATGTTATCCCAGAAACACAATGCATGTAGGGATCAATTTGTTTGCTTTTGGGATGCACCAGATGTAAGGTACAGAAAGAAAGAACCATCCTAGCAGTGGATACCCTTTAGCTGCTCTAAAAGGCCTTCAGACAAAATGACACCAGCCAAACACTCTGCTTGGCTCTTCATGCATACAGCATATTTCCCAGGAATAGAGTACAGTACTAGCATTCACACTGGAGTGCTCCAGTATAGTTTGCCTCCCTATTGAGTTTGAGGGGGGGAGTTTTGTTAAACAAATTAGTAGGTTTTCTGTACCCTCACCTCAAGCGCTCCCAGGACACAGGACTTGCCACAGCCTGAGGCCCCAATCCTGCAATGTGCTCATTACGGAGCTTGAGGGAAAGGAAGTTGGCAGAGGGCCCCCAGTTAGAATGTTGAGGGACAGCTACTGGTGACCTCTAGAACTAAAAGCAAAGTTGTCACAGCCTGAGCTAAAAGCTGTAATACACCCATAGCTTCTGTGGGCTGGGGATCTCTAGTGCACGCTGCCTGCTGGGTTACCTGCTTTCTCCGGGCGGGGGAAGCTCAACCCATGTGTGGCCCACAACAGTTTGAATCCCAGATGAGCCACCCCATATCGGTGGGTGCCATTTTGGCCCACATTAGGCCAAGGGGATTGAACTGGGGACTTTTCAACTGGACGTCAGGATCTCTAAAACTTAAACCCAGACACAAACTAAGAGCACATACTCTGTGGGTTGGCCCCAGAGCGGGACAGGTTACACTGGGAGCAAATCAAGAGTGTGTCAGTGCTAGTTTCATCCTTCACCAAGCACAGTCCTGCTCACAAGTAGCCAGTGGGGGTTTTGTGCAGCACTGACACATGGGCCTGTGAGTTTATGGCAGACAGCCGCTGGCAACAGGTATGTGTGTAAACAGCCTCACTAAAGCCATGCTCTGGCAAACGGCCCCTGGAAGGGGCAACTCACTGGATACTATTATTTTACTGGGCCCTGTGTAATTTACCCCCCTCCCCACTAAGCTCCCCTAGGCCCCCAATTGTTTCTAGTATTTTTCCTTGCAAATAAAACAGAAGAAAATTCATGGGAGCTTAATGAGGGGCACTAAATTACACAGAGCTTCCTGCTACTTTGGGCTGAGGAGTGCAGGCAAATCCACCAGCATCAGCTTGCTGTTTCCAGGGCCTGTCCATAGATGGACTGAAGTTTTTCCCCAACATGCCTTCTGTCCTCAGATACTCAGAGGGATGAGCCCTGAGCCACCAGCAGCCTTGAGAACAAACAGAGCCTGTGGCAGTCATCTCCTCACGAAAAAGGCAGGCTGGTGCAGCGGTTGGGGCTGTAACTGGAGAGCTGCGTTCAGCTCCCTGATGCGTCATAGATTTTCTACAAATCTCTACAACAGTCACTGAAATATTTCCCACCATTTGCAGCCTTTCCTCATAATGGTGGACTCCCAGCCTCAGTTCCTGAGGGCACCTCACAGTTCCTCACAGGCAGCCCTTGTAAAACCAGAAGCTTTGCTGTTGCCTCCATTAGTGCTTTTATTCTCATGAATATTTGAAATTAAACAATGTTGTAAACATTTGGATTCAAGATGCCTCCCAACTGTATTTATCATACTCAGCTCATTTCCTGGCACTGGGGCCAGACCAGCTTTCAAACTACTGAGGTTAGTTAACACATTGTGTCTGGATCAAACTTGCACTCCCCTCCAGAAACAGGCTTCCTTTTGAGGTTTTCTGCACAGTTATGATGTCTGTCAGTATCAGTGTAATTAAAATCCCCCATTATCCAGGCCCTGGCTGCCTTACAAACTTCTCATAGCTATAAAAACATCTCCTGATCAACTTTCCTCAACTGCCCACAGGGGTTGTAGCAACACTCAAGAATCCATTGACTACTTTTAGTGTCCTTAAAACCAACCTGTGCCCAGGCCAAAACATGTATGTTGTTCCCCTCTGCATATTCTCATCCCACATCAGCACTGTCACCTTTTGCCCTGATTTCTCTCTTTTATCGGGCAAGCTCATTTTAAAAAAAGCCTCTCTGTGCTCTGCTTAACTTCTAAACCAGGAGGCTAGTGCCTTGTCCTGTTAGTTTGATCCTTCTTACAGAAATGCCCAGAGGTGTCAGGTGTCTGGTTACTCTTATTCTGGATTCTAACCTGCCGCACAATCCCTTCGCTCATTCTGTCCTGAAAACTGGCCACTTACCAGAAGTCTGTCAGAGTCTGTGACTTCCTCCATCCCTCTTTTTGCCCAGGCTTGCTCCTCGATAGCTGTGCTCTGAGGTTTCCGTGACAGTTCTGGAGGCCCCTGCGGGAGATGCATTCAGAACTCAGAGAGACAGCTGGTCAAACTCTTCCCCTTCACTGCTGAGTCTGAAATGGCCCAGAGGCCACCAGCAAGCCCCTCTGATTCAGGATCTCTGAAAGCCCATAACTGGCTCCAGGACCGGTGCTAAGGGTTTTAGCGCTCTAGGCGCACAGCAATTTCGCCGCCCCGCGCGCTGGTCCCGGTGGAGCTGCTGCAATCGTGCCTGCAGGAGGTCCACCGGAGCCAAGTGAGCAGCCGACCGTCCGCAGCCACGACTGCGGCAGCTCCACCAGAGCCGCGGGAGCAGCCGACCGTCCGCAGCCACGACTGTGGCAGCTCCACCGGAGCTGCCTGCCGCCACCTCTGGCAAAACGCTGCCCACCAATAATCCTGGCACCCTAGGCGATTGCCTAGGCTGCCTAAATGAAAGCGCCGGCCCTGACTGGCTCATTTCTTACTCTCTTCCCTCCATTAATCTGGGTGTACATCACAAACAGCGCAGGTCATTCCCTCCTTTTGGATTCTAGTCAGCTGACCTTTATTTGTGTATTATTTATTTGCTTCTCCTTTGCAATAAGTGGGCCTGGGGAGCTAGCCACCTGCAAAATGAGATAATGTACTCGTGCTCAGTTTGCAGAGGGGCTTGGAGCTGGGGGGGGATTGTTTATTTGTTTGAGGGAGATGGGGACATTTCTTAAAATATGTAGCTGGGACAGCAGATGGTGGCAGCGCTAGGGGCTGGAGCCAAGTAGCTATAATTCCATCTCCTTCCCCTCTCAACTTTCCCTAAACCACAGCAAATGGAGATTTATTGCAGGATGCATCATTATGACAAAACTGAATGCATTACATCTCCCACTCTTAAACTGCTGTGGCTTTCCCATCTCTAGCATCTCCCATCACAGGGCCTCAAATCACTTAAATAAAGAAAACTAATTAGACTCACAACGTCCCTGGGAGGTAGGTCAGTATTATCATCCTCATTTTACAGAGGGGGAAACAGTCCTACACTTCTATGATTCTATGTGCAGCGGCAGTCAAAAAAGTGAACAGAATGCTGGGAATAATTAAGAAAGGGATAGATAATAGGACAGAAAATATCATGTTGCCTCTATATAAATCCATGGTATGCCCACATCTTGAATACTGTGTGCAGATGTGGTTGCCCCATCTAAAAAAAGATATATTGGAATTGGAAAAGGTTCAGAAAAGGGCAACAAAAATGATTAGGGGTATGGAATGGCTTCCATAGGAGGAGAAATTAATTAGACTGGGACTTATCAGCTTGGAAAAAAGACAGCTAAAGGAAGATATAACTCGGGTCTATAAAATCATAACTGGTATAGAGAAAGTAGATAAGAAAGTGTTGTTTACTACTTCTCATAACACAAGAACTAGGGGTTACCAAATGAAATTAATAGGCAGCAGGTTTAAAACAAATAAAAGGAAGCATATCTTCACACAACACACAGTCAGTCTGCGGAACTCCTTGCTAGAGGATGTTGTGAAGGCCAAGACCATAACAGGGTTCAAAAAAGAACTAGATAAATTCATGGAGGATCAGTCTATCAATGGCTATTATAGCCAGGATGGGCAGGGATGGTGTCCCTAGCCTCTGTTTGCCAGAAGCTGGGAATGGGCAACAGTGGATGGATCACTTGATGACTCCCTGTTCTGTTCATTCCCTCTGGGGTACCTGGCATTGGCCACTGTTGGAAGATAGGATACTGGGCTAGATGGACCTTTGGACTGACCCAGTAGGGCCTTTCTTATGTTTTTAATTAAAGGACATGGTCAGGCCAAAAAGTGTTAATTACAGCATGGGAGCAGTGATGGAGGAAAGCAAGAATGACTAAATGCCTAACGTGGAAGGGGAAGAAAAAAACCGACTGAAGAGCTGACTCTGCACATACAATTAGTATAAGGATTTCTCAGTAATTAGCATGGCTAGTGACTTCTCAGATGTAGAGGTTCCTGATGCAGTAGCAGAAAGACAGCTGTCACTTTTGTTCTGTTCCTTCAGCTGTGCAGGGGTGATGTAGCTTTGGAGAGAGCAGCATCACAAAAGAGTAGCTTCCAGCTGCCTTGCTATGAAGAGAAGGGCCATTCCAGGCAGGAGGTGGATTGCACAGCACCAAAACTGCCATTGCAGCTGACCGAGAGTATTTGTTCTCTTCAGTCAGTCTGTTCTTGTTCTCTGCACTTATAAGTGGGGTCTGAGGCACACGCTGTACAGCAATGGGCATTGTTGCTCCTTCCTGAGCAACATGAGAAGATTGCAAGGAATGTGGATTCATATGCTGAATAATCAGTGCAATGGAAAGGAAGGGAAAGGGTCAGACACACTCATTCCTGCTAGATTAAAGGATCAAAACTACTCCATCACTGGGATGCTTAACCCCATCAGCACCCTCAGAGTGCAGAGGTTAGGCAAGCCCCTCACTCAGTGGCTGAGTGCCATTCTGGCCAAATACAGAAGAGAGGGTTTCACCACAGTTTTGTTGTTTTGTAATGTTACAAAACCCGCTTAACGTTAAATTCCCCAGTGTTGTATTTTCTCCCAGCTGGAAGGGTCCCTGGGAACTCGCCCATCAGGGGTACTTCAGAATCCTGCCAGATCCCTGTGCTGAGGACTAGGTAGGACCGTTTAGTGGACACAGCACAGGATTAAGACCCGGTTTCAGTTCCTAGTGCAGGCACAGATTCCCTGTGTGACCTTGGGTCAATCACTTAATCTACCTTGGGCCTTAATTCCCCATCTGTAAAATGGGGGAAATACCTCCTTACTCTACCCTTTAATGACTGAGGTCTGAGATACTATGGTGATGAAGGCCATATAAGTTCCCAATTACATAGAACCCTTGCTTTGCGTGCAGTTTGCACTAGTCACTCTATGGAGTCCCGTCTGTTTTGCTTCTGATTATTGACTCCTAGTGGGAAGAAATACCTGCTCTGTTCAGTGTCTTTTGGCGCGTTTATACAATGTCTAAAGATGCAGTAAAGTGCGGTACAGTGACAGGCAGACGTGCAGCACTCATGAGTGAGCACAGTAATAATCTTACTAGATGGATTCTCTTCGCATTTTATATTTTCAAAGGCTGGGAAGTTAAAATGACAGGCTGGCCTGTGCTGAAAAACATTCTGTGTAGTTCTCATCTCTTGTGTATGGTATGTACTGGGAACAACTGCACTGGTTTAAAGGAGATTTGTCAGATGGAAAGCACTACCCAGAAGGATCTTTGGACATGGGCTATATTGCAGTCAGTGAAATCTCTGATGTGAAAAAGTTTCATACAATACATTGTGGCTGATATGTCACTGTTAAAGCTGTTGGAGAAAGAAAGGAACTACCGACTGAAAGTTTGTGGGGGTTTAGAATAAAAATTATTTCATGCAGGGAAAAAATGTGATTTGGAAAAACAACTGGAGCTAGAAATCAGTAAGTCTTAGTGAAGGTCTGTTCTCCTTTTAGCAAGTGCAGCCAATCACCCTCGTAAAGTGATGTAAGTTGCTTGGTATCTTTAAAACCTGCATTTCCCAATGCCCTGCACTAAACCTTCAGCTAACAATATGAATGACTTAGTTGGCAGTGACAAGACATTCTGCTGGAAGTTAATAGTTTACAGGATTCTGGGGCACAGCAGGAGTTGCTTTCCCGCATGTGCAGAGATGATTTAGTGCATAACAGGAAATAGGATTGTGTTTGCAATTTCATTGCTGGAAAATGCATAACCCAATGGAAGGAAGATAGAATATTAGGGTGGGAAGGGACCTCTGGAGATCATCTAAGTCCAACCCCCAGGATCAACATCAAAATATCCTACATCATTCAGTGAGGCTGCTTGTGCAGCTCTGCAAGACTATCACAATGACGACGCACCTTATCATCTAGACACACTTCACATGCTGTGTGCACATGTGCAGGAGTATAAACCAGAGGCCTGCAATCTATGGGGCAAGCCCTCCAGGGAGTAACATTCGGGGGGGGGGCACGACAGGGCCCGGACCAACTCCCACAGGGGGTGGGGAGCGAGTGCCTCCCAGCTCTGCTCCTGGCTCTGGCCGCCTGCCCTGTGCCCAAAGTCCTGGCTGCCGGCCCTGTGCCCTGGGATCCGGGCTGCCTACCTTGCACCCAGGGTTCTGGCTGCCCATCCCGCCCCGCGCCCAGCTGCAGGCCTCGGCCCCGGCCAAGGGTCTACTCCCACTCCTGTCTGTGTCCCCCTCTTCCTGGAGCCACGGCCTCACTCCTGGCTCCATAGGGATGGTGCAGACAGAGGTAAGGGGGAGAGGTGCAAGCTAACAGGTTTGGGGACCACGGGTATAAACACGCTCACAGGAAGCGCTTCTCTTATCACAAACATGCAACCACCTCTGCAGCAGAACACAGCAGCCTTTAATAGTTTGTCACAACATGCATGGCAATTTCCAGATATGCTGATGTAAGCAGTCAGGATGAGCTCTACCCTGACATCTGGTGGTGAATTATGGCGAGTGTGGAAAAGAATTTCAGAGGCTGATTGTGTTTGCATAGGCACACCCACTCCGCCTAGCATAGCCCACGACAGCCTAAAATGGTTACTTTCACAGCTGTGGGATCCCCAATTTCTTTGTTATTGGGGCAGGAGGAATAAAGTCTTGTCACCCTGATTAAGTAAATGAGGAACTACAAAACTGTTTTATGATAAAGGGTTTCACTATCAATTAAATAGCACTTGCTAGACAAGGGACATGGGTTCCAAAAATGCAGTGAATTGAGAAAGGTTGGTGGTAGGTATCTGTACTTTGTGGTGTAGGTGCCTTGTGTGAGCCAGAAGTACCAGTTTGACTTACTCCTCTCTCTACTGTGGAATATCAGAGTTGATTTTTGATTCCCTTAAGAATCTAGATACAGGTTACTGAGCTGAACTTACTTTAGGCTAATGGTGCACTAGCACTGGGGCTCCCCTACTGTGAACTGAAATCACTAAAGATCTGGAATTGCTGAGCTGAGAGCACTGAGTACTGTGCTAACTAGTGGGGGAGCCTGAAGCTATACTGCAGAGCGGAGCAGAGCAGTTGTGGAGCCACGAAGTGAGTGGAGCTGAGAAGTTTGTGGGAACGGCTGGCGGAGCGGAGCAGCTGTGGGACGGGTGGAGTGGTCCACAGAGCTAGCAGAGCTGAGCAGTTTGCAGGGACGGCTGGAGCAGATCACGGAATGGCTAGTGGGGCAGAGCAGCTGGCGGAGTGGAGCAGTTTGTGGGGATGGCTGGAGGAGCAGAGTGGAGTGGCTGGTAGAGCAGAGCAGCAGTTCGTGGAGAAGGCAGAAGCAGAACCCCACGGAGAGGCAGGGCAGTTGGCCCCGGACCCCGTAAGGTGCCCCTTTCTACCCAGGCTGGGGGAGGGGAACTTCTGCAGATAGACTCTCAGACTCTGGGGCTGCACTGACCCGGGACAGAGATTTTTGGGTTGCGGGACTTTTGGGACTGTGGGTGATCTTTGGGTTGCTGGACTCTAGGGACATTTGGGGTATTGGACTTTGGAGTCTTGGGGTTATTTGGGGGTTGCTGGACTCAAGAGCCCAGGGAAAAGGACAAGGCCCAATTTCCTGGGGTGAGTCTTTGCTCACAGTTTGGTCTATGAACTCTAGTTAAGGTGTTTTCCCAATTTAATGCTTGTTGTTTATCTCGTGTAATTAAACCTTTTCCGCTACACCGAGACTCTGTGCTTGCGAGAGGGGAAGTATTGCCTCTTCGAGGCGCCCAGGGGTGTGTGTAAGATTTTCCCAAGTCCCTGGGTGGGGGCTCGAGCTGGTTTTGCATTACGTTGTAGGGAAGGGACCCCTATGTATTGAACCTGGCCCTTGCTGCTATCAATTTGGCCTGGCAGAAGGGTTATACCTACATGTATTGCTGTGTAGACATATTCCTAGACAGAAAGTGAAAAAATACCTTCACTTAGTTCGTAATCAGTTTGGGGCAGGGACTGCCTTTTTGTTCGGTTTGTACAGTACCTAGCACAATGGGGGCCTGGTCCATGGGCTATGGTAATACAAATAACAAATATCAGTCAGAAAGGACATTGATATGAAAGACAGATTTTCAATAGGTAAGTTCTTAGTTTGCATGCGTAATACTCTGGTAATGCTTTTCGAACCTTCTAAGCTTTCCTCATAGTTCACAAGCGATACCAGGATTTAAATTAAATCCATTAACATGCCTCATTCTTATGACACCCAAGCAGATGTCACTCCAGTTCTCTCCTGTTTTAGGTTCGCAGCCAGGACCTGACTCTGCCAGTCTGCAGACACTCCCTGATGTGGCCCGGCTTTCTTTACACATCATTGCTCTGCATTTGCAGTTCAACATCTCTGGTATGATTACATAAGGGGCGCCAGCTTCATAGAATCTGTATTATTTCTCTGATTGCTCCCATATGAAACAAGTCCTTCTCTGGCACCATCACCCCCTCCCCACCCCAATTGTGTGGGCATCTCACAACAATCAGCAATTGTTTGGGAACTTTAACTACATGAAATCTGTGGCACATACATTAAAGTTAATGAAGGGAGAGTGGGTAGATGACTAGAAATTATTTATCTAAACGTTTGGAATGCCCTTTACTGTCATGAGCTGGAGTTTTAATCATCATCTGGACTACAAGCATTTTAATTCTGTCATTTGGAGAAAGCTCCAGATATGCAGCAGCTTTAACACCTGTTTGTAAAGTTAGTCACTCAAAGCTAATAGTCACTAGATAAGGGCCAACAAGCAATCTAAGGCTATTTCAGGCAGACATGTAGATTCTGTGAGGTAATTCATACCAGGGTTCCCAAGAGTACCGATGTCAGAGTGATTACTTAAAAAGAGAGCAACTCAGCTATCATCTGCACTCAAAGAGTGTCTCATGCGAGGCTCTGCTTCTAAATATATTCTGTATTTACTGTATGCAAGAACAACAGGAAACCTTCAGGAAATACAGAGGAATTACTCAGATTTTCACCATCAACCAATGGTTCCTAACTGAGCCATTTTCCTTCTGGAGGAAAGGGAAAATGTTCATGGTTTTAACGTCTACAGATCAAAGAATCTTTACCTCCTGACACCATCCCAACAGCGGCGGGTGTAAGACAAGTTACAGAATGAGCTGTTGTGTCAAGGAAAGAGGACAACCAACACCTGTTCATCCCTGGATGCACCTTCCTTAAGGCCACTGGCTCTCTCCAGTCCCAAACTCTTTGCTCACCAAGAGTTGATCATTATTCATCTGCATTTTGGACATGAACTCTATGAGCGTATACAAGGAACAGAGCCCTGATTGCTAAAGAACGCTTCTGGAAGCACCCAGAATGGCAGCTTTAACATGGCTGACGTCAGCAGCTGATCAGATTTACTGGCAATGGGATAGGAAGCTTGTTTATGCCAGCCAAACTGGGCTGTCCTCATACCGGTCTCCAGTTATCATTCCTCACCTCTGTCTTATTACTCAGCTCTCACATTTATTAGTCTCTACATTGCTAGCTGCATTGAGCTGCAGTAACAGATTAATCTTTCCTGAATAAACAGGTCCCGGAAGTAGTAATTTACTTACTCTGCCAGCACTTGCCAAAGCAAGATTCTCTCTCTATGCTTCTGTGCCCTTCCCTATAGTGTCTGAGGGGGACTGTGTTTTAGGGAGATCAGAGACTTTTGTCTAGGGTTACCAGATGTCCCAATTTTATAGGGACAGTCCCAATTTTGGGGTCTTTTTCTTATATAGATTCCTATTGCCCCCCCCGTCCCGATTTTTCACACTTGCTGTCTGGTTCTGTTCCTAAGAAGAACTTCCTTGTAACCTCTCTTTTAGAGACCTCCATACTCAGAGAAAGCCTGCATCTGCCTGCAGCCAGTGATATGAAAGAGCCTAGTGAACTGGGGGTATCATCAAAAAGCCACCAACTCCAGATTACAGCCACTCAGTCCAGAGAGATTTTGAACAGATGGCCACTGTCAAATACTTGGGAAGTGTCATAGGCCATGCTGGAGGAGGCTAAAAAGATGTAGACACTCATATAGCAGCAGGTGACACTACCTTTCGGGCACTTTGGCAGCCTCTATAGAGACGTTGTGACATGAAGCTTGCTATGAAGCTGCGGGTCTACAATGATGGTTATAACCATCCTGCCGCACAGCAGTGAGACATGGGTGCTGAGGAAGGCTGTAGAGCAGTAGATTGATGTTTTAGATTATTGCTGTTGTCATCCAAGGCTCCATATTAAGTGAGAGGACGAGGCTGGCAATGAGGATATTCATAGCTGAATCCAAAATTGCTTCCATTAGCACTAGTTCAGATCCAGGGACATTCTGGGTACAAATATAGTAGGATGGAAGACGATGAATTGCAAACTGTGTTTGCCAAGGAATGCCCCTGCTTGTCTGGCAATCACATGGGGCATCAGAGATCACTAAGATCACCAATGACTGACAAAGACTGAACATTCAGCCAGACCATCATAAAGACCTGGCTAGAGATCGATCTGGGTGGTGCATGAGCTGCAAGGATGCTATGTCCCTTTGGGATTTGCCTTGATTATGGTGATGGCATTCTGGGGGTGTGGCTCAGAGAAGGAGAAATGGACAAGTTGCAGACTCAAGGCCCACTGAAGCATCCTGCAATGGCCTCCTATTTTAACCTATTCTATCCCTGTTCTTTTTGCTGGCTACCGAGTAGCACACTGTCTCCCCCCAAAATCTGAACCTTGTACACACTGCTTTTGTGACGGGCATGTTTCTATCAGAGAAAATATCTCGCATAACCAAAGATTGTTGTTTCTCCCCAGTGCAGACAGGAAGAGACAGATTTGCCGAGGGGCAGGCTTTATTTGGATTAGATATTAATTGGGAACCCTGTGCTTTCTCCATTGGTTTTTCCTAAATAAAAGTTGCTTTAGCATATGCTTTTTAAATGTATCTCTGTGCTGTTGGGATGGACTAGCTTTCGCACTATGATATCTTTCCAAAAATCTCATGTAACTCATTAACCTCAGATCATCCTCTTCATTCTCCACTGATAGCAGCATTTTATTGTGTTATTTTATTTAATTTCTGCATCAGGTCATGGAATCAGAGATTTTTACACAAAGTCCCTATGCCTGGATTTGGGAGTTGTTTCTGCCAGTGCTGTTAACCTCAAGCCCAGTTTCCCCACCGAACTCTGACAGCGTCCCTACGCAAGCAAGATGAATTCTTCTCAGGCATTGTTTAGAGTAGTGAAGAGGTTCAGGGCATGTGTAGCTTATCTCAGGAATGTGACAGAGGAGCTGGCACTGTCCCACTTTCACTGCTGGAGAAATGTAAACTACACAGTATGGAGCTGTCCTGCCCGTGCCCCTCATGGGCCTATCTAGTTGGCTGGTTTCCTCTCCCTGGCTATGGTGCCAGAGCAGCAGAAGATCCCATAACACCATGTGGTTGCTGCTTATGCATGTAGCGTGGTTCTGTGATGCTCCTGGGTGAATTGTGCCACTCTCTCAACCTCAGCTCATTGTGAACTTCAGGCTGCATGTGAGCATCTTGGCTGCCTGAAGTTAGGAGAGAGGCATAATTCACCAGCTGCGCCACAAAGCCAAGTGTTGTGCACAAGCATCTGCCTCAGCATGGTACACAGCAACAGAGGTGCCCAGTGTCAGAGGGAGTGGTGGACATTAAATGTGGGTTGTCAGGTTTCACAAGTGAGGCTCCTTTTGCTCCAGCAGGTGCTTCCTCCTACCCTGCTGTGTGAGTGTGTGTATGTATGTGTGCACGCTCACGTTGTAATTGACACTTTGTGCAGGGGTGTTTTGTGAATTGCACAGAACACCACAAATTAGAGAGGGAAACACCTGGTTAAGTCCCCACCAGTCTTTCCCCCGAGGCAATGCAGGATTATTCCCTACAACACATTCCTTAACATTTTGTCCAGCCTCATTTTAAAATCCCAGGCAACGGCACCTTCCTCTCTTCTCTGAGATGATGATGCCACAAGCTAGCAGATCTCACTGCCAGCAAGTTTGTCCTGCTATCCAGCCTAAACGATCCTGTTTCTTACCACACTGGGACTAGAACTCAGATGACATCACTGATGATGAAATTAATTTAGGTACAACTAATCAGGAAAAAGATCTTGGAGTCATCGTGGATAGTTCTCTGAAGACATCCACACAGTGTGCAGTGGCAGTTAAAAAAGCAAACAGGATGTTAGGAATCATTAAAAAGGGGATAGAGAATAAGATGGAAAATATCTTATTGTCCTTATATAAATCCACGGTACACCCACATCTTGAATATTGCGTACAGATGTGGTCTCCTCATCTCAAAAAAGATATACTGGCACTAGAAAAAGTTCAGAAAAGGGCAACTAAAATGATTAGGGGTTTGGAACGGGTCCCATGTCAGGAGAGATTAAAGCAGGGGTAGGCAACCTATGGCATGCATGCCAAAGGCGGCACACAAGCTGATTTTCAGTGGCACTCACACTGCCTAGCTCCTGGCCACCGGTCTGGGGGGCTCTGCATTTTAATTTAATTTTAAATGAAGCTTCTTAAACATTTTTAAAACCTTACTTATTTTACATACAACAATAGTTTAGTTATATATTATAGACTTATAGAAAGAGACCTTCTAAAAACATTAAAATGTATTACTGGCACTTGAAACCTTAAATTAGAGTGAATAAATGAAGACTTGGCACACCACTTCTGAAAGGTTGCCGACCCCTGGATTAAAGAGGCTAGGACTTTTCAGACTGGAAAAGAGGAGGCTAAGGGGGGATATGATAGAGGTATATAAAATCATGAGTGGTAAAAAAAGTTATTTACTTGTTCCCATAATATAAGAACTAAGGGCCACCAAATGAAATTAATGGGGAGCAGGTTTAAAACAAATAAAAGGAAGTTGTTCTTCACACAGCGCACAGTCAACCTCTGGAACTCCTTGCTTGAGGAGGTTGTGAAGGCTCAGACTATAACAGGGTTTAAAAGAGAACTAGATAAATTCATGGAGGTTAAGTCCAATAATGGCTATTAGCCAGGATGGGTAAGGAATGGTGTCCCTAGCCTCTGTTTGTCAGAGGGTGGAGATGGATGGCGGGAGAGAGATCACTTGATCATTACCTGTTAGCTTCACTCCCTCTGGGGCACCTGGCATTGGTCACTATTGGTAGACAGAATACTGAGATGGACAGACATTTGGTCTGACCCAGTATGGCCATTCGTATGTTCTTAACTGAAAAGGTAGGAATGGATAGGGCAGGTTAGAATAGGAACAGGTCACAGAAGTTATTCCGTATGGGTGAGGATTATTCTGCCAGGCCAGACTCCATGGGGACAGGTGAGGCATAAATGCCTTCAGTAGCCTCCATGGTCCAGAGCACAATGAGCTATCTGATGGAGGGGGAGGTACCTGTCCCTTTTCCCTGCAGCCCAAAAAGTACAGACTCAGACTTAGTCTACACTACAAACTTATGTTGATATAATTATGTTGCTCAGGGCTGTGGAAAATCTACACCCCTGAGCGATGCAGTTATACCGACCAAACTCCTGGTGTAGACAGTGCTCTGTTTTGTTTTTGTTTTTAAACAGTTCCTTCTTTTATTATCATACATGTGAAAAGTTCTGGGCACAACCGGTTCATTTCAGCTCCTTCACAGCCAAACCTGGTGGCAGGGATTGCTTCCATTTCTCAGCCTTTTCCTTGTCTGTGATGACCAGAGTGTTGTGGAAGAAGGGAAAGAATTGACAAGGATTTGTAGGGGATCTCAATGCATGTCAGTTTGTTAGCAAGAGTTAGGCCAGCTGTAACCCTAATGACGTGAGACTTGTAGAAGCGAGGATAGTGTGAGGCGAGTGGAAAAGAACTGTGTGAGAAGTTGTCACGACCTTGCACTAATAACCAAATATGTAGACTGGCACCTTCCAGAAGTGAGAAAAATAAGATAGCAGGATGGCCTATGTATAAACAAAATGCAGTTGTTGCTTCTTATTGTCTGTATTATTGCTTGTTATGTCTGTAACAAAGGTATAAATGCTTGCTGTAATTGTTTACCTGTGGAGACACCTGTCCAGGACTGGGGCGACCCTGTGTCCTAGGGCACTCCCTCCCTCAATTGCAATTGCTGGAGAAATAATAAAGTATTTGATTTTGCTGCACCCAAACAAAAAGCGAGAACTGAGTTTTTCTCCGGCAGTGCAGGTACCGACTGCAATGCACTTTAAATTTCACATAGTCTTTGTTCTTCTTGATCTTGACAGATTTTGCATCCTTTCTCCTGGCTGTAAGCAGAAAGTCTTTGATCTCTTCAATTTTGCGAGGCATGGCAACGGTCCGGGCTCCAGGCGGCCGCTGCTCAGGCGGCCACAGACGCGGTGATAAAAAGGCTGATGGGAGGGCATCTCTGTCTACATAGCTACCACCTCTCAGGGAGATGGAGTACCTATGCTGGCAGGAGAAGCTCTCCCATCCCATCAGCACAGATAGCTTCTTCACAAAGTGCTGCTGCTGAACTGCTGTAAGTATAGACAAGCCCAGAGTGACTGGAAATCACTGCTGCTTTGCAAAGGCTGAGGCTAGCAAAGAAAAGGAGTGAACACCCAAAGGGCCATAGATTTAATATTTCCAACTTCTTATTCTTTATTTATCTGTGAGTTCCCCAATATAACAGAGTGTCCCGCCCTGTTCAAAGAACATCACTTCCCAGGCCCACAGGGAATTCCACAATCCATTCCACATTATACCTTGCTGGTTGCTTGGCTCACATAGATCACTATGCACAGCTGGATGTGGTGTGAATTCCTTTCACTGTTGTCATTAGCATTTCATCCCAAGTGTTTCCTTTGGAAAGTTGCTATCTGGAGATATTAAATTCCCATGAATCTTGCTCTCCAGCAACAGACTTATGCTGCCTGCTGGGGGATGATCAGGGCCGGTGCAAGGATGTTTCATGCCCTAGGTGAAACTTCCACCTTGCGCCCTCCCCCGTCCTGAGGCACCCCCCTCTCCGCGGCAGCTCCCCCCCCTCCGCCCTGAGGCACCCCCCCTGCGGCAGCTCTCCACCCGCCCCGCCCCATCTTCATCCCAAGCATGCCATCGCTCTTCACTTCTCCTGCCTCCCAGGAGTGCGGTGCCTAAACTGATTGGTGCCACAAGCCTGGGAGGCAGGAGAAGTGAAGCAGCCACAGCGTGCTCGAGGAGGAGGTGAGGGAGGGGTGAGCTGGGGCGGGGAGTTTCCCTGCGTGCCGTCCCCCCTTCCCTTACTTGCTGCAGGTGGCCCTCCCCCCACCCCAGCTCCCTCCGCCTAAATGCCGGCGGCGACTGGGACAGGTGAAGATCCAGCCGCAGCGGTCTCTGCCAAAGAAAATGCCTTTCCCCAAATCCTAGCGACCTAGGCATCTGCCTACGTCACCTAATAGGTTGCACCAGCCCTGGGGATGATGTATTCAATTCTTTCCGGTGCAGATGAAGGTGAACAAAAGACCCTACAAACGTGCAGGCATTTCTTTTCTGAGGACTCCCAGGCTGCAGGTGGTTGGAGGCTGCTCATCAGAGGGGGCTGTCTGGTAGACAGAGGATTTATGTTCACACACCAGCAAAACTCGATCAGCCCCCACCTATTTATATGGGTGCTTTTGAAGAGTACTTGATATGTTTCACAATTAAAAAAAAAAAGACCTGTTAAGAATTTTTTTATCGTTATCCACTTGGGGGTTTGAAAAGAAAATTTAATTATTTCCTTGCAGCTTTTTCCTCCATTGCTACCCATACTAGTGTGTTATTGTAGGGTCTCTCATGAGTGTTGGATTGTGGAAGGGAGATGATGAACTCTCTCTATACTGAGAGACTGCTGAGAGTAAACCTAGAATACGCATTCAGGTTAACTCAGTACCAGAAAGATGTCAACAAACTGCAGGAACTTCAGAGAAGAGCAACAAAGGAGCTAAAAGGACAACAGATTAAGATAGCTAAAGAAGGATAATTTAGCTAAGCAGTGAGGTGATACCGCCTGTAAACGTTTGAAGGATTTCATCATCAAGGAACAAGGGCTGCGATTTAATCTCAAACTAACTTGCTATCTTTTTTTGATAAGATTACAAATAAGATTGATAAAGGTAATAGCATTGACGTGATACTCAGACTTCTGTAAGGCTTTAGACTTGGCACTGCATGACATTTTGATTAAAAAACTAGAACGATCCAAAATCAACACAGTACACATTACGTGGATTAAAAACTGGCTAACTGATCCCTGCGTAAAGGAAATGTAAGATGAATTGCTGAAAACATTACCTTACTGCTCAGACACCATGTATAAATATCTAGGCAGGTGTACAGAAAAGTGTGGTCTATGAGACTGTGGCATGCCAGGTAATCATGCACAGGAAGTTACAGGTGGCCCAGCCTGCAATGGAAAAAACACAAGCTATTGTGAAAGCCTGTGTTGGATACCAGAGGTCAAGGTACATTATAAAAAAATTCTTCCATCTTTAATTACTGTGGGGCAAATCGTCAACTGGTGTAAACCAGCAAAGATCTATTGACTTCAATCTATATCCACACCATTTCAAACCTGCTGAGGATCTGGCCCCAGAGCCGCTCAGAGGATTCAGGGGGCCTGGGGTATTCTGCGGCGGGTCCCAGGGCGGAAGGACTCCCCGCCGTGGGCCTTCGGGGCACTTCGGTGGTAGGTCCTGGAGCGGAAGGACCCGCCGCCGCTGAATTGCCACAGAAGATCTGGAGCAGAAGAAGCTTAGGGGCCCGGGCCCTGCGAGAGCTTTCTGGGGTCCCCAGAGCGAGTGAAGGACCCCGCTCCAGGGGCCCCGAAAAACTCTGGTGGGGGCCCCTGTGGGCCCGGGGCAAATTGCCCCACTTCCCCCCGCCCCCCGGGCAGCCCTGTCTGGCCCTATGACTTAGGAAAAGGGCAAGGACAAAACAGGAGCTTGGTTTCTCATTGTGCAGGCCTATGAGTAAGTGTGATGGATACAGGGCAGCACATGGGCTCACTAGAGCACAGCCTGTGTGTGAGATCTTTTATGCTCCAGTTCCCCATCCGATGGCTCTCACACTGCCTCTTAGATGCATCATAGAGAAGTGGATAGATGGTGGCATGTGGGTAGGGTGACCAGAAAGAAAGTGTGAAAAATTGGGACAGGAGGTGGGGGGTAATAGGCACCTCTATAAGAAAAAGCCCCAAATATCAGGACTGTTCCTATAAAATCGGGACATTCGGTCACCTTATATGTGGAGTTCTTGAGGGTCACTGCATATCTGATTCCAATCCCAGGTCATCCAGGAAGTCAGCAGGTTTGAAAATGCTTGTTTTGACCCATTTTTCTTTTGGGTCCTTTATGCAAACAAGAGTTTCAAGGAGCATGGCAACTTCCCTGCCCTGCTTTAAATCCTTTTTATATAGCTGACCAAACTATTAAATCTCCTGACCATAGATGTGATCTAGTCCACATCTAAACCAACCTGATGAAGCCCAAGAGCAGGCTATGAACTTGTATATGGTAGAAGGGTCTGTAACCACCGAGTCCACATGTCTGTAGTGAAACCACAAGTCCAGTTGCTGACTGGTTTTGTAAGACTGCTGCCATAATGGCCTGGGGAATTTAAGCCCTTGCAAGACATTAATGCTTTCATCAGATTTTATGTCTAAATCATTTGGACCAAATTCTGTCTTGTTTTACATCCCAACCCATCTCTCCTGACATCATAGGGACTGAGCTGGCTGTATGTGCAGAAATGGGCCCTGTATTTATACCTGTCTGAATAAAGCTTTTTACTTATAAAGGTCAAAGTAATTGTAGCAACTGGAGTAGAAAACACCCAGCCCAAGGTGTAGTTATGACCCCACCCAGCCTGTTTGTAAGTTGTGGAGGGAATGTTTACAGTTCCTGTCTCTCTGCCCTTGCTAGACGACATAAGTAGACTATACATATATTTGCACTGGGCGACTTTCTGTTTAAACAGCGGGTGTAAAAGCAAATTCTAGTCTGATTAATTTCTTTCGGCAGCTGCTGCTAACTTCAGAGCACTAATGGAAGACAGGTCGCTTTCTTACTTTGTTTCTGAAGCGCTCACAAACCAGAATCAAAGTATCAGAAGTAAAACTTTGTACAGCAACTCAGCAGTTTGCTTTTCCAGTGGTGACATGTCTACTAGTGAGTTTGCAGGTTTTTGAAAATCGTTCGGTATAAACAACTTGTTTTGTTCTTTTAATCAGAATTACAGGCTTGTTCTTTTAACTCTAAGAGTGTTTGTTTGGTTTTTGTTTGAACTGTGAGAGCATAAATAAACCAACCTAGCATGAGACAAAATATCCATAAATTAGAGCCACCACTTAATTATGATTCCAGAGCAGAGCTTTACAATGAAGTCTTGACTTCCCTGTGAACAATGTATCAATTTGAATATATAATAATTAAGTAAAAGTACATGTTACTGGAAGCTTCTGGAAAGCATCAGTTGCTAAGGATGGTTAGTACAGGCACTTCTGGTACATTGCCATTTTGTAAGCGTCAAAATTAAAAAAAAAATTCACATCAGGGTCATTGTTTTTAAGCCACGCTTCAAATCCGCCCCTCTAGGCTGGTGCGTGGGTGTGAAGCAGCAAAGTTCCCGCACTGCTGAGCTACTCAGTGTTCAGGGGGTTGTGTGTTCATTTGCAGGGGCTTGGAAATCCAGAACCATCAGCTTCCCCTCTGTTCTAGGGCATCAAGATGCCACCACCTCTTTAAAACTGGTATGGCTTCTCTGCACAGAAGCTGATATAAATCCAAGATTACAATTTACTGGGAAAAATTAAAACTTACAAAAATTCCTGCTGCCCCTCTGGCCCCACAACAATGACAGAGGATCTGTAAAAAGCCTCAGCCCGATTCCTGTTCTATAGGATTTTAGGGATAGGCCAGGAATGAGAGGGGAGGCAGCAATGGTGGGAGGAGAAGCAGAGCAGTGTTTGGTAGTGAAGGGCCTGCCCTTGAGCAAGACACCATTTTCAGGACTAGATTTCTTCTTCTGCACAGGAACCCTGCTGTTTCTCTACCCATTCCAAGCCCCCCAGCCCTCGCTACCAAGGGCCGCCAAGAGCTGGTTCGGGCTGTGGTGAAAAAAAAATTTTGGGCCTCCCAGCAAAGGTGGACCAGCTAAACAGGGCCAATGGGAGTGGTGGGGAAGCCGGACCCCGGGCCCCCTTCTGGACCGCCGGGCCCTGGTAATTTGTACTGGCTTCTCCCTCCGCCCCCTCGTCGGCCCTGTCGCTACCTAAAGGGACCAAGTGCCTGGAATTGCTGCAATCTGACCTCCCTGTAGTCTACAGCCTACTTTGCTTGCAACAGAATCAATGATGGGGTAGCGGCCGAACTGGCTTTTGTGGCATGAATATAAGCAAGACAAGATGCTGCATGAATGTAGTTCCCAGATCTCTATGTGATAGTCACCCTAGTCTGCAAGTGGGTTCAGGAGACTTTAATCATGATTGCTCAAATTCAAGGGAGGTGAACTGCAGACATCACAGAAAAGGAGAGTAAATATCATACAAAATACAGGTGCACACTTACACTGAGGTATGTCTTCACCCAACACACAGCCAACCTGTGGAACTCATTGCCAGGGGATGTTGTGAAGACCAAAAATATCACTGACTTCAAAAAATAATTAGATACATTCCTGGAGGATAGGTCCATCAATGGGTATTAGCACGGGTGGTCAGGGATGCAACCCCATGCTCTGTGTGTCCCTAAACCTCTGACTGCCTAAAGCTGGGACTGGATGACAGGGGATGGATCACTCCATAAATTGCCCTGTTCTGTTCATTCCCTCTGAAGCATCTGGCACCGGCCACTGTCAGAAGATGGGATACTGGGTTAGCTGGACCATTTGTCTGCCTCACTGTTCTTACAAGCATGTGCAAGCCAGGCACAGATCAATAAGCATGTATCAGCATGGGGCTGAAACATTCAATCTTGTAATCAAGGATCCATGCCAGGGAAGACAGACCTATCTCCCTGCCAAGGGTCATGCCTGGGGAGATAAGGACAAGAGCAAGAGGCAGAGAAGTTTAAAACAGTGAGGGAATCATTTCATTAGCAAACAACATTTTCTATGGCCTAGTCTACGCTATAAAGTGTGGTTGATGTGAGCCACCTTGTGCTGACCTAGTTGTGCATGTGTCTACACTGAAATTGGTCTCTCACTGATAAGTGCCCCATTACAGCGAAGCAGTAACACCACCTTTCTGAGCAGCGTTGAGCCATGGTCGATGTACTGAGGTGGAAGCAGCGCAAGTATAGACACTTCTGCTACTTATGGGAACCCTAACAGTCCTCCAGCAGCTGTCCCACAATGCCTGACACTGACCACTCTGGCCACACTTGTGAACTCCATGGCCCAGGGGTCATGGAAACTGGAAGGTGAGCATACCTAGCTGCTCTCCATTGCTGAGTGCAACTGCCCAGCTGATCATGCCAGTTACACGTTCCAGATGTTCTCTGGCTTGGAGTACACAGACGATATTAGATCTCCTGGGCCTATGGAGAGTAAGAGATCAGCTAAAATCACCACTGCCTGTGGAAAGTGGTGCCAGTATTCAGCGCCATTCCCCATTGTTTCATGCAACCAAGCAATTCCCTCCTCATTTCCCATATCCCTGGCAGGCCATGCTCACCATGGCTGGGGCATGAGTGATGTCGTGCACAAGCAGAAGTGTCAATAAGCAAGTCTTGTTTACAATTTTAGGGGAGCAAGGGAAGGGAGCTCTGAATCGTCTGTTGCGATTATACTGACAATGATACCTCTGCGTGTTTTATCTGCAGCTGCTACAGCCTGGAGAGGTTTCCCCTCCACACCCACAGAACTCCTGAGCCAGATAAGGAGGAGAGGGAACAGAACTCGGGATGACATGTTCAATGAAATCCTGCAAGCTAGTGCTGCATCAGACTGTGAGCACAGGGTCTGGAGGGAGAACACTGCAGTCTGGAGAAAGAAAGAGCAGACAGAAGAAAGACCCAGGAGTCCCAGCAGTAAAAGGAGAGGGAGATGCACCAAGACATAATGCCAGAAGCACTGCTCCACCATCTTCAGCTGCTCCCTGAACACCACCAATGACCTTGAATTGGTTCTTGCTAATTTCACAGCAATCTGTCCCCCAAGAAATTGTCATGTTACCCACTGATTAGGTTCTTCTTATGGTTTTGCAATACCAGAGGATGGTGTGTCCTGTGCTTGCAACACTTATGACAATAGTGCAGAACTGTGCAGGCTTCCTTGTTCCATCAGAGATGGTGGAGAGTGAAGAGGGCTGCACAGGTTTGTGAGATTTTTTTTAAAAGCATGTAAGTTATGGTATATAGATCAGTGCTTCTCAAAGCTGGTCCGCCGTTTGTCAGGGAAAGCTCCTGGTGGGCCAGGCTGGTTTGTTTACCTGCCACGTTCGCAGGTTTGGCCGATCGTGGCACCCACTGGCCGTGGTTCGCTGCTTCAGGCCAATGGGGGCTGCAGGAAGGGTAACCAGTACGTTCCTCGGCCTGTGCCTCTTCCTCCATTGACCTGGAGCGGCGAACCGTGGCCAGTGGGATCCACGATCGGCCAAACCTGTGGATGCGGCAGGTAAACAAACTGGCCCAGGCCGTCAGGAGCTTTCCCTGAACAAGCCACGGACCGGCTTTGAGAAGCACTGATATAGATGACATTCAGAGATGGAGATAGCTGTTTGCTAGGAAGTTGACCCCTGGCTCCCAGTCACTCATTTGCGACTTGTTTCTGCTCCATCATGCATTGCCAAAACTTCCCAAAAGACAGGGTGCTGGATGGTGGCATGTTACACACTGGGATACCTACCCATGGTGGAACTCACCTTGCACCGACACAAGCGCTCCTGGTGAGTATGTGCAGCACTGATGCAAGGAGCCAAGTGTGCATGAGCACAAGTGAGATACTAACTCCAGCGGCTTTAAGCCAATGTCACTTGCATCGACTAAAGCTTGTAGTGTAGCAATGGCCTAAACTTCACTTTCCTCTTTGGATGCTTGTGATGTGAACACATCACAATGACTGCGCTGTGAGTGAGAGATATTGAGTGTTGCAGGGGGCAGAGCAGACTCTGGGCTGCAAACAGAGTCCCTAGGAATGAGGATTTGTGGCGGAAGGAGGGAAATCACTCTGACTCTGTAGATGTTTTGTTGTTATAGAGATGAAATACAAGGTTGCTAATATCGTTCTTTCACATAATCTACCACATGAATTAGGTATCAGTTGATTCTGTGATTAATCCCCATGTGGCACAAATGGGTGTTTTCCTGGGCTCTGATTAGATTTCTTTACTCAGATACATACTTTCCAACCTATGTCTGCATACTGCTACTGTATACATGCACTCAGCTTTTCTGCAATCACACATGCAGCAAGAATACCAAAAAAAATCTCTCCAGTGTCTAATGATTAGAACAGGAAACAGAGAATTAAAATTCCAAGATTCTATACTAGGTCTGCCACTAGTTTTCTGCAGGCAAGCCATTTAACCTTTCCATGACTCAGTTTCCAATCTGTAAAGAAAGGTGGAATACTACTAATCTACCTCACAAGGGGAATTGGAGTAATCCAAGTGGTAGGCAATTAAAATGGGTGCAATTTTTTTTTACATCTTGGGTGGAGAAAGTGGGGAGCTGAGTGTGTATCCCAGCAATACCCCATTCATGGAAATCACAGTACTGTTACAATTAAAGAGAGATGTTTTTCAAATGACAAATGACAGTCAGCCACCCTCCACCCACCAAGCTCTGAACCCTGGGATACAGTGCCACATAATGCAACACTGAAATCAGTAAAATGGGCAAGGTGAGTGAACAGCACATGGAAAAAATACTCCCACACTCAGCAAACAGCAAGAGACTTGAATGCAATGAAATGAAAACTTTGTGCTTTCCCCGGACTGTATTTCAATTACTTTATGGTAACAAAAAAGAGGCAGCGCTGGTGCAGATTTCTGCTCGTTCGTTCCACTGATAGAATTGCTCATACCCTTATACACGTCTAACATGAAAGTAGGATGTTACTGAAAGTTATATTTAGGGCTAAACAAACTGGAAGATTTTTTGAAGCTTTCATATTATGGTGATGCTAAAAAACTCCCCTCGTAAGCAGGGCCTCACGGTGCTGGGCATTGCACAAACACAGAGTGAGAGACACTGCCTGTCCTGATGAGCTTGCAATATAATTAGACCAGAGAGACAATGGGTGGGAGGAGAAACAGAGGCTCAGAGAAAGAAAGTGACTTGCCCAAGTCACTGCTAGGAATAGAACCCAGCTCTCCTGAGTTCCAGCCCAGTGCTTGGTCCACTGGACCAGGCTGCCTCTCAAATGCATTCACTGTTCACCCTTAGTGTCCTATTTACTCATCAGTGCTGGGTTTTTCTGCTTAGTTTCCCATAAAGAGATTTGATTTGATTTGTCCATAGTAAAGTATCTCCTTGTAGCAGGAATCCAAGAGTCTCCCACACAAGAGTTGGATTTACATTTACAATCTAGGGCACTGAGATTGACAATCTACAGACAATGTCTAACATATACATTTGGAAGATTTTATTGACTGAGTAAACTCTGGTGGCTAAACCTTGGATCAGTAGCGAACATCTCTAATTAATCTTGTAATAGAAAGATTGTCTTGTGGTCAGGTCCTTTGGATGTGGAATTATGGAGACTAGCACCCTTTCCACTGATGATCACACAGCATCCCTCGGGCAATTACAGCAACTGCCTAGATAGAAGAGTGACTGTAAGAAAGTGTTTAGTGAATTTTTAAGCTGTCTCTAACATGGAGTAACAGCTGGAAACAAGTAGTGGAGCCAACACTATATTAGCATCCAGCTCTCGGCAGGTCACCAGCAGATTATCTAGGGAACATGGTCTTGGAATTTGTGCTTTCAATAAGTTCATAGCCATGGAAGCAGTCTGTCTGCATTTCTAACACACCCCACATTTAGTTTTCCTAGGCACAAGGGAAAACCAGCATGGGAGAGGAAGGTGGAGAAGATGTTACATGAGGGAACAGATTTCGCTAGATAGGGAACAATGGGAAGCATTGGGACTTGGAAGCCACTAGAAGTTAGCTAGCACCCAGCATGGAGAGCTGTCGGGGGATGCTCCATAGAGAGAAATGCAGTGTTAGGCTGTTATACAAAAAAAATCTGCTGTTAAACTTGAACTCAATGTCTATGCTGAACGATATTTTCTAACTAGAGATCTAGGTCATATGATTAATGAGTGTGTTGAAAAATAAGAGTGCAATGGACTCTATCTAATTGAAGTGTAGGCCTGTCACATGGCAGGTTTCTTTCCTGTGCTCTATTTCTCTTGTAAAAGGTTGCTGCTTAGGGAGGGAGTAGGTCTAAGGTCTAAGGGAGTAGGTCTAAGGAAGAAGGAAGTGTTATTTACTCCTCCTCAGAACACAAGAACTAGGGGTCACCAAATGAAATTAACAAACAAAAGGAGGTGTTTTTTCACACAACGTACAGTCGACCTGTGGAACTCTTTGCCAGAGGATATTGTGAAGGCCAAGACTATAACAGGGTTCAAAAAAGAACTAGATAAGTTCATGGAGGATAGGTCCATCAATGACTATTAGCCAGGATGGGCAGGGATGGTGTCCCTAGCCTCTGTTTGTCAGAAGCTAGGAATGAGTGACAGGGGATGGATCACTTGGTGATTACTTGTTCTGTTCATTCCCCCTGGGGCACCTGGCATTGGCCACTGTTGGAAGACAGGATACTGGGCTAGATGGACCTTTGGTCTGACCCAGTAGAGCTATTCTTATGTTCTCATGTATAGGCTGTTATGGGAAACCCAGATGAGCTTGACAGAGCTGTTTGCTTTCTTAAGGGGTTCAACAGAATTGCAGCTATTTGATAAATACGGTCTATGGTAAGTTCTCCTTGGCTGTCAGCACAATAAGGGTTCATCAGGACTCTTTGTAGTCAGGCCTGGGTTATAGCATTTGTGGCTTCTAGAAGGAGCTTAAAGAAGAAGGGCTGCCTTGCTTCTAATGGTCAAATGGATACAAATTGCAGCCTGTGCACTCCTAGGGCGGGCTGGTGATATAAGGAAGGAAGCGGTTTGGCACCGATGTGACCTGACTTATGGGGACACTTGAGTCCCGGTCTCCATCTCTGGTGCAGTTGCACGTGGGCTGTGCTGCAACAATTCAATAGCTACCCATTCTATAGCAATGTCCAAAGCAGAAAGCAGGATTTCCTGTGAGTCTGTCTCCCCTACACCAGACAATGGGCAATCTGACAACTGAGACATTTCTGCCTTTCCCTTTTTACAGGGGAGAATACACAGAAACTGCCAGGAAGATCACAGAGGAAATTCAACATGAAAGATAGGAAAAAGTTACAGCGCATTCGCCATGCCCAGCCTTTGCTGACCTGCATGGAAAGGGTTAATGAAAGCACAGGGTTTAACATAAGCTTTCCCTGGCACTTATGGAAATAGCACTACACTGCTGAAGGGGCAGACAAAGATTGTCTGCTATGTCCATTTAGGGGAGGAGTTTCAAAAGCATCTAAGGGAGTTAATGGGGCTTCCCCTGGGAGGGGGGTGCCTAATGCCCTTAGGCATTCTGAAAATCCCTCCCTTAGTCTGTGAACTCTTTGGGAGGGGGACTATGTGTTTATACAGCCGTTACAATGATGAAGGCCCAGATTGGTTGGGGCTCTAAACACAGCTGTAATACAAATAATAATATGGTGATGGGAGCTGTACACAACCCTAATACAGTTAGGGCCTGAAGGGGAAAACACAGAGTATCAGCTAGAGGAGGGTCTGCAGCATAGATGGGACTGAGATGTGAGGTTCTTCATTTCAGGACAAGAGGATGCTCTGTCTAGAGAATTGTCAACAACTCTCTCTTCCCTTTTAGAGGGTGCGCTTGCATGAAGGAATATTCTTCAGGGCACTGGTTCCTAACATTCAGACCTGGGATGAGTTCCTTTCTAGAAACATTCACAACAGATCAGAATGCCACAAACATTTTTGGACTTGTTATGGTCACTCATGTACAAGATGCTTGAGAGACCCTCTTTCCCCCCGTGTCCCACAATTCACTTGAAACTAACTGGACTGCCCTGGCTCTTCAGCCTCAGCTTCCATCTAGAATGGGGTAGAACTGAACTTTTCCAATTCAGGTCCAATTCCCATCTGCAGGTAGCCCTCCTGCAAGATCTTCATCATCGTCTTGCTCCATGCAATGCTCACTTTAAAGCCTTCCTCTTCAGGTCAGTCCATCTTCAACCATCTTATAACCTCCCAAGGAAAGTCCCTGAAAAGGTGAGACCATCTCTTTCATCTCATTATTTTTGTTGAGGGTAAGAAAGGTTGATTTCTCTGGACTGTTGGAGCCAGATTTGTTTAAATTATTGTATATTGTATTCACCGTCACAGCAGTTCTTAGGATGGACACTTAATTCAGTTCCGAAATAATCTCTCTCTCTCTGTGCACGTGTGCATATATGATATTATACAGCACTGTATGTTCTGCCAATCCACATTCAGCAGTGTTAAAACCCAGGACAGCTGGGAAATAAAATGCTGTGAGAACGGCTCCTCTTCCATACTCAGCAAACTCTGCAGTGCAGGCTGCTCTCTCTTCTTCTGAGTTTAAGTCTAGGTCTCTGTCTCTTGTAAATCACAAACACAACTTGTCCAAGAAAAGAAGAATCTAATGCAACATAAACATGCGATGGAGATACCTCCAGGCTGGACATAGCTTTTCATTTTATTTTTTATCCCACAGTGCATTCCCTGTGTGGTCGGAGCCAGACCCATTGCCCTGGACAGGCATTGTTTTACTTGATACTTATTCCAAGTGGATTTTATTTACTCAAGTCTGCAGAATGACAAAGCAAGTTTTCTTTGGTATTCTGAAGGCCATGAAGCTTCAGAGGACAGAAAGCAAATGGAGAATCTATGTATACAGATATTTATACAGCCCCCATCGCCAGAGCATCTATGAAAATGAGCACACTGTTCTGAAAGCAGATTTGAGACTGCTGTTTTCTTCAGGCTTTAATTAGATTTGTTGCATGTAGGGCTGCTGTCTGTGGGCGAGTGTATTAACATTCTTAAAACATCATAAGTTTCTGTTCAGTTTCTCAACCTGGAAACTGAGCATAATTTACTTACAGTAACTGGCGATTCATCATGTAATGTACTGCATTATTAACTCACAATGACAGGACAGTTAATAGAGAATATATGAGAACTGAAGAGGTATTAATTCTCAGTAAGACCCTAAACGTCTCTCTGAAATGCTCTGCTTTTCTCAGTGCTTTATTACATGATTAACTCCTGTGGTTAAACAGAAGCCTTAAGAAAGAAAACAAACTCAATTTCATGGTTTGTTCTGATTACTCAAGGAGGAAGGTACACTGCAAAACTTCCATCTCCTCTTCATCCATGCAAATGGGCCTCTCATTAAAGGATATATGTCTTGTATGCACCCCTATAATATCACACACCAGCTCCTGACTTGCATGCAGAGCCACTGGAAGCCAAAATCCAGAATCACTGCAGGGCTTGACAGCAAGGGCAGCACCTCACCTTAGAATTCTGGAATCTTAGGAGCCTGGGCATTTCTATAGGCTTCCTATCCATCCTTTGGTTTGTTTATTTCATTCTTCCCTGTAATCTCGATGCAAAGTGCAGCATGCATGTAACAAGTCTTGGACCACAAGGTTCTTCTGCAAGTTGCCAGGATGTCAGACTCTGGGAACATCTTAAAAGTCTCCTCCTTTAGAAAGCTTAATTTCCTGCCTTCCATGGGGGAGACAATCATTCACTGGTCATGAGCTGTCCAAGGGCCCGATCCTACAAATACCACATGAATAACTCTATTTTTGTGAGTAGTTCCGCTGATTTAAAGAACATTGATCTCAATGGGACTAATTGTACAGGTAAAAGGACATGGCCCCCATCCTCAAATGTATTCAGAAACCTGAAATCTACTCATGGCCAAGATCCTCAAAGGTATTGAAATCAATGTGAGTTTGGGCCTCCAGACCTTTGAGGATCACAAAGCAAAATTAAGAGGGCAGAATATAATGGTTATAACAATGGCTATCTTAGCAGCCCAGTAGCTAGTGTCTATTTAATTTATGTTTTGATAGATGGTAGAAAGGACAAAAAGTTCTGAACAGGGACTCATGGTGCCAGGTTTTTTTCTATTAAACTATTTTTTGAAATTGAAGGGTTGAAATTTAATCACAACTTCCCATGACTGAACGTAGTTTTTTATTCTAGCTCGCGTTTCAAATCAGTTGTGTGAACGGTACTGCCTGTGGAACTGAGCTGATAAATAATTCATTTTCTAGCAATTGGGCTAGTATAAAACTACAATTAAAATAAATCCCCTTATTGCTGTTCATCTAAACTAGAACCTCTTCAGAAGCTTAGTCAAATGGGGTCAGGAGCCAGCTCAGCCCACCTGGAGTTCGACTGGCAAAACAAGTCACTGAAAAGATATACAATTCTTTGCACTTTGGTACTTTGCCTCTTTCACCAAGGTTCCTTCCACTTGCAAGAGAGTCTCGCACAGTCGAACGCTTCGCCCAAAGTCAAACTCTCTCACTTCTGTTTTTGGATGAATGTTTTGCTCCTGAAAGATGCTGATTTGACAGCCCTAGAGACTCAAATCCCCACTGTACCCCTCCTGGGGAATAAACCACAGACACTTACAATGCAAGTGTGTCTATGAACATGTTCAAAGGAGCCCCATCTCCCTGGGATGGAAACCAGGGGGCACGCAAGGAAGGATTATTCAGGTTGGTGTCTCTGCTGGGTTTAGGGTGACCAGACAGCAAGTATGAAAAATCAGGATGGGGCTGGAGGGTAATAGGTGCCTATATAACATTAGGTATCAAATATCAGGACTGTCCCTATGAAATCAGGACATCTGGACACCCTAGCTGGGTTCAGACTGAGACTGTGGCAACACTATGGAATTTTCAGCTGTACTAGCACAAACACTTTAAGCTGACGGGAACAGGGCTGGTGCAAGGAAGTTTCGCGCCCTAGGAGAAATGTCTACCTTGCACCACCCCCTGACCCAGCTAACCCCACCCTCCCGCGGCAGCTAACCCAGGCCCCCATCCAGGGAGTCCGCCACCCCAGCAGCAGCTACCCCCTATCATAAACAAATAGCTAAGGGTTAACATCTCTTTCACCTGGAAAGAAGTAATCTAAACTACCTGACCAGAGGACCAATCAGGAAACAAGATTTTTCAAATCTGGGTGGAGGGGTTGTTGTGTGTGAGTCCTTTGTCTTGAATCTCTCTCTCTCGGCTATGGGAGGATTTCTGTTTCCTGCTTTCTAATCTTCTGTTTCCAAGTTGTAAGTACAAAATATAGTAAGGCAGTAAGGTTTCTATTGGTTTTCTTTTGTATTTACATGAATATAGTTGCTGGAGTGCTTTAAATTGTATTCTTTTTGAATAAGGCTGTTTATTCATATTTATTTTAAGCAATTGACCCTGTATTTGTCACCTTAATACAGAGAGACCATTTGTATGTATTTTTCTTTCTTTTTATATAAAGCTTTCTTTTTAAGACCTGTTGAAGTTTTTCTTTAGTGGGAACTTCAGGGAATTAAGTCTGCAGCTCACCAGGGAATTGGTGGGAGGAAGAAGTCGGGGGGAGATCTGTGTGTGTTAGATTTACTAGCTTAATTTTGCATTCCCTCTGGGTGAAGAGGGAGGTAATTCTGTTCCCCAGGACTGGAAACGAGGAGGGTGGAGTCCCTCTGTTTAGATTCACAGAGCTTGTGTCTGTGTATCTCTCCAGGAGCACCTGGAAGGGGGGAAGGGAAAAGATTTATTTCCCTTTGTTGTGAGACTCAAGGGATTTGGGTCTTGGGGTCCTCAGGGAAGGTTTTTGTGGGGACCAAAGTGCCCCAAAACACTCTAATTTTTTGGGTGGTGGCAGCAGTACCAGGTCCAAGCTGGTAACTAAGCTTGGAGGTTTTCATGCTAACCCCCATATTTTGGACGCTAAGGTCCAAATCTGGGACCAGATTATGACACCCCCCCTCTCCACAACAACTAACCCTGCCCAGGGAGCCTGCATCTATGGCAGCTAACCCCACCTGGGGAGCCCCCCTGTAGCAGCTAACCCCACCTGGGGAGACTCCCCCCCCACCCTGCAGCAGCTAACCCCACCCAGGGAGCCCCCCCTCCCTGTGGCAGCTAACCTTGCCTGGGGAGACTGCCCCCCCAACGGCAGCTAACCCTGCCTGGGGAGCCCCCCCCCCAGCTCACCTCGGCTCCGCCTCCTCCTCTGAGCATGCTGGCATCGCTCTAATTCTCCTTCCCTCCCAGGCTTGTGGTGCAGCTTGGAGGAGACTTAGAGCAGAGGCCATGTGCTCAGTGGATGGGGCAGAGTGGAGGTGATCTGGGGCGAGGAACGGTTCCCCTATGCGCACCCCCCCATTATCGTGGGCAGCTCTCCCCGCCCCTCCCCCACTCCCACCCCAGCTCACCTCCACTCCCTTCCTCACCTGAGCGGGCTTTTAGGTGTCCCCAACGACTAGGTGCCCTAGGCGGCCGCTTAGTTTGCCTAAATGGTTGCACTGGCCCTGGATGGGAAAGAGCTCTCCCATCAACATAATCCCTCCAGCCCCTGCGAGTGGCGGTAGCCATGTCGTTGGGAGCAGCATTCCCGCTGACATAGTGCTGGCCACACCTAGGGCTTAGGTCAGTGTAATTTACATCACTCAGGGGCATGATTTATTCACACCTCTGAGCCACATAATTTACACTGATGTCAGTTGTCGTGTGTACATCCCCTGAGTGCTAGTATATTATGGCACACACTGCTAAGAATATATGCCACATAGTTGGGAAATCTGCACAATCAAAATAGGGAATTCCCTGGATAACCGGCTAGGCACCCCAGGTATCACCAACCCCTTTGAGTTTCTTAGCAATCTTACCTCTCATGCTAAGAGTCCTCCTGCTGGAGGTGGCTGACTGCATGCCAGACCCTAGTCTAGTCAGACACTATACTCAGCTGCTGGAAATATTCTGGTGTCTTGTTGCTTTCCCCTTATTTCTCTGGCTCACCAATTTTTTTTGAGGCAAAAAGCAGGGAACATCTTCTGAGGCTGCAAACATGACCTCTCAGAGGGTCTATTACAAATCAGATAAGGCCTGTACTGTAAAAGGTGAGGTCAGTTTAGCAATCATTGCACTAGCCTTGTGCCAGAGGTCAGACATACTAGGTGGAAAATCAGGTCAGGTACAAGCAGCAAAGAGTCCTGTGGCACCTTATAGACTAACAGACGTTTTGGAGCATGAGCTTTCGTGGGTGAATTCCCACTTCGTCAGATGCATGTAGTGGAAATCTCCAGGGGCAGATGTATATAAGCAAGCAAACTATAGATAACGAGGTTAGTTCAATCAGGGAGGATGAGGCCCTGTTCCAGCAGTTGAGGTGTGAAAACCAAGGGAGGAGAAACTGGTTTTGTAGTTGGCAAGCCATTCACAGTCTCTGTTTAATCCTGAGCTGATGGTGTCAAATTTGCAGATGATACACTGCATTTCCCCAATTTGCTTCTGAGAATGCCATGTGGGACTGTGTCAAAAGCCTTACTAAAATCAAAATATATTATATCTAATTCTTCTCCCCCATCCAATAGACCAGTAACCCTGTCAAAGAAGGAAACTAGGTGGTTTTGCATGATTTGCTCTTGATAAATTCAGGCTGGCTATTCCTTATAACCCTGTTGTCCTCTAGGTGCTGAGAAACTGATTATTTAATAATTTGTTCCAGTATCTTTGCAGGTACCACAGTTAGGCTGCCTGGTGTATAAGTCCCTGGGTCCTCTTTGTTCCCCTTTTTAAAGGCAGGTAGTATGTTTCCCTTCTCTAACTCCCTGTAACTTCTCAACCATCCTCCAGGAGTTCTCAAAGACCCTTGCTAATGGTTCCAAGATTGCTTCAGCTAGTTCCTTAAGTATAAGAGATCACAAATTGCCTAGGCTTTTGCAGACTAATGATGAAGGAAAGCTGTGCAAACTGTTCCTTACAAAATTCAAAGCTACTCCAAAGTTACCTGCCTTTTAAAAAAGCAAACAAACACAGGCCTAGTTCATCTGAAGAGTCATTAGGTATGGTAAGAGCACAGGCTGCATATGGCACATGTGTAGAGGTGAGGGCATAGCAGGTTTTATTTAAGCTTTCTGTCCCCCCCAATCCTGAGAGCTACTCTATCTTGTGCCAGCAGATAATGGTCTGCAGGAGGCGGTTCCAATGGCCTTGATCTCTGGAGAGGCATCATACTCTGGTCCAGCCCTTATTTGTCCTTCTCTACTACTCCTCCATCCCATCCTCAGCTGCCACCTTAGGACAGCTTTACTGGAGCAGTGCAACGGGATCTAGCCCTTTGAGTCATGACTCCTGGGGCAACCCAGCCGTGCCCTGCCCTATATTCCAGGGGCTGAGCCTGGAGGCTCAGTCTAGCCCATAATAAGTGACAACAGCACCTCAGGCCTCAAGGCCCTGATCTGGGTCCTGGGTGATAACAGGATGAGTTATAGGAGCTGAACTTTCACTTGCTAACATGTAGGGTTCATTTTATAGGTCTAAGTACGAACTTGTCTGTTCCTTAGACAAAACAAATTAAGAGAACTAGAATACCACAGTTTGAAAGGCATGATTGAATCAGGGATGCAGCTGAACTATTTATTGTGCAAGGACAGAGAGAATGTGAATTAGAAACCAGACTTCTATTAACATATAAAGCAGCAGGCTGTCTAATAATTTCAAGACTTAATTATACCATGAATATCATGAGCAGCACTACAGAAATCACATCTTTTCCAAAGAATCCCCCAAATTCATGAGAAAAAAATTACTAATTCATGAGGAAGGAAGTATTTCATAAATTATATAAACAGAAAAAAATTAGTCAAATAGCATTTCAGGAATGCTATATGGTTGCATGCCACATGTCCCATAGCAACCAAACATAATTACTGTTCTAAGTAGGAACGAAAGCTCTAAGGGAGCTGAGGTATGTTTGACACTGCTCCCCGCAAAATTATTTCACAAGAAAATGCATGTGTCTGCCTGGCAGCTGCTGATGTCTTACTTCCTATGCATCAGCTTTGTTCTTTGTTTCCATAGAAGACCCTTTCCTGAGCCTGTCTGGCACCAGTCTATGTGCACAAGACTGTGTAGCTTCAACAATTTTATGAAATTAATACCATCAGCCACATCATTGTAAACACATGCAGAAAAGTGATAGGTGCTGAGAAAGAAGGGTCCTGCGTGAATGTACCATAGCTGTTACCCTGGCAAAGGAGCAATGCTGCATCACAACAGGAGGGCTCATTATAGATACAGCTGGGAGACAGATAATGATTTGTTCGGCACAATTGATGCTATTTCCAGACAGTATGGTAACTTATTTATCTGTCCAGTGAAGCAAAGTATATTTAATATTTTACAATGAAAAATACTTTTAACTTTATCCAAAACTTTTCCTACTGTGTTGCAGAGACAGCATCTTGCATCTGAGCTGGAAATGTGCAGTTCAGGAGTTGGGAATTTCCTCCCCTCCCTATCTCTCCCCTCACTGTCCCCATGTATTACTCCATGGTGAATATTTGCAGTGTAGCTGTAGCATGTGGGTCCCAAGATATGAGAGCGACAGGATGGGTGAGGTCATATCTTTTACTGGGCCAACTTCTCTTGGGGCAAGAGACAAACTTTTGAACTTGCACAGAGCTCTTCTTCAGGTCTGAGTTCTTCAGGTTCCAGGCCTGGAGAAGAGCTCCCTGTAAGCCAGAAAGCTTGTCTCTTTCAGCAAGGTAAGTTGGTCCAGTAAAAGATATTACCTCACTAACCTTGACTCTCTGGTTGGTGAATAGCAATTGATAATTGAACATGAGGCTTTTCCCTTTCCTGGGGGAAACATCCTCCCCCCCAAAAACCCCAAAACAAAACCAAGAACCAGCAATGTTAATATCCACATGATGAAAGGGATGCTTAACCAATAGAAACTCTCTCATGGACCTATTCAACAGCAAGAGGAACAAATTAACCCTAGGTGATGATAATGCTAAAGGATAATAGTGCTGCAATACGTATTCAGGCAAAAGTCCATCTGATTCAGCGGGATATTGGCTGAATAAGAGCTGTGGCACTGGACCTAGGGCGTGCCCAACACATTTACTTACAGCCTGTTAATAATATACAGATATGGAAGAGTTCATATGGCTAAATGGCATCCCCTCCCTCCTCCTGGGATAGGAACTCTGGCAAGCTCTGTCATAAACAGATAGCTAAGGGTTAATGTCTCTTTCATCCGTAAAGGATTAACAAACAGTGACCTGCAACACCTGACCAGAGGACCAATCAGGAGACAAAATACTTTCAAATCTCGGTGGAGGGAAGCCTTTGTTTGTGTTTTTTAGGTTTGTTTTGTTCTCTCTGGGCTCTGAGAGTGACCACAAGTACCTACAGGCTCTCTAATCTTCTATTCCAATTTTGTAAGTATAAAGGTAGAAAGGCGGTTTAGTCTTATTTCTTTTCCTTTATTTGCAAATGTGTATATGGCTGGAAGTATTTTAAATTGCATTGCTATTGGAGGAGGCTATTTCTCCAATTTCTTAAGCTGACAGACCCTGTAACTTTTTACCATCTAAATTGCAGAGATAGACCTTTTACTTTTTTCTTTCTTTTTATTAAAAGTTTTGCTTTTAAGACCTGTCTGATTTTTTCCCCCTTGTTGAGGCTCAAGGGAATTGAATCTGTACTTAAAAGGGAAGGAGAAGGGAGGGGAAGGGTGGAATCCCTTTGTTTTAGATTCATGGAGAGTGAATCTGTCTCTCTCTCCAGGAGACCTAATTTCTCTGTGTTGTGATTCAAGGGGTTTGAATCACTGTAATCTTCCAGGATAACCCAGGGAGGGGAAGGCTGACAAAGGCAACAGTAAGGAAAGGGGTTTACTTTCCTTGTGTTAAGATCCAGGGGTTCTGGGTTTTGGGGGTCCCCAGGGAAGGTTTTGGGGGGACCAGAGTATATCAGGCACTCAAATTCCTGATTGGTGGCAGCTTATCAGATCTAAGCTGGTAATTGAATTTAGAGGAATTCATTCTAGTACCCCAACTTCTGGACTCTAAAGTTCAGATTGCGGAAAGATACTATGATAAGCTCGAACCAGCATAAAGCACACAGGCGGAATTGTTATCTAAATACTGTCCTTGACAACTACCTCTCTTTTCTGTTCATGAATCATTCACAAAACAATCTCACTTGCTCCTTATTGTATTTTTCACAAGTAATTTAATAAAAAAGAGACATTATTTATACCTAAGGCCCTACCCAATTCACGGCCATGAAAACTGCGTCACCGACTCTGAAATCTGGTCTTTTGCGTGCTTTTTACCCTATATGATACAGATTTCATGGGGGAGACTAGCGTTTCTCACACTGGGGGTCCTGACCCAAAAGGGAGTTGCAGGGGGGTTGCAAGGTAGTTTTAGGGGAGTCGCGGTATTGCCACCCTTACTTCTGCACTGCCTTCAGAACTGGGTGGCCGGAGAGCGGCAGCTGTTGGCCAGGCACCCAGCTTAAAGTCAGCGGCCCACCAGCACAGAATTAAGGATGGTAATACCATACCATGCCATCCTTACTTCTGCGCTGCTGCTAGCGGAGGTTCTGCTTTCAGAGCCAGACTCCTGGTCATGAGCCACCACTTTCCAGCCCCAAACCCCCATACAATAACCTTGCGGGCCACCTCCCCAACCTCCTTTTTGGGCCAGGACCTCTACAGTTACAACACTGTGAAATTTTACATTTAAATAGCTGAATTAATGAAATGTATTAGTTTAAAAATCCCATGACTATGAAATTGACCAAAACGGACCATGAATTTGGTAGGACCCTAGTTATATGTAAGCTGCTTTGGGGGCAGGGACTGTCTTTTTGTGCTAGTACAATGGAGTCCTGGTCCACCATTATTTGTGGTGTGTGGCCAGTCACTTAGAGAGGCTTTTGGTCCCTGACTGGACAGATAAAACTTTTAAAATAGGAGAATAAAGCATATGGATTGGCAAGTAGCCAACAGTGCTAAAGAAATAATACATAAATATTCAGCAGCCAATCGTGATGTTCACACGTGAGCAGCCTTGTTCTCCTGTGGATCACGGCATTCTCTCAAAGAAGAGCCAAAGATGTCTCACAAAGACTGAATAATCTCACAAAGACTGGTCTGAGCACATTCAAACCAAACCAATTGTGCGAATTCAAACAAATGTTCATGAACATTTCACCTGCAGAGTTTGACCAGTTCTAAATCAGACCATCAAGCAAAAGAAATAGGACCTTTTCTAAAGAATTAACCGCCTAGACGTAAAGACCACAGGACACTGAGCCACTGCAAACTATTGTGTGTCTACTACCTATTGAGATAATTAAAAAAAAAATTCTGTGACCAAACACAAGTATATTAAGCTTATGGCAGGGGAACCTCGGTGAAGTTCTATGGTCTGTGTTATACAGGTCAGACTAGATAATCTAATGGCCCCTTCTGGCTATAAAATCTATGAAACTATGTAGATCTGAAATTAATTAAAGCACATGTTCAGAGTCAAGTAAATGTGCATATATTTGATATGACTTTAAATTGGTGGCTGGACTGGAAGCTTCTGTCTTTCATGGCAGCTCTTTATCATGCCTTAAAACCTTTTTTTCTTTTTTATTCTCTTTTCTGCTACTGCTAAAAATTGAAAAAGAGAAGTGAGCTGCAATAGCATTATGGGCTAACCAGGGTGTCTAGGGCACAGTGTTCCAGCAACACTGTCACAGCTCTCCGCTAGTGTCAACATGTGAAAAGCAGAAAGCAGAACTGAGTTTTGACCACAGTTATCTGTCAGTCAACTGGCATTATCTGTCTCCCTCTCCACTCATAAAGCACCCCACCACTGAGGTAGCTAAGCATTTTTAATTAAACCGAGCTGCCATAATTAATCATAGGCAGTGCCCTGGGTTGTAGGGAAGCAGTGATCAGGGTAACATGGAGCAGCATGTTGGCTGGACAAAAATGACCTCTCCTGACTTCTGGCTGAAGTGTCATGGGATAAGGCAGCAAACGGTGGGATCTTTATATCTGCAATGCCCCCAGCCATTGCGCTGTCCTGGAGGGGGTGGGGGGCGAGGGAAGTGGCACCTAGCAGTGCTCTCTAGTGACCCCCGTAGGCCCACACAACAAATACTGACCCTCCTTAAGTAGCTATATCCAGCCCTCATCTCCTGGAGTGACAGTTCTTGGAATGTGAGGTCTTTGGGGCATGGAGTGTAGGGGGGAAATCGGAGCTTTCTCAGAGTGGGGGAAGTAACACGATGATCCCATATTAAACCCACCTAAACAGGACAATCCAGCTCTGCTCTGTGCTGACTTTGTTCTGGCTGGTTGCTGAGGGGCTTTCCAGAGAGAGGGTGATTTACATGCTTCCATGTGCTCCAGAGGCCAGATGTCCTGGCAGGTATAACGAGTGTAGCTCTGGCTTTGATGGAGATATGATCGTAGTGTGTAATGAAATCTGAGGAAATATCTGCCTCACAGGGGTGCTGTGAGGAGTGATGTTTGTAAATCACCCAGAAAATGCAAAGCCCTTTATGAGCACTAAGTATTATTCTCATTGTGGAATAATCAGCCCCAAGCGTTCAGTAATCAGACCCGAGTGTATGTCACTGCTTTATTACACTTCCCTTTGGCTGGGCTAGAAATGGTTCACAGAGAGCTATACAAAGAGCACAGCAGCTCAGACCTGCTTCCGCGAACAGTTTTTAGTAGTATAGTAATAAGTTACGACAGAGGTTTATTCCTCAAATGGATTAACAACCTCTCTCTTGCAAATGAGTCTGTTTTACTTGGCAAAAATTTCTGAATGTGTTCTCCTTCTTTGAGCATACCAACCAAAGGCTGTGTGTATAAAGTCTATTCCTCACATAAGTAAAGGAAAACTTTTGCTCTCATTTTTACAGACAAGGAAATTTGGCAGCTTAACTGTTAAATCTGCCTATAATTATTCTGTGTTGAGATCGCTCTGATGTCATTGCTGTAACTTGATCCTTCCAGTTTTTTTTTTTTGCTCTGGATGCCTTTAAATAGCAGTTCTGTGAATATGTTTTGTACTGATCTCTCTGATGAGTCCTAGAAGGCAAATACTGGTGCATCTGATATAGATGAAAGCAAAGAAAAGCAATCAAATTTCAACCATGTCTACATCCTTAAGAGTGAGCCCATCAGTCCATGGCTATCGGTTTGACACAGCCTTGCGAAAGAAAGCCGTGGCCAATATCTATGAGGGCACAGATCAGGAATCTCTTCAGAAGCTCTTCAAAAACTCTGGAGACAAGAAAGCAGAGGAAAGAGCCAGGATCATACTTGACACTGATCAGGACTTGGAGGAGAAAACACGAGCATTAATGGCACTAAAGCAGAGAACAAAAGACAAACTTTTCCAGTTTCTGAAACTTCAGAAATATTCCATTAAAGTGCATTGAACTATCCAAGGAAAAGGGGATGAAAGAAAAGCTATATTTAAAGAACAAGTTTGTGAAATCTTAACAAATGTGATATTCTCCACAACCATGGAAGCTTCTGGCAGGAAAAGTGAACCTGAAAAACTGGTCATAAGCATTCAGTCCAATTCTACACACTGCAAAAAGCTTCCCAGAGTGATTAAAAACTCTCCAAATGCGAAAGAACTGGTGTTAGCAACAAGAGAACCAGAAAAGCCTACGCATGAGTGAAAGAAACCAGCATGTTTGGCAAGAAACATAGCCAGCGCGCTTCCAGGCACAGAACTATGGGACAATGACACAAACACACAATCAGACTCAATTTTCTCAGTAAATCTGAGGTGAAAGCAGAATAGAACTTTTTCTTCTACTTGTTTACTGATTTCATCTTTTTTTTAAAATTCGTTTTTACTGAATGTTTAAATGATTTCTAAGCCTCACTGTTGTCTACTGGGATGGAGGGTTATAGTGATTGATCAGCTATTGATCATTTATTTTGCATTTGTTAAAATGCATTAAAAATATACCACATGAGTGTAACAAAGTTCACCCTTCAGGGAGTGCATTTTCTTTAGAAACACTATGCAATTGTATCTCTTTTCTCATTGTTATGTGGTATATTCGTATCATGAATTATTTGCACAAAAGCAAAAATAATGAAGTTCCTTCCCTGAACTGAATTTACTGTGAAAGTCTTTTTTAAAGATATTTTGTTCATTTCTCATTGATATTATTATGCCATAATTACAGATCTTACTTGTAGATAGTGTGTTAGATATTAGAAATAGTCCATGGTATTGTTTTATGACAATGCTATAGTTATATCGACTATAATTTATTACATATGGAGAGCTACAAACCTAATAAATTATAATGATACTATATAACCTCTTTTGTGCGCAATGCTTGATTCTAAAAGAGGGTGGGTTTCTATGTTCTTGGCTTTTTACCTTTTAAATATATCCTTTTGGGGGGATGTGGTGAAATATGAGATCTCTTTCCTTAACTGCCTGTCAATCCATTTGGAAGCAGATTCTTAAAACTCCTTGGAGTAAAATCCTGGCTCCCTTGAAGGCAATGGGAGTTTTACTATATTGACTTCACAGAGCTGGGATTTCACTCCTCATTACTAAGCTCTGACTTTGGTGCATCCAGGAAGCTGCTCTGATAGAGCCTAAATGGAAATCATCAGACTCGTAACTGCTGATTCTCTTAGGCCAAATTGCTAATGGTTAATATTAAATCAATGGGTATATTTTGCATTTTCTCCCTGAAGCCTCCAATATAAATTATTTAGAAAACAAATAGTAGCAACCAAAAATAAACTATCTGGTTCCCCCAGGCTCCCATCTCTCCTGCAAATGAGGACATTTATGGATAATCCACTGAAATCAATGGAATTTCTATAATTGACTTCAATTGTAGCAGAATCAGGCACTTACACTCTCTCTAGCTGTTTATACTGCAGCGCTCACCATGTGGCTTATACACAAAGTCATTAAACAGAGCTACAGAATAGCTATTTATAAACATGTCCTCTAATAATCTGCCGGCTAAAAAAAAGTAAGTTCCCATGACCTTGCTTACTCCACTGAAAGTTAAAATGATTCAGAGGAGTATTAGGCCAGCTGCTGCTTTCTTACAGTGACAAAATACAAATGGACAATAAATCAGGTAGGCTAGAAATGGCCCCTTTAAACTACTTAATAGAGCAGACAATTGTATTTATTTATAGATTTGTAAAGCGCACCCAGCCATTCCCAAGGAGCACCGAGAAGTTTAAAAATGAAATGCCACTGCACACTGATCAATATCAGTTCTAAGTAAATTCCCTCCAGGATAAGGCAGGCGCGGCCCAAAGATCCCGCAGGCAAAAGCCTGAGAAATTATTTGAGTCTTAGACCATACCTGGAAGATCAAAAGACTTGGAATCTGTCAGACCAACAGTGAAAGTGAGTTCCAGAGCTAAATGCCCTTCATGCTGCGCAAATGTACAAATCTAGGGGTCAACAGCAAAAGCCAACTGCATGTAGAATGGGTTTATTTATGCAGCAGTTTGGGCTGCTACATAACAATATAATTGTCTCCCCTGCCAAAGGCAGAGCTGGAAAGAATTGGGGTGCAAGACTGCATACTGGAACCACCAGTCTCCAAAGAGCTGATCAAAAAAATATTTGACTGAACAATTTACCCATAGAAAAGGCTATTTCATCACAATCTAAATGTTTCACAAGACCATGTAGATTCTGACAACATGCTGTATGGAAAAGTTTTGAAACGATTCATTTAGACCAGGGGTAGGCAACCTATGGCACGATGCTGAAGGTGGCACACGAGCTGATTTTCAGTGGCACTCATACTGCCCGGGCCCTGGCCACTGCTCTGGGGAGCTCTGCATTTTAATTTAATTTTAAATGAAGCTTCTAAAGCATTTTAAAAACCTCATTTACTTTACATACAAAAATAGTTTAGTTATATATTATAGACTTATAGAAAGAGACCTTCTAAAAACATTAAAATGTATTACTGGCATGCAAAACCTTAAATTAGCGTGAATAAATGAAGACTCGGCACACCATTTCCGAAAGGTTGCTGACCCCTGATTTAGACTCTCGTTTCATTTAGATAACATAGAAATATTTCTTTTAGACTTGTTTGGTTTCACTTCATTTTACTCTGATATTATTAATTTATAATATTTTACTGTTTCAACATAATCTATGTGGAAGGTTTTGAAAATGTTGTTTTGATGTTTTTGAATCAAAATATTTCAGTTCCATGAAATATTTCAAGATTTTGACATTTTGTCCCGATTCAGGGAAAAGACAAAAACAGAAATATCTGAATTTCCCACAGGATGGAAATTCCATTTTTTGCACCTTTGTATCAAAGATAAGGTAAGCAATCTGTTCCATTTTATACAAATTAGTTGTAGCCTTCAGGGTTGTAGCCCAGTGGCTCTGGCATAGGTGCCTGCCCCTGCTATAAACTGCTGCGTGCAGACCTGCAAAAATTGGTAAATGGCTCCCTGGACCTATCTGAACTCACTTTTAAACTGGAAACACCAGGACTTGTGGATTGGGGAAGTACACCCGTGGCATGTGGCCGTGCAACATCTCCTGGCTTGAACAAAATGAGACAAAACCATAATATATTAATATAGACCCTGGTCCTGCATTCAGATCCATGTAGGCAGACCCCTGTGCCTGCTCAGAGCCTCTTTAAGGGACTGCACTGGCACAATCCTTCATCCCAGTTGGGGCCATACTAAATGGCTTACATGATGTGTATGTCTAAGGTGTCAGCGCCAAACATTGGGCCTGATCCAAAGCCCGCCAAAATGAATGGAAATACTCCCACTGACTTCAGTGGGCTTTGGATGAGGCCTATGATGAGTTGATGCAGTCACCTTGAATCCCTCATTTGAATGTGTGCCGCCATCTGTGGTGGGACAACACACTGTGTGTGCAGATCACCTCGACGACTGCAGAGAAGTCACTCAGGGGATTTGTATTGCATAGTTTTTTCCATGTGATTTACACAAAAAATGGGCTTGTGTGGGAGACAGAAATGCTCTAAGACTAGAATCCCTCGGGGTTGATATACCCATGGAAGTCCATATTCTTTTGGTTAGTATTATATACTGGGAATGGAGAGGCTTGCTTGGAAATCATACTGCAGGAAGATATTTTAAAAATGCTGAAACAGCTGGTACCAACTAATGTACGCGCTCGCCTCCTTTGCTTATCTGAAATCAACTGCTGTCACTTCCCCTAATACTGTTAAGCATCCCACATTCCATTCTGATCTTCACCCACTCTCCCCTAGTATCAGGGCTTCCCAGAGGAGGGAGCACGTGGGGCAATTTGCCCCAAGCCCTGGGCCCCAATGAGAATATAGTATTGCAACTTTTTTTTACGGAAGGGACCCCCAAAATTGTTTTGCTTCAGGCCCCCTGAATCTTCTGGGTGGCCCTGCCCTGTATTCTTGGTTTTCAGGCTTTATACAGTTTGCATTTCCCATGTGAAATAAATGTGTTGCTGTCAATTCAGTCACTCATTCCCATATCCCCAAACCATCACACAGCTTTGCCTAGCTGGTAATCTGTGCTCAAGACAAACTGAGCAGAGGAGGCTGCAAGTCAGGACCAAGATGCACGCAGAGCTGTGTGTGTGGGCCTAGAGGTAGAGTACCAGGGGCTGCATGTGGTCAGGAATGAAGTGCATTGGTAGTGCTTTGGAAGCAGAGCCAGTGACAGGACTGGACTAGCAAGTGTGAGGACTCAGGTATGCAGAAATGTGTATTTTATAGCCTGTCGTTTTTTGAGCTGTCCATGTCAGACTTATTCAACAACAATATTTCTGCCTATCGCCAAGGCACCTCCACACCTCATCTCTAATAATAACCTGTCACAAATCAACCGCCTATCGCAGAGCCCTCTGGCTTGCTCTATACCTGCTGAGAAATGTAAGTTTGCACCTTTGGGAACAGTATATATGAATCCACTGTACAGAGTAATGGCCATGCAATTCCTGCCAGAGACAATGGGTACTGAGAAGCTTCAGTCCCCAGATGGCTATCTTCTGTGAGATAGAATAGTATGGCAAGTACAGCTGTCTTCTGTGCTTCACATTACCTATAACCTTTTCCCACCCAATGCTAACCAGTACACTGGAGAAGCTAGATACAGTGGCTGCCAACTCCTTCCCTTGTAGGATGGGAATCTGAAAGAAGCGTCAGCAACACCAATTAAAGCATTTGCTGCTGATGCTTCCTAATACAGCTAAGATTGTCATGGTCATGGCAATTTGCATAGCATGACTGATCACATGCTGTGATTTAAGAGTTTATAGTCTCCCTTATCTAATTACATTGAAATCATTAGCCCAAATGGGTTCCCTGAAGAATAAAGACTGTGTTCAAAAATGTCACTTGCTTATTCATTTTCTGTGGCTATAATCTGCATTTCTGCATCTCATTCCTGCATTCATGACCTTCACTCCATTTCTCCTAGGCTTATATGTGATGCATGGTAAAGCAGCTCATGTTTCTGTCATTGCTACTCTTCCCCCCGGTGTGTTAAGCCAGCTCTCATGGTATAATTGCAGGGAAAGTGTTTGCAAGTCACACTGTTTGTAACACAAGTTTCATCAAGCTCTAGAAATGGTCTCTCTCTCTCTCTCTGCCAGGTTGATGTTGCTTACTTGCTTTCCTTGCTGCTCTTGGAAACGCCACCCAGGACACTAATCTGAACCTCTGAAATTCAGTGCTTATGATGGCCCTTCTACATGGACAAGTCCCGCTGGCGGGAGGTGATGCTCTTTCTGACGTTTGCACTATGCTATTGATATAATTCACACAGAATAGGTGTGTCGGGGCAGGTCATCCACATTGTGCTAGGCCCTTCCTGAGCACTTTTTGGTGCAGACTCTGTGTCTGTCAGAGTAAACATGCTGCAGTCATCAGACAGTGCAGAAACGCAGCTGCAAGATACAGAATCTATTGTCAGTGCTCCCCTTGCAACAGAAAGAGGAAAAGGCCTGTTCAAGGTATTTCCTGCCTTCAGGAGCCGTGCATTTCCATCAATTCTTTTCACTGAGTCAGACTGGCTACACTAGGTATCCCCGTGTCCTAGAGACCGCAGGAACATGTGTCTCACCAGCTAATTTTAAACTGCTCCACAAGTAACACCGTGAAGAAGACTATGACCAAATGATTCTGCACATGTGTTCTATCTATCTTAATAAGTAATACTGGACCACAGCAAGGAAAGAAACTCTGGAGATTCACAGTAAGTGAAATGAGAAATATAGGTACTTCTCTGGCTGGAAGAGAAGCTGTTACAAGTGGAGGTTTAAAAGAAGACTATGTTTTATTCAACACCTAACTAAAAGTGTCGCTGTGTGCAACATCTCAGTGTGCCAAACTCAGAGCATCTTCAGGAGGGAGGAAGGTATATTCAGAATAACTGGTGTGGCAAGGCACCTTCTCAGTCTCTCCAGCCTCTGCTGCTTTTAGCCCTGGTGAGACAGGCTTGGGTAATGCGGTCCCCCTTGGGACACAAGGGAAGTCTGCTCCTCATATCTCCATCAGTCCTGTTTAGCGTATTCTTATTCCCTTGTGGGAGAGAGTACTGCCTACCCTCCTGGTGAGTCTCGCTGTTTTGCTGCTTTGGGAGCAGGGCTCCTTCTCTCTCCACTCTCCCCCCGGCTTTCTTCTTCCCAGGGAAGGGTTTAAAAAGGTCTCAGGCAGCCCCAAGTTGGAATCAGCTCATCCTAATTAACCTCAGGTAGCTCCCCCTCAGCTGATTCTAATTTGCTACCTTGGTAACCCTTTCACAGCTGAACCTGACTGACCTGTGGTTGCCTCTCAGTTGGTAAGGAGGAGGGCCTTTTAACCCTCTGGTACTGATTCCTACCGCTCCCTTGCAGCTGTCTGTCCTGAGTTTATCACACATCCCCCCCTCTCCTGCTCAACACTACAGGATTGGGCTACTTGGGTCGGCAAACAGTGTACCCTTGAAAGGCCATCCGCATTGCCATGCTTGATTCCAGACCTATGTTGTACTCTGAAGTGGAAGGGCTGTAGTGACAGGAACCACCTTGTCACTCTTGCATGTTTCTCTTTGTTTTGGTGCATCCACTTCAGAGGGGCATGGTCCATGACAAGGGTAAACCTCCATCCGAGTAGGTAGTAGAGAAGGCTTTCTACGGCCCACTTCACAGCCAGGCATTCCTTCTCTACTACGGCATATTTACTTTCCCTAGGCAGGAGTTTCCTACTGAGGAACAGGACTGGGTGTTCTTCTGCTCCGACCATTTGGGAAAGAACCACTCCCAACCCAACCTCAGAGGCATCCATTAGCAGGATAAACTCTTTCTCCCAGTCTGGAGATACCAGCACTGGATCGGTGCAGAGGGTGGGCTGCAGATCTGCAAAAGTCTCCTCAGCCACGCTAGACCATCTTACTATGTCCGGGCCACGGGCTTTCGTTAGGTCTGTTAGCGGGCATGCCCTGGTGGCGAAGTGGGGGATGAACCGCCTGTAGTACCCAACCAGCCCCAGGAATGCTCTGACTAGTTTCTTCTGGACTGATCGGGGTCAATTCTGAATTGCCTCTAACTTGTTGAGTTGGGGCTTCACCACGCCTCTCCCCACTATGTACCCAAGGTATCTGGCTTCTGCTAGCCCAGTTGTGCATTTGGAGGGATTTGCAGTCAGCCTCGCCTTCCTCAAGGTGTCCAGGACTGCTTCCACCTTCCCCAAGTGCGTCTCCCAATCTGAACTATGTATAATGACGTCATCAAGATAGGCGGCTGTATACTTGCTATGTGGATGCAACAGTTTGTCCATGAGCCGCTGGAAGATTGCAGGAGCCCCATGTAAACCAAAAGGGAGGACAGTGTATTGATACAGTCCCTCTGGTGTTGAGAAGGCCGTCTTCTCCTTGTCAGTCTTGGCCAAGGGGATTTGCCAATAACCCTTAGTCAGGTCAAGGGTGGACAAAAATCGTGCTTTCCCCAGTCGGTCAATTAACTCATCTACCCGGGGTATAGGGTACACATCAAATTGGGACACCTCATTCAGTTTCCGGAAGTCATTGCAAAACCTCATACTGCCATCTGGTTTAGGTACTAGGACCACTGGGCTTGACCATTGGCTATGAGACTCTTCAATGACTCCTAACGCCAACATTTTCCTGACTTCTGTTTTGATCTCTTCTCTTTTCGCCTCCGGGATCCGGTATGGCTTGACATTCACCTTCACTCCAGGCTCTGTGAGGACGTGATGGTGAACCTCAGTAGTCCTTCCTGGCTTTTCCAAGAACACGTCCCGGTTGCGCTTGATCATGTTGATCACCTCAGATCATTGGTCAGGGGTCAATTCTGGAGATATTCCCACTTGGCCAGGCGGGTTGCTCTCGGGAGAAGGTGACCCTAGAGTGACCACATGAGCTCCTCTGTCTTGCCAAGGTTTCAACAAGTTGATATGATAGATTTGCTCCAGCTTCCAGCGTCCAGGCTGTTGGACCTTGTAATTGACTTCTCCAATGGCTTCTATTGTCTCATATGGCCCCTGCCATCTGGCCAGGAGCTTGCTGTCCGCTGTGGGTATGATCACCATTACCCGGTCTCCTACCTGTAATTTTCGGATTGTCGCTTGGTGATTGTAGTATGTTTGTTGGGCCCCTCGTGCTCTCTCCATGTGTTCCCGCACTATGGGGGTGACTTGGGCTATCCTGTCTTTCATTTGCAACACATGCTCGATAAGGTTTTTCCCTGGGTTTGGCTGTTCTTCCCAACTTTCCTTGGCAATGTCCAGTATGCTGCGGGGGTGGTGACCATATAACAGTTCAAATGGGGAGAACCCCCTTGAAGTCTGAGGTACCTCCCTTATCGCAAACATTAGGTACGATAGCAGGGTGTCCCAGTCCTTCTCATCCCGACTCACCACCTTTTGTATCATGTTCTTCAATGTTCTATTAAAACACTCGACGAGGCCATCTGTCTGCGGATGATAGACTGATGTGCTCAGTGTCCGTATGTGGAGCATTGCACATAGGTCCTTCATTAATTTAGACATAAAGGGAGTCCCTTGATCCATCAGGATCTCTGAGTATTCCCACTCTAGCAAAAATTTGGATTAATTCTTTAGCTATGGTCTTGGAGGTAGTGTTCCGTAGGGGTACGGCCTCGGGGTACCGGGAGGCATAATCTATCACCACCAGTATGTGCTGATGGCCTCTGGCCAATTTTTCTAGCGGTCTTACTAGGTCCATAGCTATTCACTCAAAGGGGACTTTAATAATCGACAGAGGTACCAAAGGTGCCCTTAAGCGTGGTTGCGGCCCATGTAATTGGCATTCCGGACAGGAGGCACAATATCGTCGGACTGCCGCATATATTCCAGGCCAAAAAAACCTCTGCAGAATTCGATCCAGGGTTTTATCTACCCCTAGATGGCCCCCGAACAAATGGCTGTGGGCTAGCTCCATCACTCCCCTCTGGTGTTTCTGTGGTACTAGGAGCTGTTCCACGACTTGCTCTTGGAAATGGACTACCCTGTATAGCAGATCTTTCTTGATCATATAATATGGCCCTGGGCCCTTGGCTCTTCCTTCCACTGGGACCCTATTCACCTCAACTACTTCTTTGCGAATATTATTATATACTGGATCATTGGCCTGATCCTGTCCAAAATTCTCTAGCGAACGTCCAATTTGCCCAAACTCAGGGGGTTCTATTTCCCCCTCCCCCTCGAGGGAGGTCCCTGGGGAACTGGGTCCAGCTGCTGGCCTCCCAACCTCCTGTCTAGTTCCCTCGTCAGCTGGGCCAACCCTTTCCCCTACGAGTATAGGCTTCTGGTTCTGGGTCAAGTTTCTCGTTCCTCTCCTCTTATCCGCCCTCCTTTCTTGCCGAGTCTTCCTGGTCTTCCCAGGTGGCAAGAACAAATCTTGGGCAAATTCATGGAAGACCGGGGGGTTGCTAACTATCGAAGCCATCCCATTGCTCGCTGGGTCGTTACCTCCTTCTGACTCCCCTCCAGGAAGTAGACTGCTGAACCCTGGGAAGTCTTGTCCTATGAGGACTAGGTAGGGGAGTTTCGGGACCACCCCCACCGTCACCTTAATGGGGTTTTCCAGGACCTCTATTTTTACTGGGATGGTCGGGTAGTAATTGACATCCCCATGGACACAGGATATACCTGTGCGCTTGGCCAGGGACAGCTGATCATACCCGACCAGCTTTCCCGAGACTAGCATGACTGCACCTCCTGAGTTTACTAACGCAGTGGTCTTTATGCCATTCATTTCAACTGGCCTAGTATATCTATGAGGGACCATAGCTACCCCTACTAGATTTATCAGGTCACATGGCTCTTCCAGATTTCCCAGGTCGCATTGCATGGGCTCCTCTAGGTTTGGGCATTGGGCAGCTATATGCCCTATCTCTCCACATGCATAACATCGTACCCTCTTCGGGGCAGCCCCCTAGTTTTCAGGTTGTGAGGCCTTACCCCCCGAGTCTTTCTCTTCCAGTCCCCAGGTCCCTCCGAGTACTTTGGCTGCTCTTCGGCCTCCTTCCTCCCCTCCATAGTTCGGCTCGGAGCGACGGCAACTCGGGCTCGTGGTACACAGACTTGCTCCTATTCTGGCGCCTCCCTTCCTCGGTGGTCTGAGAAAGTTACTGCGCTGCTAGATGTCTCTCTATGAGGGCAACTACCTCATCATAGGAGGAGGGATCATTTTGACTGACCCATCCTCGTATGTCCGGCGGTAGCCCTCTCATGTACCTGTCCAGAACTATGGTTTCCACGACTTCCTCCAGCCAGTGGGTCTTGGGGCGCAGCCACTTCCTGGCTAGATGGATCAGGTCAAACAGCTGGGACCTCGGGGCTTTGTTGACTCGGTATTTCCACTCATGGAACAGCTGTGCTCTTATGGTTGTCGTCACGCCAGACCTCGCCAGGATCTCCACCTTTAGCTGGGGGTAATCTGAAACTGCTTCCATTGTCATGTTGAAATATGCTTTCTGTGCCTCCCCACACAGAAAAGGAGCCAGGATACTGGCCCACTGGTCTTGGGGCCAGGCCTCCCACTGGGCCAAGGAGGTATGCCTTCACGTCATCATCCATTGTCATCTTCTGTAAGTAGTGGCTTGCCCGCAGGGCCCTAGTCCCATGGGGGCCGTGCATTATGGTGGTCAGGGCCTTTAGCTGGTTCACAACCTCATGCAGGGTGGCTTGATCCTGAGCCACCTGGCTCATCAGTAGTTGATTTGTCTCCTGGTGTATTCGCACTGCCTCCTGCTGGGCAGCTATCTGTACCCTGGTAGCCTCTTGTCGGGCAGCAGTGGCCAGCACCAATGCCTTCACTACATCCTCCATTTTGTTTTTTTGTTTGTTTGGGTTTTTTTCCTATGGGGTGCTTTACCCTGCCCCGAGATGGCTTGCCACGAAGTCTCACTCACATCCCACCTCTGACACCATGTGTGGCAAGGTACCTTCTCAGTCTTCCCAGCCTCTGCTGCTTTTAGCCCTGGTGAGACAGGCTTGGGTAATGCTGTCCCCCTTGGGACACAGGGGAAGTCTGCTCCCCATATCTCCATCAGTCCTGTTTAGCGTATTCTTACTCCCTTGTGGGAGAGAGTACTGCTTACCCCCTGGTGAGTCTTGCTGTTTTGCTGCTTTGGGAGCAGGGCTCCTTCTCTCTCTGCTCTCCCCCCAACTTCCTTCTTCCCAGGGAAGGGTTTAAAAAGGTCTCAGGCAGCCCCAAGTTGGAATCAGCTCATCCTAACTGACCTCAGGTAGCTCCCCCTCAGCTGATTCTAATTTGCTACCTTGGTAACCCTTTCACAGCTGAACCTGACTGACCTGTGGTTGCCTCTCAGTTGGTAAGGAGAAGGGCCTTTTAACCCTCTGGTACTGATTCCTACCCCTCCCTTGCAGCTGTCTGTCCTGAGTTTATCACACTGGGTGCAATGTATAAGGAGCCCAAGGGAGGTAATCCTGAGGACCATGACAGTAGTAACATAATCCCAGAGGAGCATCTCAGGCCTTCTTCCTCGCTAACCAACCAGATCCCAGCATCATCAAGTTTCCATTAGAAAGATCATTCTTATTGTCTGTCCCTATAGGAAAATGGCATTTGAAATATGTAAATGTTCTCTGGTTTCAGATGTGTAGAGAACAGGGTTTGAGATGTTCCCTGATGGCAGGATTTGAGGTCTTGTGATTTTTAACCTCTTGTGGAAGGTACATGGTGCAAACAGAGCTGATTATGATGGTGCATGTCAGCATTTGCATTATTTCTAAAAGGACAGGCTGCTTGGGTCAGTGGCAGCGTTTACTGATACAATGTCCCTTGCACTACACTGGGGAATGAGACAGATTAAAGATTCACCCTCAGCTGGACGTAACTGTCAGTCTTGTGGTTTTTCCTCAAAGGTCCAAAAAAACAAACTCTTTCCATAAGCAATGGATGTGCAGAATTCAGCAGCATAAATATACCAAAGAATGCTATGCTGCCCAGTGCTGTCACAAACCAGGTTGGCACCTTCTGGCAATAAATAGCTGAACACTGAGTACATTCTAGGCCAAGGGCCAAGGCAGAGGAGATTATTCTATGTAGGTAACCATATGGCTCCCATCACTGTGGTGTCTGAATGCATTGGTGTATTGTATATTATAAACCTGGCATCATAGAAACAGGATAATACACAGGAGGCTTTTGCTTCCTGCCTTACAAACTGGAGCTGCAAAAGCTATGGAAAGAATGTCAGGACCCCAGGCTAAAACTACAGTGAGAGCACAGATGTCTGCTGGTTCTCGACAAGCAGCTCCCAAAAGAACAAGAAAAGAAACAGCTGTGACAAACATCTGCTGTTTGGGAACTACGTATTACATAGATCTTTCCAACCTGGCCATCTGAAATAGGTACTGAGCAGCAGAGAAAGCTTCTTCTGCATAGGGTCCTGAAATGGGTCAAGAGTGATCCATTGCTTAATGGAGTGATGGGCTCAAGATTGCAAGGTGTTGAGCATTCTGGCCCCAGTTCAGCCCCTAGGACAAGCAATGAGCCAATGAAGAGAACTCCAGAGGAAATCCCCTATCCACCATGCAACCTGAAGGAACCTAGAGTTGTGATTGTGACAATGCAACTTTACCATCAGCTGGAGGCTCTAAGTAGTGGTTTGTGGTCACAAGGAATCATCACTTGTTATTGAGGTAAATTAAGACACCAAAAGAGAGTAAGAACATAACTAAATACAGTGATACCCAGGCACATAAAAGCAGCTTAGTATCCGAGTTTTAAAAGAGTTTGGCTCTGTGCAGTATTACCAGCGTTTTCTCTTTAAGCATAGAAAGCATCTTCATCTAAGGGCGAGCAGAGAGGATTTTATTTTCACCTTTAACATGCCCCTATCACAAGTGCTGTAAAGTGGTGCAAATTTAGAGCTGTGTGTGTGAGGTTATCGTAAACAATTGGCCTGAGGTCTCAATGTAAAAATGCCCTTGGTGAAGCAGAATGATGCCGCAGCACAATTTTCCAGAGGCTAGACAAGGCTCTGGTTATAATAAGCAAAGCTGTTATCTTTGCATGCTGTGAAATATAGTTATCAAGATGCAGTAGGAGATATGCACACAAGATCCCATGTATCTTTGCAACAGCTGAAAAATAAAGCTTTGCAACAGCTGAAAAATAAAGCTATAAGCTATGTGAAAACTGGGACATTTCCCTGCAAACAAGTACACCTGCTGCTCCCTGCCCCTGAAAACAAAAAAAAGAAAAAAGTCTCTAGTGAATTCTCCCTGGAGAATGCTCAGCAAGATACTTCTTTTTAACATTTTCATCAGGAAAACCTGAAATTTTTGGTGAAAATATTAAAAAAAAAAATCTACCCTGGATGAACTCCTCAAGAGTTCACAAAGCAAAAGCTGTTCATTTTCAACTAGCAAATTCAAAGAAAGAATGAAAAATGTTTTGCTTATTTACAAAACCACTACATGCAAATTTTCGTGTTTTGGCTGGTACTGAGAATTTTTATTTTTTGTTGTTGTTCAACTTTAGCTAAACTAAACTAAACTAGGTCCTGTCTGCCTAAATGTCACTCGGAGATAGGGCTGCCAACTTTCTAATCGCACAAAACTGAACATCCTAGCCCCGCCCCTTCCCTGCTCCTTCGACCCCCGCTCACAACATTCACCCTCCCTCGGTCGCTCACTCTCCCCCACCCTCACTCACTTTCACTAGGCTGAGGCAGGGGGTTGGAGTGCAGGAGGGGGTGCAGGCTCTCGCTGGGGGTGAGGGCTCTGGGGTGAGGTCGGGGATGAGGGGTTTGGGATGCAGGAAGGGGTACAGGCTCTGGGTTGGGATACAGTCTCTGGGGGGTGGGGGGATGATGGCTTTGGGGTACAGGAGGGAGCTCCGGGGAGTTTCAGGTCTGGGGCAGGAGGTTAAGGGTTGGGGCGCGGGGTTACCTCAAACGTCTCCCGGTCAGAGGTGCAATGGGATTAATGCAGGCTTCCTGCCTGTCCTGACACCACATTGTGCACATGCCAGAAGAAGCCAGCAGGTCCGACACTATTAGTCAAGGGGGGAGGAGCAGGAGGTTCTGCGCGCTGCTTTCGTCCATCACAGGCACTACCCCCCCAGCTCCCATTGGCTGGTTCCCAGCCAATGGGAGTTCGGAGCCGGTGCTGGGGCGGGGGCAGCGCACACAGCCCCCTTGGCTCCCTGCCTAGGAGCCGGACTGCTGGCCGCTTCCTGGGGTACAGCACGGTGCCAGGACAGGTAGGGACTAGCCTGCCTTGCAGCACCACCGAGCAGACCTTTAATGGCCTGGTTTGTGGTGTCAAAAACCGGACACCTGGTCACCCTACTTGGAGAAGCAGTAATAATGAAATCACAATCTAGCCAGAATATTCACCTCTCTTCTGATCTGAAATGGCCTTTTATTGTAAAACCAAACTTCTTAGATGATTTTGGTGTTCAGTAAACACATGAATGCCACGACCTAGTTTGTGGGGAAGAGCTGTTGGGGATATCAGTGCTAGCTCACTTTATTCCTTTGCTTTAGTGAACAACGTAAAATCCTTCTAACAATAAGCAATTTAGAATCACCTTTCATACAACAAACCTCAGGGTAATGGGATATTTTCAAAGCATTCCAGTGAATAATGCACTTACAAATCACAGAATATTTAGCAAATAAGAAGAAAAGGCCAGAATTACTAATGTCACCATCTACAGAATTGCAAGGTTACTTATTACACACAAAAAACTATGTTAAAAATCAATAAGGGTCTAAAGTTAAACATTCAAAAGTTAGGAAATGGCAGAATTAAGGTGGTCCAAGAAAACCTAATTCAGCCCCTTTGTGCATATGCATTATGATACCCCCTTTAATTATAGGATCACATACTAATTTTTCCACTAAACCTACCCTCTTCAGTGCACAGGAAGGAAGGTGATTGTTGTGTGTAGGTGCCCTGATTCCCCTGGTATAAAAGCTGCCACCCATTTGCAGCTTACACCAGTTATAAGTCAAGACTCAACTAACCAAGCAACAGTGTGGACTATGAACCTTATGGCCCTGTAATTAAGAAACACAAAGCCCTGTTTACTCCTTAGAACGGAAAGGTCGCAGAATGACCAAATATGGATCTGGAACCCTGAGTGGGTGCAGCTGAAATGAGTCATATGTCTGACCAGTTCTTCTATCGCTAATCATCATGGAAACAATGTAACAGAGCCTCAGGGTTCATGATTCTTGAGGCTGGCCTCAGCACTGTTTATACGGCAAACAACTGTGCTTACATTGCTAAACTCTACCTATTTCCTGCCCTACTCCCACTGAAAGCTGAACAAACTCTAATCAGTCTGTGGCTTGTGGCAATCATTTTACATGTGCTGAAAGACTGAGGATGCCATTCCATTCACCCCCAAGCTTAAGGGCTGCATCTCCACGACTCAAGATCAGGGGATCCCTTCCTTGTTTATCAGCTCCTCCTTTCCAGAGAGAACATGTTCCTTTATGGTAGTGTGACCAGATGTCCCGATTTTATAGGGACAGTCCCAATTTTTGGGTCTTTTTCTTATATAGGCTCCTATTACCCTCCACCCCCTGTCCCAATTTTTCACACTTGCTGTCTGGTCACTCTACCTTATGGTAGCAAAAAAACATGCACATGGGAAGAGAATTAAATCTCTCAGACTAATCCTGTTTGGGACTGGGAAGAATATCTGGTGACAGTTTGGTGCAGTTGAAAGTCAGCCTGTCTAAATCTCAGTCAGGAATGGCCTTTCTGTCAGGCTTCACTGTGGCCCTAGAAAATAATCTGATTTTCTACAGCAGTGGAGCCAGAGGTCCACTGTGCCCAGTGTTAACTGGCTTTCCAGGGCACCGGCGGCACCATCCCACCCAGTCTGGATCAAATAAGAAAAAATTGAAGTTTTCCTTTTGTTGAAGTCTCTGGGTGACAGCGTCAGAGTCTCCTGAGGGAGTAGACACAGTAATAAATCTATGCCGCCACTGTCTGCTCACCTGTGTTCAGAACTAGCTCAAAGGTGACACCATTTTCTGCTTGTGGGGGAGCGAGGGGTTACACCTATCCATCTATCTAACTTATGTCTTCTTAAGGCACCTGTCACTGAGGTATCTGAGTGCCAGGCTTACATTGCTATTCTAGTTTTCCCAGTTCATTGCTATTCTAATCTTATTGTTACTCTCAGATATTGCAGGACGCTGTATACTTTCTGCTTACTGTGACAGTGTTACTTTTGCAGGGAAGAAGGCTGGTGATGAGGAGGAGAAGGAACTGATTTTCATTGCTTTTCCAACCAAAGTTTGGAAAATAGAGAGGCAGGTTTTAAGCATCAGGAAAGGGCCAAAAATCCATAATAACCTCTTACTATGCTAGAAAATAAAATCAAGGCAATTAACTCCACTGAGTATGCAGCCCTAGAACATCAGAATTCTCTCAGCCCCTCAGGGAGAAGTTAAGGCAGTAGGAGACATCTGCAATTAATTGATAAGTGCTGCTTCTTTTTATGTCCTACATAATGTGATTAAAAGCAGCGTTTCCGAGAATGTGCTTGTGGGGTCTGAGATCTGTGCAGACTAGAGAGATGCCTGGACTGGGATGTCAGACTGAAAACTTGTCCACTGTCAGGAATTTTGAATCCAGATCTATATCTCCTGCTGATTTTTGCAGGAGGCCCAATTTTCAGTGGGCCAAACTGTAATGCTGAACCAGAACCCCTCATGTACTCCCAGCTTTGGAGCAATTCAGAGTCACATAGAAATCCTGATCTGGCCTTGCTAGTTTAGCATCATGCAGCAGAGTGTCATGTGCCAATACTCGGGATACTCCTAAAAAGCCCATGTCCAAGATATCAACATTCATTCAAAGAGCATTAGTATTTACAGAAATAAATGATCAGCAAAGTCAGCTTAAAGTAAGTTATTCACCTTGAGACAACTTAGGCCTTTAGCTCCAAGCATGTTCATTGGAACAGTTTAGGATCTGGAGTGAAATCGTGGCTCTATTGAAGTCAATGGCAAAATTCCCATTAAGAACAGAAGAATGGCCATACTGGGTCAGACCAATAGTCCATTTAGCCCAGTATCCTGTCCAAGATCTCCCAGAGGATTCCGGGGGCCTGGGGTCTTTGGCAGCGGGGGACCCTCGCCACGTGTCTTAGAGGCCCTTTGGCGGCAGGTCCTGGAACGGAAATGGCGAGGGGTCCTTCCGCCCCGGAGCAGAAGGACCCCCTGCCGCCGAAGACTTGGAGCGGAAGAAGCTCCAGGAACCCAGGCCCCGTGAGAGTTTTCCGGGGCCTCTGGAATGAGTGAAAGACCCCGCTCCAGGGGCCCTGAAAAATTCACATGGGGGCCCCTGCGGGGCCCAGGGCCTGAGGCAAATTGACGCACTTGCCCCCCCCCCCCCGGGTGGCCCTGATCCTGTCTTCCGACAGTGGCTGGTGACAGATGCTTCAAAGGGAACAGAACAGGGAAATGTATTGAGTGATCTATCCCGTGTTATCTAGTCCCAGCTTCTGGAAGTCAGAGGTTTAGGAACACCCAGAGTACGGCGTTGCGGTGTTGGCCATCTTGGCTAATAGCCAATGATGGACCTATCTTCCCTGAATGTATCTAACTCTTTTTTTTAACCCAGTTATACTTGTGGCCTTCACAACATCCCCTGGCAATGAGTTCCACAGGTTGACTGTGTTGTGTGATGAAGTACACCCTTATGTTTGTTTTAAACCTGATGCCTATTAATTTCACTGGGTGACCCCTGGTTCTTGTATTAGATGAAGGGGTAAATAACATTTCATATTCACTTTCTCCACACTATTCACGATTGTATAGACCTCTACCATATATCTCCTTAATTGTCTCTTTTCTAAGCTGACCAGTCCCAGTCTTTTTAATCTCTCTCATATGGAAGCTGTTTCATACCCTTAATAATTTTTGTTGCCCTTTTCTGTACTTTTCCCCATTCTAATCTATCTTTTTTGAGATGGGGTGACCAAAACTGAAGACAGTATTCAAAGTGGGAGTGTACTATGGATTTATATATTGGTAGTATGATTTTTGAAATATTATCTATTCCTTTTCTAAAGGTTCTCAACATTCTGCTTTTTTGACTGCTGCTGTACATTGAGTAGATGTTTTCAGAGAACTATTCACAAGGACTCCAAGATCTCTTTCTTGAATGATAACAGCTAATTTAGACCTCCTCATTTTGGCAAACATAATGCCAACTATACACACAATGTGCATTACTTTGCATTTATTAACACTGAATTTCATTTGCCATTTTGTTGCCCACTCATCCAGTTTTGTTAGTTGCCTTTGTAACTCTTTGCAGTTAGCTTTGGACTTAACTATCTTGAGTAATTTTGAATTGTCTGCAAACTTTGCCACCTCACTGTTTACCCCCTTTCCCAGATCATTTATGCATCTATTGAATGGCACTGGTCCCAGTACAGATTCTTGGAGGACCCCGCTATTTATCTCTCTCCATTGTGAAAACTGACCATTTATTCCTACCCTTTGTTTTCTGATCTTTTAACCAGTTTCTTATCCATGAGAGGACCGTCCCTCTTATCCCATGGCTGCTTACTTTGCTTAAGAGCCTTTGGTGTGGGACCTTGTCAAAGGCTTTCTGAAAGCCTTGACTTCAACAGAGCCAGGATTTCACCTCAGATGTATAAAGGCTTTTAACATCTAACTGCTGCCAAACACATACTATTTTTATTTTTAGATTCTCTATATCCTGTCCATGCTTTCCTATAAATTGGCTGTTTTAACTGGGGCACAATCTCCATGGAAATGTGTTTAATGAATTATGGGGGGAAAACACATTGACTTGAAGCCAAGGACATGGAGACTCTTTGGGTTTTCCCTGTCTACTAAACAAGTTATAAACAAATTTCATAAACAAAAGTGAGCAATAAAGTATCCACCATGTGAAATTAGTTAGCTGCAGCTCAGTTAAAAAGAATGACCTACATGTTGTGGCTAACTAAAAAGATATTCTTTGTGGGGGAAATATTAAATTTCTGCTAGCTGAATTATTTTACTGCCTTTCAGGCACGTTTTTCAGCATAGAAAAACCTATGTTATCATCAAGTCGAACTATCAAATCTAATAGTAGAACAACTCAGAAGATCACTAATAATTCATACACAGACAAACCTGGCCTGTTTAAAGGTCCGTGACTGGAAAAAAAGACACTGAATGGAATGTGGGTCACACAACAACAATCCACAGCTTCATTTTAGTTGGAGAAATCCACAACTGAACCAACTTTCCAAGATAAGCATAAGCATAAACATCTCTATCTCTAAGGTTCTTTTATTGGGATTTTATATGCATGTATTGGTACATGCAAAGATTTATGAATCATTAACACACAGCATACAATATTAATTTATGAACACAAGAGATCAAGGAAGTAAACATTCCGGGCCGGTGTCTTAGCTGGTGCAAATTGGCATAGCTCTGTTAAAAGTCAATAGAGCTATGCTGATTTACATCAGCTAAGGATCTTACCTATTACATAAGCACAAATATTCCATTCTCCAAACCAATCCCATCTATAAGCAAAAATAGTTACCTTTCACACACAGGGTAACTAAAACAGACAAGGCCCCCCCAGCTACCTGGGACAGCCTCTCCAGACTCCTTTCTCTTAAAAGAAGTTTACACTGTACTGCAGACAGTGAACCAGAGAAATGTCCCTTTCTCTCTCTACCAGGGTAGCTCTAACTTCAGCTCCCAGGGCAACAGAACTGGGGTCCTTTCAACTGATCTACAATGTTGAGTGATTTGATAAAGCAGTTCCCAGGAGAGAGCCATTTAAACCAGTCCATTCCCAAAGTAAAGTCTATATTCCACAAAGAGCAGGACCCTGGTCTACTCTCCTTCAGTTCAGATCCCGCTCATGGAAATAGAGATTAAGCAACATAGGGCTGGACCTGGTACCCTGCAGTCAGTAGGGAAACTATGCCCATAGTTGAGATGTTAAAAAAACAGAAAATCCATCTCTCATATCTAGAGTACACATCCCTATTTGTGACCCTTAAAATCAGGTGTAAGATGGAAAGGCCTCACACGGCTGCATACAAGCCATCAGAAGTTCAACCTCCAGTGCGTAGCCCCATAGACATCAGCAGAGCTCTAGAAGTCTGCATGGCCCAATCTCCACACTTTACCAAGCACAACGTATTCAGATACACACACCTCTGGGTGCAGGGTGCTCTGCATTGCAGTAGACCAGAAACCTCTCTTATTTCCTTTAAAGACAATTACTTTTTTTATTCCTTTTTTGTTTTAAAGCCCTTCCAATTAGGCCACTCACTGCTAGTCACTCTCCATTTGCAAGGATTACTGGGCGCACACTTGTAGAAGAAAGACAAATGTGACTTACTTGTTAATTTATTTTCTGCAAGATAGGATGTCCAGCAGGTATTAGGGCATATTTATCAAAGCAATTACTGGGAACTAGTAATATGGCATTTTAATAATCTAATCACTCCCAGATGCCTGCAGAGACTCTGATATGCATTTCTTTCCTGCTCAGAAAGTTTTCAATGGAATTTATAGCCTTTTTATATTTACAAGATCCTTCTTCTAGGGGAATAAGTCATGTTGGATTGCATGTTCCAGCACACCAGACATTGAAATCACATTCCCTGCAAAATCAAACACGTGATATAGAACAAAATAGATATGGCATAGGATGAAGCACACACAGCATACTGTATCTGTCAAACAGGCACATGTTACACTGTGAATGTCTGAAATGTACACTATGCTGTGTGAATTCTTGGAATTTGTGGGATCCTGTGGGTCTTGGAAAAATTTCTATAACACTATACGGAGCCTATGATACTGTATCAACATCAGAGCAGAGATGCAGCAGATAGTCACAGGACAGATTCTCCAACACGGGAGCACATGCTGACTTGTGAATAAGACAGGTATCGCAAGCGCTTAACGTTACTTCCCCATCAGAGTTACTGCTGTGTTGTCTGCTTCTAAAAGTTGCCACAGGCAGGATTCCTACAAATGACCTACGCAAGAAGCAGGATGGCTATGCTATTGGAGGCCAATGTGGCAGAAGTGGTTAAACTTCTCTTTCTCTCAGACTTCTTTGAGCCACTAATAGCTCTGCCATCATGGAAATCTCTAGGCAGGGGACATTAAGATTTGTTCCTACTGTTTTTACAATGCCCTTTTGTTATAAATCTTTACATACTTGATTGCAGAGTTATTGTTCTCTCTGTCATGAGTAAATAAATTAGGTGTAATTTAATATTTGATTATAAGATTTACAATTCTATTCTTTACAGCTTCTCAGGTGAGCACTCTGTAATTGAGCTAAGTGAACAGCTCCATTAATTCTTTTCACAAAATGAAGTGTAAGAAGGCAGCACTAAGTCAAGTGCAGAATAGGAGAGTTGTTTAAAGAAACAGTGTCCTCCCTTCTCTTTCTCCTCCTCCAAGCCTCTTATCTTCTATCCTCTTCTCCTTATGCAGGATAGCAAAGGAGGTTGGAAGTCACCCTTCCTCTTTTAAAGGAAAGAAATCATATTCATAACTAATCTTGCCTCAAATTAACACAAGTGTGTGTGCTTATGTGTGGTTAGACACACAGAACACACTATATACATTTCTAGAGGAGATAGCAGTCCAAAGAACAAGTATACACCTCTACCCAGATATAACGCTGTCCTCGGGAGCCAAAAAATCTTACCGCATTATAGGTGAAACCATGTTATAGCGAACTTACTTTGATCCGCCGGAGTGCGCAGCCCCACCCCCCCGGAGCACTGCTTTACCGCATTATATCCGAATTCGTGTTATATCGGGTCACGTTATATCGGGGTAGAGGTGTATTAAGAAAGCCCAAATTATTGTGTTATAAAAGTCATATATAAAGTATGAGACCTTATTAGATATCCAGGGAAAATATTCTTTCCATTGTCATATGTCACAACCCTTACTTCCAAATAGCCTATGCCACTATTCAAACAAATATTCAAATGCAGTACATTATTTTATGTGATTTAATGGTCCCCAGGTATAAAGCTAGGTGAAATATACGCAGAGAATAGTTTACTCACTGATTTTACCCCCTTTCTGTTTGCAAATTATCCACAATAGACTTTGATTTCAACTAATTTGATCATTGGACAAAATGAATTGATGAATGGTTTTATGTGCACACATTTCAGACTAGGGGCTACTCTCAGACTATTTGCCATAATTATTGTTTAAAGTATTTTCTGTTCACAATTCCCTATTTGCACTGCACAGTTCATTACCTAAGTCAGGAGGTATTATTTTCTGCTCCTTGATGAGATGGCTCTTAAATCTAAAGCTTTCAAAATGGTCCCCAAAAACTCATGCTGTGAATTCTTGCATATGTCCATATTTTGAACAATTATGTGTGACACTCTCTGTTTCAGGGAACATTGCTGTAAACAAATATTTGTTCATAAAATATCCATGGAAAGTGAATAAAACAATTCACAAATAATATTGAAGTCAGATTTTTGCTTGTTTGCTCACGCGGTATTTAATCAACTCAACCTGGATGTCAGCTGATCTCGTTCCTTATTCTGGTACCACTAGTTCTTGAAGAAATGGAAGTCTTACACCTAGACAAGTTACCTTGAAGCAGGAGACAAAGGCATCAGATTTGAGCCTTGTGCTTCTAGTGCATTCCCCTCCTCCCTGACCCATAGCAGAGTCACTCTGATAATGTGAGTATATAATAGCAAAGTGTCTGTGTCTGAGCTAAACAGTAGGGGAGAGCAGTTTAAACTAGTTGGTCACACCCAGGCTGTTGAGAAATACATGGAAATACTAAGGCACTGCTTTGTTTTCTCATGGAGTGTGACCAAAGCTTTTTGTCACACAATACTGGAACCCTCATGACTAACAAGACGTTATGGGGACATTTATCAGAAAAGTCAGATTCAAACTAACTGGACAAGCTTTCTTTGAAGATAATGCCCCTGCTTTTTCCCAACAAAGATTTGACTAAACAGATAACTTTAATCTTTAGCAGTGGAAAACACGCCTAGTTACCAAGTCAGTCTCAAAGGGCCAGTTGATGCTATGCCAGGTGATCGCACACATTTACAGAATGTTCGTCATTTATTTGAATACTCACTAATGTAAAACTTATTGTCACAACCTCACATTTTTTAATACACATTATGGATGCTGTTTCTTTTTCTATTGCTAAAGTCTTTTCACACACATGCCAACAGAAAAGTGGCCTCTCACAGAACCACAGAGGAATCCACTATCCTGCACACCAAGCTCAGGATTTCAAAGCCACCCAGAGGATTTAGAGACCTAGCTTCCACTAATTTCAATGGGAGATAGATGCCTAATGCCCCTAGGGTGATTTGAAACTCTTAACCAGGTTCGGGCATACAAACATTTCACAGTTTTTCCTCCAAAGCTGACATTTACAGCAGGGAAGTCAAAACCAAGTTCAAGTGTTTAACTTTAGCCATTTTAGAAAGCAGGAGTTGAGTAATTTTGCAACATTACTCTCAATAAAAAACACTGCTAACACATCACTATCTGGCATATGATAAAATCGTGTGTCACAAAAGGAGACCTACATTATAAACCTCACTGGGAGAATACAGCTCCAAGGTATGTTTTTTGCACAGAATTTGGTAGACATCTGCAGATCGTGTTGATTTAAGGGGTCTGGAGAGCCCCTATGTCAAACATTGAGCATAACAAGACTTTCAAATGACTGGCCCTTAATTGTGCCTGACTTAGTATTTCCTATAATTGGCCTCACTTGTTGACTGCCTTTGCTCTAGGGAGATCATTACCAGTTGCTTCTAACCTTCCTTGATTCCCAGTAAAACTTTATTTACTCAGTGTGTCAAAACAAAAACAAACACACAAACCCACCCCTTCCTTCCATATTCCCAGCACAGCCTACACAACCCACTAACTGCAGAAAATGCTGTGATAGTCCCTTACAGTTTACCTTCAGGGACAGCTTTGCCATTAAAGGGAGACACCTTGGAATAACTTAAAATAAGCCTCTGCACTGTGCTAAATGCACTGGCTCCATGAATTATTGCAGGAAAGGCTTAAAAATAATATTTTAACAACGTGCTGAGTTGTGGAACGTCTGCTGTTTATAAGTGATGGCGCCAAGATGTGCCGTCTGTTGTTCCTGACTGTTTGTGCAGTCCTTACAGCTATGCTGCTGACAAACTCCTGCTCGGGTCTGCTTTGGGGTGGCTAGAAATCGTTACTAAATACTCGATGTGCGTGCGGGTATGCATGCGTGCATGCATGCATGCGTGCGTGCAGCGGCTAGCACAATGGGGTGCCAATTCCTGACTGGGGCTTTTGGGCATTGCTACTATATACATAAATCATAATAATATTAATAAATTACATTAATATAAGTAACACTCGATGGCTATGGGGTCCCTCAGAATTGTAGACATATATTTAAAGTACAGATGGGCCTGAGCTAGCGCTCTGGATATGAACTCTTTGTGCACCAGAATCTGAACTCAGATCCATTTCTTAGTTTACAGGCAACATTTAGAGGTGTCTGAAATTTGGATTTTCTCTTTCAGACCTAATCCTAGCCTGAACCTTAATTCTCAATAATAAATGTGAACTTGCCCTAGGGCCAACACCTGACTACCAGACAACAAGGCATTCACAAGAAATAGGAAAATGTGGAAAGGCGTTATTTGTACCGTGATAGCGCTTACTGCCCTGTGCTAGGCACTGAGTCCCTGACTCAAACAGCTTGAACCTATTAACTTTAATCAGAGGTACCAGTTAGTTCACTGAACAGTTTTTGATTTTTAAACCTCAGAGTAGCTAAACTCCTAAATTCCTCCACAGAAATGCAAAAGGATCCCCATGCCTGAGACGTCCCCATGAGCTGTGCACCTGGAAATCGAGCACACGCATAGCCTGGCACTTTCTCTTTTGGGAGATTACATTGAATTTAGCTCCCCCTTGTCTCAATTTTCCTCTACAAACTCTTTTGGACCCAGATCATCTCCTTCCGCTCCACTGGAGCCAGGCTATCAATGAGTTCCCCTGGCTGAAGCTGCCCTTGAGACTTCCTGAGGGGATCCTCCCTGGAAAGAGAGAACATCCTCATGCTGTATTATTCTTTCACCTCAGTGTGGGCCGGGGACTCCTCTAATGTTCTCTGTGAGCTCCGAAGGAGAGAGCTTGGAAGAGAGAGATTATAGGTATATGTCACCTCTGTGCAGAGATCTTGAAGAGTATGAGCTAGGCCCTGGAAAATCAGAAAACCCATTTCATATATGTTTATGTAACACCTAGTCCAATGAGGTTCCTAACCTTGACTGGGCTTCTGCTCTGACAATACAAATAAATAATAAAACACACATCTTATGCAGCTCTGCAGAGGTGAGTCAGAGTCTGCAGCAAGGAGAACTGCATTTTTCTCCATCTCGCATCAGTGATGAGTCACAATGTAATTGTTTCTCATGCACAAAACCCTCTCTCAATATTTAATTGAACTCCTGTGCATTGTATAGTGCCTATATTGTATCTATGCTTCCCTTTGTTAGCAGGACTTCCAAATCACTTTGACCTCATGTATTCATTGCTTTGCATTGCCTGTTGGTAGGAGGTAATAGAGCTATATCCAGGTGCTTTGTTTAATAATAAATGCCATAAGCATTCTCCATTTATTTAAAAATCAATTAATTTTCTTATCACTCCTCTTCTTCCGTGACTCTGGCAACATTATTGGGTTCAGCAACTTGTGAAATTCTCATCACAATCTAGGTCTGGCAGCATGTGATGGAGAATGGGCTTGGGTAAAACAAATTAATATCAATATTGACTTTTAAAATATTTTTAAATAAGACAGACCTATATAAAGCACACGGTACAAGCTTATATAATGTATGTGTACGGAACAGTGTGGTCAGGCAGATTTCACTTAATTGAAAGAAGTTTCCTTTAAACAATTTTATTTTCTAACAAAATCAACAATTCAGAGAAGCTAGGAACAGAGTTTTAAAATCTGCAGCACCGTCACCCTCTAGTGGCTGAAGTAACAATAAAGTCATAAAAAGAACAGGAGTACTTGTGGCACCTTAGGGACTAATAATCATAGTAATCAACACTAAATCTATAAAGAACTGATATTGTAACACAACCCTAGAACTAATACCACCAGACTAAAGTCACAGTTGTAAATACTTTAGTTTGCCATCTGAGCTTTGGACAGTACAACAGTCCTTGTAGGAAACAGTGTAAAAGCTAATTGAGGGTTCATCCCCAATACAATGATCTTCAAGTCAACAACATGATATTGTCTTAGAAAGTCTGTGAACTATGGTTGAAGAGAGGGTTAGCCTTAAGAGGAAAGATATGTAGACAAGAGATTCTCAACAAGTTTTATTTGTTACTCTTAGGAGTGGGTTTATTTTGGAATTTTACTTATTGTCTGTTGTTGTGGTTTTGTGTTGCCATAGTGAAATTTAAGGGTCTGAATAACAAAAACCAACCCACTTAGAGCTATTAATGTTAAAAAATAAATATGTTTTAGTATAATTTCCCTGTTAAGATGCCACACTGATGACATGACATCCATCAGCATAGCTTAGTGACCGAGACAGACCAGTCAGATTCCCAGCATGTCAGGCAGGCTCACAAGTGACAAAACAAGACCCAAGGCCAAATCCAGAAATGCTGTGCCAAGCAATGTTACTTATGCATCAGCAAGTGGATTCCAAAGAGCCTGAGTGAGTGTAAGCAATTCAAAGTGACATGTTAAGATTGACATGCTGAGATGCTGGATAGAAGGTTTAAGTTATAGCGGAGAGTGACCTGGCTATAACTTCCCCCAGGTGCCTTTCCTGCTATCTTTCTGCCTTTCCTGGGCATGGGTGACCAGGTGTTAGCCTCCTTTCTGAGGAAAAGGGAGGGAATGAGATGTATGGTTAGAGGAGGGGAGTGGGAGTCAGGACACCTGGTAAGATTCCACTGCTCCAATATTCCCTTGGCCAGTCTGTATAAGGGACACTGCCTGAGTTTGTTATGGTGGATGTTTGAAAGACACTGTGAGATTCACAGAAGAAAGGTGCTAAATATCATTACTCCTTATTATTTGGAAAGTAATGTGACTTTAGAGATTATTTAAAATATTTTCAGTCTATTAAAAACTGAGTATTTCAGCCAGACTCAGTAGCAAGCAAATGACGATACATGCACTAATCACTGGCCAGACCATCTGTATTAGCCATGACAAGGAATAATTAATCCTTGTTATTTCTATACCATTTACATTAGTGTTCCCCTCTTGCATCAAATGTTGGCTTCACTTCAAGCCTCTGGGAGACTCATCTCTGACTCTGAGCCCTTTTGGGCCACATCGTTGCTGACTTGCTAAAACAAGCCCCAGGATGTGAGGGGCTGGATGGGCTGAGAGGAGACATATCAGAGCAAGGACCCTTTGTGGGGAGTGCCTTGTGTAGAGTTTGTCTTTGCACCCTTCTTGCTGTCAAATGCGGGAAGGCCACAGGCACTTACTTCTCTGCAGCTGGACAGCAGGCACAGACTGGAGGCTGCTGTGGATTCGCTCCTACCACAACAGGGAGACTTGAGCAGCTCGTGCACCCAACAGGAAGTCACTGCAGAGTGAGTTCGACTGGAGGGGAAGTAGGGCAGGCGGGGTCCCTGAAACTGTGCAAGCAGCCGGGTGTGAGGCAGTCAGTGCACTGGGCACCGGTTTCCTATTGGGCCAGGGAAAGCACTGAGGGTTCGGGGCGACAAGGGGGTTTGACCCTCTTTTCAGCCATGAATCTCCCAGGCCTTTCCCCACGTTTTATCCAGTCACACTGTCTTTGCAAGAGGGACTGTGTGCTGGAGGCTCAGAGGGGAACTTGGGATTGGCTGGGGTAAATCCATCCCAGCCCTGCTCTGGGCAGCCCAGAGCAGCCTCCTGAGGGGGAGCTGCCGACAGGGCAATTCTCCCTTCTGCTGCCCAGGGCCACTTGTTTGGCACAACAGCCCCAGGAAAATTCCCCAGTTCCCTGGTGGGACGGGAGCCCAAGTCATTGGGGAGAGCTCTGGGCCCTTTAGGGAGAAATCCTCAGGGCAAAATGTTGAGAGGGATATTCCCTCACCCTACATGTACACGGAGCTAACGGGCCAGTCTGCCAGCTCCTGTCTCACACCTTTGAGTCTGCAGTGGCAGTGATTCTGTGCAGGTGGGCTTTGTTACCTGCCAGTCAAACCCACCTGGTCAACCCTTCCTGGTGCTGGCTATACCACTGTAGTAGAGGCATGCACAGCTGGGCTTCCTCCCAGGGACCAGCCAGGGACAGGGGATGTTGGTTGAGCAGTTTTTCCCACTGAGCTCCCAAGAACCATTTCACCCTGTTGTTGACTAGGCATTCATACTACAAGTGATGGAGTGGCATATAAGTAGATAAAACCAGGAAGAAGGGCTGGAGGAATGCAAGACAGATAGACACAGAAAGACACCCATTAGACTGTATTGTGAGGAAACACTCAGCTGGAAACACAGGAAACAGACACCAGGTAAGATCTGCAACATTAACAACTATTAGCCAAGATATTTACAGAATCCTTGCTGAGCACATGTGGGTGACAGCGCATGTTTGGCCTACTGTCCCAACTCCTCAGATTTGACCTTGAAAATAAACAAACCCTGATCTATTGCAGGCTTCCCAATGACTTTTGCCCCAATTCTACAAACACTGAAACGTGCACAACTTTATTCACACATACTGTCCTATTGCACTTGTTTGATTCGATCTATGAATCAGTGGGCCTACTTCTGTGAATACAGCTAGGCACCTGCTTACATGTTGCAGGATCAGAGCACTTATCTTCATTACAATGACAGTTGCTTCACCTCAGTGACTCCGTGGCTTGTGCAACATGTTTCTTGTTTCCAAACTTGTGCTATGGCAACAGAGAGGAATAAAAGCCATTTTTGGCTGGTGTTTCACACCATGGCCATCACTGCTGTCACTATCGCATGCTGTAATTTGAGAAGGAAACTGTAAATGCAAGATGGGTAAAGCAAGAGTGTTTTATGGATTGTACAGCAGGGTTATACCACCAGTAGCTGCACCTGGCTGCTAATACCTGTACAGCTGCTGATCTTAGGGTTCTGCAAGCTATAATCACATGCTTTAAAATCAAATATATTTTATAAAGCAGTTGGCAGGACAGCTGAGATTTGGGTGCAGGCACTTCTCCTGTGCAGTGTGTGTTGATCTGAGGCCTCTGACATTGGCAAAGCAATTCTTGATTGTAAAAGAAATATTGTCCTTAGAGCCAGGGCAGGGTTTGGGCTGCCAAATGATGATAATAATCATGATAAGGACACTGGGAGACCCATTTTATGACTTCTCTCTGATAGAGTTATCAGAGACTTACATTACTTCAGACCTGAGAGTCCTCCAGAAATCTGCTGAATTCCTGATGCCTAGGCTCACTGGTCCTGGATCCAGACTAACCGCACTCTCTGGGCTCATGGGTTGTTTTGGATGAACTTGAGAGAACTTAAAAACAATGGAGGTCGAACATGGGCAGGAAACACTGATGTGGAAACAGGAGCTCAAGAGTTAGCCTACAGAGATGATCAGCATGATGCATAAACTTCCCCATCTCTGAATTCACTTTACCTGCCAGGGGATGGGAAGCGGCAACAGTCAAGAATAGGCATCTTCAGGGAAAAGGATACTGCGTGGTAGCCTGCAGTCTGATTTTTTTCCGGTAGAGATATTTTTTAAACTATATTTCCGAAAAATCTTCAAAAACAAAAGAACATTTACCATTTGGATCAAACAGTTCTGTGAATTCTTTTGTTTTTTCCACAAAGTTTTTGTTGGGAAATTCTTCATAAAAAACCAACAAATTTCAAGCAAAATGGAAACTTTTTATGAAAACTTTGTGGAAAAAAAGTTTTGACAGAAATTTTTCAGCTAGCTCTAGTTTCCTGCCTAGTGGATGAATATGCAGCTGCCATGCTGCTTTGTGGGAAACCTGAACAAATCTTTTCTCTTCTAAGGGAACTGGAAAGCGGGGAGGGTATAACCGACTGGATAACAGAATTTGCTGTTATTCTGGTTCCTGATACACCTACTGTCAAACTGGAAGGGAAATTTAATGCTGCCAGTGGATTTGTTTTCAGGCAAAGAATGCTATTCAACAAAGGAAAAAAAAAAGTCATGCAGCATATCCCTCCCTCAAAAATGCACCTGATTTACAAATTTCCTTTTGGTCTTTGGAAGGTTGAAGCAAATAAATGATTTTGTTTAATAAGGAACAAAAGCCTCCAGGATTCCGTGGGCCCGACCTTCTCTCTCACACCAGATTTACACCAGTGTAATTCCATTGCTTTCAGTGCTGTTACTCACTCACCCAGTGACAGTGGGAGAGGGACCAAGCCCTGTATTTTGATTGTGATATAATCTGAGCTGTCCTTGGGAATGGGGTTTTGGGCAGAAGGGGACAGGATCAGCGTGGGGTCTTTTTGATAGCTCCACAGAGATTTTAGCAATGTGGGTGCTATCATTAATTTTATGGAGAGTTCACAATCTGCAGCAGGGAACACTTAACACTGCATTTTTAAAAGCAAATTGTTCTGGTTTTGTTTTGCTCTTTGAAAAGGAATATCTATAAAGGTAATCAGTATAAAGACTGCTAATCCTAAAGTAAATAGCTAAACTGATGAGCATGTCCTACAATAAATGTGGACCAAAGAACTTCTTAGTAAATGGCAATGCTACAAATATTTAAAGCTAAAAGGTTGCAATCAAATTTGGAAATAGAAAATCTCCCTACTGCTCGCTTAGTGATTTTGACACAGGTTCTCCAACAGCCTATATCCAATATCCTGACTTCTATTTCTAGAGCAGGTCTTAGTTTACCTGATTGCTTTTGGGAAGAGAAAGGGAAAGTGACATCTCTGCTTTCTTTGGCTCTCACTTTAGCCTGGCTTTCTATGACTTACACCACCATTCTAGTGTTCTCATGAGGGTGAGCCAAAGCTACACCCAGGAATAAAAACCAGAGATGGTAAAGACCAATGTGCTATCTAGATAATATGCCTGCCAGTATAGGATTGATCCCTACAGTACATACTCTAATGCACTGCCTAGTCATTCTTTTAAATATCTGGAAAGGTAGAGACCTTCCACTATTGTGGAGACACTGTGCCACAGCCTCACAGAGCTCACTACCGGGAAAGTATTTTTCTCATTCTTTTTTCAAAGTTTCCCTTTCTACAAGAATCTTTAGAGAGATGGATGAAGTGTGACTGCAGAAAGCAGCAGACTAACCTACTGCCGATGACTGCTGAGAATAAGAATACCTACTGATAAGTTACTTCCAAGGAAACAGAAGTGTTGGGAGGGGAAGGAGATGAATGCTAGAGGAGGCAGGTGGCTGTTACCAACTTTACAACACATCTCTATAGCGTAAATTAACTCTTTCAATACCTGTTCTGTCACTGGTCAATAATAGTGTTTTAAAATATGTCACGGAGTTCCGATTATTAAGTGATGGTCCTTGTTTGTTTTTCGCATTCCAGGCAATAGTACAACATGAGTATGCAATTCCCTAGTAACCTGATAGATAGTGCTCACTGCTTTGTCATTGTGTTTACATTTATTCATCATAAACATGCTTCATTAGTTTTCCAAAGACTAAAGATTAGCAAGTTCCCTCTGCAGTGAGCACTGCTAGAAGCAATAAAAATTATGCCATCACTGTTCAAGAACGTGTAACTTTTATGAGCATAATAAATTGCATGCGAATTGCATCGCACCAACAAAACCCTGCATAGATCCCAAATTTAAAGCACAATGTGTTCACTGAAAGCAGTGTGTCAAAGCTTCCCTTAATTGTGATAAATTCTGCTCCCTCATCCGAGAAGGTGACATTTCACAGCAAATAAGCCCAAGAAATCAGCTAGAACAAGGAAGAATTTCCAGTTTTGGAAGTGGTTTCCTGTAATGAACAAAACACAGCATGAAAGTGTTAGGCTGCATGTCTGGTGCATGGTTTACAGGGCTTTGTTAATCCAAATCAAGCTGGTAAAATTCAGTGCAAGAAGCTAACCAGGTTTCCTGAGACCTGATTGAATGTCACAGGGAGAACATATAAATATATGAGACTAATAGAGAACCTGCTTCTTAAAAATGATTGCTCTATACTTTCAAGACCATTCCACATCCAAACTAATTTGCTAAAACCAGTAGAATGAGATGTTCATAAGGCTCCTGTTTGTGTTTGCATGTGGCTTTTCTTAGTAGTCTATTCCTCGTACCATTGAAGTCAAAGGCAGTTTTGCCTTTCTGGCAGTCAAGATGGGCTTCAAAATGCAGCATGAGTATTTTGGCCAATAATGTTTTTATTGACATGTGCTCCTGTGATGAAGTGGGACTGTTCTTAATGCTTCCTCAGAATACTGTGTGGGTGCCTCAGTTTCCCCTATGCATTTCTCAAGTCTCTAGGGGGTGAGATTGTTGCAGAGCAAAGGGCCAGTGTGCATAAATGGCCGACACTCTATCTTCCGGCAACTAATGGTGGGGGCCCTTCCCCCACCCCCGCAAGGGGATAGCAAAAGGTGTGGGAGAACAAAGAGATCAAGTGACCTCCTGGCCTGGGAAAGGAACAAAACCCAGAGAGGAGGGGCTGGAGGAGCGGGTCAGTTTGGAGCTAGCTGGGGACGAGGGGTGAGTGTAGACATGGGTGTCTGGCTCACTGCCCCCCAGGACGGATCCAGGGGTCCTGTTTGCTGTACCTACAAGCTCTGTTTTAGCCTGTGTTCCTGTCATCTAATAAACCTCTGTTTTACTGGCTGGCTGAGAGTCATGTCTGACTGCAAAGTTGGGGTGCAGGACCCTGTGGCTTCCCCAGGACCCCACCAGGTTGGACTCACTGTGGGAAGTGCACAGAAGGGCAGAGGATGCTGAATGCTCCAAGGTCAGACCCAGGAAGGTGGAAGCTGTGTTAGCTTCTTGCCCTGTAGACAGTCTGCTCACAGAGAGGAGACTTCACCAGAGTCCTGATTGGCTTTGTAGGGAGCAGTTCCATAGCATCGCCCGGGGACTCCGTGACAGATCCATCTGCACTTCTGAATGCTGTGAAGCCAGCAAGCCCTCTCCAGTGTTGTGTTTCGGGTTGGATGGGCTAATTCTCCAACCCCCCCCTCCCCAGAAAAAAGAAGAGGTGTCATGGTATAAATCCTCACTCTGAACCTTAGTGTCCAAAAGATGGGGTACCAGCATGAATTCCTCTAAGCTTAATTACCAGCGTAGAACCTGTAGAGCTGCCACCAACCAGGAATTCCAGTGCCTGGTACACTCTGGTCCCCCCAAAACCTTGCCCAGGGACCCCCAAGACCCAGACCGTCTGGATCTTAACACAAGGAAAGTAAACCCTTTCCCCCACCGTTGCCTCTCCCAGGCTTCCCCTCCCTGGGTTACCCTGGAAGATCACTGTGATTCAAACTCCTTGAATCTTAAACAGAGAGGAAAATTCACCTTCCCCCCTCCTTCTCAATCCCCCTCCCAGACTCTCCCTGAGAGAGAAAGTAATTCTAACACAGAGAGAAATTAACCTCTCTCTCCCCCTTCTCTCCTTTCTCCCCAACAATTCCCTGGTGAATCCAGACCCTGTCCCCTGGGGTCTCACACCAGAAAAAAATACAATCAGGTTCTTAAACAAGAAAAGCTTTTAATTAAAGAAAGAAAAAACAGTAAAAATTATCTTTGTAAATTTAAGATGGAATATGTTACTGGGCCTTTCAGCTATAGACACTGGGAATACCCTCCCAGTCTAAGTATACAAGTACAAATTAAAATCTTTTCAGCAAAATACAAATTTGAACTCCTTCCAGCCAAATACACATTTGCAAATAAAGAAAAACAAACATAAGCCTAACTCACCTTATCTACCTAGTACTCACTATTCTGGACATATAAGAGGCTGTATCAGAGAGATTGGAGAGAAACCTGGTTGCACATCTGGTCACTCTCAGAACCCAGAAAAAACAACAACCAAATTCTAACAGCATACACAAAAACTTCCCTCCCTCAAGATTTGAAAGTATCCTGTCCCCTGATTGGTCCTCTGGTCAGGTGACAGCCAGGCTCACTGATCTTGTTAACCCTTTACAGGCAAAAGAGACATGAAGTACTTCTGTTCTATTAACTCTTAACTATCCATTTTTGACAAGGGGAAACTTGACTAGGCCCATGTAGCCTTCAGGGACTCCACGTAAATCCCGCAGAATCAGCCAAACTGCTCCAGCAGGAAAAGCGTTTCAGATCTCTCCCTCTCTCTCCCCCGAGTGTCTGAGCAGAAATTCACTTTAAACAGGCTTTAATTAAAAAAAGAAGAGAAACAACAGATACTTCAAAAGAAACAGCAAGACCCTGCTTGATGTATAACAGAACCCAGCCCCTAGTCCTGCCACCACCTCTCAGACTCATGGACCTGCCTCCTTCCTGCTAACCTCAGTTCTTTCCCTTTGGCTTAGCAGCTCCTCCGAGTCAGCCTCCTCCCTCAACCCTTTCTATCTATGTGGGCACAGGCAGGGCCAACAGTTATAGCTCCCCATCTAATACATCCAAGGACCCTTGCACATGCCTTTGCTGTGCAAAAAGGCTGAAAGGTGGGGAGAGGGGCATCCCGGTACATATCAGACTGCCCCCCACGATACCCCTTTTCTGTCCCTTTACATAGCTGTTTTCCTGCCTCTTATGCACTGGATGTTGTAAAGATACAGAGTTTCCAGTGCCGCCTCCAAGTATAAACAAAATAGCTCAGAAAAATGTATGAAGAGTCTTTTGCAAGACTTGCTTTGAGCTCTTGAATAAATTAGCACCCAGATTTCACTGGGTTCTCAGTGAACCATGAGCCACATCACAAACCCATCCAGCACAGACAGAGCACGCAGATGTTCAGTGGAAGCCTAGAGGCTGGGAACATGGCCTAGGCAGGTGCACAGATGGGAGCAGGAACTAGACTTCTCTGCCCCCCCCCCACCATACAAAGTCTTTATTAAAGTGTTTCAAGGAGTTGCCTTGTTAGCTGCTGCTGCAGGGACACAAAGCGGGGCCCTGCAAATATATTCAGCCTCAAATGCCAGTTAGAGCGTAAAGGCGTGAACCAAAGCTCAGTGAAGTCAACGAAAAGACTCCCACTGATTCCAATGGACTTTAGATCAGGCCCTAAAAGGGGAGCAGTTGAAGAAAGCTCCATCACTGAGTGTTGATGGTGGCTGCTGGAAACTCAGGGAGCTCCCTGCCCACAATTACTGCCTCTTAATTTTGAAGTCCGTATTTTTCCCAAAATCTTCCTGGCAACAAGTTACCTTCCCCACATCGCCATATGTCATTAATCATGCCTGGAAAAAAACTAAACGAGAAAGCCTGGGGTGTTGGAGGGTTCTAGGAAGTCTGTAAGTGCCATCAGCAGTTTCCGTGCTAACAATCATGCAGAACATGTAATTTCATGGACTCTCCCGGTAAATGTGTGTTGTTGAAATATCAGAGAAAAGCAAGCACAGTAATTCACAGCCAAAGGGAATTTGCTTAAAGATTCAAACAAAACTTCACAACGATTTTTCACGTGTGCAATAGTTTCCCAGATTCAACCTCCTCCAGAGAGGAAGCAGAGTCCACCAGAGGCTGGGAGCTCACTCCAATTCTCTGCTGAGCGAGATGGAGGAACCCACTGTGCCCGTCACCCTTCCCTAACTCAGACTGGTCTGGCAGACATCTCCTGATGCTTTCCTTTAGGAAGGGCTGGCTCCAGGCTGTGGGAAGGGAGGATTGTGGGATTTCGGTTACAGGGAAGTTCTGGGGAACTTTTTTCTGAGCTTATTTTGCAGCTTCCTGTCTTATGAGATTTCCATACACCCCTGCTGGATGTAACCATAAACAGGAAAGTGTGGAGCCAGCTGGGGACGAGACAGTCTCCTCCTCTCAGATCTCCCTCCCAGAAATATTTTAATTCCAGTTAAAACTGACAAATAACGAGCTTCTTGAATAGCAGAGTTTGAGAGGAAGGGCAATTCCTGCTTCTGACATGGAGATTAAAGCGGAGTGTCCTTGCTCCTGACTCAATTTACAAATGTCCTTCCACCCTTCCTTCCTGTCTCCTGCACCTCCTAGCAAAGAGTGTGTGTGTGTATTTCAGGGTGATAGTCAAACTGTCCTTCCCGCCATTGATAAAAGTACACGTGCGACTCCCTTCACCCCATCCTGGTGCTCCCCAGAGGTTCTCTCTATAAAGAACTGAAATGCATTGGGCACGTGAACCTTTAGAACCCTGGCTCCTGAAGAGAAGGGTGAGTGAAAAGCACCAATGAGACACCCGCAGCCCTGGCATGTTGGTGCACAGTTCCTGGGGTTGCAGCAGAGCACTGCCTGGTTGAGCTAGGGCTGATGTTATCCCCTTTTACTCTGAGGGATCTACAACAGCAGGACTCCAAGCTCATTTCATTAATACCCAAAAGGGGTAACATGAGCAGCTCTGGCCTGTATTCTCAATATGGCTACAAACAGAGGAGACAAGCTCTCTGTGGCAGGGACTGGACAATAGTTTATGTTGCTGCTGTGCCTAGCACTAGGGGGCCCTGTTTTCGGTTGGCCCTACGCCTTAACTCTGAAGTGAGCTTTCCTCTCCAAAAAACTATTACAAACTTTTGTTTAGAAACAGGTGCCTGCTTTTCTTTAGGGTCACCGATCTGGTGAGGTCTGAGAGTTACCCCAGTTTATGCCCTTACAGCAAATATGATCTTCTTTGTCAAAGTACATTTGCAGATAGAAGAAAACAAGCTGCCCCAATTATGCTTTGCCATTTGTCTGACATTTTCATTATCCCTGACACAGTACCCATCAAATATTATCTTGTACTCAAAGCCATTTCTGTCAAATTGAGTTAGAAGGAAGTAGTGGAAAACTAAAAGCTCCACAGCTAATCCTGCCACCTGGAAAATCAGCAGAGAAATATAATTTTATAGTCTTTCAAATTAAATCAGATTCTGTACTCTCTGCTGATGAGTTAATCCAATACGAAATGGAATATTTCCACTCAGCCATGACTCTGCTTGGACGGATTTGATTCATGATAAAGCAGTTCCAGCTCACAGAGATACTGCTTTTAATTGTATTCTGTAGTGATTTCTTTTAATTTTACAATTTGCCTCAACAGTTATCCATTAAGAAGCCAACAGCAGGAAGTGGCCTTTAATTGAGGGACCTGTAGTTCACACAAGGAGGATTGTGGCAATGGAGCAAGCATGTGGGCCTCCATTCGTGGGCATTTTAACTGGAGTTTCAATCTCATTTTCACAGCAGCATGCAGTGTTTGATCCGCAATGGGATCCACGTGGGTGGGTTCCTGTCCTCAGGTGGCATTCAGCTGATGTCAGAGGGGGTCTGTGCAGGTGCAGGACTCAGTCTGCATGGATCCGATTGCAGACTCATGGCCTCTTAACGCCCAGTGAAGCTACAGTGATTCTGGGTCAGATTCACTAGTTCCCACACTTCCCTTCTGCCAGTTGACAGCCTTGGAGCATATCCTGGGTGAAGAGATGGGTGAGAACAGCAGGTAGGTACTATTGCCAGCTGGAATCAAGACTGAGCAGCCCCAAAGTTGCTCTAACCAGAGCCAGGGACCAGAGCTGGGGCAGAGATTCAGGGAGCTGTAACCAACTTCCTGACAGCTGTCTTTCTCTGGTGCACTAGCGGAGTTCTGGCCCTCAATGCATTCAGAAGATGCAGTTTTACCTAAAGATGACCTAGAAAGGATGGGCTTGTTCAACACCTCAGTCCCATCGATATAAATATTAGAGCTCACCACAAACATAGCCTCAGAGATCCCCCAGTGAAATCTGGGGAGACCAGACCTGATGTTTCTAAGGTTAAAAACAAGCACTGGGAAAACCAATTAAAATTCTTCCAGGCCCTTTAAATATATTATGAAGAGGTGGAAAAGGGCAGAAACCCAATTTTTAAAAAATCCTTTGCCAATCACCTTTATCTGATTACAAACATGGAGCAAAGTCAATATGGATTCAGAGCTAGATTAGAGTATTGGACCATACCTTTACAGTTTCCTACGTGATGCAAATGGCTAGTGTCTCTCACTGACTCACTTTCCCATCTCCCACATTTAACACAAGATTTTCAGAAGAGCTCAGCATGCTATGTGCATCTTTGAAAAATTTGCCATACGGAAACTGCTTGGTGCTGAGCAATTTTGAAAATTTGGCTGCAAGTGGAACTGGACTGTTGAAAGAACTTGAGTTTATGCTTTCTGTAAAGCTAGACTAGCTGAGATCTGCACCCCATTAGCAATACATTCTTTTCAGACCTTTTTTGTACATCATAAAGAAGCAAAAAAGAGCAAAAGCCCACAACTTTCCCCTTTGCAAGTCACATTTAAACTACAGACAGACAGGTACTGATGGTGCCATAATTACCTAGTTAAATATGTGAATGAAGATGTTGTGCCACTGGTAAGCCAAGTGCCAGCTCTGGCCAAAGCCTAGCTGAAAACTGACAAACTCACAGCAGGAAGCAAGGCCAATTCACTTGTGTATTAGTGTAGCTCAAAGGGATTGTTAAATGTATGCGAATGCATTTGGTGCTTAAACTTCATGAAAACGAATGGAGTGCTGCATGCATTGTTTTCATTTATTTGTATCCTGTTAGAATGTGTTAGCAAACATTTACATTGTATATACTCTGTAACAAAGCCCAGGTCTACAGTAGCGGGACGGGGAGGGGGTCGACCTGGCCGTGAGGACAGGGATGAATCGACTGCTGCTGCTCCGCGGTCAACTCCGCTTCCACCTCTCACGAGCTGGAGTTCCAGAGTCCACGGGGAGCGCGATCGGCAATCAATTTTATCGCTTCTACACTAGACACAATAAATCAACCCCCGATAGATCAATCACTACCCAACGATCTGGTAACCCATCAAACCAGAAAGAAGCCGGGTGTAATGCAAATGAAGAACATTAGCAAGAAAGTGATCATTCTCCTGCATTTGAAGACAAGTGGTCATTGTGTGTGAGGATCAGAGATCAAAGACTCTGAATCAGTGCTGCAATGCAGCCCATCAAGGTAATCTGATTGCGGCCTGAGACATTTTGCTGACATTGACCAGCTGCAGGGATGTGCTGGCTGCCGCTTCCTGCGGCTCCCATTGGCCGGGAACGGCGAACCGCGGCCACTGGGAGCTGCACGGGGGCGGACGGTCAAAATGTCAGCAGAATGTCTCGCAGCCCGCAATCAGATTACCTTGATGGGTCACAGGCTGCCCACCACTGCTCTGAATGAACTCCTCTCTCCACCAACCAAAAAAAGAGCCCACATGGATAGTGACCCTGTCAGCTTGTTGTCTGTGAGAAGAAGCTATAAGTATGGACACAAGTTAAAATTCTTCATCTCTAGACTGTTTGGATTCCAACAGCGCATGCTAACCAAATGAGAAGACGGAAATCCCCAGAGTCATTCTGTGTAGCCCTAAAAGACTTTTGGGAAACTGGCAGATTACTATATCTCTGCTACTTCCTTTTGAAAGAATAGATTGACTCATCTGTACTTATATTTTTACCTGCTTTAACCTCTCAATGACTCTCGTTCACTTTTCTTACTTAATAAACCTTTAGTTAGTTTACTATAGCACTGGCTTACTAGCATTGTCTTTGGTGATAGATCTAGGATGCAAATTGACCTGCGTGAAGAGCTGTTCATAACCTGAATTTGTTACAATATTTGCTGTAAGTGACCATTTATCACATAATCCAACTCGCCTAGGTGGCAAGATAGACTGGAGTGTCTAAGAGGACTGTTGGTGACTCCATAATAAGACTATTGTAGTATTTTGGGAGTTCACATTTGATACTGGGTTGCTAAAATATAATTATAGAACACAGCACCTGTTTGGGGTGTCAGCCCCGCTTTTGACAGTCTGCCCTGAAGCAGGCACTCATGGTCGTGCACCACTCCAGTCAGCATGACAATTGATGTCCTATCTAGCTTCTTGGTTGACCTCCCAAAGTTTACCTTAATAAGTATGAAATGGAAGCCTCCGTCTTTAAGGGTGTATTCTCTGTAGAAAAATACTGAAGTTTGCTGAAGCGCTTTAGCTGGAGTTTCTCTGATTTACTTGAGAAGCTATTTAAGTCCCAAACTTAACGAGCTTAAGGGTCATGAAACACTGGGTATTTTCCAGTATGTCACAATTACAGCAACACATGCACTAAGATTGTGATAAACTACTGTGAAAATCAGCATAGGGTTCAATAACCCTCAAAATTTATAAGCCCTTCTCTGTGGGGTGCTCTAATGATTGCTCAGTGCTGGGCTGTTTTATGCTACCTGCACGATCCGCTTGTTTCTTTCCTATTCATTTCTGCACTGAAGTTTAACACCTCACAATAGTTACCACACAGCTGCACTGGCAGAATTCTAATAGCACACTGGAGTCACAGGAAAAAGGAATGCAAGAAACCAAGATTGAAGATGAGCTTTGCATCTAAAATTGCTGCAGCTGGAGATAGTATCTATATGAGGAGTGAGGATTATGGACCCAGGTCCCGAATATATCCTCCCCTCCCCCTGAGATGGTTAGAGGGCTGACAGATAAACAAAACGTGCACATCTGTAGTGACATCTGAGCACTGGGGAGGTGAAGTCTATTTACACACCGTGGCCTGTGTTTTCAAAAATGACTGATGATTTTGGGTGCCTCAGTCATTGGATGCTCACCATGAGATGCCTCAAAGGGGCCTTATTTCAGAGGAAAGGTGCTCAGCTCTGACAATTGGACCCTTTCAAGCTAGCACCCTTTACACAATTCAGGCCGTATGTGAGGAAACCAAAGATACCTGATCCCTTTAGTCCAAAGCACAAACCCAGGGTCTGAATCCAAAGTGTAAGGAAAATTCTTTCACCTGTTGGCCCTCCAGAGAGAGAAGGGTCTCTGGGAGACCCTCCCTATTCCTGCATGAACCAGGGCATGGCTCACATTCCTCCCTCTTGATCCTGGTGAGTCAGCAGGTGGCTACCTAGCTCTGCCATCCTACCAGCTTTTAAGGGCGTCTGGCTCCTTGGGGCAGAATTTTGACCCCATCCTGCTGGATTTTCCATTGATGGGTCCATTCCCTCCTTCAAAAGTGTGTTTAGGTAGCAGTTATACAGTATAAGTATAGGTCTACATTTAAAGAAGGATTTGCCACCTCACACAGACAAAGTGATATAATCAATAAAAGCCATTCCTGGGATAGAAATGAATTGCTCGTGTTGGAGGGGAGTAGTTGATTCTGAGGAGCTTTCCTAATCACAAGAAAAGACATCCTTAGCACAACATGGTCTTTTTGGTTTGGATTTTTATTTTCTTTTGCTAGGTTACAGTATTTTTTAAAGACATAAGCAAATATCCATTAGGCTGCAAATGGCAGCAAGGCCACGGATTGTGATTTCTGACCAGAGAAAATGTTTACTTGCAACTTTTATTCACACTCTTTGCAGATTTTTAGTTTCTTGTATAATAAAAAACATGCTAAAACCAAGTTCAAAGTCCCATCCCCCTCTGAATCACACACCTTCTTAGGTGAGTTTATTCAATGGCAGAGGAATTGTCTTTAAGTTATGCATGTGTGGACCAATGCTGTCATCTAGTGGCCATTTATGTTTATCCTATAAATGTCTCATGGCTTTTGCCAGGAATTTTCTCTCATTTAAAGGGGCTTCTCACTTTGAACTGGAAGATTAACTGCTTTTCAAGTTAAAAGGGAGGGAGAGGGAAAGAGAATTTTTCTTCTTGGAAATATCAGCCCAAAAGTGCTTATATACAGCGTATTGAATCGACTCTTTATCCAGCGAAAACCCAACCTGTTGGCTGCTAACCTGAACCACTGAAGACTCAAAGAGTTTGTGATGCTACATTGAAATTTTAACCCTGTGTAAATCACATCTTTCTGATTAGCTGAAGGAATTCTGCCTATTAAGACAGGATTAATTTCTGCAAATGGAATTTGTCAAGTCACACCGCATGTGTCAAAGAGGACATACAAATACTAGTTCAATGGACATATGCTGCAGTTCCACCAAATTAATGACTCATTAAGATAACTAATCTAAAGCAAAGGATGGAGAGAAAGCAGGAGATTATTTATGCCAAACATCACAGCAGTAACACCATGAAGGGAAACAGTCAGTGGAAAAGCAGCCATGATACAGATTAATCGTGGCATACTGGGAAGGAAAATCTGAAAGGTGCTCCTTCAACCTGAGCTTAGCTCTGTTCCAAATGCAGGAGAAGCTGTTGACACTGCCACTCCTTTTATAATCACAATAGACGTTTGAAATAAAGGGAAGAATTTATCTCTCTTCTCTGGGCAGCTGATGACAGATTATCTGAGGAGCTGTGGAATTTCCCAAGGCCCCATATAAAATCACTCTCCCAGAAATGTTTAATTAATCATATTTAGGGCTCTTTGAACTTCACAGGGTTCTCTGTTGGTAGCTGCTTTACCTGTAAGTGTCTGGGCTGCAGAGTTTTAATTGGCTTCCTCTAAGGAGACTCAGGAGAATCATAAAAGGCAATTTTCAGGGATTCAAAGGACAATGCAGAGTTTGATCTTCTTGCGTGGCCCTATGTGCAATCACTGGCTAGGAAGGGGGAAGCAGGACTGAAAGACAAGGATGCATAAAGACGCAAAAGAATATGGAGACAAGACATTATTCAAAACCAGAGGCCTGATAGGCACCTTTGCTGTCATCTGGGGGCTTGACTTGGGCAGGGGGCAGCTGTCACTTGACATTCTGGGGCTCCTTATCTCAATAGCTACTTTGGGACTATATTTTTCAGAGGGGCACGTGTAGGGATAGAACCCTTCTGTGTGTGTCCAGTGACAGGGAGGGAGGATAACAGTCAAGCAAACTGCAGTTCCTGTGCCCAGAACTGCCTCCATAAATCACCCCTGGGGCATACTTGGGGAGGGGGGTCACCGCCGCAGGAATGTGCTGCCCTCTCTTAAGCCTGGGGCTCTGCATGACCCCAAAGGCTGTGATCTAATGGCATGGTCTAACTCGTAGTTTGCACCAGCCTCTTGCAAACCCTCAGAGCCACTATCCTTGTTTCCCTTTCCTCTCACTCATCAGCAGCAGCAGGCTGCTATTCTCTCACTGCCCGGCCTCAGGGTTTGCAAGACACGGAGGAAGCTGGGATTGTTATTTTCCATTTTCAAGGATGGTATATTTTAAATTCCACTGAAGTCCCCATATCTTGGGCTAGGTGTAGAGTGACCAAACGTCCCATTTTGGCTGGGACAGTCCCTATTTTAAACCTTCTCCTGGCTGTCCTGACTTTTTTGGCAAAACTGGGCATTTTGATCAGTCGGCAAAAGCAAATGGAACAAATGTTCACTTTTGTCAAAAAAAAGTGGTGCGCAGAGGAACGTGGGGCATGGGCGAGCGGCGATGCCAGCCCCGTATAAGGGGGGAGGCAGGGCTTGAGTGGGGGGCAGGCAGGGCTCGGGTGAGCAGCGATGGCAGCCCAGCACAGGGAGTGGGGGGCAGGACTCCGGCGAGTGGCCTGGGCCAGCCCCCCAGGGGAGGAGGGGTGTGCACAGGTGCGCGTGCACACACACACACACACACACACACACACACAGTCTAGACCAGGAGCCAACCTAACCTGTCCTTTCTCAGACAGCCCCATATGTATCAGAGGAAGATGCCAGGAGTCCCACAATGGAAGGTTATGAAATAACCTGCCCATATGGGAAATTTTGTTCCTGTCCTCCATCAGCTAGTGATTGAGTCTACACTGAAGCAGGAAGGTTTACATCCCTGATACATTTTTAACCCTTCCTTATGTGATTGTGGCTCTTCTCACTGTCCATATAAATGTCTAATCCAGTTTTGAATCCTACAGGCCTTCTGGAAGTGGCAGCTGCATGCTGATTATGATTCATCTATAAAGGTACTGCCTCTCATTAGCTTTAAACTGTTTGCCTTTCAATTTCATTGTGTGTCCCCTTGTAATATGAGAGAGGGTAAGTATTTATTAATTATTATTAATCATGTGTATTGAGGCATCACGTAGGAGCCCCACTCATGGACAACGACCCCAGCTGGGCCTGGTGCTGTATAAACACAGGACAAAAAATGGTCCCTGCCCCCAAAGAGCTTAAAACCTAAGTGATGATTTAATAATCAAAATAGGAGCACCCTAGTGTAGAGAAAAGATGATGAAATGGGGGCTGTGAAAGAATGAACTGTACACCTTCTCTGTACAGTTCATTCTTTCACAGCCCCCATTTCATCATCTTTTCTCTACACTAAATGGGCCGAATCAGTGTGTTATTAACTCTTTGAGGCTCTACTTCTCCTGTAGTTTCACTTGATCCTAACTCTAAAAACTGCTCTTTTCTTTCTCCAGATCTGTTTTAATGTAGCCCAGTAGCATTTCCTTCAGATGGTGAAGGTCGGCTGCTTTTGTGTGATGAAGAGTTTCATAAGCTCTTCAAAAATCTGGACAAATTATAGTCACAGCTCTGCTGCTAATTCTGAACTGTCTGTTTCTCAGGAAAGGTTGCCTGGGGCCATGCAGGATCTGCCATAAACAAATGACATCACTCTAAACATTTAGAGATGAGACCTGCAATCAGTGCATGCAATACAATCCCCACAACTGAATTTACCGTTGGGGCTCTGAGGTACCAAGAATGTCCCTTGTTGGTGATGAGCCCTGGTGGTGGTATTGGCATGACAGTAGCATCTAGAGGTCTCCTCTGTGATGAGGGCCCCGCGGTGCTGGGTGCTGCACATGCACAGTAGCAGACAGTCCCTGCCCCACACAGCTTCATCTCTAAGGCCACAACCCTGAAAACACTGAAGCGTGTGATTAACATATATAAGCATGAGAAGTCTCACTGAAGTTAAACATGTGAATCAGTGTTGGTAGCTCTGAGACGCTGATAGACAAGACAAAGAGGGAGGGAAAGGAAAGATCATTGCCTTAATTCTAAAGATGGGGTATCAAGGCACAGACAGACTGATGCCCAGACTGGCAAAGGTATTAAGGCATCTAACTCCCCTTGATGTCAATGGGAGAAAGGCTCCTAAATACTTTTGAGGATCTGGACTTAAGGGAGTTGGCCAAGGTCAAAGAGGGGTATGTGAGAGATGTGAACTGAACCCAGATTTCCAGGGTCCTGGCCTAGTGCCTTAGCCAACAGACTGTCCTTTCCTGCTTGAATCCCTGAATACTAAGTAAAAGATCTTGCTATCAGCACAGAAGAGTTTAGTTCTCTGATGGAGAATTTCCTTCCACTTCTGGAAGAAGTGGAATAGTCTCACTAAGGTTGCTTGTGCAGAAAGCAGGGACTTGTTGATTCAGGGATTCATTGAGTAGTGCTGTGGAAGGGCGTGAAGAGGGAGCCTGCCTTAGGAGAGTCACAACCTGCAGAGAACGCTGCTGGGTGAATAGCACAGCTTCTGCTCTGTTATCGCACGGATGAGGCATAAATAGCCATGCACCTGGGGGTCCCCATCATGAACTTACACTGAAACTAGGAAACTTTTCCAAACCCCTCTCAGTTCCCAATTCAAGGAAGGTCAAGTTTTGCCCCACGTGCTAATCATTTTTTAAAATATTCCTTCAGTTGTGTCTCTTACTTTTCACCAGGCCCGCTGACAGCAATTCCGGGCCCCAGGGCAGAACAGTCAATGGGCCCCCCACACACTCACAAGCCACGCGGACACCGTCCGCCTGATGTTTGAGCGGTACCACGTCTGCGCTGACTGGTGCCCAGCGAGCTGTGGGCTGGGCATGCTCTTGTAGCATGGCCAGGGCTTCCACATGCCCGCCCGGTAGGACTGCCAACTGTCCAATCGCGCAAACCCAAAGACCCATGCCCCGCCCCTGTCTCTTCTCACTCCATCCCCCTCCCTCCATCACTCACTCTCCCCTACCCTCACTTTCACCAGGCTGGGGCAGGGGGTTTGGGTGTGGGAGGGAATTTGAGTGCAGGAGAGAGTGAGGGCTCTAGGAGGGAGTTTGGGTGCAGGAGGTTGGCTCTGGGAGGGAGTTTGGGTGCGGGAGGAGGTGAGAGGTGTGGGCTCTGGGAGGGAGTTTGGATGCAGGAAGGGGTGTGGGCTTTTGGAGGGAGTTTGGATGCGGGAGGGGGTGAGGGGTTGTCATAACATTTCTTCCCAGATCTGGACCTTAGCATCCAAAATATGGGTGTTAGCATGAAAATCTCCAAGCTTAGTTACCAGCTTGGACCTGCTAATTGCTGCCACCAGCCAGGAATTATACAGTGCCTAGCTCACTGTGGTCTCCCCAGAACCTTCCCTGGGGGACCCCAAGACTCAGATTCCTTGAGTCTCACAACAAAGGGGAATAAACCATTTCCCTTCCCCCTCCTCCCCTCCAGGTGTTTCCTCCCTGGGTTCCTGGAGAGATATACAGAAGCAAGCTCCGTGAATCTAAACAAAGGGATTCTACCCTCCCTGTTTCCAGTCCTGGAAACACAAGTACCGAGAGAGCTAATCTCTCTTCCCCTCTCACCCAGAGGGTATGCAAAGTCATGCTTAGTAAATCTAACACAAAGATTTTTCCCCTGACTTCTTCCTCCCACCAATTCCCTGGTGAGCTGCAGACTCAATTCCCTGGAGTCCCCACTAAAGAAAAACTCCAACAGGTCTTAAAAAGAAAGCTTTATATAAAAAGAATGAAAAAGGACATAATATATAGTCTCTGTATAAAGGTGACAATATACAGGGTCAATTGCTTAAAGGAAAAAAAAAATGAACAAACAGCCTTATCCAAAAAGAATACATACAATTTAACACATTCCAGCAACTACACACATGTAAATACAAAAAAACAATATAAACCTATTGTCTTACTATCCTTGTACTTACAACTTGGAAACAGAAGATTAGAAAGCCAGGAGATAGAAAAATCACTCTCAGAGCCGAGAGGGTCAGACCCAAGACAAAGAACAAAGAACTCACACCCAAAACTTCCCTCCACCCAGATTTGAAAAAGTCTTGTTTCCTGATTGGTCCTCTGGTCAGGTGTTTCAGGTTACTGTTGTTACCCCTTTACAGGTAAAAGAACATTAACTCTTAGCTATCTGTTTATGACAGGGGTGTGGGCTTTTGGAGGGAGTTTGGGTGTGGGAGGGGGTGAGGGGTGTGGGCTCTGGGAGGGAGTTTGGGTGCGGAAGAGGTCACGGTGTGGACTCTGGGAGGGAGTTTGGGTGCGGGCTCTAGGCTGGGGCAGAGGTGGGGGTGCAGGAGGGGGTCAGGGGGTTGGTCCTTATCTCAGGCAGCTTCCGAAAGGGACTGGCACACCCTCTGGCAGCAGCTCCTAGGTGGGGAGGACAGGGGGTCTCCGCATGCCACTGCCCACAAGCACTGCTCGCGCACCTCCCATTGGCCACAGCTCCTGGCCAATGGGAGCTACAGAGTCAGCGCTCAGGGCGGGGGCAGCACGGGGAGAACCCCTCACCCCCAGGGCCACAGGGACGTGCCAGCCGCTTCTGAGAGTGGCGCGGAGTGTGGGCAGGCAGAAAGCCTGCCTTAGCCCCGATGTGCTGCCCCCGGGCCCTTTTAAATCACCCAGGCCCCTGGGCATTCGCTCCCTTTGCCCCTCCCCTCCCCCCATTGGCAGGCCTGCTTTTCACCATCACTCTACCCTGATATTTTATTTTTCCAATAAACTAAGTAATTCTATTACCCTAATCCCAAGACTCCTGTTAAAAGTTTGGATGTGCAGTTTGGTAAAAGGAGTCTCAATTTAAACCTGTCAGATAAACACAGTTTTAATCCTTATGCTGAAATGGTTTCATGGAAAGGAAAGCGGGCTTTGGATTTGGTTTAACAGCCTGAAAATGCCAAGGAATTATCTAGAGCTTTCTAAAGCATGGTTGTCTTATATGCAGTATGCAGAAGAATTGCAGAATAAGCTAGATGTCAGACTAGAGTTTATTGTTATGATTTTTGTATTTTCTCTGGAGTCCGGACCCTGACTAAGAAATTTGGACCTTGACAAAAAATAATTGATTACACCAATCTAGACACTTACACCAGGCTCATCCCTGTGATGTCTTAATGCCATCAGGAAACAGTGCAGTGCAGTGCAGTGGATTTCAGTGACTGGAAACACTGGATAAATAGATGTTGCGGGGGGGTCCATTAATATACCTAACCCATCGCAAGAACTGCTATAAATTGGTACCTTTCAGCATAAGTACTACTCTGCACACTCATGGCTGTTTACCAGCTCTACTGCTGGGGTATGCGAGTCAGCCTTACCTTATTATGTATGCGTTATGATGTTCAAAAGTTTCTCTGATTTTCTAACAGCAATTCAACGTCTAGAAGACATCTCCCTCTACACTGCAGCACTTTCCGGGGACTCAGACCATTATGCCTTGGGACTGAGAGGCTCCAGTGTGCTAGGTGTTGTCCAAATGCACAGTATGAGACAGTCCCTGCCCTGAAGAGCTTCCAATCTAAATAGAGAAGACAAAGGGCGTAAAAGGAAATGGAAGCACAGACAGCGGAAGTGACTTGGCCAAGGTCATACAGACCTAGCAAAAGACCCGGAACCTAATAGCAATATTTTTGTAAGTATATCAGACATAGGAAGTCGGCCAAACAATCAGTGGGGCCACTGGACGATGGAGACGCAGAAGAATCACTCACAGAAGAAAAGGTCATTGCAGAAAAAGCTAAATGATTTCTTTGCATCAGTCTTCACTGCAGAGGATGTGAGGGAGAAACCCACGCCTGAGGTGTTCTTTTTAAGTGACAGATCTGAAGGACTGTCCCAAATTGGGATGTCAATACAGGAGGATTTGGAATAAATTGATAAGTCACCAAGGCCAGATGCTATTCACCCAAGAAACACTGTGAAATTGCAGAACTACTAACTGTGGTATGTACCCAATTACTTTTATCAGCCTCTGTACCAAATGACTGGAGGACAGCTAATGTAACACCGATTTTTCGAAAGACCCCACAGGCAATCCTGGCAGGTACTGGCTGGTGAGCCTAACTACAAGGCAAAGTGGTTGAAACTATCGTAAAGACCAGACTTTTCAGACACAGATGAACACAATATGTTGGGGGAAGAGTCAATGCAGCTTTTGTAAAAGGAAAATCATGCGTCAATCTATTAGAATTCTCATATCTCCCTCAGAAGCCCCACAAAGACAGTATCAGCAACAGGAATCCAAAGAATCCAGGTAGATGAAAATACTCTTCAGAGCAGATGACCGGGAAAGCCAATGGAAAAGAGAGAGAGAGACTTCAACACCTCCAAAAAATCACCTAGGAAGTGCCAAAGCCAGGTCAACCACATTGAATAATATCTGGCACACTAGCAGACTCAGCTTCCAGAGGGGGAATGACTGAGGACACAGCAGCAATGGATGCCAGGATATCCTTGCAGGAGTAGAAAGAGCAGTTGTACATGGGATGTAAGTCTCAGAACAGAGAATGCTCTTGAAATCTAACCTTAAGTTGGACCTTTTCTTTCTTAAGGGCTTAAGATTTGTCTGTCTGTAAGGTGTTGTCTGATACTGTGTATAATGGAACTTTCTGTACACACAGATCAATTGCATTGCTCTGGAATTCTTCCTGGTGTGGTAGCAGCAGTAGTGCATGCTATACTGACAGAAGCACAGTTTCTTTAATTCCCATTTATTGCTGTGTAAGAAGCGGTACCAGGCAGCAATGGAAAATGCTCAACAAGAGTCGCTGTATAAGATTTAAAAACAATAAGGAGTCCTTGCGGCATTTTAGAGACTAACAAATTTATTTGGGCATAAGTTTTCATGGACTATAACCCACTTCATCAGATCCATGGAGTGAAAAATACAGTAGGCAGGTGTTGCCTTACCAAGTAGTGGGGCAGTGCTAACAAAGCCAGTTCAATCAGGTGGATGTGGCCCATTTCCAACAGTTGACAAGAAGGTGTGAGTAGTTGAAACTCAGTTGTCAACTGTCGGGAATGGGCCACATCCACCCTGATTGAATTGGCCTTGTTAGCACTGACCCCCCACTTGGTAAGGTAATGCCCATCTTTTCCTGCGCTATATATTTATACCTGCTACTGTATTTTCTACTCCTTGCACCTGATGAAGTGGGCTATAGCCCATGAAAGCTTATGCCCACAAGGAGTCTTTATTGTTTTTGCTGATACAGACTAACACAGCTACCCCTCTGAAACCTGTGTAAGATGTGAGCTTCTTACATCAATCTGTGTGACACTGTCATAAACAGATAGCTAAGGGTTAATGTCTCTTTCACCTGAAGCACCTGACCAGAGAACCAATCAGGAAACCAGATTTTTTCAACTTTGGGTGGAGGGAATTTTGTGTCTGAGGTCTTTGTCTGTCTGCCTGCTTTCTCTGAGCTTTGGAGAAGTAGTTTCTGCTTTCTAATCTTCTGTTTCTAAGTGTAAGGACAAAGAGATCAGATAGTAAGTTATATGGTTTCTTTTCTTTGGTATTTGCATGAATATAAGTGCTGGAGTGCTTTGATTTGTATTATTTTTGAATAAGGCTGTTTATTCAATATTCTTTTAAGCAATTGACCCTGTATTTTGTCACCTTAATACAGAGAGACCATTTGTATGTATTTTTTCTTTCTTTTAAGACCTGTTGGAGTTTTCTTTTCTGGGAAATTTCAGGGAAATTGAGTCTGTACTCACCAGGGAATTGGTGGGAGGAAGAAATCAGGGGGAGATCTGTGTGTGTTGGATTTGCTAGCCTGATTTTGCATTCCCTCTGGGTGAAGAGGAAAGTGCTTTTGTTTCCAGGACTGGGAAAGGAGAGGGGGAGTCACTCTGTTTGGATTCACAGAGCTTGTGTCTGTGTATCTCTCCAGGAGCACCTGGAGGGGGGAAGGGAAAAAGGACTATTTCCCTTTGTTGTGAGACTCAAGGGATTTGGGTCTTGGGGTCCCCAGGGAAGGTTTTTCAGGGGGACCAGAGTGCCCCAAAACACTCTAATTTTTTGGGTGGTGGCAGCAAGTACCAGGTCCAAGCTGGTAACTAAGCTTGGAGGTTTTCATGCTAACCCCCATATTTTGGACGCTAAGGTCCAAATCTGGGACTAAAGGTTTGACAGACACAAAGCAGTTAATTACTGTACAAGTACACTTTTCAATCTAAATGCCCAAATCCCCTGTGATTACAGACACAGAAAGCATTTTTAGACTGTTCAGGGATGCATTGGTTCAATAGTCTGCAGCAGGCTTTACAAACCAGCTTGGCACATTTGAAAGTGCTCCTGGGAGAAATGAGAAGACACACGTCAAACAGGAGGAACCAACTCTGTGAATCCACAGAGATATATCTCCATGGAATAGGGTTCTTCCAGGAATGTGATACCATCAGCATCCAAAAACAACGAGGAGTCCTTGTGGCACTTTAGAGACTAAGAAATTTATTTGGGCATAAGCTTTCGTGGGTTAGAACCCACTTCATCAGATGCATGGAGTGAAAAATACAGGAGCAGGTATAAATACATGAAAAGATGTGAGTTGCCTTACCAAGTATGAGGTCAGTCTAACAAGACAATTCAATTAACAGCAGGATACCAAGGGAGCAAAAATCACTTTTGTAGTGGTAATGAGAGTGGCCCATTTCAAACAGTTGACAAGAAAGTGTGAGTAACAGTAGGGGAATTTAGTATGGGGCAAATTAGGTTTAGGTTTTGTAATGACCCAACCATTCTCAGTCTTTATTCAGGCCTAATTTGATGGTGTCCAGTTTGCAAATTAATTCCAGTTCTGCAGTTTCATGTTGGAGTCTAGTTTTGAAGTTTTTTTTGTTGAAGAATTGCCACTTTTAGGTCTGTTATTGAGTGATCAGGGAGATTGAAGTGTTCTCCTACTGGTTTTTGAATGTTATGATTCCTGATGTCAGATTTGTGTCCATTTATTCTTTTGCATAGAGACTGTCCAGTTTGGCCAATGTACCTGGCAGAGGGGCATCAGCATCCAAATTATGCAGAGATCTAAGATTTGGGTTGGGTTTATCTCTAATTGTCCTCTACCACCAGATCCTTAGTAAAATAAAACTAAAAATAAGGTAAAGAAAAGCCTCACACACAAATGTTAAATACTTGATAAGAGAGAACTCCCCTGTGCCTCCCTCTGGGTGCTTATCCCCGATTTACATTTCCCCAGTTTCACTCTGACTTTCATATTTTCCTACAATGCAAATGGCGTAAAATATTTTCACCTAAAAAAATAAAATGCAGGCCAAATTTTTTAAAGATTACTGCCAAGAGACAGGGTCCAATTCTTAGTTAGGTTCCTAAGTAGGGCCTTCAACACCGGGAACAAAGGTGCATTTTGACAAGACAGCTAGCTCCTAGTGTAGGCAGGGCAAGTTGTAATTTTACCCTAGGGTTTGCCCTGGCCAGCTAGATCGAGGTGAGACTACAACTTGCCCAGTCCACACTAAGATTCTAAAATGTGTTAGCTTGCTCAATGTTGAAACATACCATCTTCCTAGTGTAAACAGGTCCTTTGTGGCCAAATTTTCAAAAATGCTATTTGCCCATTCCTATTAGATTCCGAATGAAGTCAAAGAGGATGCCCAAGTGCTCAGCACTTCTGAAAATCAGATTACTTATTTACTGGTAGGTGTTTATATATGGACTTAGGACCCTAATTTTAGGCATCTATTTTTGAAACTTTGGAATCCTATAACTGTTTTCTCTCATCAGACTGAAATAATAAACTGCAGATATCTAACCATGGTGAATTATACCACTCCATCCACCTTCCACGCATGAGTTCAAAGGCTGAAAAAATTGGATATGCCGCTAAAAGGCTTACAGTGTGAAAAGAAACTATCATACTCAAAGCATCTAGTATTACATTATTGTACTTCACTCAGGAGATAAACTGTATAACTGATCTGTCATTCATCATACATAATTAAGTAGTTCATAAAATATTTACAAACACCTGGATACTGAAAGGATGAATGAAGGTTCCTGGCTATTTGCAAGGCTAGCAGCAGCAGAGTACATGGCACAAGCACAAAATAAATACAAAGCACTGGATAATGAGTCGAAATACTTTTTCACTCAGAGGGTGGTGAAGCACTGGAATGGGTTACCTATGGAGGTGGTGGAATCTCCTTCTTTAGAGGTTTTTAAGGTCAGGCTTGACAAAGCCCTGGCTGGGATGATTTAGTTGGGGATTGGTCCTGCTTTGAGCAGGGGGTTGGACTAGATACCTCCTGAGGTCCTTTCCAACTCTGATATTCTATGATTCTGTGAACACAGAATGTGTGGAGCCCTTGTTATTTGTTATAACCTTTCTGTTAAGCATCCTCCCCTGATCTCAGCAGATGCGGAAGCCACTGGCATTTGAGGGTAGAATGTGGTCCTAAGAATTCCTCATTCTGGAATGAACAGGACCAACTGAGTAGTTCTCAACCTAATTTAATTTCCCATTCACAAGGTGGGTGAGGTAAGATATTTTATTGGAACAAACTTCTGTTGGTGAGACAGACAGACAATCAGAGAGCTCCGAGTGGCTCGAAAGCTGGGCTCTCTCACCAACAGACGTTTGTCCAATAAAAGATTTCACCTCACCCACTCTGTTGCTCTAATATCCTGGGACCAACATGACAATTACAGTCAGTCATTACTGGCTATTGGAGAGATGCTTTGAACAAGATGTATAAAAATTGCCAGTAAGGAATTACTAATTGATTTTCACCAGTATTAGAGTCCAGCAAGGCTCTGACAATCAATCATTGTATAAGCAGCAAAGAATCCTGTGGCACCTTATAGACTAACAGATGTTTTGGAGCATAAGCTTTTGTGGGTGAATACCCACTTCCTCAGATGCATGTAATGGAAATTTCCAGGAGCAGGTATATATATGCTAGCAAGCAAGCTAGAGATAACAAGGTCAGTTCAATCAGGGAGGATGAGGCCCTGTTCTAGCAGTTGGTGTGTGAAAACCAAGAGAGGAGAAACTGGTTCTGTAACTGGCAAGCCATTCACAGTCTTTGTTCAATCCTGAGCTGATGGTGTCAAATTTGCAGATGAACTGAAGCTCAGCAGTTTCTCTTTGAAGTCTGGTCCTGAAGTTTTTTTGCAAAGAGAAACTGCTGATCTTCAGTTCATCTGCAAATTTGACACCATCAGCTCAGGATTGAACAAAGACTGTGAATGGCTTGCCAGTTACAGGACCAGTTTCTCCTCTCTTGGTTTTCACACCTCAACTGCTAGAACAGGGCCTCATCCTCCCTGATTGAACTGACCTTGTTATCTCTAGCTTGCTTGCTAGCATATATATACCTGCTCCTGGAAATTTCCATTACATGCATCTGAGGAAGTGGGTATTCACCCACGAAAGCTCATGCTCCAAAACATCTGTTAGTCTATAAGGTGCCACAGGATTCTTTGCTGCTTTTACAGATCCAGACTAACACGGCTACCCTCTGATACTTGAAATCATTGTATAGTCCATTACAGTAAACAATCTGGCCATTCAAATAAGTCAGCTTTCACAGAATCCTCCTTGATGATACGCTACCATTGAATTAGAAGATGCTTGTACATGCTGCTCCTTCATTTCCTAAAATGCTTTAGCTCAGCTTGAGTTTGGATATGACCTTCTTTGTTAGCAGAGTCCCTGACAGGGTGCCTGAAAATAGTTCTAGGTTAGGCCTGTAAGGGTTTGGGCTTGATACTGGAATCACTGCATGAAATTCGATGGCCTGCATTGTGCAGGTCAGAGTTGCTCAGCATTTCTCAAACTTTTCAGATTGGTGACCCCTCATTTGAAGTAAAACAAATTTGTCTCCCCACCTTTACTATAAAAGTAAGAGTAAAAATATATTGATGATAAAAACAATAAGTTCGTATCATTTATTTCCATGTGTGTTTCAAGAGGTTAACAGAATACTTGACTGTGAAGGGTAAAGGCATGTGGGGAGTAAGATTTTCTTTGCTTTAGACTTTTCAGCAATTCATGACTCCTCTGAATGCCTTTCATAACCCTCTTGAAGGTCACAACCCACCCACTGAGAAACATAGGACTAGATGATCATAACAGTCCCTCTGTCCTTAAACTCTATGATATCTATGAAAGTCTCTACAAGACATGTCATCTGCTTATAAAATGATATTCATGGAGAAAGTGGTCCCTGTGCTGAAACCCTTAGTATATAGGCCTTGTCCTGGTGGCAAAGGGTTGAATTTCATCCTATTCCCTCACTCTGCTTCCCGTATTAAGAGCAGCTACATATTTGCAAAGGGATGACAATGGAGCCATTCATTTAAAGTGCAGTGAAAAATAGGGTTGAGCACACAAAGTGATTTAGCTTTAGTCTATTCTTTGCGATATTTTATTTGTGCAGCATTTTCTTTTATTCCTATCATCTTGAGCTCTAAAATTAGGAATGCAGCTTTCTTACGTGGCATCTTCCCTACGGTAAATCTAATTAAAGAGCCATTACAGTGCATGTTAGCTCTATTATATGAAGGTGACCTGAGCGCCTGCTAAATGTTAACAGCATTCCCTGCTAACTGGCACTGAATGGAGAACATGCACTAGTAGTTTTATTGATGGAGCTTTTAAATTAATATAGTTATTGAAGTGCCTTGTGTATTACAGAATACTGAATAAACATGTATCATTCTCTGGTAGCCAAAGTGTTTCATATGCTCCTTCAGTGCTCTCCACAGAGAATGACATCTGTGACAAACACACACACCGGCACCTTTCATACTCATGAGGGATGAAGAATACCAATGATTGTGGAGGAAGCAGGTAAGGGGAAAAATACATAAGCAGACACTATAAAAGTTTGGCTATCTGAACAGTACTAAAATGCAATGAAGAGTGGGAGGACAGTCAGGCTGTTCCCGGGGACACTGCAAGGAATAACAGGCCTCATCCAAAGCCCACTGAAGTCATCAGGAATCTTGCTATTTTGTTCAGTGGGTTTTGGATCAGGCTCCTAACATGTCATAGCTCTTCCACATGCCCCCTCCACTCCAGTAAGTGGAGAGTTCACCAGCACAGAGCAGGCACAGAACTAGGCCCATCGTAGCAATGCTGGGGTACATGATCATGAGGCATGGACAGCATGTGAGAGCAGAGGGCTTGCTGGATAACCACAGGAAAGGAGCTAAAGCCATTTTCAATGCAGAACATGCTTTGCTTTGCAGATGCACTGGGCCTAAGCCTGTCTGGTATGAAAGTATAATCCTGTCAAATTATTCAGTGCATGAACAGCACCAGATAAGGCAATTCTGGTCTCGTCCTCCAGTGCACATGGTAGCTGTAGAATGTCTAAGCAAATCAGACCTTGTAATCCATACATGACATTACTCGTTTCCTAGCCAAGGGATATTGGCCAACATTTTTAAAGCTCTAGGACCAAAACCTGCTCACAGTTACTCTGATACAAACCCGGAATAACTCCATTGATTTCACTGGATTTACAACAGTATAACTGAGAGCAGAATTTGACCCCAAATGTTCACATTTGGAAAACAATTAGGCCACCTCCAACAGTTCTATTCTGACTGCATGGACTGCCACATCCCCACACAGAGCAAACCCATCTGACAGCTAACACTGAAATATCTCTTTTACGAGTAGGCAATTTGTCCGATGTAGGTTAACAATAGCAAAATGCTAATGATCAGAATAATAACTGAAAGCAGCGCCCATCCATTATTGCACTTTTCAGATGACATTTCCTAGGAAATGTCATTATGTTATATGAAATATGCACCTCGTGCTACATCAAAGTCAGGGAGATTTGCATCCCCAAAACTATTTCCTTTTGGTAGTTGCCTTATGTTTGACTTGGGAGTTCACAAATCATTGAACTACTTTAGCTGTTTTAGCCTGGCAAGTGACTATTGCCAACTATGATATCAATCCCTGGGAAAAGATGAGACCTTAAAGCTAAAGTAAATGAAGCTTTCAACTTATGAAAAAAAATCCAGGAAGATGAAATGCAACTAAGGCCGGACAAAAAACAAGAATTCCATTTTGTTAAAAAAATGGGGAGGATGTTGAAATTTGTTTGAGAGAGACACGCCACCCCCCTACACTTCAGAATAGCCAATAGCCCAGAGATTAGGAGAATCACCTGGGATGTGAAAGTCACTACTATGCACAGACTTAAATCTGGGTTTCCATATCTCAGGTGAATGCTTTACCCACTGAGCTACTCACTCATATTCTCTCTCTCTCTCTCTCTCCTCCCCCCCCCCCAGGCTTACGTCTGTGAAAAAAAAATATATATATATATATATATATATATATATATATATATGGAAGTTAAAGCAAAACTGATTTTTCTTCAAAATCATTCTGCAGAAATCTTTTTGATGAGTTCCAATTGCAATATTTTTATTGCAGTGCTTTAAAACAAAAGGCATCTTCTGAGGCATGTTAGCAACAAGAAATGGGTCCGGGATAGTGTGGGACCCTTAATGAATGGAGGTGGTGACCTAGTGACAGATGATGTGGAAAAAGCTGAAGTACTCAATGCTTTTTTTGCCTCAGTCATCACAGACAAAGTCAGCTCCCACACTGCTGTCCTGGGCAACACAGTATGGGGAGGAGGTGAGCAGACCGCAGTGGTGAAAGAACAGATTAAGGACTTTTTAGAAAAACTGGATATGCATAAGTCCATGGGTCCAGATCTAATGCGTCTGAGGGTGCTGAGGGAGTTGGCTGATGTGATCACAGAGCCATTTGCCATTATCTTTGAAAACTAGTGGTGATCGGGGGAGGTCCTGGACAATTGGAAAAAAGGCAAGTATAGTGCCCATCAGTCAGCCTCACCTCAGTCCCTGGAAAAATCATGGAGTGGGTCCTCAAGAAATCCATTTTGAAGCACTTGAGGAGAGGAAGGTGATCAGAAACAGTCAACATGGATTCACCAAGGGCAAAACATGCCTGAACAACCTGATTACCTTCTATGATGAGATAACTGGCTCTGTGGATATGAGGAAAGCGGTGGATGTGATATTTATTGACTTTAGCAAAGTTTTTGATATGGTCTCCCACAGTATTCTTGCCAGCAAGTTAAAGAAGTATGGATTGGATGAATGGACTATAAGGTGGATAGAAAGCTGGCTAGATTGTCAGACTCAACAGGTAGTGATAAATAGCTCGATGTCTAGTTGGCAGCTGGTGTCAAGCGGAGTGCACCGGGGGTTGGTCCTGGGACCGGTTTTGTTCAGATCTGGATAATGGGATAGATAGTACCCTCAGCAAGTTCAGCAATGACATTAAGCTGGGGAGAGGTAGATACGCTGCAGGGTAGGGACAGGGTCCAGAGTGACCTAGACCAATTGGAGGATTGGGCCAAAAGAAATCTGATGAAGTTCAACAAGGACAAGTGCAGAGTCCTACACTTTGGACGGAAGAATCCCATGCACCACTACAGGCTGGGGACTGAATGGCTAAGCAGCAGTTCTGCAGAAAAGGACCTGGGGATTACAGTGGAAGAGAAGCTAGATAGGAGTCAGCAGTGTGTTCTTGTTGCCAAGAAAGCTAATGGCATATTGGGCTGCATTAGTAGGAGCATTGCCAGCAGATCGAGGGAAGTGATTATTCCCCTCTATTCGGCACTCGTGAGGCATCTGGAGTATTGTGTCCAGTTTTGGTCCCCCCACTACAGAAAGGATGTGAACAAATTGTAGAGAGTCCAGTGGAGGGCAATGAAAATGATTACGAGGCTGGGGCACATGACTTATGAGGAGAGGCTGAGGGAATTGGGCTTGTTTAGTCTGCAAAAAAGAGAAGAGTGAGGAGGGATTTGATAGCAGCCTTCAACTACCTGACAGGGGGTTTCAAAGACGATGGAGCTCAGCTGTTCTCAGTGGTGACAGATGACAGAACAAGGAGCAATGGTCTCAAGTTGCAGTGCAGGAGGTCTAAGTTGGATATTAGGAAACACTATTGCACTAGGAGGGTGGTGAAGCACTGGAATGGGTTACTTAGGGAGTTGGTGGAATCTCCTTCTTTAGAGGTTTTTAAGGCCCGGCTTGACAAAGCCCTGGCTGGGATGATTGCACTGGGGTTGGTCCTGCTTTGAGCAGGGGGTTGGATTAGATAACCTCCTGAGGTCTCTTCCAACCCTGATCTTCTATGATTCTATGTAATGGGCTGTGCGTGAACAGAACTCTATTCCTGTCAGAAATACATTTATTGTGGCCCTGATTCCCAATCACGCTAAAGTCCCTTTGCACCATTCTAGCAGTGTAAAGAGACCTTTAAAATTAGCTTAACTTACTTAAAGGTCCTTTTGCACCACCTAAGTCGTATAAAGGGTCCTTTGTATAAATGGAAATCAGGGCCATTCTGTTCAAAAACTGCAGAATCCATAGGCAATGTGTTTTTAGTGTTTTCGTTCGTGACAGCCAGGACCAACTACACAAAGGTTCTCTCGCTCCCGACCCCACCCCTGCTTAAAATCTACAGAGTCACCATCTTATCCTGCTTATGCCTTACAGTAATTGGTCTACGGGAACAGGGTATGGTTCATAAATGACACCGCACAGAAAGAGGGACGCTGTTGAATGTTAGAGAGGAGGTGACACATCACTCCCATAACAGGACACAGCCTGTGACAGAGGCTGCAGATCTGAGGAGTCCTGTGGAGCTGCAGAGGAGAAAGCTCCCCAGGCAGAGATCGGTGCAGGTGGAACATTTCCTCTGACCTCCCTTTTCATTTGTTTCAGTGGAAGCTGCCTGGTTGGACTGAACAACTCCATTCAGCAGGTAGGAAAATCCGCCGTCTACAGGTTAACGACGCAGGAATTAGTTTACAAGCATTTTCATCCATTTAGTAGCCTCAGACTGACATCCGAAAAGGCCATTAAGGCTCGGCAAGAGGATAATTACTGTTTTCAAAATCTCCTCAGCCAACCCGATGTTTCATGCTTGCAGCTGATCATAACCAGAGTGACGATCGGGCTGCTGTTCATGCCTCATAACAAAAGCAATGACTCAGGCCTGGTTCTCCACTGTCCTGCACCTAGCGCAGTCATTAACACTCTGAGAACGGTGAGCGTAAAAACACCAACAACCCTGAATTCTCCCCTCACACCAGTGGCAGGATTTTATGGCCACTCATCTTGCAGGTTCCTGTTCAGGAAAGTCCTTACGTGTATGCTGGAAATTTTTTGGCATGAGATCTTCTTTTGCACCACAAAGAATGGTAATCAGGCTTCTTCAGTTCAACTGTGGCCTTTTAAAATTAGTAGCCCATGTGAATCCTGCAGCTGAGCTATTCCTGAGTGCATGCGCTCTAAGATGAGTGGCTCCTCTGGAAACAAAAGAATAGAAATCCTTCGATTAAATGACTTCTGGTGACAGCAGCAGCAGGGGCAAATATATTTACTCTTATTGCTTCTTTGAAGAAGAGAGAGGTTTTTTGCATAATTAGGCATAATTTTGCATAATCTTCCGTGCTGACAACTCCAGAGACAGGCAAATCTGTTAGACCAATGCTAAAGGCTAGAATGTGGTGTTAATGAAAGAGGCTGGGTTTAGATTTAATAGTGTTACCAGCAACGTTTAATAATGGATAGAAAATGCCCCATAATGTGATTTACAGGGGATGTTGTTCTTCCTCTGAGATACATGTTCCAGGAGCAGGCAGTTCAGCTTTGCTGCGTCTGAAACTTACATGCACTTAGGAAGAATCTGTAATAGCCACTTTCTATGGTTTAAGACGACATCTAGCTGGTGTCAATTTCTATTTCTCTCAACCACTCCCTGCCACCCACCATTTCCTGTACAAAAAGGAGAACATTTGACCCACAGAGGTTGCTAAGGAATACTTTCACATTCTCCTGGAGAGTTAACTGCATGCAGCATCGGCAGCTGGCCCAATGGAAAGGGAGAATGCTTGATCCCAACCAGCCCCTTGGAATGAGTCTTTTTCTGAGCTGCTTTTTGACACCTTATGGAAGATGTGGAAGCCGCCTTGGCCTCTACATCTGTATTTTCTGGTTTAATTTGCCAGCATCCATATGCACCGCTTAAAGCACAAGGAGGACTGGCTTATACAGAGCAACCATTATTGTGAGAACATCTGTGAACTGTTGTGTTTCACTGGGCTACAGCTAATGCCTATTGTGTCAGGGTTTGAATGATTATTTGATTGTCTTTCAAATGTTCCCCTTTCTTCCCTTTTGGATTTTGTTGTGTAGGTTTTAAAGGGCAGTGCAGCCAAGAGATAAGAGCCCCCTGGGATGTGGATCTCGTGTTTCACAAGCAGTACAACAAGTGGTACTTTGGGGTGGAACCCCCATCTACAGGAATACATGCTGCAGGCACATACAGTGCTGACTGGCTGAAATACTCAGGACGGATAAACCTGAAAGAATGAAGAGAATGGCCAGTTCTCCTAAAGCAGGAGTTGGATTAAAAGGCAAGCTAACTGTGTTCATTTGGCCTGAGCCCCCTTTGCATGTTTGTCCAAGCTCTTTGTAATCTCTGTTCAGTTTTCAGGATGTGCACACCAGAAATGAATTGCATCTGAGCAATCCAGTAAGGAATTCCTTTTCCTTTACAAGGTTCCATGTGCTCGTTAGAGTGTAAATTCCTTGCAGCAGGGACCATGTCTTCCTAGGCCTTTAGTGCAGCACTGAGCACACTGTTAAAGCCTGAAGAAAAAATAAATAATCATAGTACTAATAGTCGTGTGCCTTGATATCATAATAGGCATTTCCTAACTAATCTTCTTCCTTTCTGGGGCAGCTTTGCATTTCTTAAATGCCCTTCCCAATGTCACTCAATGAGTCTTGATTCTCCCTCTGGAAGATTACATCTGCAATCCAGCATTAGTGGAATCTGAGTTAAGACTTGTTTGGTGAGCATAACGTTAATGTTCCCTTTCAGGTAGAGCATTGTGTGTCCGTTGCACTGTGGCATTATCCCTGAAATGTTTCCACTTGTATTCATTTTCTGATGTGTTTTCTTCTTTATTTGTTAGCTTATATTTCTTTTTAACGGATCCTTTTGTAATAATCCTTCTGCTGTTGAGATATATCTCTGCTGAGTGCAGAAGCCACAAGAAAACCAATTAAGCTACATCCAGAGGTCTTAGAGCTCCCATTTATTGCTATTAGAGAAATACGTTAACCTGTGAATAACTGTTCTTTAAGAACCATTGCACAAAGTGTGCAGTTGGCCATTTTAACATATGATGAAGTGTTTGTCCATAAATTCAAGAAGTCAAAGAAGAGAGCTAGGCCATGAAAATTAGACATGCTCAGCCTGGCTAGCTGACAGCTAAGGTTGGAGATGACAGAGGTCTTACAAAATACAGTATTTGAAGCATGGGAGCAGTAAGGAAGAAAAGGAATTGTTTAGAGTGGTCCAAAAATCTATAACTACTGTAGGAGTAATTGGCACACAGTGCACCGTGTGCTGCATAGGCGCCGTTCTCTTCAAGTGTAGCGAGAGCACTGGAAGAAGAACGTAATAAATAGAGCCCTCAGGATGATGGCTGCCCAACTAGAGAGCTTTCCATAAAGCTGGACTTGACAATATTCTGACTGGTCTTTCAATTCAGAGAATAAAACTTTACAAGCCACTCCTCTAGCCCTATTCAGCTGTGCTCCAACTGCCCTAATCAAACTGCTTTGTCATTATTAACTACAGATCTTCTGAGAAACCAAAAAAGATGAAAAGGAGAGGAGGGCTAGTGGTGATAGGGGCATATGTGATGTAAATGAGCTGTTATATTTAGGATCCTGCTAAATTTCATATGGGATAATGAATTAAATGAAGTAGAAAGCATCGTATGAACTGGAAATTTGCTGTAGTGACTAATGCAATTAATCTCTATTGAAATAACTAAGCCTTTTAATTTGTGCTGCATGAACAGTGTAACCAAAGGGCACAGGTATGAACTAACCCCCTCACACTCAGAGAGCATGCATCCACCAGGCCATGCACAGCCAGCATTCCTGTTGTCATCTCGCCAGTGCACACAGCATGTTCATTCTCAGCTACTTCCCTGCCACAGAGTGAGAGCTCCATGGCCCTTTTGCTTGTGCAATGTGTCATTTGCCATTTTTATGACAGATTTGTTTTGAAGAGCAAACTGGCTTGTAAATCAATTTGTGGCACCTAGGTGGAACCCAGCACATAGACACCATGCTGCAGAAGGCAGGGCAAGCATCTAAAGAGAAAAGAATAGCACAGCTGAGCACAGCAGTAGCTGCTGTGCTATTTAATGAAGTTTTACATTTAAGAAATATCCATTCCCTTCTGGGTATCAACATCCAGCCCAACTTCACAATTACATTGTAACAAAAGGGTTTAAGGCAGGTGGAGTGAGCACACTGCAGAATAGTTCGCTCATAAATGATCTGGAGAAAGGGGTAAACAGTGAAGTGGCAAAGTTTGCAGATGATACTAAACTGCTCAAGATAGTTAAGACTGAAGCAGACTGTGAAGAACTTCAGAAAGATCTCACAAAACTAAGTGATTGGGCAACAAAATGGCAAATGAAATTTAAATGTGGATAAATGTAAAGAAATGCACACTGGAAAAAATAACCCCAACTATACGTACAATATGATAGGGGCTAATTTAGCTACAACGAGTCAGGAAAAAGATCTTGAAGTCATCATGGATAGTTCTCTGAAGATGTCCACGCAGTGTGCAGAGGCAGTCAAAAAAGCAAACAGGATGTTAGGAATCATTAAAAAGGGGATAGAGAATAAGACTGAGAATATATTATTGCCCATATATAAATCCATGGTACACCCACATCTCGAATACTGCGTACAGATGTGATCTCCTCACCTCAAAAAAAGATATACTGGCACTAGAAAAGGTTCAGAAAAGGGCAACTAAAATGATTGGGGTTTGGAGAGGGTCCCAAATGAGGAAAGATTAAAGAGGCTAGGACTCTTCAGCTTGGAAAAGAGGAGACTAAGGGGAGATATGATAGAGGTATATAAAATCATGAGTGATGTGGAGAAAGTGGATAAAGAAAAGTTATTTACTTATTCCCATAAAACAAGAACTAGGGGTCACCAAATGAAATTCATAGGCGGCATGTTTAAAACAAATAAAAGGAAGTTCTTCTTCATGCAGCGCACAGTCAACTTGTGGAATTCCTTACCTGAGGAGGTTGTGAAGGCTCGGACTATAACAGCGTTTAAAAGGGAACTGGATAAATTCATGGAGGTTAAGTCCATAAATGGCTATTAGCCAGGATGGGTAAGGAATGGTGTCTCTAGCCTCTGTTTGTCAGAGGATGGAGATGGATGGCAGGAGAGAGAGATCACTTGATTATTACCTGTTAGGTTCACTCCCACTGGGGCACCTGGCATTGGCCACTATTGGTAGACAGGATACTGGGCTAGATGGACCTTTGGTAGGACCCGGTACGGCCGTTCCTATGTTCTTACGTTATGTTCGCTCATTGGACTTAAACCTGCACCGCTGGTGTCTCTTGAAGACCAGATGGCACCCCGGGTCTGTGAAGTAGGGAGAGGAATTTCTTTCCAAGTTTGATTTGCTGAGCTCCAAAGGCATTTCCCTATCTATCCCTCTCTGCTTTATCTCTGTGCTTCTCCTACTCATTGCCTACAACTTCCTCATCGTAAGGGTCTAGAAAACATCTTAGGCCTGGAACAGTGGATGCTGAAGGCAGCTGTGGAAAGAACCAAGCTTTTGGCCTCCTTTTGGGAATGTGTTATAAGAGAGATGCTGTTGGCAACTTCCTAATATCAGCCACCATGATGCATCAACTAAACAGGACTCTGGAGTTAGTAGTTACAGCCTTCTCTGTTGGTATTAAGGTCAAGAAACTCCTTTCCAGTTTTATCAAACCCCTGAGCACCCAATGGATCCAGAAAAGAAAAACCTGTCATGCTCTTCCCAGCTTCAACCCAATGAGTCTTTTATGCCAGTTATTGGACCAGGTGATTATTGTCTCTAATTATTATTTTACTTTTATTAGGCCTGACACCTTTCCTCATTTCATTACCAAAGAAGTCCCACCACTACGACAACTTTCTCTCAAGGTCAGACATTAACATTTGATTTTTCCAACTGCACAGCAAGGAGAAGCCAAGAGCTTCTCCCTGCCTTCCTCTTTGTATCTTTTCTGTCTACCAGGCTCAGCATTCTATTCTGCTGCCTCCCTTTCCTTTTTAATTTGTGTCACTGGGTTTTTCAGATTGCAGCTCAAATAGATTGTGGTCAAGTCCATTTAGAGGACACCACCTGTTTGATGTAAGCAGTAGAATTGAATTTTTTTTTTTTTGAAATGCCTGTAATCCCTGTTCTGAGATAAGGAGAAGAAAAAAAGACATAAGTGGGTCATCAAGCAGAGGGCCAATTGGTATCTATTGGTACCTAATGGGAATCTAACTACAATGCCCTGCTGTTATACATTGTCGTTCTTGTTATTTTATGTTAAATAACCATTATAGCTCTCCTCAACTTTCATGACAAAAAATGGATTTGAGCAGGCATTTTTTAGATGAACGAAGTGCTGGCAATTTCACCAGTTGTGAATGGAAAATTGTTTTCTGGATCTCTGGACTTATTTTATTAGTATTTTTAATTTGCCTATCACCATAATATCTAGGAGTCATTTTGTGAATTACAGAAAGCAAAACCTATTCCTAAAAAAAAAAAAAAGTTTTACTTTCACAGTTTTTCATAATCTTCAATAACTTGTCAGCTTCACTTTACGGATGAAATGTTTCACACACTAAAGATTGAGGCATGTGGTGAAAAAGTAAAAGCATGGGGATAAATTCAATCAGGCGGCCCATCTCCTGTCCCACCAACGTGCCATGAGATGCTCTCATGTTCCCAACTCTGCTCCCTGTGCCATGTATCTGTTCCCAAAGGCCATTACTCTGAGCACTGCCATTAGAATGATTGTGAAAGGAGAACAGCATCACTCAAGGGACCAAGGTTATTTAAAAAAGCAGGTGCTTTCAGTGTGTCTAATTAGCCCCTTTCAGTTGTGACATGTCACATTAGGCTATGTCTACCACACAACATTCTTTGCATGTAGGAAGGACAATTTGAAACAGAGTGACCAGATAGCCAATGTGAAAAATAGGGATGGGGGTAGGGGAGATAATAGGAGCCTATATAAGACAAAGCCCCAAATATAGGGACTGTCCATATAAAATCAGGACATCTGGTCATCCTAATTTGAAAAGTTGTGGTATTCTGAAAATTTGAGCCTGAAATAGTGCTGACCACAAAAAACTTTCATTTGTGCTCAAGTTCATAAAGGTTAATCTGTCACTTCACTTAATTTGGGACATGATATAAGAAAATGCTGTGCTACCCAGAAGCTATCAGTGATGGGCAGCCTGAGGTGACACAAACATCAGCAAAGTTATCAGAACGTATCCCATCTCTCCTTGTGAAAGACCACAGCAGTGAAGATATACCAGAGATTCATAGATCCTTAAGGCCAGAAGGGACCATCAATTCATCTTGTCTGACCTTACAGATGTTGGCAATGGACCTGATCCTGCATCGCTGAAGTTAAGGGGATTTTTTTCACATGGGCTCAAATGGGATCAGAATCTGACCCATTAGGACTGTCCTTCATTTAGGGTATACGGGGACTATGTTGGAATTGGAAGCTATCACACTGAGTGTGTGTTATGGTGGATTTCCAAGGTCCTCCTTGCAGGCTGGGTGCTCTGAAGTGAAGTGTGCAATCTGGGGTGTAGCTATCCATTCTGCAGACAGACAGCCTAGGATAAGATGGGGTGAGCTTTGCCTCTTTTTTTTTTTAGGGAGCAGCCTGCTTTGTCTCTCTGTTTGTCTCTGCATGCTATTCTGAATTCTAGGAAGTAAAGCAGTGTTACATTATAACCTCCTAGCAAGAATATGTTGCGTGTTTAACATCTCTGTGTGCAAGGCTGTGAACATAATACCATTTTACTGGATATTTCCCAAACATCTGATAACCAAAGTGAAACCATGTAAGCAGATAGTTTGCTTTGGCCACAATATAACATGCTTCAGAGTCTCACATCTCTGTGGAAGTATCATAGGAGCCCTCTACTGAGCTGCTATGCATCAGTCCACTGCTAGGGGCAGCCAAAAGGTTAACAGTGTAGCGGACAATAGAAGTGTGAGAGATTTGTGCAGAATGTATTGCTTTCTCTATTCTTACAGGGATGTGCAATCACAGAAATCAAGATGAAGAGGCTAGTGCTGGAGATAAGGACAATGAATTTCTCTTAGTCTTATGCCAGGTACTTCCAAGGTTGGGGCAGCATCGGACTCTGACAATATGGGACACTTCTTCTGTTGTGTTAATGAATCTCATTTGCTACCTGAGAAGCATGGTCACTAGTGCCAACCAAATGCCTTTAATTAACATAAAATGCAGGTGAAAATTTTAATTCACTGAATCTTTGTCAACTGCACAGAGCAGCATAACCTCTCTGTAAATGTGATTACAGCCATTGCACTTCCAAAGGTAACTGGAGGACATGCCATTAGCTGTACATTGAGTACAGTATGTATTTTGCTTTTACTCCTATTTATTTTAACTTCACAGCAACATAGATTAAATTTACAATGATATTCAACAAATGTCACAAGCAGGATTAAAATTCAATTAAGCAGGAAAAAAAAAAAAGAGGGTAGAGAAGACTGTAAATGGGAAAAATTGACCTCTATAGTATATCAATACTGCCTGGGCCTCCCTTCCTGACTCTGCATTAACGAACTGCCAGTTCTGCTGGAGGCAGAGCCAGCATTCTATTAAGGCATCTTAAAAACCTGTCTCTTCACTGACTGGGGGGACGGATCCGTGTGATGTATACTTGTAGCACGTATCTTACTAGCCCTGGCATTAATTTCCCACAGCAGAATATTTGCTGAGCATCTGTTTTAAAACAACGGAGTGAGATAGCAAAAACAAAACAAGACAACATGCATTTTAGCCCATGGCATACAGCCGCAATACAACTATAATGAATTTGCAGGGGAATCAGTGCAAAAGGCTACACTTGTTAGACAACCTCCTGCCTCAACAGAATGCCACAAAGCATCTGCAAACCCCGGGTGAAATTCACACCTGTGCTGAGAGGGGCCAGCACCAGAGCTAGGTGCCCCTATGGCTCTAAATGGACCATAGGTGGGGTATAGGCCCAGTGACAGGGTTGGATTCCATCCACTCTGAGTACAATCTGTGCCACCTTTATTAGCAAACCATCTCTATGAAGCATATGCTTTTTCTCCATTGCTTAAGTGAGCACTTAAGGCAGGATTCAACACATCCAGTCCGTGAGGTCTACATAAATGTATACAATGCAAGATGAAATTCAATGAAGATAAGTGCAAAGTACTACACTTAGAAAGGAATATCAAATGCGCAACTCCCAAATGGGAACTACCTGGGTAGGTGGTATTACTGCTGCAAGGATCCCGGGGTTATTCAAGTTGTGATTCACTGTATGAGTCAACAATGTGATGCATCTGCAAAAAAGGCTAAATATTGTTCTGGGGAGTATTAACAGCACTGTTGTATGTAAGACATGGGAGGTAATTGTCCTGCTCTGCTGGGCACTGGTGGGGCCTCAGCTAGAGTACTGTGCCCAGTTCTGGGAACCCACTTCAGGAAAGATGTGGACAGAGTCCAGAGGAGAGCAACAAAAATGGGAGAAGGGTTTAGAAAACCTGACATGAGAAAAGGTTAAAAAAACCTAGGCCTGTTTAGTCTTTAGAAGATAGAGAGAACCTGATATTGCCTCAAATATGTTAAGGGCTGTTATAAAGAGGATGGGGATCAATTGTTCTCCATGTCCACTGAAAGTAGGACAAGAAGTAATGGGTTGAATCTGCAGTTTTGGTGATTTAGTTTAAAACTTTATAAGAACATAAGAACAGCCACACTGGGTCAGAACAGGGTCCCTCTAGCCCAGTATCCTGTCTTCAGACAGTGGCCAATGCTAGGTGCCCCAGAGGGAATAAACAGAACAGGTCATCATCAAGTGCTCCATCCCCTGTCTCCCATTCCCAGCTTCTGGTAAACAAAGGCTCTAACTAACTATGAAGATAGTTAAGCGGTGGTATAAGCTTTGAAGGGAAGTTGTACAAACGTCATCAATGAAAGTCTTTAAGAACAGGTTATCATAAAATAAATCCCTGTCAGAGATGGTCTAGTTTTGCTTGGTCTTGCCTCAGCACAGGAGGCTGGACTAGATGATCTCTCAAGGTTCCTTCCAGTCCTACGTTTCTCTGATTCCGAGTATTACAATACAATAAAATAAGTCAATATATTAACATTTAGACTTTTAGGTTCCTTTCCACTTCCAAATCTTCTAAATCTCAGATATCCCTTTTTACTGTATGCATGTCTCTGTTTTCTTTAACATCAGAGACCAATTCATCCCATGAGGAGTTAAGAATCTTCCCTGGTCTCATTTACTGTACACACAGATTCTGCAACAGGCTAGAGATGGCATATGCAAGTGCAGCATATTATTTATTAGATTTATTTTATTATTTGTTTGATTTCAGCCTGAAATTAATCTTTCCACCTTAGTAAAGAAACTCTGAAATGGGCCTTGATTCATCAGTGGGACTTATACACATGCTCAAAGTCTGCCTTATGGAAAAGTTATTTGCTGAACCAGACCATGGAATCTAGGAAAACCTGGGAGAGACTGAGCTACAGCAGGGAACACTTTGATACTCAATGTTGTTGGGTGTTGAGACATTAGAGAGACACGGTGGGGGACAATTTTATATTGGACCAACTTCTGTTGGTGAGAGAGAGAAGCTTTCGAGCTTACACAGAGCTCTTCTCCAGGTCTAGACAGCAATTGGCAGCCAAGAGACACATCTGTCCAAAGGAAGTTTAGGGGCTGGCAGTCTGTCTTACACAGGTCAACCAACTCCCCAGATTCAATTAACAAAAAATCAACACTTGCCTCAAAAGGATTATACTGCGGTTTGATCTGTATTGTGTCTTTAAAACAAAGTCTGAGCTCCAATCTCCAAGACAGTGAAAGGGCCATAAGATTTATTCTTCTATTGTAGATTTTTCTGCTCATCCATGCAGGTTATTTTATTTGACAAGGTGCTTGTTTTAATGGGAATGGATGTCACATCTCATAGCTATTCTGCCTTTGAATTGGTTGCCTAGAAGTCAGTTATTTTTTCCTTGGCTTTTGTTTTCTCAAGATTAAAACCTGGCAGTCAGCTACTTGCAATTAGGCAGCCCCTGTTTGGATAGGAATGAAAACCTGGCAAAGGCTGAATGATGAATCAAACAGGGCTGGGTACTGTGGAACATATAGTGGTAGATGTTCACCCTCATTAGCATCTCTGTAGCTTCTGCACTGGTTAAAAACAAAAACCACCACTACCTAAATGCGTAACAGATGCATAATTGCTCTAGGGAGCAGTGCATTATGGACACACAGCCAGCCTCACATCCTTCACAAGCAGATGTTCTCTTCAGGTAGATGGCAAGTTCAAAGCTAGTCTGATTTTTTTTTTTTAAAGAGTTCCTATAGTTTTTACTTCGTTTTTTTAAATCTTGCCCTTTAAATGTGGTAAGTCCTAATGTAGAACAAAGAAACATACATTGAGAATTAAAACAGAACTATATGCCACTTGGAGGTGGGATGCAGGGGGAAATATTATGCAAGAATTCTTAATGAATTAGACAGTGAACCGCAGCTGGCAAGCAGGAAGGAGCAAAGACAGCAGTTCAGGGGGTGGCACATTTCCCTCTCACTCAGCACCGAACCACTGCTTCGGCACCAGGCTACAGAGAATTGTGCTGCTGAAGAGGTGTGAAGAAAGTTCTCCATTCTCCCAAGGGGATTCCATGTAGTCAGACGTTTTTCCACTAGTTTTTCTAAGCGGCGAGAACATCTTTTGAAGGCTTTAGGATGGGGGAAAATGCCAAAGCTTCAAGGGGATGTAGGGAGGGTCAGGGGAGCCAGCCTGCTCCTCTGTTCTACACACAGCATTGAGTCTGTACATTGATTCATAATAATTAACAACACTGCATTCTTAGTTATTTCTACTGGACATAAAATGCTCCTGTCCTAAAACTGTGGGTATTCTTGACAGATATGAAAAACACAAGCCACCTTAGACAACAGCAATAAGAACAGCAGCTTCCCCAAAGCAGAGAGAGGACCAAAACCAAACAAAACATTTTCCTGATCCCAGCTCACAGTTACATGCAGCTCAGCCCACAATCCCACCAAGGAAAAGAGGATTTACGGTGTCCCCTGAAGGCTGGCAGAGCTCTGTCTTTCAGCCAAAGATCTCAAAATAGTTGGACAGCAAAACCATCCTCATTTTACAGATGGGGAAACTGAGGCACAGAGCGGCGGCATGACCTACCCAAGACTTATTGCGACACAATGGCTGTACCAGAAAAAGGACCAACATCTGCCAATGTATAGCTGTGCCCACTGCCTTCCAACAGACATTCCAGGGGTTGGTATTATAGTTGTCTAGAAAACAATGTATGTCTCACCAAAAAACCAGGTGAGAAATTCCCTTATGAAGTTTTCCCATCCAGAAATTCTGATTTTCTTGTAGGAAACTTAAAATATGCTGGACTATATTTATTTCCCAAGCTTCCTTACTGTTTCCCTACTTTTTCCACAAAACAGTTTGAAAGTCTGGGGAAACAAATCACTTTTCACATTTAAAAGGAACTGTAAGCGAGACTCGCCAGGGCTCGATCCTCCCGGATGAGGAGGGGAGCCACACCGGCCTCGACTTGTAGTCTGAGGGTCTCGGAACTCTCGTCCACCGCCCGGGTAGCTCAGTCCCTGTGGATAGGACCGGGCAGTGGCACAGTCAAAGGGGGCCCACCCCATGGTTCGGGCGGGGCACCAGTTACACAGTTATCTCAGGTCCGGCCCTTTGGTTCAGGGGCGGGCTGGCAGGAGTGCGGGTTGCTCGGGCCCTTTGGGACAGGACCGAGCAGTGGCACAGTCAAAGGGGGCCCACCCCATGGTTCGGGCGGGGCACCAGTTACACAGTTATCTCAGCTCCAGCCCTTTGGTTCAAGGGCAGGCTGGCAGGAGTGTGGGTTGCTCGGGCCCTTTGGGACAGGACCGAGCAGTGGCACAGTCAAAGGGGGCCCAGCCTTTGGTTCGGGCGGGGCACCAAACACACAGTTACCAGTTTAGCTGGCCTCTTCAGGCCAGGGGAGGGGGATTCTGCCACCTGTGGATGGGTGGCAGGGGGGACGCAGGCCCACCCACTCCACTGCGTTCCAGCCCAGGGCCCTAGAAGCAGTGATCACCGCTGCAGGTGGTCAGTGGGGATCCTGACCGCAACACACTGCCATGGGTATCAGGAAATCTGCAGCCTGACTCGGGTCGGCTGCCCCCGGGCTACTTCCAGTATCCCCCTCCGAGCCTACCTGGTTCGTGGGATCAGCTTCGGGGATGTCCCACCACGTAGGCTCCTCACGGCCAGGGCTGGGCGGCAGATCCGGCAGCTGCTCCGGGAAGTCCAGCCAGGCCTGTTCCGGGGTGTCCTCGGGGCCGCAGCAGGGACGGGGCGGGGCGGCTCTGGCAGCTCCTCATTGTAGCGAGCGCAGGGAAGCTCTGGCAGCTCCTCGTTATAGCGAGCGCAGGGAAGCTCTGGCAGCTCCTCGTTATAGCGAGCGCAGGGAAGCTCTGGCCAGTCCGGACACCGGCCTGCAGCCTCAGCAGCTTCCCAGTCAGGAGCTCCCGGGGATAGGTCTGCTCTTGACAGTGGCTGGGCTCCAACTGAGGGCTGAGGGCCGGCTTTTATCCGTCCGGGTCGCCACTTGACCCGCTGAGGGGCGGGACTTCCGCTTAGAGGCCCCGTCCCTATGGATGATTGACGGGGCTCGACCCTCCCGGATGAGGAGGGGAGCCACACCGCCTCATTACAGAACACACTCCCTCTTAAATGTTAAGTGTTCAACAAATCAAAAAAAAATGTTCCCCTCTCCTATCCCCCACCCCCAAAAAATTTCATTTTGAAAAAAATTTGGGAAAATAAAAAAATGTTAAAAGTTAAAAATTTCATTTTCAACAAAACCCTATTTTCTGATAGAAAAAAAGTCACTGGAAAATTTGTGACCAGCTCTAGTTAGGATTTTTCTCACTCCCACACTAATTGCAAATGCATTGTACAGTAATTGATGGTATCCCAATATTTTTGGGACTCCTGGTTGATTTGATTACTGTCAAGGTTCCTATCCCACTCTGAACTTTAGGGTACAGATGTGGGGACCTGCATGGACACTTCTAAGCTTAATTACTAGCTTAGATCTAGTAACACTGCCACCATCCAGAAATTTCAGTGTCTGGATCACTTCCTGTCCCCCAAAAACCTTCCCCTCCCTGGGCAGCCATGAGAGGCTTTTTCACCAAGTTCCTGGTGAACACCAATCCAACCCCTTGGATCTTAACACAAAGAGAATTTAACCATTCCCCCCCTTCCTTTCCTCCACCAATTCCTGGTGAGTCCAGATCCAATCCCCTTGGATCTTAAAACAAGGAAAAATCAATCAGGTTCTTAGAAAGAAAGCTTTTAATTAAAGAAAGAAAGATAAAAATCATCTCTGTAAAATCAAGGTGGAAAATACTTTACAGGGTAATCAGATTCATATAGCCCAGAGGAACCCCCTCTAGCCTTAGGTTCAAAGTTACAGCAAACAGAGGTAAAATCCTCTCAGCAAAAAGGAACATTTACAAGTTGAGAAAACAAAAATAAGACTAACAGGCCTTGCCTGGCTGTTACTTACAAGTTTGAAACACGAGAGACTGATTCAGAAAGATTTGGAGAGCCTGGATTGATATCTGGTCCCTCTTAGTCCCAAGAGTGAACAACCCCCAAAACAAAGACTTCCCCCCACCAAGATTTGAAAGTATCTTGTCCCCTTATTGGTCCTCTGGTCAGGTATCAGCCAGGTTTACTGAGCTTCTTAACCCTTTACAGGTAAAAGATGCATTAACCCTTAACTATCTGTTTATGACAATTACTCAGTCACCAGCTGGGGTTTCAGGAGGAAGGAAGTTTCAGTGGGAAGGGTTCACTGAAGGACACTTGGCTTCATTAGGTACTGCAGATTACAGTTTTGGCCCATTACTGATAGCAACTTCTAAAGCACAAAAAAAGATTCCTGAGAAAAACCTCAGTGGTAGGGTGACCAGATGTCCCGATTTTATAGGGACAGTCCCAATTTTTGGGTCTTTTTCTTATATAGGCTCCTGTCATAAACAGATAGCTAAGGGTTAATGTCTCTTTCACCTGAAGCACCTGACCAGAGGACCAATCAGGAAACCGGATTTTTTCAACTTTGGGTGGAGGGAATTTTGTGTTTGGGTCTTTGTTTGCTGTCTGCCTGCTTTCTCTGAGCTTTGGAGAAGTAGTTTCTGCTTTCTAATCTTCTGTTTCTAAGTGTAAGGACAAAGAGATCAGATAGTAAGTTATATGGTTTCTTTTCTTTGGTATTTGCATGAATATAAGTGCTGGAGTGCTTTGATTTGTATTCTTTTTGAATAAGGCTGTTTATTCAATATTCTTTTAAGCAATCGACCCTGTGTTGTGTCACCTTAATACAGAGAGACCATTTGTATGTATTTTTTTCGTTCTTTTTATATAAAGCTTTCTTTTAAGACCTGTTGGAGTTTTTCTTTACTTCAGGGAAATTGAGTCTGTACTCACCAGGGAATTGGTGGGAGGAAGAAATCAGGGGAAATCTGTGTGCGTTGGATTTGCTAGCCTGATTTTGCATTCCCTCTGGGTGAATAGGAAAGTCCTTTTTGTTTCCAGGACTGGGAACGGAGAGGGGGAGTCACTCTGTTTGGATTCACAGAGCTTGTGTCTGTGTATCTCTCCAGGAGCACCTGGAGGGGGGAAGGGAAAAAGGATTATTTCCCTTTGTTGTGAGACTCAAGGGATTTGGGTCTTGGGGTCCCCAGGGAAGGTTTTTCAGGGGGACCAGAGTGCCCCAAAACACTCTAATTTTTTGGGTGGTGGCAGCAAGTACCAGGTCCAAGCTGGTAACTAAGCTTGGAGGTTTTCATGCTAACCCCCATATTTTGGACGCTAAGGTCCAAATCTGGGACTAAGGTTATGACAGCTCCTATTAACCCCACCCCATCTTGATTTTTCACATTTGCTGTCTGGTCACCTTACTCAGTGGGTAAATCTAATTGCCAGGCAGTGAGAAGCCAGGCAGCTGCATCTGCCACTGGCTGGTATTTAAAGCTCAGGACACTCATTTATCACTAATCCTACCTTTTACTGCCCTGTCATTTCCCAGTCTGTGGCATTCCAATAAAGTATGCAAGACAGAAAATTAGAAACAAGAAAACAAGAGTTAGTTCAGCTCATTTGGAAGAACATTTTTGCCAAACTAGGAAATGATCCTTCACTTGAATGTGGTTTGCAATATGGAAATTAGATATTCACATTTTATTAGCTCTTTGTAGCTGAGCCTCATCTCAGCCAGAGATTTCACAGGGTCTTTATAATCTCCTTTAATCCTCGTGGAATAACTAACCTGTCAGCTGTAGCTGGCATTTTTCAATTTCAGACATCAAAGTGTACAGGCAATGAAGTTTGCAGGGTTCGATGTGAGGAGTTTACCAGCATGAAATTTCTGACAGTGGAAGGAATTTTTCAAGGGATGTTATTAATATGGGCCTTCTAGTGAAAACATGATACTCTTACTGGTGCACCAGATGTTTTGTCACTCATCTATTTCACGTTCCAACTCCCCAGCTTGTTGGTAATGGGCTGTGGTCATGGTCCTGCCACAACTCAGTAACTCTGCATCCTACTTATGATTCAGGAGCTCTAAGATCCACAGCATTCGCTGCACAGAAACTGGAATTTAAACTCTGTCTCCCACCCATTAGCACATGCTCATAATTAATCCTCTGCCCTGATTTCTGTGATACAAGATATCAAACTCCATGGACACCTACAACACCTGACTGGGAAGAAAGAGATGATTTCTTGAGGAAGCCAGTGAGACATCGAATTTCTTATAAAATGTGCTGTCTTTTACAGAACTTAACAAATGAGAGTTGTTGGTCTAGAGCAAGTTGTCCTTGACCAACAGAGGAGGAGATTGCTAGCCAGCAACTAGGCATGAAACAGAACAGCCAGTTTTGCCAGCTGCAGAATAGCTTCCAGCTGGCATGTAGTGCACTCAGAGGCAGCTACTCCTTCGCTCATCTGCAAGAGATTCTATGAAGCCTGGGAAGAGCCTGGGATGTGTGGGAAAGAAAGGAGTGGGAAGAGGGAGCCAGCCCCTGAGGCTCAGATGCAAACAGTAGGGAACAAAGGCCTGGATAGAAACATAACGAATAGGCTGAGAGGACAACAAAGTGACCAGTCAAGGCTGAAGATGCTTCCTAGTGGACAGAGCTGAAGTAATTTTCAATTCCCTTTCCTGGCAGAAAGGCTGTGCTGTGAGACTCAGAAGCTGATGGGATAGCGTGTGGCAATGAGTAGTTGACTAGATAATACAAATTATTTCTGGAAACAATTTAACTCTTTCCTCCCCAAACTCTTACCAGAACATGCATACGCATTTCCTCCCTCCACTATAACATTTCGAAATCTAAATGAGACTTGTGGCATCATTGTAAATAAGTCAAAGCTCCATGGGGCAGGTAAGTCTATCACAGAGGAAGGATGGTCCAGTGCTGCTGAAGTCATGATTGGGTATTTTAAACTTTTCTTCCTCCCTGGGAAGTGTCAGGCTCTTTTAAAGCATTTATGTGAAACTGTTATTGCTCTAAATGTAATGACACTTGACTGAGTGCATTAACACATTCACAATTTTTTAAAGTTTATCAGTTTTGTTCAATTTGACTCTAAATCTGTCCGTGTCTCACTGAGTTCCATTCCTACAGGTCCTCTGTCCTTCAATCCATCCAATCTGGGGATTCTGGCTGCTGCTGCGGCTGGTTGTCCTTTGCCTCCTCAAACTGTTCTTGGTTCTCAGGGAAATCCCATTACAAAACAAGCCGCGCAAAGCTGTGTATGCAGTTGGGACGCACTGGGAACTGAGTTCAGTCTAAAGTGGCTGCAACAGAGGACCTGTTATTTACTGATAATGTATATGCCATGATAAGCACAAGTCTTGGTAAGCGAGTTTAATAATGATGGGAAGGAGGCAGAGAATGGTCCTGCTAGTAAAGGGGGGGGGGCTGGACTCAATGACCTTTCAGGGTCCCTTCCAGTTCTATGAGATAGGTAATACGTCCTGCCTCGGTAAGAGAGAGTGCGCTAGTTTCAAAGTTAGCACTATGTTGAAAAATTAGAGAGAGTTCAGAGAAGATCTCCAAGAAAGATCCATAAGATGCAAATGTGCTCAGGAGAGTCCAGTACAAAGGGGATAAATATTTAATAAACATAGCAATGAACATGTGAAAAGGATGGACACTAGGTCCCCCCAGATCGGGGCACAAGGACAAAGGACATTGCACACAAGATGCAGATAACTCCCACACAAGTGAGCACTGCTCTCTGGAGGAAAGTGGGCAGATTTTCAAAAGAGCTTGTGGGATATTCAGCTCTTTTGAAAGCCTGGCCCTTTCTGTTGGTCTGAGCACTTGGAAATCTGCCCGTGTGTGTTTCTGGAGGCTTGCCAGGGCCTAATGGCCCAGCCAAACCCATCTATGCACAGCTTTCCCCTCATTCTTCCTTTGGTTTGGTGACTTTTTTGGTTTCACTATATTGCTTTTGGCTCATCTCTCACCTATGATTGCGACATCGCGATAAAACCTCCCTGAAATAAACCAATTTTGCTTCAGCTCCCCCTGCTCTGTCCCACCCCTTGTGAGGGTAATTGCCAGGCTTTTCAATCAGCAGATTTTTGTTTCTTTGCTTTTGCATTTGACAGTGTTTGTAAGTTAACGGATTTACTTCAGTGAGCAGGACACTCTAGACTATCACTGGGCACAAAACCCTGATGACAGAGGGTAGATTAAAAGGCTGCATTACCATTTAATCCATCTTCAGTAAGAAACTGGAGTGGGACAACCCATGTCACAGAGCTTTCCAGTGTCTCCTAAGTAACAATTGTGATCAATAAACAATTACCAAAGAGGATGTCAGGAGAGGAGAAGGCTGGTGTAAATGTTTGAAAATGAAAAATGAGATTGATTATCAGCGTTCTGTATCGGAGGCAGCTATTACTCCATATGATCTGGGGCAGCCAGACAGCTCTGAGTCCATTTCACTCGACACAACAGAGAGAAAGATTCACGTTTCAGGCATAGTGTCATCCTTGTTGTGGCTGATCTTCTTCTGACACTTTCCCTGCATCTTAACTGTTCTTAACTCTGCGGGAAGTTAGTTACAATTCACACCTTTCTTTGATATATGTAGGAAGAACGGGGCAGTCCCAAGCTACTCCAAATATATGCTGGATGAGGTCAAAAGACCCGCATTCTTGTGATTTGGCCTTCATCACTAACTCTGCTAACAGTAACATCATAACAACCTCAATATCAGAGACAGCAAGATCCCATGGATGAGAAATTGGGCTGAAACCTCTGGAGACTTGGATTCTAGCCCCAGCTCTGCTACTCCTGACCAAAGGTCCGTCACTTCCCGCCGAGCCTCTGTCCCCTCTGTCTATTTAGAGGGTAAGCAGCTCAAGGCAGGGACTGTCTCTCACTGTGTGTCTATGCAGTGCTGAGCACAATGAGGCTCTAATCCAGGGGTAGGCAACCTATGGCACGTGTGCCGATTTTCAGTGGCACTCACACTGCCTGGCTCCTGGCCACCGGTCCGGGGGGCTCTGCATTTTAATTTAATTTTAAATGAAGCTTCTTAAACATGTTAAAAACCTTATTTACTTAATACAACAATAGTTTAGTTATATATTTTGGACATAGAAAGAGACCTTCTAAAAACGTTAAAATGTATTACTGGCATGCAAAACCTTAAATTAGAGTGAATAAATGAAGACTCAGCACACCACTTCTGAAAGTTGCTGACCCCTGCTCTAATCTTTGGCCACTCCTGTCATACAGATGACAACAAAAACCTCGGCCTAATCTTTATCCCCAAGTCTGGCTGTTCCTACGCTTTCCTGCATCCACATCTCTTGTAGCTCTGGAATTCAGAAGCTTCACCTGCCCCAGCGAGCCAGTAATTTATACAGGGTCCTAACTCCTGCCAACAGGTGAATGACTAGAGGAGCCTGGTGGGTCCTGCTATCCTGCTATATACACACAGATGCCGTGGAAAGCGTTTGAGCATCTGGTGAGCTCAGTTCCTTCTCTTCTAAAAAAAAACCCATTTGCAGCACAGCTGCCTTAGAATAGGAGGTAGTTGGTTCTGTGGCCAGACACATTAAAGGACCTAGAGAAATGCCTCTATTCAGACACTTCGGTGCCGAGCTCATTTGTCAACAAGAAAAGGAAGCTGAAGTTGCTGAGATAACTGTTTTCAAATTCCAAACTCATCTGGTCCTCAGGGCTGCAAGCTGGAGAGCCTGACGCAAACAGATTCAAATGGACAGAGTCACATCTGAAAAGTGTGTTCCAAGTAGGATGACCAGATGTCCCGATTTTATAGGGACAGTCCCAATTTTTGGGTCTTTTTCTTACATAGGCTCCTATTACCTCTCATCCCCATCCCGATTTTTCACAACTGCTGTTTGGTCACCCTATTTCCAAGCCTGCCTGGCAAAAGCAATAGCAGAGCCTGTGGCTATGTCACTGAAATTCCTAGAGGACAGGGACCTTTTTCCTGCACCAGCCCATCCAATACTGGATTGTTAAAGTATAACACATAGTGCTCTGACAAATGCAAAGTGTATACCCACTGGCTGTTTCAAATCCACCCAGGGCCAGGAGAGGAAGAGATTAATGGTCTGTCCCAGAGGCAGGGAACTAAATTGGTCTTGTCCAACACCACCCACCAGAAGTATCAAGCCTAGAGGGATGTTCTGTTCTATTCTGTTCCTTATCCTGTGCTAGACAGATTGCTAGCAGGGTTCTCCAACAGTTTGCATGTGTGAGAGAGACACAGAGAGAGAGAGAGAGAGAGACACACACACACTTCTGGGACTCTGCGTGTGCATGCACACACATGTGAATGAAAGAGAGATACACTCTCATCTGGGACGCCCGTGACCTAACACTTGCCCATTGTCATTTAGCATTTCATTTCTATGGTATGATTGGGATGTCCAATCTGATGCAAAGAGGGATTTGCCAATTAGTGTTTTTTAAAATCACCTAGTTCTCAGGACAGAGTGTTTGTGGGCTAATCCTCCTCTACTTATATAACAGCACATGCAGTGAGCTTTGGCTGTTTAAATCTTTGGTAGCAGTGATAATCAACATTTGTCACTTTTGGCAATCGTTAAGTTCTTTAAGGCTGATATCGCCTTTGTAAATCCCTTAGCATTGGCCTAGCAAAAATAAATAATAAATTCAGGGTTCTGTCCCAGTAAAGGAGATTAGTACAGCCAAAAGGCAACTGCAAGAGAAAGTCATAAGCCAAATTTGTTGCCTTACAAGAATAGTTCTTTGCTTTAATCTGGGAAGGACATAAAACTGAATTTATTACAACAATTCTCTTGAGATGCAGCTCAGTGCGGCTCCTGAACCAATAATTTATCTTGCATCTTCTGAGGAACTTAATTTTCTATTTTAATAACAGAAATTATGCGGAGAAGGTGTTTCTGTTAAAAGGTGCCAGGGAATATTCACAATTACAAAGTGGCATATCCCTCTTTGAGCATCTCCTCAGGGGCCAGAGACCTTGAGTTTAAGCTGTCATAAACAGATAGCTAAGGGTTAATGTCTCTTTCACCTGCAAAGAAGTAACCTGAAACACCTGACCAGAGGACCAATCAGGAAACAAGACTTTTTCAAATCTGGAAGGAGGGAAGTTTGTGTGTGAGTCCTTTGTTCTTTGGTCTTCTGCCTGTCTCTCTCTCGGCTATGGGAGGATTTCTGTTTCCTGCTTTCTAATCTTCTGTTTCCAAGTTGTGAGTACAGAGATCATAAAACAATAGGGGTTATTGTTTTTTTCTTTTGTATTTACATGGTATAGTTGCTGGAGTGCTTTGAATTGTATTCTTTTTTAATAAGGCTGTTTATTCATATTTCTTTTAAGCAATTGACCCTGTATTTGTCACCTTAATACAGGGAGACCATTTTTATGTATTATTTTTCTAGTTTTCTTTTGTGGGCTGCCTCTTTGGCTGCTTGTTCTCTTTTGTAGGCTGCCAGTTTGATGTTTTCTTCCCTTTCTTTCAGCTCCACCTCTTTTTGTCTTTTTTCTAGTTGTCGCCTGTGTTCAGCTTCTTTGATTTGTTCTTCTGCCTCCCTTTTTTCCTTGGAAGCCATGGTTCCTGTTTTCTTGTGTTGGGGTGCCCTCTGGTGTTTGTTGTCTGAACTGCAGGTTCTCTGTTGCCTCCTGGGGTCTAGCAACAGTGCCTTTTCCCCCTTTCTTCCTCTAGCTAATCTTTTAAATGTAAAGTAAACCAGAAAAACCACTTTATTTGCATGTGTATAGTGCTGGTATTTGACTCCTAATGGGAGTGCTATTGTGTCACAAAAGACCCTTTTGTCACAGCTTAATGGTTCCTTGCTTAATATGTGTCACGGAGTGTGGGGAGTCCGGCCCTGCACCCCTCTTCCTGGGACCCACAGTGACTCTTAGCCAGCCAGTAAAACAGAACGTTTATTGGACAACAGGAACACAGGTTACAGCAGAGCTTGCAGGCACAGTCAGGACCCCTCCACCGAGTCCTTCTGGGCTTTCAGGGTGCTTGGATCCTAGCTAGGATACCCTGAATTCCGCCCACACAGCCCCAAGCCCAAACTCAAACTGCTTCCCTCCTGCCACTCCCCTCCTTTGTTCCCCTTCCCGGGCAAAGGTGTTGACTTTTCCCTTCCCTTATCTAGCTCAGGTTACAGGCCCTGGCATCATCCATCCCCTAAAGTCCTCCCCTGCTCTCCCACTCCCCACACAGACAGTCCATACTGCATCACATCTCTCCCCCCTTCGAGACTGAACTGAGCAGGGTCACTCTGCCCAGTGACCTGGGGAAGTTCAGGGTCCCCTCTCCGGGACAACGCATCCGCTGTCAGGTTGGCACTTCCCTTCACATGGACCACGTCCATGTCATAGTCCTGCAGGAGCAGGCTCCACCTCAGGAGCTTGGCATTGGCTCCTTTCATCTGGTGCAGCCAGGTCAGGGGAGAGTGGTCGGTGTACACGGTGAAGTGTCGCCCAAAGAGATATGGCTCTAGCTTCTTAAGGGCCCACACCATGACCAGGCATTCCTTCTCGATGGCTGCGTAGCTTTGTTCCCGGGGTAGCAGCTTCTTACTCAGGTACACGATGGGGTGTCTCTCCCCCTTTTCATCCTCCTGCATTAACACTGCCCCCAGTCCCGTGTCTGAGGCATCAGTGAACACCATAAAGGGTTTGTCAAAATCTGGGTTTGCCAGAACTGGGCCACTAACCAGAGCCTCCTTCAGCACCCGGAAAGCCTCCTGGCACTGCTCAGTCCAGATCACCTTGTCTGGCTTCCCCTTTTTGCACAGTTCAGTGATGGGGCCGGCTATGGCACTAAAGTGGGGCACGAACCTTCGATAGTACCCCGCCATCCTAATAAAGGCCTGGACCTGCTTTTTGGTTTGGGGAGCAGGCCAGTCTCTGATCACCTCCACCTTGGCTGGTTCCGGCTTCAGGCAGCTGCTCCCCACCCGATGGCCCAGGTAAGATACTTCAGCCATCCCCACCTTGCACTTCTCAGCCTTTACTGTTAACCCAGCCTTTCGGAGTCGGTCTAGGACTTGTTTAACCTGGGACATGTGGTCCTCCCAGGTCTGGCTGAAGACGCAGATGTCGTCAATATACGCCACGGCAAAACTCTCCATCCCCCTCAGTAGCTGATCCACCAGGCGCTGGAAGGTGGCCGGCGCTCCCTTGAGGCCGAAGGGCAGGGTCAGAAACTCATAGAGCCCCAGAGGGGTGATAAAGGCCGATTTCAGCCTGGCATCTGCGTCCAACGGCACTTGCCAGTAGCCTTTGGTAAGATCCATAGTGGTGAGGTACCGAGCACCTCCCAGCTTGTCTAGGAGCTCGTCAGGCCTGGGCATACAGTAGGCATCAGATACAGTGATGGCATTGAGCTTTTGATAGTCCACACAGAACCGGATTGACCCATCCTTCTTGGGGACTAGCACCACTGGCGAGGCCCAAGGGCTGGAAGACGGCTGGATCACCCCCAAAGCCAGCATGTCCCTGACCTCTCTTTCAAGATCCTGGGCAGTTTTCCCAGTGACCCGAAAAGGGGAGCATCTTATAGGGGCATGTGACCCGGTCTCCACCCGGTGGACAGTCAAATTAGTGCGTCCAGGCTGGTTGGAAAACAGCTGTCGGTACAGATGCAGCACCCCTCTGATCTCAGCGTGCTGGCCCGGGGTCAGTTGATCAGAGAGGGGAATCGCCTCCAGGGGGGAACCAGCTTTTGTCCCAGCGAATAGATCTACTAAGGGATCATCTCCCTGCCCCTCCCAATGTCCACACACGGCCAACACCACATTCCCCCTGTCATAGTATGGTTTCATCATGTTCACATGGTACACCCGACGGTGATGTGCCCGGTTTGACAGCTCCACCACATAGTTTACCTCATTCAGTTGCTTGATAACCTTGAAGGGCCCTTCCCAGGCGGCCTGGAGTTTGTTTCTCCTCACGGGGATGAGAACCATCACCTGATCCCCGGTGGCGAAGGCACGGGCTCGTGCTGTGCGGTCATACCAGACCTTCTGCCTCCTCTGGGCTCGGTCCAGATTCTCCCTGGCCAGGCCCATGAGCTCGGCCAATCTTTCCCGGAAGGTCAGGACATACTCCACCACTGACTCTCCCTCGGGAGCGGCCTTCCCCTCCCATTCGTCCCTCATCAGGTCTAGGGGCCCCCTCACCCGCCTTCCATACAACAGTTCGAAAGGTGAAAACCCGGTAGATTCCTGGGGCACCTCCCTGTACGCGAACAGCAGGTGAGGTAAGTACTTGTCCCAATTCTGCGGGTGCTGGTTCATAAATGTTTTTAGCATCATCTTCAGCGTCCCGTTGAACCTTTCTACCAGCCCGTTGGACTGGGGGTGATACGCTGAGGCCCAGTTGTGCTGGACCCCACATTTCTGCCATAAGGACCGGAGCAGGGCCGACATGAAGTTGGACCCCTGGTCCGTTAAGACCTCCTTGGGGAAACCCACCCGGCTGAAAATTGTCAGCAGCGCATCTGCCACTGTGTCTGCTTCAATAGAGGACAAGGCCACCGCCTCGGGGTAGCGAGTGGCAAAATCCACCACCACCAGGATGTATTTCTTCCCTGACCGGGTCGTCTTGCTGAGGGGTCCCACTATGTCCATGGCCACCTTCTGGAAAGGTTCTTCTATGATGGGTAAAGGCCTCAAAGCCGCTTTCCCCTTGTCCCGGGCCTTCCCCACCCTCTGGCAGGGGTCACAGGATTGGCAGTACTGTCAGACATGGGTAAAGACCCCAGGCCAGTAAAAGTTCTGTAGCAGCCTCTGCCTGGTGCGCCGGATTCCCTGGTGCCCTGCGAGAGGGATGTCATGGGCCAGGTACAACAGCTTGTGACGGAACTTCTGGGGAACCACCAGCTGCCTCCTGATCCCCCATGACTCTACTTCCCCTGGGGGAGCCCATTCTCGGTACAGGAACCCCTTCTCACACAGGAACCTCTCCTTGCAACCTCTCCTCATGGTCTGTACCGCACTAAGGTCAGCCCGGTTCCTGTGCTTCCGCAAGGAGGGATCTTTCGGCAACTCGGCCTGGAACTCAGCAGCTGGGACAGGGATGGGGACCGGCTCTCTCTTGCTGGCTGGGTCTGAGGCCGCAGCCTCTCTGAACCGTGCCCCTGGGCATTCCCCGCTCCCTGGGTTAGGGTCCTGCACCTCGGGTCGAGTACCTTCCCCGTTGTCGGGGAGCAGTGCCATTTGCCGACTCTGACTACGAGTCACGACCAGGGCACTCTGGGTGTTACTAGGCCAGTCCTCAAGGTCCCCTCCCATTAACACGTCAGTGGGCAAATATTGGTGTACTCCCACATCCTTGGGGCCCTCCTTGGCCCCCCATTTCAGGTGTACCCTTGCCACGGGTACCTTGAATGAGGTCCCGCCCACGCCCATCAGGGTCAGGTAGGTGTCGGGCACCATCCGATCTGAGGTCACCACCTCGGGCCGGGCCAGCGTCACCTCTGCGCCCGTGTCCCAGTACCCAGTGACCTTCCTCCCATCCACTTCCAGGGAAACAATGCACTCTTTCCGGAGGGGCAGCACCGCACCCACCCGGTAAACCAAAAACCCGGAACCTGGAGCATCCACAGGTGGTATGTTGCCAACCCCCTTTTCCTGGGAATGTAGCCCCTCCTCCGATTGGGTTTTTACCCAGTCCACCCTCTGCGGGTTGGGTCTGCTTGGTCTGTCTTTGAGCTTGGGGCACTGGGCCCGTATGTGACCTCGTTGGCCACAGCGATAGCAGCCCATATCTCGTGGGTCCCCTTGAGTGGGTCGGAGGGACCTGCCGCTGGATGTTCCCCTTTTGAGGGGGTTCTCCATAGGCCCCCTTTGGGAGGTCCCATGATGACTCTCTCTCTGCGTTGAGGCAGGCCTGCTCCTTCGAGACTCCTCCCTGCCATCCCCTGCCCGACTGTCCACAAATTGGTCGGCCAGCTGGCCTGCATGCTGTGGGTTCTCCGGCTTCTGGTCCATCAACCACAGCCTCAGGTCGGACGGGCACTGCTCGTACAGGTGCTCCAGTATGAACAGGTCAAGCAGGTCCTCTTTAGTTTTGGCCCCAGCTGTCCACTTGCGGGCATACCCCTGCGCCCGGTTGACCAGTTGTAGGTATGTGACCTCACGGGTTTTATGCTGGCTCCGGAACTTTCTCCGGTACATCTCAGGAGTCAGCCCAAACTCGCGGAGCAGGGCCTGTTTGAACAGTTTGTAGTCCCCTGCCTCCGCCCCTTTCAGTCGGCTGTACACCTCCACGGCTGTGGAGTCCAGTAAGGGGGTGAGAACTGCGATCCTGTCTGCAGGGTCAACCCTGTGCAGCTCGCAGGCATTCTCAAAGGCCGTCAGGAAGGTATCTATGTCCTCCCTCTCCTTACGCCAGGGCAGCAAGTGCTTATCAAAGCTCTTTGTAGGCTTGGGTCCCACCTCACTTACCGCAGCCGGGGCCTCACTGCTCCTCAGCTTGGCCAGCTCCAGCTCATGTTTACGCTGTTTCTCCTTCTCCTCCCACTCACGCTGGCGCTGGTTCTCCTCATGTTTACGCTGGTTATCCTCATGTTTACGCTGTTTCGCCTTCTCCTCCAGCTCTTTCCTCTTTAACTCGAGCTCCTCCCGTCTCAGCTCCCTTTCATATTCCAGCCGCCTCCGCTCCACGGATGCCGAGCGTTGCCGGGAGGATCCCCTGCTGGGGGGTGAGCTTCGCCGTGAGGCTCTCCTGCTGGCCGGGGGTGTCACGGTGCCCTCGGTATACACTGGGCTCCTCCCCGCCCTTCCCCTACGCCTGGGGGGGGGGTGTCTCGGGAAGCCCTCGTCCACCAGCTGACCACTCCCAGCGGGGACAGACACTGGTGCCTGCGCTGCATCTGCTCGGCTGCTTCCCTCAGAGACAGGGCTCTGTTCATTCGTGCGGTCTCCCTGCTCCAGCTGGGCAATCAGCTGGTCCTTGGTGCGTCTCCCCGGGCGCAGCCCCCTCTGCTTGCATAGCTCCAGCAGGTCACACTTGCGCCGCTTGGCATACATCTTCCTGCTGGCCACTCACAGGCCGGGGTGCTCGCCGCTCCCCATGGTTTCCAGGGGGACCTCTAGTGCACCAGCCCTTCGTGAGGTCACCACCTCTCTGCCAGGGTCAAGCTGCAGACTCCTCCGCCCCTGGGACCGCTCGCTGCAATCCCCCGGGGGACCCTGTTACTGCAAAGTCCTTCTCACTGGGCACACACTCCCAGGGGTTAATCACCCCTTCGTTTTACTGCTCCCCAGTCACTTACTGCAGGAAGCACCGTCCACGGGGTGCAGTATATCCCACCTCTGCCACCAGTTGTCACGGAGTGTGGGGAGTCCGGCCCTGCACCCCTCTTCCTGGGACCCACAGTGACTCTTAGCAGCCAGTAAAACAGAAGGTTTATTGGACAACAGGAACACAGGTTACAGCAGAGCTTGCAGGCACAGTAAGGACCCCTCCACCGAGTCCTTCTGGGCTTTCAGGGTGCTTGGATCCTAGCTAGGATACCCTGAATTCCGCCCACACAGCCCCAAGCCCAAACTCAAACTGCTTCCCTCCTGCCACTCCCCTCCTTTGTTCCCCTTCCTGGGTGAAGGTGTTGACCTTTCCCCTCCCTTACCTAGCTCAGGTTACAGGCCCTGGCATCGTCCATCCCCTAAAGTCCTCCCCTGCTCTCCCACTCCCCACACAGACAGTTCCTACTGCATCACAATATGCAAGCCAGAAACTGCAAGAGAGAGCAGAGAAAAAAAAATTCTCTCTGGTTCCTTTTAAAACCAAACCCTCTCTGCTAAAAAGCCCCTAGCAGAGAAAAGAAAAATATAATATTCCTACTGGATATTCTGGATTCTATCTATCCCACGCCTGCCACCATGTCATAACCTAATTCCCTGATTTGGACCTTAGCGTCCAAAATATGGGGGTTAGCATGAAAACCTCCAATCTTAGTTACCAGCTGGGACCTGGTAAAGCTGCCACCACCCAAAAAATTAGAGGGTTTTGGGGCACTCTGGTCCCCCCAAAAACCTTCCCTGGGGACCCCAAGACCCAAATCCCTTGAGTCTCACAACAAACGGGAATAAATCATTTCCCTTCCCCCCTCCAGGTGTTTCCTCCCTATTTCCAGTCCTGGAAACAGAAGTGCTTCCCTCTTCACCCAGAGGGAATGCAAAGTCAGGCTAGTAAATCTAACACACACAGATTTTCCCCTGACTTCTTCCTCCCACCAATTCCCTGGTGAGCACAGACTCAATTCCCTGGAGTTCCCCACTAAAGAAAAACTCCAACAGGTCTTAAAAGAAAGCTTTATGTAAAAAGAAAAAAGAATACATAAAAATGGTCTCTCTGTATTAAGGTGACAAATACAGGGTCAATTGCTTAAAAGAAATATGAATAAACAGCCTTATTCAAAAGGAATACAATTTAAAGCCCTCCAGCAACTATACCATGTAAATACAAAAGAAAAAAACAATAACCCCTATTGTTTTATGATCTCTGTACTCACAGCTTGGAAACAGAAGATTAGAAAGCAGGAAACAGAAATCCTCCCATAGCCGAGAGAGAGACAGGCAGAAGACCAAAGAACAAAGGACTCACACACAAACTTCCTAAGGGTTAATGTCTCTTTCACCTGGAAAGAAGTAACCTGAAACACCTGACCAGAGGACCAATCAGGAAACAAGACTTTTTCAAATCTGGAAGGAGGGAAGTTTGTGTGTGAAAAAGCATGTACTAGACATGTCCAACAGTCACAAAAACACTTTCTTCTTGTCACTCCTTTATTTGTGTTCAGGGTATACGAGACTGTGGACATTGTACGGGGTGATTCCATAAGGCAGTGGTTTTCAACCTTTTTTTTCCTTTGCAGACCCCTAAAAATTTCAAATGGAGATGTGGACCCCTTTGGAAATCTTAGCCATAGTCCCTCCAAAGGTCCAGGGACCAGAGCTTGAAAACCACTGCTATAGAGAAATGGGGAGAAATACAAAGGCAATGCAGACAGACTATCTATGTATGGTACTTAATACTTAGACAATAAAAACAAGTCAAACAGTTGCTGGCCAGATATAAACTCTCTCTGGACATACCTGACCAGGCAGCCTGCACTATGCAGTACATGAACAGTGACTCAGGTGTGAAACTTTAAGGGGAATTCTGGAAACCTGAGAAAAGGTCATCCTGCAGGGAGGGAATACCTGGTGGAATCTCTGGGCTAAGCTATAGAGGGGCTCAGGCTACGTGGTTAGAGTGCTCGCTATGGAATAACGTAAGCTTGAAATGCTGTTTCCAGATGAGAGGAGGGATCGTGCACAGAGGAAGTTCCAGCACGGAACTTCACAAAGCAGAATGGGCGACTGAAAGCTCCACTGGCCTCCCAGTTCTCCGCTGCCTCCCCTAAAACTAAATTACCCAGCCTGAACCCCCTCTGCTGATCATCAGCCAGTCAGCTAGGTACTCTCTCCTGCTCCCCGTAGCCAGTTACTGTCACCAATGTGGGCTACGCATCTCTTTCCTTGGATCCTGCTTAGTTGAGGTTAGAAGGCTCAGGTCCAAATTAACACGCTAAAGTCATCTTATTTAGATACACCTGGTTCTTCACAAATTGCTACTTTACAAATGGAGACTAACCAGTGAACATCTTATCCACAGCTCTTCCTTTGTTACAGGAGAGAGCGCCTCTCCCAAACACCCGCTTCTCATCCTCTTCCAACCACCACCGTTAGATTTTCATATAGCTGCTCTCCCTGTAGTATCTTTTCACATTGCATGGGGAGTAGCCTGAAGGGACACTGATTAACGGGACAATTACTCTTGGCTAACTAAAGAAACTCGGCTAGGCAAGCAGAGATCGAAGATGTCTCTGCTCTTCTGCTAGACTCTGTGCATTTTATTGTTATCTCATCCCCTGACCTACCCCCATCACATTTCATCTGTCACATCCTGCCTGACACCTAGATTGGGAGCTCTCTGGGGCAGGGACTGTTTGCTCAGCTATTTGTCTGCTCACCATGTAGCACAGTGGGGTTCTGATCCTTCACTGACATCCTAGGTGCTACCAGAATATGAACAACAATAACCAACAGGCAGGGGAGGGAAGGTGTTCAGTGCAGTGCAAGAAGCCTGAACATTTCTTAACCTATTTGGCCAATGGTTTGATATTTACTTGGACATTTATACTATGAATAATTCAGCAAGCTTGTAAATGTGGGAGAACATAAGCTGAGTAATTATCTGGAAATGTCACAGGCAGTATAATGCACAATATGCATTGCAAAGTATAAAGATCAACCCAAACCAGAACAAGCAGCAATATGCTTTTGTTGAAAAACTCGGAAGGTCTGATGTGTTATACAACAGGAGATTTAATTTAGAGCAATGGCTCATTTATCAAATTTATATTCTGATCAAGTACTGCAACAATAATCCTGAGAACGTTTAATGAATGCTTGTGAATACGTCTTTACTGTCTAATCTGTTTCAGTGTGGCTAACATAACTACCATGCTTTCCTCTTGTCTCTAAATAATAAGCTTTTGCATAATTCATTTGTGTAAGGACAAAACACAGAGTGTATTATTAATACTTTTTCTCCCCTCTTATATGCTTAGGGCATTTATTGTGTATAAACTTGATTACACAGGTTCCATCCAGGAATTTAAAATGGGATAGAGCAAATAAAGCCCAGGTGCTGGTTTCCATGTAATTTTGGTGTATTAAAAACAATCAGTTCCACATAAATATTTAAATTAGTGAGCATGCAAATACACAAATTAAAAATGAATGACTTCTAGGTTCCTGTGCTGTGGGAATGCCTGCCCCAGACAGATCATGCTGAACAATGTGACATTCATTTTAGAGTGAAATTTGCCTGTGTTGTTGGCAATGATGAGATCCACACACCACCTAAAGCCCAGATCCTACAGGGAGCATCCTTACGCAGTCAGAAGCTAATGAAGGCGCAACAGTTACACCCACCTACAGTTCAACAGAGCTTTAAAAAGTGGATGGGGGCATAGCAATCATTTCACTTTCCTCCCTTGGTTAGTCTCCCCACCACAGCAGGGGCCCATTCCAGCTTCTTTCCAGTTACAAAATGTACAGTATTTCATAGCATGAAAGTTTCGTTTCCTCTTCCAGGTTTCTACTGAGCAGCTCCTTCCAGCAGGGTTTCAAGGAGGCAAGTGGTGGTACCAGACCAGAGTTCCCAGCATCTGCACATGGTTGTGGCATGGGGTAGGAATCTTCTTTAAAATGTTAGGTTCAAATCTTGCAAACATTTATGCACATGATTACTCACATGAGTAAAGGCAATCTCTTTTAAAACAATGGATTACCCACGAGTAAAGTTATAGGTATATGTATTTAACTTTCTAAGTGTCACTGTATTTGTATGTAGCAGTACAAAGGAGCTGTCCTTTTTGTCATGTCTGAACAGTGCCTAGCACAATCATGCCCTGATCCTTGCCAGGGTTCCTAAGCACTACCGTAATACTCACAACAAACAGTAATACCATATGTTCATTTTTGCAGTATTGGCCCATTGTTCGCAGGGGTTTCTGAACACCGAATCGCTGCAAATAGCTAACTGCAACTCTGGGCATTCATCTCTCTGTTCCTTTTTATGTGATAGAAAATATGACCTAGTAAAAAGTGAATTAATACTTGCTGGCAGCCATTAGCTTTTTTCTTTTGCTGTCACACAACAACTGGGAAATTCACTCAAGAGCAAACACCAGTTACAACAGACCATTTTATTCCCTTTAGTTATGAAATTTTGAGCTCTCTGGGATTAGACATAATAGGAGAACACTGAAAAGAAGTTTTTTTTACTCCAGTCTGGCACTTTGTTTAAGTTTTTTGTGATTCTTTTCTAATTAAAATACCGATCAAAGCCCCAGTGGCAGTGTGTCATGCTTCTGTGGGGAATGGAACGATGCTGTGGAGGACAATAATGCTGGAACCACTTATTTTTAATTGCCCCATTTTTGCCTGTGCAGAAGAAGAAAATACAATGAGATGCTATGACTATATACATGTTCCTGAATAGGAACATAAAAGACCAGGAGACCACAATAAGAAAGTATTTGTAATGGGGAATGACAAGGGGAACTATCCAAGATGACAGATGAATATGTACCTTTTCACAAAATGGGTTCTGGGTCACTATTTGAGCTTTTTGTGTTTCTCTCCTGGCTCCTTGGAGAAGAAACAGGAAAGTTACAGCAAAAAAAGTGTTCAATTTTTTGCTCTTTTGCTATAAACTTTTCTGTTTGTTTAATGCATTAAAATGTTAGATGCTCTGGAAAAGTATTAATCGATTTTCCCATTTTTTATTTCAGGCTATTTTCTTTGTATAGTTAAGAACATAGGAATGGCCTTACCGGGTCAGACCAAAGGTCCATCTAGCCCAGTAGCCTGTCTGCTGACAGTGGCCAGTGCCAAGTGCCCCAGAGGGAATGAATAGAACAGGGAATCATCAAGTGATCCATCCCCTGTCACTCATTCCCAGCTTCTGGCAAACAGAGGCTAAGGACACCATTCCTGCCCATCCTGGCTAATAGCCATTGATGGACCGATCCTCCATGAACTTATCAAGTTCTTTTCTGAACCCAGTTATAGTCTTGGCCTGCGCAACATCCTCTGGTTGCTGTTGTATTCTCTTCATACTCTGGGTAATGTTGTTCTGAGCTGATTTCTGTATTTGGCCCTTGAAGGAGTAGAAACTGGTTACTGAAGGTGATGCACTGAGCTGGAGGTGGCAATGAGTGTCAATACAATATTTGAATTTCAATAAAATATTAGTTAAAATGATGACATGCCTATAGTTTTATCAATGGGAACATGATTCTGACATCAGCTAGGTGGACAGGTAAAGTTTCCTACTAACTTTTAAGTGCTCTTCATAACCCAGAGGGAAGTGGCACTTCAGAACTGAAACGGCTTGTCTGTGATTTTAAACTGCACACAGTTTGTTTAAATACTAGGACCTTGTTAAATGATAAATTTTCGACTAATAAAAGAAATATTGAGTTCTGGAAAGATAAAAATTATACCTAGGAAATAGCGCTTTAATATTCTAATGCAGTCTTCTACATTAGTAGGATGTCATTGTTTCAAGTTGGGCTTTCCTTGTTCTTGTCTGTAGTTGAGCTGCCAAATTATGCCTTGTGGATATGTTTAATAGGCTTATAAAAAAAAGAAACTTTATTAGCTCAGTGCAACTTCACTTTTCTTCTGCGTCATCATACTGCAGGTTGCATGAAATCAGTGTTCCCACTAGGGAGCGCCGCCAGCTTTTGTGCCACCCTAGGTGGCAGAAGGTCCTGCCCCCGAAATGCTGCCCCCGACAGAAGCGGTGGAAGGTCCCACCCCCGAAATACCGCCGACGACCAGGACAGCCGAAGATCCGGCCGCCGCAGTCGCCACCCCTCAAATATTAGTGCCTAAGTCGCCTAATGGGTTGCACCGCCCTGTACCCACTAGAATCTCTCTTGGAGCACTAGCCTCAGCCGAAAGGTGTGAGATCCTCCCTGGAGGCAGTTATAGTGTATGTATGTTTTTAAAGGCCTCAAGCTGTCATGGCTGTAAAAGCCCTTGCAAATTGCTCTTACCAAACCTTTTCATAACTCCATGCAATCAGAGTGGCTGTGCTCATGTGAGGGACTGACATTTAGCTTCAAGCAAAAATGGAACTTTGCACTGAACTGTCTTCACCAATGATATGGAGGGAAGAAGATTCCAACATGGTGGGGGTGGGGGGGAAGGGGCACAGTTCTACCTCTCTTTATAATGTTATAGGAAGATGCTCAGCCAGGGTCTGGACTCCGTCTGGCAGATACAGATCAGAGAGTGGATTTAAGCTCTCAGCAGTTTTCCCCTTCTGAATCCCAAAACTATTTCCCCATGTTAATTTTCCCCCCTTACTGTTACTCCCACCTTCTTGTCAACTGTTGGAAATGGGCCATCCTGATTATCACTACAAAAGTTTTTTTTTCTCCTGCTGATAATAGCCACCCTCAATTGGTTAGTGTCGTTATAGCTGGTATGGCAACACCCATTTTTTCATGTTCACTGTGTGTATCTATCTTCCTACTGTATTTTCCAGTCCATGCATCCGATGAAGTGGGTTTTAGCCCGTGAAAGCTTATGCCCAAATAAATTTGTTAGTCTCTAAGGTGCAGCAAGGACTCCTCGTTCTTTTTACTGTAATAGGAGCTTTTTTTGGTGAATAGTTTATTCACTGAAAAATGCAGTTGGGGTCAACAAACTCTTCTCCAATTCAGATTAAATTTGGTGAATAGTTCCAGCCAAAAGATGAAAAACACAGTTCCAAAAAAGTAAAATGGTTTCATTTAGACATTCTACTCCTTGCTAGCCTAGGTAGCTCCTCACTCAGCTGGCCAGCTTCTGAACATCCACATCATACAGTGCCATGCAGTTGGGTGTCACTGGGATGGCAGCAGCAGCATGCAAAGAGGGAGACCCAATGTGTAAGAAGGGGGCAATGGGAGAGGGAACAAGGTGAATGTTGAGCTCAGAAACTGGAAATAAAGACAAACTTTACTTTGTTCATCTGCGTGGCAGCCTGCACTATTCAAATGGACAAGAATCATCCACATTACTAAACTGCAGGCAGTTCTAGAGTTGCTCAGAAAGCAGGAGGCTTCTGTTTACATTTTCTAAATTCCACTGGTAAGGAACAAGCATCTACATCAGTCCCTTAACTGGCAGCCAGACAATTGCAGGACAGCTTCCTGGACCATGTCTGTGACAAATGGAAGTCTCTACCCAACACCCCTGTGCTGAACCTATACAGCCTGTATTCTACCCATGTCATGTCCATAATTCTTTGACATCTCTCCTGGGCTGAACTCCTTTGCAAACAGGCAGGAGAACGAAGGCAAGGGAGGAGGCGGCAGAGGAGGAACGTGTTCCTAAGAAAATGATCATGTCTGAATATCAATTAGGAGCAATGAAAAAGTTTTGTCACTAATAAAAGTAAGCTCTGAAGCTTCCAGTTTCAAATTCCTGTAATTATCCAGCCAATTATGAGCAATTTTCATGCACTTCATTTAGAAGGAAGGTGGAGTACCTTTCCCAGCTTAGCATATTTTAGGATTAACCACTTTATCTCCCGTGGCATAGGGACACCATTTTGTCTCATGGACGAGGTCAAATGTTGCCAAACAGCAGGTGATAAAAGGTCATGTCAAGTTATAACGTATGAACTTATACACCAAAAACAAAATGCCAAGAATACTTTTCCAATCATGGTTGGCATGGTCTCCTTTTGGGCAGCACCAACTGGAGTGATTTTTTTTTTAATTTCATTCTTGGCTAAAAATTGTATGCAATGTATATTCAGGTGAAGTGTCCAACTTTTGGGAAAGTCTGGTCGTACAATGGTACAAACCTGAGACAAGTCTTAAGAACATATGGATAACAGGGAAAGGGGGACATTTTACAAACACAAAATCTGCTTTCTGATAAGATCAGAAATAACCATGAATGTGCCAAGGATAATATCTACTTAGCTTCTCTGAATGACTTAACATTTGTCTTTGCTATAACCAAGCTATTGTACAGCATTATGAGGTTTTTCCTAGGAAGCGGAGTAATGTTTTATAGAAAAACATCACTCACTCCAAACTTCAGGTTGCAGCTGAGTTTCTGATCTGAACACTTCACCCTTATGAATGGTGATCTCTTATGGGTTTGAATAAACCTGAGAACACCAAAGGCTAGATTTCCAAAGAGTTAATAAAAAGCCTCTTGCTTCCTGTCATTTCTGCAGCTGTGGGTGCAGACAGAATTTCTCAGTGCATGATAATGTTTGCAAGTATAGTCTCTTTTTCAAATTTAGCCCTGTCTCTGAATCAGCATCAGACCCAAGTTCATTGTGGACTGTCCATACATTATCCTGTGCTGCCTCTGCAAGTCCTTCGATACCTCTGGAGCGTTTGCAGTGCCTTTGGGCCCATATTTTTCTCTAAAACCCCTCAACGTGTGCTGTGCAGGCACATGTTGCAAAAACAACTCTTCAAAAGTTGAACCCAGAATGCTTTTTGCAGGAAATGGGAGAAAGCACTGAGCTGGAGAGATAATTATGATGGAGGAGATTCCCTGGCAGTTATAGACTGAAGTCCTAAATACAATGGGCCATTAACTTCCAGAAAATGCCCAATCCAGAGATAATGATATACATTTATTATAATATGTGAAGGAACAAACCTGACCTTTTGTGAATTGAGAGAAGTTGAACAGCACAGAACCCTGGACACAATGTGCTGCTTATTCTTGTCCTTTCCCAGGTACAGGAGCCAATAGGAAGCCAAGCTTTCAATCTCAATGTTCCATTTAATTCCCAAATTACGTTGGTCACTGCTTCCTAAAATATATTTGGTGGGTGGAACCCCTAAGGGAAATGCAAGGAGTGGAGGTGTCCATGCAGTACCTAGGGGCTGTACTATTTAGTAGGGATAAAAAAGAATATTGCTTGGGGAAAGAGAAAATGCTTCACATTCTGGATCCAGGAATGTCTCCACCTAGGGTTAGGTTTTCCAAATAGTTCAGCACATTGGGTGCTGAGCACTTCTGCAATCTGGCCCTTTATTTAAGCAATAAAATATTAAGGGCAGATTCCCATTTAGGCAGCTAGTGTGTCTGAAGCTATGCATGGTAACGGACATAATAAATGGTGCGAAACATCCGCCACCTTATTGATATTATTTGCTAAATGCTGATGATGTGCATGATCCAAAAATCAGTCCTTGTCCCAAGGAGCTCACATTCTAATAGGCAGACACAGGTAAGACAGGATGAGCTAGGCCGCCAGAGCAGATATTAACTTAGAGCATTTAATATACTATATTATATAAATTCTCTGTTTCATACAAATGATTGTATCCAGTAATGTAATTAGATTAACGGTTTAAAATTTCACAGTGTTGCTGTGTTATGGTGGATAATTCATCATCACACCCTTTGGAAAGGGCTTGGCTGTGATATATGAGCCATTCTATGCACGTTCAAAGGTTCTCAGAGCAATTTGGGGAGCTGAGCCTAGTACTGAGCCTTGTGAGAGGCTACGGTTCTGCGTAACTTAGCTGGCTCTAGAATAGGGGTAGGCAACCTATGGCACAGGTGCCGAAGGTGGCACAGAAGCTGATTTTCAGTGGCACTCACACTGCCCGGGTCCTGGCCAGCTGTCTGGGGGCTCTGCATTTTAATTTAATTTTAAATGAAGCTTCTTAAAAATTTTAAAAACCTTATTTACTTTACATACAACAATAGTTTAGTTATATATTATAGATTTATAGAAAGAGACCTTCTAAAAATGTTAAAATTATTACTGGCACGCGAAACCTTAAATCAGAATGAATAAATGAAGACTCGGCACAGCACTTTTGAAAGGTTGCCAACCCCTGCACTAGAAGTTTAGACCTTGACTAAAGATGTAGGTCTGATTTTTGTGTCAAAAACAAACAAACAAACAAAAACAACCACCTGGCTTTTAGGGTCTCTGTATCCTACTGAGCAAGGGCCAGATTTTTAAAATGGTATTTAGGTGCCTACCTCCCATTGACATAATTGTGTTTAGGCTGAAATCAATGGAAGCTGGGCCCCTAAATATCTTTCAGATCTGGCCCAAGACATGCAGTGAATGTTAAATTCCAGTAGTGAATTATTTTGAACAATTCATTGACCATTATGCTGCAGAACTGATTTTAAATTTATTTGTAATGAGACTTCTCCCTGAAATTTTCCTTTTTCTCTATAAATTTGTAACTTAACATTTTAAAATCTGTGACGTCACAACTTTCCCCATTTTAAGGGGGGCACAGGGATGTGAAACACACACACACACACTCACACTCTCTCTCTCTCTGATTTGGGCTTCAGACATACTCAGGTGGCTCCTGAGATTCAGAAGCCAGAATGGCATAAGCAAGACTGACACCTAACTCATTTTTCAGGGGAGAGAACCTGAGCATTCCAAGCCCAGGACATAGCGTGCAATAATAAATATGTTCAGCCCTCAGAAAAGGCTGCTAGGCAAGGCAGAATATTGATTGCAGCATGAGAAGGAAATGAAGAAAGATGGTGTGCTTCATCCTATTGATCCTGTCTATTAGCAATAATGGCTGGTCACTCCCTCCCATCAACTGCTCTCCATTTCCCATGGAAAGGGGGAAGTGAGGTTCATACAGGAAAGGCCAGGAGGCATCTTGAGGGGCTTATTCTCAGTGAAACACAAATGTATCCAACATAGAAATGTAAGGTAGGACCCAGCTCACACTGAGAGCGAGTGGGAAGGTGCCCACCTCCTTTAGAGATTATCTTCCAGGCTAAGGAAAGAAGTGCCCAGTGCCCCAGAGAGCATGATGCATGAGCTTCACAGAGTAGGCATGAAGCCCTATCATGCCCCCCACAGACAGGAGGGCAATAGGGAAGGAGGTGTATGCTGGAGCCTGGGGGATTTGTATTAAAAGGTCAATAAGGGCAGCGTCTTGAGTGTGCCTGTTTGCAGATGGCAGGGAAGAGGCGATCTCTGTCCAGACTGATGGGGCTGAGTTCAGTCGAAGGGAAAGGCAGAGTGTTCAAGCTGCCTCAGTCTTGAAATGATTTGGTCGAAACATCCCCCATTAAAAGTCTCCTGTAACTACCCCAAAAGCATTTAGGGAGGCCGGGGGAGGGGGGAGACAGAGGGGACACGAGAAAGCAGCCCGTCTCTCTGCAAAACTCATTACAATGAAACAAAAACAGGGTGAGTAAAAAGACGCTTTAATGAAACCACTAACGTGTCTCTTCTTTCAGAAATGGCTTTGCTTGCCAAGAGCCTATCCAGGGACAGTAGGCCATGGGGATGTTCCTTTCACTGGTAATAACCCGTCTCACTGGGGAGCAGTGACATAACCAGCTGGTTTGGCATTAACTAAATCATTTCCAAACAAGAGCTTCCTTGTATCACACCTCACAACACTCTCACTGTACCCTGACCTGTTCATTCTTCATATACAGCACTTGGAAGTTGTGCGTATTACATGTGGTCTAATTGTGTTGGGAGTACAAATGGTTACTGGTGGAGGAAGCCCAGTGGTCTTGGAATGCAATGTTACCAGTAATATCAAGGAGCGTAGTACTTAAGTATTCCCTAAATTATAATTCATTATAATGAATCTACAATTAATATGAGCGAGCCAGAGAGCTGGCTCAGGGGAAAGTAATTTCCAAGGTCTCACAGCTCTAACTGAAATTCTTTGCAATGTTTTCAAAATAATGCATCAACCTATTTAAAGAATAGGTCCTAAAAGCCACTTCTTTTCCAATCCCTTTAGCCACTGGTACACAGAAGGAGTCCTTAGCGTAAGTGGCTATAATGCACTTATCTTTATAAACCTCAGTGCTAGCTACCAGAGAGGAAGCAATTCCATGCTCTAGAACATCAAGGCTTTATTGTTCTCATAACTTATTAGTATGCAAACAGGGCAGATTAATACCGCTAAAAGCCTTTATTAATTGATTTGAGCTCCCAGTGAAATGAAATTAGAAACTCTGTTTTAAAAAGGTCAGACACAGTGGATGCAGCCAGCCTGCCTACTGTACTGGAGGAGACAAAGTAAACAAAGGAAATGTTTATTGGGCAGAAAAAGAGACAAAACATGCCAGGTTGAGTATCCAGCCTCTAAGCGATTTCAGATACTAATAGAACAATTCTGTTGGCTGTTATTCTACTTGTAATATTAATACAATGAAACATCCAAAGCCTTACTCCTTCATTCAAATAAATATAGATTTTATTGATCTGTCAGTAGAGGAAGCTACTATGTTGGACAAACTAGTTTGTTTTGTGTTTAACGCAGAGATCACACCTCTTAGGCCTGGTCTACACTACGAGTTTATATCGAATTTAGCAGCATTAAATTGCATTAACCCTGCACCCATCCACACAACAAAGACCTTTATATCAATATAAATGGCTCTTAATACCAATATCTGTACTCCTCCCCGACGAGGAGAGTAGCGCTGAAATCAATATTGCCATTTCGGATTAGGGTTAGTGTGGCCGCAATTCGACGGTATTGGCCTCCGGGTGCTATCCCACAGTGCACCATTGTGACCGCTCTGGATAGCGATCTGAACTTGGATGCACTGGCCAGGTAGACAGGAAAAGCCCCGCAAACTTTTGAATTTCATTTCCTGTTTGCCCAGCATGGAGCGCCGATCAGCACAGGTGACCATGCAGTCCCAAAATCAAAAAGGAGCTCCAGCATAGACTATACGGGAGATACTGAATCTGATCTCTGTATAGGGAGATGAATCTGTTCTATCAGAACTCCGTTCCAATAGACGAAATGCCAAAGCATTTGAAAAAATCTCCAAGGCTATGATAGACAGAGGCCACAACAGGGATTCAACATAGTGCTGCATGAAACTTAAGAAGCTGAGACAAGCGTAATGGAAAGCCAAAGAATCAAATGGATGCTCACGGAGGGAGGAAGGGAGCGGGGACTGAGGACTCCAGCTATCCCACAGTTCCCGCACTCTCCGAAAACCATTTGCATTCTTGGCTGAGCTCCCAATGCGTGAAGGGTCAAAAACATTGTCGCAGGTGGTTCAGGGTATACGTTGTCAGACTCCCTCCCGTGAAAGAAAAGGGAAAAAAATCGTTTCTCATCTTTTTTCAGTGTCCCCATATGTCTACTGGATGCTGCTGGCAGACATGGTGCTGCAGCGCTACACAGGAGCATTCCATTCCCTTTCCTTCCCGATGGCAGACGGTCCAATATGACTAGTATCCGTCATCATCCCATGAGTGCTCCTGGCCGGCCTCAGCGAGGTCGGCCGGGTGCGCCTGGGCAAAAATGGGAATGACTCCCGGTCATTCCCTTCTTTAAGTTTTGTCTCCTGGAGATTCAGTCGTGCTTGGAATATCATAGCAGCTGGAGGCTGCCTTCCCCCCCACCCCTTTATCTCTGCTTGCAGAGGCAATAAAGTCAGTATTGTTTCTTATTCATGCATTCTTTATTACTTCATCACACAAATGGGGGGATAACTGCCACGGTAGCCCAGGAGGAGTGGGGGAGGAGGGAAGCAATGGGTTATTACAGGTGCACTCCCTAGAATGGCATGCAGCTCATCATTTCTGCAGGATGTCTGGGGCTCTGACCTGGAGCGGCTGTTTGCCTCTCTGTTTCTTTAGTAGACTTGCCTGATATTCTAGGCAGGACTGACTCTCCCTTTAGATAAAACTTAAAGAAGGGAATGACATGGGGAGTCATTCCCATTTCTGTCCATGTGCCCCCGGCCGAACTCACCGAGGCCAGCCAGGAGCATCCATGACATCAGCAAATGGTACAATATGACTGGTAACCGTCTCTGCTACCTTGCAAAGCCAAGTAAATGCTGCTGTGTAGCACTGCAGTACCATGTCTGTCAGCAGCATCCAGTAGACATATGGTGACAGTGAAAAAAGGCTAAACGGGCTCCATGGTTGCCATGCTATGGCATCTGCCAGGGCAATTCAGGGAAAAGGGCGCGAAATGATTGTCTGCCATTGCTTTCAAGGAGGGAGGACTGACTGACAACATTTACCCAGAATCACCCGCGACACTGTTTTTGCCCTGTCATGCATTGTGATCTCAACCCAGAATTCCAATGGGCAGAGGAGACTGTGGGAACTGTGGGATAGCTACCCACAGTGCAACGCTCTGGAAGTCGACGCTAGCCTCGGTACACAGGCGCATACTGCCGAATTAATGTGCTTAGTGTGGCCGCGTGCACTCAACTTTATACAATCTGTTTCCAAATACCAGTTTCTGTAAAATTGGAATAATCCTGTAGTGTAGACATATCCCCAGTGTGCTCTTTCCTTTGAGTTTTCATGCAGATAATACCTCAGTAGTGCTCTGCTGCTGGGAGGTGCCATAAAACAAATACCTAGGTCATGTCTGGTCATTACAGCTGTCCTGAGAAGGAGCATTAACCTGGATAACCTTGCTCACTTTCAATGTGCGTTGTCATTGTGTACTTATGTGATATTCCCCCATCGGTTTAAATTAGGATGCAGCATTCTTCTCTCTCTCTTTTAAACTGCTTGGTAGCATAGCTGAGCACTGTGAAACAGCTGTATGTATTCTGGAGAGGTGAGGCTGCCTTTCACTAGTAGAAGAAGTGATCCTATAAACCATCTGGGCTTGGTGCTCCTATTGAGTTCAGCCACAGTGCCAGGTGCTGTGGGCATACAGGATTTGTGAAGGGCTCTAAAATTCATGTAGTGTCGTGTTTCTCAAACTTTTGTACTGGTGACCCCTTTCACACAGCAAGCCTCTGAGTGTACCCCCCCCTTATAAACTAAAATCACTTTAATATATTTAACACCATTATAAATGCTGGAGGCAAAGCAGGGTTTGGGATAAAGGCTGATAGCTCATGACCCCTCATGTAATAACATCACGACCCTCTACGGAGTCCCGACACCCACCATTTGAGAACCCCTGATGAAGCACTTCTAGTGTAGACCTGCCCTATAAATCTGCATATACTTCACTCACACAGTGAAGTCCTGGCACCAGTGGTATCAATGGGATTTTTTTTTTTTTACTCACTTCAACAAGGCCAAGGTTTCACCATATTGCAAATACAGCGCACACCTTTGCACAAGGCAAAACTGAGAGCACTATATGACATACAGACTGGTGCAGATTCTACATGTATCTCTGCACAAAGATACATTGAGAGCATTGTTTCCCTTAGATAAGAAAGGCATTTTTTCCCCCAGTCCTCCATGATTTGCTCTTTTTTTCCATTTGTTCAGCACCTGAAAATGGAAGGTTGGAATTATAACAGATTGCAGATTAGAACACAGGCAATTTGTGAACTGTGGGGTGAATTTTTTTTTTAATATTACGAATTACAGTTTGTGTACCACAGTTTAATTGCATTTGCCCTCCAGCCTCCCAATTAAAAATAACGCAGAAAGCAGCACTTTCAGGATGGAAATGAGAGAGCAAATTCACAGAAAAGAAAGTGTGTTTGGAGAGCAAGAATAATTATTGCCAAAGCAGTAATGAGGAGGAAAGGAGCATTGTTCACCATTGTATTCAGGATCAGAAAATGAGTCATTTGAACCTTGCAAAATAAGGTCAATTCGTATTGAGGGAAAGAAAACTGTGCCTGTAAACCATTGCAGAGTCAGGTGGCTAGCAGTGTTTTCCTATGGCTCTAAACAGAACAACTGGAAATATTTAGCCAGCAGAAATATAAAAAAGCCATTTTTCAGGCATCTTGCTGTACTCTTATAATTTTAATATTAAACAAAAGAAACATTCAGAGTAATGGTCTCACTCTAGCTGTTAATTGCTAGTTGCCTTTGCCGTGACTCACATTCTCTAGAATTTTCAATGTAGATCTCATTCTGATGAGCACTCCTCAGCTGATGCACAAAGAACTTCCACAATATCAGACCACCAAGCCCACCCAATACCCTGGACAGACACGGAACATGCAAGCTCTGATTTTATGAGGTACTCTCTACTCACTTTTACTTTTAGGACACAGAAAGGAAAGGGGTAAAAAATACATTTGTGCTACCAGGTAAACTCCTGTGAATATTCAAGGGGAATATTCAGGAAGACAAACCACCCTGAGATAGATAATTCTGTTGATCTACTTGCCTGTATTTATCATATCTATCAAGTGTATCCACTTGTATCTATCTTGTCCATCTACCTATCCATACCTCCTATGTCCACCTGTCTATTTACCTCTCTGTCTGCATTTCCAACTCAACCATCACCATACCAAAATACAGTTACCGGAGTAATTTTTGGTCTGAGAACAATTTCCTCTGCTCCTCTTTTTATTTTTAAGATAATTATGGAGAAGTATACCTAGGGGGAAAGGGACCACCTTGTAGTCTCCTTCATTGGGTCAATCCCCTAGAAAGTAGTGTGTTTAACATTATACTGTAGGAGCTCATTCCAATCTACAGCAGTAGGCAGCACCAGCATCTAAGGACCCTTCGTTGCAAATGCTCTGTCCCTATCTCCAAAGAATCCTGCCCTGGACCCTATTATTTGTGATGCCCCTGTAGGACCATAGCATTTGTAGAGTGAGAGGGGCATTCCTGAGGCCAGGACCTTGAAATGCATCCAGCATTGAACAGAGCACCAATGTAGAATGCAGAGCACTTGCATTGCAAGCTTTCATCTCTCTGCCCCAGGCAGATAAGCTACAGCATGTTGGATCAAATGAAGCTTTTACATGGCCTGCGGCATCAGTCTTAGGCAAAGGAGGGTTGCAGGAACACAGCAAAGAGTCAAGGAGTGCAGCCTATTTGCTAAGAACATACACACACACCTCCACAAGGGGCATAACTCCCAGTGCTGGTGCACTGTCTACACCGATGTTTTTTCACGCCCCTGAGCGAGAAAGTTGCAGCGCTGTAAAGTGCCAGTGTAGACAAGCTCTAAGACTATGCCAGTCACAGGGCAGATGCACTAAGGATGCATCCTCTTATTTATTGATGGTGTCAGCAGACAGATGATCGCATACCACGTTCCTGTGTATGGAGCCACGGGTGCTAATAGTGGATCAGTGAAAGGTCCGGTTGTTTCCAAGCTATAGAAATAAGCAGCCCAGTGGCAGGAAGTTAATAAATATCAACTGTCTGTAGTTTGGTGTATGAAGCGCGACATTTATTTCCCATGGGACCTGCAGTCAGAGTTTTAAAGTTCCTGGCCTTGAGTTTCTAAATTAGAAAAATAAACTGATAGATAAAGTGTAAAGTTCCAAACACTTTCTTACTCCTGATTAAGTCACTTTCCATCCCATTTCTTAGTGCAGGACTGGATCCTGATTATGGAAAAAAAATTTTTTTTACTTTGTTCACAGACATTCCATAGTAGTTGGCAGACACAGTGGATGCATGCACCTACTAGATAAATGCCAATATTCATTCCATATGCCTCTCAGTCACCTTTTCTCCCATCATCCCACTGATACAGAGATATTCTTTAGCTGCTGGCTTCCCTTGAGCACAAGCTCTGCAGTGATTAATAAATTACAGTCCAAGCTGAGATTCATCTCTTCCTGTTAATGCAGGACCCCTTAGAGACTATTACCTGATAGCACAGTGTCACATCACTTCGGTAGAGCAGCTACTGTGCTCTGAATATTCTCCACAAAAAAATAACCAAAGATAGAAATAACTGCACTGATTTTATTTCCATTGCCTTGGGCTTGAACATTGGCCGGGGGAGCGGGGGGGCCCACAGCAGGATATAAAAGTGATTAGACTATGTTGCCTCATTTGCTCCACCTCTCCCCCTGACAAATTTGCAAGTCAGAAATTCTTTAAAGCCGCACCATTAAAGTGGAAGTGCTCAGTAGAATACTAGCACCCACAAGGCAGGAAATGAAGGCACATGCAAACCCTGTAATCCTGTCATGTATGCCTGGAATGACAGGTGTGATTTTCCATGAGCGTGGGAATGTGCTCATGCCCTCTTCGCTTACAATATCCCTTGCCTCATACATGAAACGAGGAAATGCTGAAGCAGCCAAGATCTTTGAAGCCCGGGAACCTGAATGTTAACTACGAGTCAGATTCTCCTTATCACCATTCTGGAATATTTTACAAAGTCTGATTTGTACCTTTAGATACATTATACAGCACTTTCCCCAAGGACTATGAATAGAAAGTATTTCCAAAAGAAAACCACAGGAAAAGGATTCCTGTTCTTGCCTATACAAATACAGCATCTCACTCCAAACCAAGACCTTGTAGAGAAAAATCAAATCATTGAGCACAAACGCCAAATAATCCCTCTGATATAAGTGACTTTCTAATCTCACTCCTTCCAATCCACATTCTGGATCTGATCTGGATGTCACTAAAGTTCTCTACACTATTCATGTCTTTGCATAGATAAAAAGATGATAATCCACAGGATTTTTCATGTCTGTGGTTCTTCTGTGCTCATAGTGGTCTGAACAATTTAAGAATGTGAATGTTGTATCACTTCACTATGCTCTCAAATGAACACACACAGGAAAACAATAAGTCACCCTATCATCTGTGGATGAACACTTTTCACAAAACAATCACTCTATATCTGACCAGGGCCGTCCTTAGGATTTATGGGGCCCTACGCAGTATTATTAAACTGGTTCCCCTATGCTGGTGCAACTGGTGCCCCTATGCCAGTGCATTTGGCTTTTGAATATGGCCCCTGCCTTATGCCTAGTAAGGAGACTGCAGCATGCGCTGGGTGAGCGGGAGACGACCCGCTCTGACCTTCTGTCCCAGTATAGGTGTGGACTCTGTGGGTGGGTGCTCCAGGGCTGAAGCATCCACAGGGAAAATTTAGTGGGTGCAGAGCACCCACCAGCACCAAGGTCCCCCCTCTGCCCCCTCACCAGCAGCCCAGTGCTTACCAACTCCTCCCCCTCCCTCCCAGTGCTTCCAGAACACCACAAACAGCTGATTTGCAGGGTTCAAGCTCCGGGAGGGAGGGGGAGGAGGCAAGACAGGGGCTCAGGGGAAGGGGTGGGGCCTGAAACAGGAGGTTGGGTTGAGCTCCCCTGGCAAAATGAGAAGTCAGCGCCTATGGTCCTGATGGTACCCCAATTTTTTGGGTACCCTACACAGCCACGTATGCCTAAGGACAGTCCTGATCTGACACCCTCAGTCCTCATCCTCAAAAGGAAACCTGCACAACACCTTCAAAAGAGGAGCCTGTGAGCTTGAATTCATAGCTTTGCTAGACACCAAAAAATCAGAGACTCAATTAGAAACACTGGTTTTAGGTCTCATTACAACAGTCTGCAACCCACTAATTCTCCTTTGTCCTATGACAGCAGAGGTGTTAAATTACTCACTTCAGTTTAAAGGGTTTCTTGCAACATGTCAAATCCTTATGCTTAGAGCCCTGCAAATCCGCAGATACCCGCTTTATATCCATGGACCATGTTTGCAGATCGGATGGGGATACAAATTTTGTATCTGTGCAGGGCTCTACTTATGGTTAACAATCTGTTCCACCTTGTATGTAGCTGTGACACTATCACCTTTCCCAAACCTGAAGAACTGCTCTGTGGAGCTCAAAAGATTGTGTTTTCCACCACCAAAAGTCGCCCCCCCACCCCACCATCCCAAAAGAAAAAGATATTCCCTCTCTCATCTTATCCCTGGCCAAGGGGCTATTCCTTAGAACGATAATCTCTCACAGGAAGTACAATGGGCAGTGTTAGTAGCTAGGCCTTTCAGAGGCAGAAAGTCAGCCTCTTTCACCAAGCTGTTTTTCTTGTTGTCCTTGATTTGACTCCCCACAATTGCTGTTCAACTTCCCTCTGTAGTTTATTGACATGGCCCTTGGTCTGACATTATTCTAGATATTTTGCAGCCTTCAAGGATCTACTCTAGTTTCAATTCGTGCTTTTGTCTCCCTCAATACTATATTGGATATTTGTCTGTTTTTCACACTGTCTACTTTAAGAAGGGGCTTTGCTCCCCCTCCCCCAGCCGTTTTGACCATTAGCTGCAGATTTTCTAACTACTTCTTAAAGCCAATGTATGGGATATTTTCCCCTTTATTTTTGAAGAAAGATGTAAAATAATTGCTTAGCGTCACTGCTGTGTTTCTGGTTTTTGCCTCTAAATGTCCTAGCATTAGTCTTGAGAGCAGTCCCCCTCTTGAATGCTACCTTTCCTTACATGGGGGGGGGGGGCAAAACCCCAGTCGTTTGTGCTTACGTGAGTTGCATTTTTGATAAAGCCCTTTCTAAAACTTGCCCGAGTCATCCTAGCCATAGAATTCCTTGTGTCAGCATTTCTTAGAAATTCTAATACAATATTGTATCTAACTTTCCCCTATTAGTTACTAGTGATCAAAGTTATGGGGCTAAGGAGCCAGGACTCCTGGGTTCTGGTGCTAACTTTGCCAGAGGTTCACAGTGTTATCTTTGGCTAGTCATTAATTCTTGTTTTGTCTCAGTTATCCATCTGCAGAACAGGAATAGAACACTCATTAGCTTTGTTAGGAGGGGCTGTCTGGATTGCGGAGATGAAAGGGACATAGTAGCCAAGGTGAATTTATGGCAAGGAGGAAAAAGAGGAGGCATGGGAATAGTGAGATGAGCTTCTACCATGTTCACAAGTTTCATGTGTCGCTGTAAAGGCAAGGTCTGTCTTTAGTGTGACCAGGAAGCAGACTGTATCATTTTGTTATAAACCTTGTAACCTCTGGAATGTACCATCAGCAGAAGCGGTAATTGAACATATCTGATATGGCCTGACAGCACCACAGATTTTAGTTTTCTTTATCTGCTTCTCTCCATCTCTTGATTTTTGACTTCCTTCTCATTCCCTTGGGCTTTTCTTCTTTTCCTGTTGTATCCTCTTGTAGCTACAGATTTAAAGCACCTAGTCCAGTCTCTGTGACTATGCTCAGCAAGCAAGAAAAGGGTCACATACTCCTATTTAAAGATCCCAGAGCAGAGATGAGAAAATAGGCAGTGTTCAGAGTACTTGAAAAGCTGCTATCTGATCTACTACTAATTAACACAAGAGGCTGAGTTTGTTAATATTTGTAAGAAGCTTCAAGAGCGTGAGATGAAAGTGTGATGTGTTATTATATTTCAAAAGAAATATTTTATTGCAATTAATTCTCTACATTGCTTCCCTAATCCCAACCTCCTGCTGCTACATGATCAGCTTAGCGCCAGGGAGAGGTAAATGAAAGCTCTGGGTCACAGAGGCACGGATCTCAGAAACCTGGACACCTTCTGCATCCAAAAGTTCTGTAGCCACTGCACTTCATCCCACCCCTGCATGACAATACAATCCCACCACTCAGTGCTTTTTCCTGGAGCCCAAAAGCGACAGGCTACCCTGTACAGCTGTTCTGTGAATGCCAAAACTAATGTAAAGTTGCTCCTATCCACATCACACAGAATGTCGGGTGCCTGCAAGTCTTCTTCAGTTAGGAACTTCATGATTAACTGCTCTGCCATCCACAATGTCATGACAGTTAAGAGCACAGGAGAGCAGTGTGGGATCCATCCCTTCTCACAAAGATGCTGCAGTGCACAACAAAGAAGGGCAGTTGCAAAAATACCACGAAAGAGAGCCGGAAGCCCACGGAGTGCTGGAACAGAAAGCAATGCATCATGGGACATTGAGCCCGGTCCCAAGATGGGCCGTGATCTGCTCCGCCTGCCCACAACACCTAGCGACACAAGATGTCGAGCTGGACTGTGGGATGGGTGCCCTGAGTGCATTGCTCACACTATCCATGATGGTACCCCCACTGTGAATGTAATCTGCCGACAGAGGGAACAAGTGTGAACATGAGAGTCCGATTTTTATGATGTTGACTTTTGGGTATCAACATCACTTTTGTCAACAAAAGTTGGTAGTGTAGACAGGGCCTACAGGAGGAATGACACTGGCACAGACCCTTAATGCAGTGCAGGTGAGCCAGGAAACCTTTTTACATAGGGACTTTAGAAGCTTGGTGCAAAGGTGCAAGTCTGCCAGGGGTTGGTCAGTTTAGAGGCAGTTACTTCAGGGCACCCCAAACAATCACTCACAGCTATCCTGGATACCCTGATACACTTCCCTGACACAGTGCTCTGCCCCAACATCCTTCGTGACTCCCAGCCCAGGCTGTGCTCAGCAACAGACCCTAGTTGCTAGCCTTGAAATAAGGTATCTGGAGCTTCTGGACCTTTTATTGTTCATATACTAACAAGGCTATGTATGATGCCAGCTGATATCCACCTGCACTGAGTAAATCCAGCTGTGCCCTGCCAGAGTATGTACCCAAGCCCAGAAAGCACCTCCTCCTCTGCCGACACCTGACTGTGTCCCAGCCAGAGGAGATGACTCACGGGTAAAGTTACAAGGCTGTGGGGTATTTAGTGCACTGGATGAGGTACACCACATATTGTGATAGGCATGTGTAGGACCCATGAATGTTGAACGGTGTGTTGTGCTATTGACCATAGCAGTGGTGGAGATATGTCTGCAGGTTTTGTATCTGTTGTTCTGGCAGATTTTGGTGCCACTTTGGGTTAGAGGGTCCTGGTCTGTGGGAAGTTGACTTCGGATTATGAGCTTGGCACGTTGTTTAAAGGTCAGAACAGGAGGTTTGAGAAAGATTTCTTTCAGGACGTGGCCCCCCATCGAGTATGGGTTGTAATTTTTTTTAAATGAGATCTTGTACGAGTTCCAGTGTGGGATGGTAGGTGACAACTAGGGGTGTGTGGTCAAAGGGAGTTCTGCCTTGAAGCAAGTTCTCTCTGGGTATTTGGGGGACCCATTCCATAACGTGATCTACTTCTCTGGTGGTGTGTCCTTGTTTGCTGAAGGCAGTTTTAAGTGCGTATCCCAGACTTCCTCCTCAGAGGATATCCACTGATTTGCATCACAGATCCAGCTACCACTCCAAACACACTGAGAAATCCATTACCTACAGCCAGATACCACAGAATATGTTCCACGGAGAAAATCTAGGATATCGCAACTCTTCCCCCCCAACCTCATCAGAAGAATATCTGACTTCTCAGTCCTCATCCTCAAAGGAAACCTGCACAACACCTTCAAAAGAGGAGCCTGGGAACTTAAATCCATAACTTTGCTAAACACCTAAAATCATGAAACCAGTGTCTCCTCTGAGTCCAGGTCTCATTAAAATGATCTGTAACCCATCTATAACTTTGTCCTAGGACTGCAGACCTGAAGAAGAGCTTTGTGGCATTCAAAAGCTTGTATCTTTTATCCAATGAAGTTGGCCCAATAAAATGTATTACCTATTAATTTTTTTAACTGTGCAATTTAAAATAATTAACCGTGATTAATCACACTGTTAATGGAATACTATTTAAATACTTTTGAATATTTTTACATTTTCAAATATATTGATTTCATTTACAACACAAAGTGTAAATTGCTGACTTTATATTCATTTTTATTACAATATTTGCACTGTAAAAAACAAATAATATTTTTTCAATTCACCTAATACAAGTACTGTAGGGCAATCATGAAAGTTGAACTTACAAATGTAGGATTATGTACAAAATACATGCATTCGAAAACAAAACAATGTAAAATTTTAAAAGCCCACAAGTCCACTCAGTTCTACTTCTTGTCAGCCAATCACTCAGACAAACAAATTTGTTTACATTTACAGTAGATAATGCTGCCCACTTCTTGTTTACAATATTACCTGAAATGAGAACAGGTGTTTGCATGGCACTGTTGTAGATATTTATGTGCTAGATGCACTAAAGAGTCATATGTCCCTTCATGCTTCAACCACCATTCCAGAGGACATGCCTCCTGCTGATAACAGGTTCTGCTCGATAACCATCCAAAGCAGTGCGGAGATGCCACCAGCAGAAGGTTGATTTTCTTTTTTGGTGGTTTGGGTTCTGTAGTTTCCGCATCAGAGTGTTGCTCTCTTAAGACTTCTGAAAGCATGCTCCACACCTCGTCCCTCTCAGATTTTAGAAGGCACTTCAGATTCTTAAAACTTGGATTGAGTGATGTAGCTATCTTTAGAAATCTCACATTGGTACCTTCTTTGCGGTGTGTCAAATCCGCAGTGAAAGTGTTCTTAAAACAAACATGCTGGGTCATCCTCCGAGACTGCTATAACATGAAATATATGGCAGAATGAGGGTGAAACAAAGTAGGAGACATATTATTCTCCCCCAAGGAGTTTAGTCACAAATTTAATGCATTTTTTTTTAAAAAATGAGCATCAGCATGGAAGCATGTCTTCTGGAATCATGAAGGGGCATATGAATGTTTAGCATATCTGGCATGTAAATATCTTGCAACGCCAGCTGTAAACGTGCCATGCAAATACCTGTTCTCACTTTCAGGTGACATTGTAAATAAGAAGCGAGCAGCATTATCTCCTGTAAATGTAAATAAACTTGTTTGGCTTAGCGAGTGGCTGAACAAGAAGTAGGTCTGAGTGGACTTGTAGGCTCTAAAGTTTTAGATTGTTTTGTTTGAGTGCAGTTATGTAACAAAAACAAAAATCTACATTTGTAAGTTGCACTGTCACCATAAAGAGATTACTTCATAAAAGTATTGTAGTGCACATTGAAAAATACTATTTCTTTTGTTTGCCATTTTTACTGTGCAAATATTTGTAATAAAAACCAATATAAAGCAAGCAGTCTACTTTGTATACTGTGTTGTAATTGAAATCAATACATTTGAAAAAGAGGAAAAACATCCAAAATATTTAATACATTTCAATTGGTATTCTATTTAACAGTGCAATTTAAAACTGATTAATTTTTTTAAATCATGGTTACATTTTTAAGTAAATCGTGAAAGTTAGCTGCAATTCAATTGACAGCCCTACCTATTACCTCATCCGTCTTGTCTCTCTAATATCCTGGGACCAACATGGATACAACTGCACTATAAAATTGCAAGTTATGCATTTTCAACCAACAACGGACAATACGGCTCTTTATCTCAGCTGAAATCAAACTGATAATTTCCTCCCTAATTCTTAGATAATGCAGGATATTTCTGCAGGTTTTGAGAGTGTTAAAGCTAAACTTTTTGATTAGATTGCTCATTGAGTCAGCATAGGATGCTTCACAGAGTGGAAAACCAGCCTCTTCTCCTGAGAGAATGGTGGATTGCAACGATACTGTAAATGTTGATTATCATGAGAAGATTTGCATTTTTTCCTCTGGTTAGCATCATCAGGATTTGCACTCCAGTAACTCAGATTTTAGACATGGGGAGAGGTGCGGGGGGACTTCCATTAATATGTGCTTAAATCACAGGAAGCTTCTTAAGACAAACTAACTCAGTTTCTGGTTTTGACATGGAACATTTGTTAAACACACACATTTCCTTTACCCCTGACTTCCCACCCAGTGGGGGCAGCTGTAGTATTAGCGGCCATATGGTATTAGTTTCAGACCACTTATCTGTAAAGGATGCACCAGACCTGATAAGAGAACTACAAAAGACAGCAGCTTTCCACACAGCAGGATAAACACATTTGGAAGTATAAAGGGGGATGGGAAGCATTAGTTTTAATGAGGCACAGCCCAAACCACACTGCAAAACCTAATTTTGCTGTGGGGACAAGATTTTAGTCAGATGGTTTTCAAAAACTTTGATGCTCAACAAACAGTAATCTAGCTTTCCTGAAGCTCCTGGTTCAGATTAAATGGAATAAAATAACTTTCACTTCATGAAGTGATCACACACATTTTATATATTTTTTTCATATTCTAGTTTCATATAGCATTGGAAGCACTGTTTAAATATAAGAATTCCTGCTAGAAATCCATTTGTTTTTAAAAAAAGCCTCCACACTAAAAAAAAGCCTGCCTGAAGCAAAAGCCCTGATACTTACTACACTGCTCTACAGTGTTAGCAAACTAGATCCATTTCAAAAGGAAAACAAATGAGATAATTTAGCAAACATTACAGAGATTGCAACAAAGCGCTTCTAATTGCAAATGAGAGGCCAGAAGGAGAAACAGGCAAGGAGGAGTTTGTTGCAAATAGAAAATTTTAAACCATGTGCAGATTTTCTATTTAAAAATAGGTCTTTTCCTGTAATGTATTTGGGTTGGGCCTAAAGTGGCTCGGATCACGTGTTTGCTTTTCAGGAGCATTTATACAGGTAGAGTCATGAAAGGGACACTTAGGTTCTTCATGGCATACAGCAATGAAAAACAAAACTATAAAAATATAGTTCTCTTTTAATACTAAATCACCTATATCTCATAGCACTTTACAAAAGCAATCATCCTCCCCAACTGTCACTAGGGAAACTGAGGCACAGGGTTGAAGTGATTAGCTAGAGGTCACCCAGCAGGCCAGTGACCAAGCCAGGAATAGAACTCAGGTTGTCCAAGTTCCAGTTCCGAGTTCTCATCCATTACGCCACATTGTCACCTGTAAACAAACCTTAAACATTACAGTTTTGTAAATTAAATATACACATTATTCAACACCTCCGCAAAAGCTGTTCTCAATCCCGATACCTCAGTCTGTTGCAAAACTCATATTTAACAAAAGAACTAAATGAAAAACCCCACAAGAATGTTTGAGTTAAGATCTGGACCAAGGAAATAGACCTCCCCATACACACTCCAAAGTCCTGCTATGGGCCTCCTCTTGGAAATGCCAATATGCAGAAATCCACCTTCTTCCCCCACATCCTCCTAACCTCTCTGTCCTGTCCACCAGAGGGGCAGGTCCCCAGGGTGGGATGTAGGGGTACACAGGTCTTGTTCACAGAACTGGAGGAAATGGCAGATGGAGAGCTCCTGCTAAGCAGAAAGAAAGGGGAGCCTGTGATCAGCCCGAGCCAGGACTGCAGTAGATAGAGAATTGACCTTATTTCCCAGGGTCTCTAGTTATCCTGACCGAGTGCTCTGGTAGCGTGCAGCAGAATGTCCATGTACTAGGCTGAGAGACTCCAGCCTCTGGAAGCTGGTGGTCTGACATTCAGAAGCAGGGGCTGGCTCCAGGCACCAGTGAAGAAAGCAGATGCCTGGGGCGGCCAATAGAAAGAGGTGGCAGTCCATCTGTTGTTGGGGCGGCATGTCTGGGTCTGCAGCAGCAATTCGGTGGCAGGTCCTTCAGTACTTCTCTTCCTCTTCGGCGGCAGCTCAATCGCTCCACTTAGTCGTTTTTTCTTTCCCCCCCCACCACCTTTTTTTTTTCTTCGCCGCTTTGGACAGCAAAAAAGCTGGAGCCGGCCCTGTTCAGAAGTACTGGGCCCCCATAATACCCATTGATGACAGAAAGAGGTACAGGTATACTGCAGCCTCAGTCAGACCACAGTCTGGCCCCAATTCAATCGCATATTTGGATGCAAGCCAGAAATTGAAGAGACAAGGGACATCGTCTGAGCCCATGCAAGTTATGCAGCAATGAGGCTAACTCTCAGCTCCCCGGGACATGTGAGCATCACCCTAGGTATTGGAGCAATGCAGCTGAACACTGCTAACCTCAGATGTGCAGAGTAGCCAGGACCTCCCACTAATTTTCAGGAGAGCTAAATGTCACAATTCAGGGCAACTGCACACACATTTCCCCTCCACGGTCCAACAAGGGCTCCTGCTCACCCCAAGAAAGGAGATAGCTTGGGAGTATTTCCAGGCTGCACAGTTCCCTGCCTATTCCCCAGCAAGCCAGACTGCCTTAGCGGCCTGCTTTGCCTTCTCCTCAGAGGCTATAAACCAATCACCACACAGCTCTTTATAACCAAGCACATGTATTTTCATCATAAAAGCACTGCAGCGAACACATTAAAAACCTCTACACATGCTAATGAGCTTACCAGAGAGCACCTCAATGCCAACAAGGGCCCTGGCTTGTGTCAGTCCTTCCAACACTTCCCTGGAAGGGCTGGGGCCCTTCCTTTGAGCAGCAGGCCCTGTCCGTTTGCTGGGTCAGAAAACAGGCCCCCGAGTCAGTTTAAACTCAGGCTATTCATTCAAGAGTCCTTTCTTTGTCTGTGGATTCTCCAAAGGCCAAGTTTCTACTAGTATATGAGATCCTCCAGCAGGTGATACCTCTCTGGAGATGTTAAAGCCTGTCACCCCTGAACCTGTTCTTAGTTCCTAGAGGGCTGTGGTCACTGTCTCCCATGAAATTACGTGCAATCCCCGGCACACAATAATACAGTACAGAAAGATCTCCTGAAGAAGCTGCCACATCTGTCACACTGACTACCACTGGAACACAGGGCACTTATTCTGGTGTCTAGTAGTGAGTTCACAGCTTGACCTAAGGCAACTGTTTTTGGAAATCTTGGTCACACTGCATAAGAGTTCAGGGTTTAAGAGGCACCTAGGGGATTTTGATACTCAATTCTTATTACATTTTAAAGGAAACTGGGTATTCAATTTCTTAAGTAGCTTTGAAAATCTCAGCTCGAGAAGTTTGCAAACTGGATATTCTTAAAGGCATTTGCTTATATCTTCCGTAATCACTGTTCAAAAGCAAGTAAGTGCTCAGATACCATGGTGATGGTGCACTGCCAATATGACATCCTAGAGAGAGACTTCCGTCCATTTCAGTTTACCTGCATTGGTTACAGTTGACCTGGCTTAGTCTGTTTTTCCTCACTTATTCATTTTTAGAAGATTGTTGTTGCAGCCTTGGATCTTGGAAAGTTGTGTGCAGAGCTAAATGTGATATAATTCAGCTTCCACCTTCCAGAATTTCAAGATGATGGTTTAGCTGAGGTTCTGTGCTATTGGACACGGACATTTAAATGGAAAAGGTCTTCGAGGAACTACATTGTTACCTTTATAAAATTGCTGGAAGGCTCTCAACCGAATTTTACATAAATCTCTTATAGTTTAATTTACTGGGGAAGGTAATTAATGCTGGGAAGTCTGACTGCTTGGCAGAATAAGTGGTTCCAGCTAACCAGTCCTAGATCTTATGGTCCATGGAGGAATTTTATCTCATTTGTGTCAAAGGTTAGACCAGCCATTGCAAATTGTTGTTGCATACTGTGGGCCAGATTCCTGGCATTACATAACCACAGATCATGTAAGCAGAACCATCAGGATGGCCTTACTAGTTTGCCACAGTCACTGCAACTGGCTCCTGGTCTCCCACTTTGTTTGCTGAGCAGAGGTGGGATTGCCAGCTACCCTGTCACTTTATGCTGTCTGCCTCCCACCCTATCACCAACTCAGTCACCTTGTGTGTGTCAGTTTCTCCTCTGAAACAGCATCACTGGTTCTCTGTTCAATTGACTGCACTGGGCAGTTTTAGTTCCTCAAAATGCACCCTGCAATCCTTTGCACTGGTGCTTCATATGCCACCCAGGCTCACAGCACATAGTGGTAAAGCCAAGAACAGAACCCAGGTCTGCTGACTACCAGGCCTGTGCCTGGGACTTTACCACCTGTCTAGCATAGTTCCAGGGCACCAGTAAAGCCTTATTGCTGGGTAGTAACAACTAAGCTTGGAATAGCAAAGGAAAAGTCCAGCAAACATTGCTGGCTCACTACCTCTTAAACCAGGAGTGAGGTCGCTGTGGAACAAACTAAACAGAAGGAGCAATAAGTTGATATTCTGCTTTTTAATAGGATTCCCTTAGCTATGATTCAGCCTTAATTAACTGCCACATTTGCTTTTGATGTCTTTGGTGCATCATGCCTGACTACACCAGGAAACTCACCTGAGATTTTGCAGTGATTCTTACAAAGAGTCAAGAGAAAAAACAAACATCCTTAGATTATACAGTGTTTCCAAAAGTGCTTAGTCTTGGTGTGTCTCTGGAAACAGACAGACACTTCCCACAGCAGCACACCTGGCAGAATCACCTGTTCCAACTTAAGAGTGAGCTAGAAGACAGCCTGTTTGGAGCTCTCAGGGGAGATGTCAGCAAGTTAATGAACATTTCTCTTTGCAGATGCAACTGGCTGTAGGAATCCGTTATAAACGATGTCTCCCCCCACCCTTCCCGTTTTTAACGCTGACATTTCCATTGAGATTGCAAACACTGTTGGGACTATTATAGCACCACTGACCATTCAAAATAATTTGTGCTGTCATAAAACAAAAAATCTCTTATGTTGGACTGCAGTTTGAAAAGTGTGTTATGTTTGTGTATGGTTTATTCCTTGCAATGAAATTGGTAGGATCTAGGGCACTATAAAGAAGAAATCACAGCAGAATGTACCACCACTTCAAAAATTATAGCAAGTCAAACATATAAGCATCTTTGGAAGAGTGAAAAGGATCTTCCTTACTGTCTTATCTCATGCACTGGCCACAGAGCCCAAGTACCACAGGCAGCAGCTATCCTGAGGTCTGAACATTTGGAGGGGAAGCAGCTAGCATGATGATATGTTATGTAGAAACAAAGGAATAATTGTGGAAATAAGAGAGTGTGCTGGCACTATTTAGGTACTTGCAAACTCCTTGGGACATGGAACAGAAAGACAGCCCCTCTTTACAGAGGGCCTGACACAAAGGGGTCCTGGTCCAGGACTAGGGGGTTCCTAGGCGCTGATGCAATACAAAAATAATAATTACATGGCCCTCATCACAGTAGTATCTGACCCCTCTCAGTCCCTTTGTGCAACAGGGAAGTGCCATTAAGCCCATTTTACAGATGGAAAAAAATGACCCTCAGTCTCAGTGCTTATCTACACTGCAATCAGAGGTGTGATCACAGCTCATGTAGGCATACCTGCCCTAGCTTTAATGTAGCTAGCATGGCTAAGAATAGTAGTGAAGATGTGGCAGCATAGAGTGTGCTAACCTTCCTGGAATCCCAGGTACATTCTCATGTTGCTAGCCAGTGCTGGGATCTGTAATTTCGTAGCTTCACCAACTTTAGATACTAAGATGGATGGATGGTTGGTAGGAAGAAAGCCTCAAAGGCCATGTCTACATCTAAAATTTTGCAGCGCTGGTTGTTACAGCTGTATTAGTACAGCTGTATAGGGCCAGCGCTGCAGAGTGGCCACACTTACAGCAACCAGCGCTGCAAGTGGTGTTAGATGTGGCCACACTGCAGCGCTGTTGGGCGGCTTCAAGGGGGGTTCCGGGACTAGAGAGCAAACCGGGAAAGGAAACCAGCTTCGCCGCGGTTTGCTCTCTCGGTCCCGGAGCCACCCAGCAAACCGCAGGGAAGGAGACCTGCTTGCTCGGGGTTCCGGGACCGAGAGAGCAAACCGGGAACGCCGCGGTTTGCTCTCTCGGTCCCGGAGCCACCCAGCAAACCGCAGGGAAGGAGACCTGCTTGCTCGGGGTTCCGGGACCGAGAGAGCAAACCGGGAATGCCGCGGTTTGCTCTCGGTCCCGGAGCCACCCAGCAAACCACAGGGAAGGAGACCTGCTTGCTCGGGGTTCCGGGACCGAGAGAGCAAACCGGGAACGCCGCGGTTTGCTCTCTCGGTCCCGGAGCCACCCAGCAAACCGCAGGGAAGGAGACCTGCTTGCTCGGGGTTCCGGGACCGAGAGAGCAAACCGGGAACGCCGCGGTTTGCTCTCGCGTTCCCGGAGCCACCCAGCAAACCGCAGGGAAGGAGACCTGCTTGCTCGGGGTTCCGGGACCGAGAGAGCAAACCGGGAACGCCGCGGTTTTCTCTCGCGTTCCCGGAGCCACCCAGCAAACCGCAGGGAAGGAGACCTGCTTGCTCGGGGTTCCGGGACCGAGAGTGCAAACCGGGAACGCCGCGGTTTGCTCTCGCGTTCCCGGAGCCACCCAGCAAACCGCAGGGAAGGAGACCTGCTTGCTCGGGGTTCCGGGACCGAGAGAGCAAACCGCGGCGAAGCTGGTTTCCTTTCCCGGTTTGCTCTCTCGGTCCCGGAACCCCGAGCAAGCAGGTCTCCTTCCCTGCGGTTTGCTGGGTGGCTCCGGGACCGAGAGAGCAAACCGCGGCGTTCCCGGTTTGCTCTCTCGGTCCCGGAACCCCGAGCAAGCAGGTCTCCTTCCCTGCAGTTTGCTGGGTGGCTCCGGGAACGCGAGAGCAAACCGCGGCGAAGCTGGTCTCCTTTCCCGGTTTGCTCTCTCGGTCCCGGAACCCCGAGCAAGCAGGTCTCCTTCCCTGCGGTTTGCTGGGTGGCTCCGGGACCGCGAGAGCAAACCGCGGCGTTCCCGGTTTGCTCTCTCGGTCCCGGAACCCCGAGCAAGCAGGTCTCCTTCCCTGCAGTTTGCTGGGTGGCTCCGGGAACGCGAGAGCAAACCGCGGCGAAGCTGGTCTCCTTTCCCGGTTTGCTCTCTCGGTCCCGGAACCCCGAGCAAGCAGGTCTCCTTCCCTGCGGTTTGCTGGGTGGCTCCGGGACCGAGAGAGCAAACCGGGAAAGGAAACCAGCTTGATTACCAGAGGCTTCCTCCTTCCACGGAGGTCAAGAAAAGCGCTGGTAACTGTCTACATTGGATTACCAGCGCTGGATCACCAGCGCTGGATCCTCTATACCCGAGACAAAACGGGAGTACGGCCAGCGCTGCAAACAGGGAGTTGCAGCGCTGGTGGTGCCCTGCAGATGTGTACACCTTCAAAGTTGCAGCGCTGTAACTCCCTCACCAGCGCTGCAACTTTCTGATGTAGACAAGCCCAAAAAGAATAAATGTAAAACCGTTAGTTTAGAAGATCATTAAACTTTGCTAAAGTCCTGACAGTGTCATTATTCACTATTGATCTCCCTGGATAGTTCTGCTTGAGCAGCTCACATGCCTGCGACATAGTGTTTAGCTATTCTATAGCATCAAATGGCTGTGTTCTGTCGTATCCAATCCCTTTCCATCACACAGTGTTCTGTCTGTCCTTTCCCACTGCAAACATATCTAGTGTAGGGTGACCAGACAGCAAGTGTGAAAAATTGGGACAGGGGTGGGGGTAATAGGAGCCTATATAAGAGAAAGACCCAAAAATCGGGACTGTCCCTATAAAATCGGGACATCTGGTCACCCTAGTCTAGTGTAAGTAGTGATTTTACATACACATCAACACAAGCTGCTTCCTTTTGTTCTCATCCATCCAAGATTGTTTCCCCTGTGCTTATTCATCCCGTTTGATTTCCTCTAGGAGGTTCTTTGCATTGCACCTTCATCACAGAACAAGGGAGATTGCTCGCTTCTTAGCATTTCCATCAACTCATGACAAATGTTGCAGGACATTACCAACTCGCTCTGAGCTTTTGAACCCTCCTCCTCCACCCCCCCCAAAAAACCAAAAAAAACCCCCATCTGACTCAGGCTGTTTTTCTATTTGCTGCATTAGAGCTCTATACATCCTTCTCAAAACCATTATTTGCAAGCTGCAGCCCATTTCTGCTGCTACAGAGTAGAGCTGTACACACAATATTTGCAGACAGAGAGAAACTACCTAGTGAGATTTCTTCTTTCTGCAAAGGAGAATGGGAAAAAGATCACTTTTTGCCAGTGTAGTTTTGTGTATTTGCATAAGAAGGATCCTTTAGTGAAAACTGTGTGATTTGTGAACACTAAAGCAGTGTTTCACATTGTGGAAGTGCACATTTGCATATATGTGCTTACATGCATCAATAGTGAATTTTTAATTTGAGTTTTCCTCAAAGCAATACCTCATGAACACAGCTGTAAAGGAGCAGAAAAAAAAATATCATGTGCCTTCTGTGAAGAATCATGGCTACGCACTACAGCCTGGATTTCAGATTTTGTGTAGCAAGCCACAGAATAAGCCAAGTGTGCAAAAAAATGGTGCTGAGTATTCTGAATAATCAGTGAAGGATCACAGGCTGCACAGAGACATTCCACAAAACAGCAAGAGTGGGAATTCCTAGCTACCCATTATGCATCATTCACTCAGCTCTAGTCATGGCCATTACATATGTTATCTGTCCACATCCCCTCATGCCTCTACTCTCCAAATCTCCAGGAAGCTTCTGGCTCCCTCTCTGTATCCCCCCACCCCCTTTGAAGATCCCTGGGGCACATGAAACCATCCCAGTCTTGCCAGCATGTGCAGGTCAGAGTCCGCGCTGAATCCCAGCACCATCTGGTTCAAATCATTTGCGTACGGGTCACTCATTGCTTCCAGCCTGAAAAGCATTTGGCTGCATCACCTAGAAATGTTGTTACATTAACCTGGGAGTCACCACTTAAAGACTTATTTGCCGCACGAATCCCATCAAGCACAGAATGACTGTTGGTCTCAGAAGGAAGTGGTGTACTGCTGGCTCATTATTTAGTCCCTGGAACCATGATTCCAGCTCATTAATCCAAGGCCTTTACTGGCATGAAAACGATTGGTTTTGATAGAAATTATCCCTCCCCTCCAGAAGACCTAGCAATAGTTACTGGGGCTCTGGTGACACTGCACTGGGGTCGGGGGAAGGGATGTTCCTCCAGAACAGCCTAAGCCAATGGTTTTCAATCTATTACCATTCTGGGCCGCAGATGCAGCTCTCTGCCTATTACGTGGGCTGCATCCACACAATAGATACACGATCGGTATTGCCCAGAGGACGTCCCATGTGCCACAGCTGTGCGCTGATTGGGTCTCATCCTGTGGGTCACTTGCAGGCCACTAGTCTAAGCTGAGCTCCCAGTGAAAATTATAGAAATGCTTTTAATCGGAAAGTAGGCGAATCAGATCAGAAAGAGTCCTTATCGGAGTCATGTGATAGCCCCAGCTGCCATCAGCAGGATTAAAAACACATCTTACACTGGTTTTCACAACCTAGGCATAAATCCTGAAGGTCTTTTTGGCAGGGGCCACAGATGTTAATGCTCCCCTTGGAGGACGTTGCTTAGAGCACAGGGGTAAGCCCAAAAGACTCCCACTGATTTTGCCAACATTCAGACCAGAGTGCCCATATGTGGCACCAAACCTCAGCTATGGGGGGGGGGGGCAGCCCAAAGCCTTCACTTTAAGCTGTGCCAGATGCTACAACTGCACTTAAGAAAAAAAGTATTTTCTTGCATGTTACTGCCCTGTGAATTTAAGTCACCCTATGCAATGCAACATCATGCATAAGCTTCAAGGACTCGGTCCTTTGAGACCTCGATCTCATATGCAAAGGTGATAACAACAATACCTTGAATTTCTACACCGTCTGTCATTGCGAAGACTCCCAGAGTCGTTACAAATGTGGTGTATCCATTTACTACTATACTGTATGTGAAGGTATAAAAGTTACAGTACAACCTCAGAGTTGCAAACTGTAGAACCTCAGAGTTGCAAACTGATTGGTCGATGACACACCGCATTTGGAACTGGAAGCAAGCAATCAGGCAGCAGCAAATACAGTACAATGTTAAACGTAAACTACTAAAAAAATAAAAAGTTTAAAAAAAGATTTGACAAGGTAAGGAAACTGTTTCTGTGCTTTTTTCATTTAAATTAAGATGCTCAAAAGCATCATTTTTCTTCCGCATAGTGAAGTTTCAAAGCTGTATTAAGTCACTGTTGAGTTGTAAACTTTTGAAAGAACCACCCTAATGTTTTGTTCAGAGTTACAAACATTTCAGAATTACAACCAACATCCATTCCTGAGTTGTTCATAACTCTGAGGTTCTGCTGTATTTCATCCACTACTGAAATGCAGCCACTTCTGGTACAGTATGTAGCAGGCAATAAAGAACAGGAAATAAAGAATCACTTGGTGTCTAATTGAAATTGCAGGAGGAATTACCTGGGTTATAACTTGGCCAGGAGAATCATAGAAATGTAGGGCTGGAACTGGAAGAGATCTTGAGCAATCATCAAGTCTAGCCCCCTAGGGTAAAGTCCTTCATTTTATGTGTCATCCCAAACAGCACCACCTCTGGCAGCACAGATCCCTCAGATCGTGCTGGAGCATTGGGCTCAGCACTGATACAGAGGGAAGAGTGCCACACAGATTATGATGTGGGTCAGAGATTCAAAAAAGCCTGACGTTAGGAGTCCTCGTCCTATTTCCAACAATGACTTAGGAGGCTAAATATCATGGATGTCAATGGGACCAAAAGTTCCATTTTCAAGAATGACTTAGAAGCCTGGGAGCTTCTGAAGTTTCCACCCACATGACATGCCTTGTATTACATCAGCGCACAAGCTGAAATGAGCTAAACACACATTATGAAAATAGCTCTGGAAAACAAAGGTTTTTGTGTTTTCCACTGAGCAGCTTCCACTATGGTTTTGCCATCAGGAACAATAAAATGATTTATTTAATTTTTTAAAAATGAGTAGGCAGATCCGAGACACCCCTGGGCCCATGCATTGTGCAGACTCAGAGATAGGCAGAGGCTAACTAATAGAGGTCAATAGAACTGAATTTATCACAAACTTTTCAAAATTGGCAGCACTTATCGCAGTGATTAAATAATACTGTTTTCACAGTGCTGCAATCCCTACAGCGTCTTTCTGATTCACAGCCACACACAACCCAGTGATTTCATCTACTGCTTTGGCTCCCTTGCCAAGTAATTGTGATGAGTGATTATATTGGCAAGGTTTATCCTGGCAAGCTTTTATAACTCTGGGGTAATGGATGTGACCAGCGTGCTCACAAAGTGAGAAGAGCACCGCTGATTTTGCTTATTAATGGCAAGCAGGAGCCTGCTGAGTATCTGGGAAACCGGGAGGTCAGCAAAGGAGTGATGGGAGCGTAAGGGCAGAGGAGACAGACACATTCCATAAAGCCCTGTGGAAACAGAGGGATGCTGTTTATGAACAGTGGTCCGTCCTCAGGGGCTCAGAGAGACACGCTGCACCTGCCAGGTGACAGTCCCAGCTATTTTAGAAGTTTAATTTTAAAATAACTATTGTCTAGCTTGTGTTTTCTTGAGCTTCCCCACTCCCTGACTTTCCTGTTATCAAATGAGCATTTCCTGCTACTGACCACACATGCCAGTCAATCTACCTCTGGCATGTGAGCTGGGGATAACAGCTCTCACTCCCAGCTGCTGGGACTGGGCTGGGCTGGAGGATCCAGGACACAAGAATCACCCCAAGAACACTGTGGAAGTACTATTTCCCCTGAGTCCAAGAGGTGAAAAACCAGGAGTCAGCATTGCTCCTAAGAGGCCAGGCACTTGGACTCAGTAATAGGGTCTCCCTACAGGAAGGCTGTAGAGACAATAAATAGGGCTCTGTTCCTTCTACTGTGCAAATGGCTGAACCCAGCCTTACTTAATGGCACATCTCCAGCCTTGAAGCTATGAAGAATTGGGCATGCACACAGGGCAGAAGCATAATTTGATTTTCATTTTAGGCTAATGAGCTCTAAGGACTAGCATGGGACCCTAGGAGCTCATTTCCTCTGTGAGCCCAGATGGACTGGGAGTCCATTCCTTTTCTTGGGCAATACGGTAGTTGCCTGCATGAAGCCCATGAAGTGCCATCTTCATCCCAGATAACTCAGAGCGGCCCTTATGTTGAGTGATCCACAGATGTTTTCCTTCAGAGCTACCAGACGTGTTAACATTTCCTATCAGGATTAGCTTGGTAACACTGTAACATGTAATTTACCTGCCCACCCTTGAGACAAAATCTTGTTAAGTCATGCACGTGCTGTAGCAGACAGATATTGCACCATAAAAGGCTACATTGCAAGGTGACTCTGCAGGAGGAGATTTGCTGAATTCACTTGCAAACTATCACCATTAACGATCACGAGGGTGTCCATGCAATTGCAGTTGGCTAGCATGCTCTTGCTGCTGGCCCCATAGACTGAACCCTAGTATTCAAGAGGTGGGGTGAGCTGCTCTCAGATGGGCTGCATATGGAGGAGCCCCTGCCTGGCCACATGAAGGGTGTGATAATCGGTGTTTCTTGTTGGCAAGGCTTTCAGTTCTGCAAGAGGATTGTGGTAGAAGTGGCTTAGTGGTTTGCTCCAGTGTACCTCATGGAATCCAAATCTTCTCTACCCTCACTAGTCCCCTTGCCCATGCAACCCTGGGGCTAGGCATGCTGGAAAGGAAAGAAAAAGCCATTAATGTTCTCAGTAGATGGAGATTTTGGTTGTCTCCTGAAATGCCCTTGACATGCATTTTTCTATTATAGATCATAAATATTTACATCAATAATAAGGGGAACAGGGATAGACTGACTATTTTTAGTACTCAGTTACTGTATCAATTATAAATTAATGTATTTTTTCCTCAAGTAAAGTACCATACGAGGGCTAAGAGCGAAAGGTAGGTTCCACGTAGAGTCATCATCAAGCAATTGCCCCATGCCTGCTCCAGTGGAGGAATTGGGGACCAAGACATCATCCTATCATTTGGGTAGTATGAACAAGGAGCACCCCACTTCACACCTGTGTCTCATGGATAGATAGGAAGCACAAAGGACACTCTCTACCCCTCCAAGCTGGTACAACGCCTCATCCTTCTCCACAGCTGCTCTGTTTGTAGAGAGCAATCAATCTGTGACCCATTGTCTTTAATGCTGCTAGGCTTATGGCTTCTCAATCTCCCCAGTATTAAACCATTGAGCAAAAATCTCCCTCTTTCTGATGAAGGTGATGAGGAAGGAGTGGTGGTTACCAACCTACAGAGAATGCTGAGTGGCAAAGTTGGCTAGATAAGTTTGCTGTGCATAGTAAGGCACACATGGGAGGGTCAAATAGAACTGTCCAGGAAGAAACAAAGAGCCAACTTACCAATGCTAGGACATGGGGCAGCACGGCCATCTTCTGACTCAGTACAGCACAGCAGAAGCATCATCCCTGGAAATGCTTCCCCAATTCGAATATGGTGCGAAGATATTGCTTTCTGGGAGCAGCAGCAGGGCACCCGCCTTGCACCGCTGCAGCATCATTTGGGAAAGTATCAAAATTATGCACTAGGAAAAGCTGGTGTCAGGGGCACATTACACACTGAACAAGTGTATTGCCTCTCCCTTTAGTAGCTGGAATCCGGGTGGGATAAAAGCCTGGAACTGTTGCCAGCTAATGGAGTGAATTCTTTAGCACATGTGGCAGTGACTTGTGTGTTTGGTGCTGAGCTGCAGCCCACAGCACAGGGCTTATGTTACAGACACCACCCAGCACTTGCATTGTGGCTTCCCAGAGTGACCTCTGTGCATCTTGGGTAGAAGGATTCAATGGCTAGAACTAGTGGTGGTTGACTTGGAGACGTGTTCCTAAGGGCCAGGATGATATCTTCCAATCTTCTGCCCTTGCAGTTCTATGTGGGCACCGAGAGTCCTGTGCATGCGAATGTGGCCAGCAAGAACAGTCAGGAGGCTGTGATGGGAGGGCATTAGGACCAGGGCTAGGAGATGATGATGCTTGATGTTGGTATTGGGTCCCTTCATCACAACAGGGTGAATTAGGGAAGGAGTGGTACAGAGCTGTTTACCCTGGGTCTCCAGTCATGCCTTAGCAATTTCTAGTTGCAAGCCCCATAAAATGAGCTGAGCCTGGGACTGGGTGTTGGAAAAATTTTAAAGTGTAAAATGAATCAATCCAATAAAATAAACCAGGTACAATAATGGTGTGATAGAGTCCTCCCCTGTATTCACATCCTACACACTATTGTAATGATCCTTGTACAAAAGTATGCATTGTAAGAGATCATTTGAGAGCTCAATTTGCTGGTCAATATCGTCTGCGTGTAAAGTTAAGATTTTCCTTGTAACGATTTCTGACATGTCTCATTACTTCAGCAAGGCATGGTAAGGCACCAGGGTTTCAGAGCAAGGGTAACACAGCTGCTCACTAATCTGGATTATACCACAGTATTGCACAAATAAACATGTTATAAAAACCTCAACAATATAGAGCAGAATGCAGTCACCCTTCTGATACAATTGAGAGAACCAAATATGGAGTCAAATACAGTAAAAATCTTAAGTGAACCAAATATCCCGCAGAATCATTATAGAGAGAGATTGCATGCTCGAATAATAAAAAAAAAGAGTATAGCAGCAAGAATATACTACCAGCCACCTGACCAGGACAGTGATGATTGTGAAATGCTCAGGGAGATTAGAGAGGTTTAAACCCCCCCCCCAACACAACCCCACACAAGAAAACCCAATAATGGGGGATTTCAGGTATCCCTATGTTGGCTGGGAACACACCACCTCAGGACGGAATTCAGAAATACATTTTCTAGACACCATTAGTGACTGTTTCTTGGAGCAACTAGCCCTGGAAAGCACAAGAAGAAGGGCAAGTTTTGATTCAGTCCTAAGTGGTCCACAGGATCTGGTACAAAGACGAACACGGCTGAACTGCTTGGCATATTTGATTAGCATGAAGAATCCTGTACAGCAGGTGACTTTCTAATATATTCCTTCTATGAAAGTTTATTCAGAATATTTAGCATTATGTTACAGACTGTTACTTCCCAATGTTAGTTACTTAGCATGCAGAGAACAATACCCTGGTGTTCTATTAGCTGAGGGGAAAGCCACCGAGTATCACTCTTAGCATTGTAAATATTTCTTAAGACCACATCTTATTAAATAGGATATTTGTTCTTTATATTAAAAATACATCAACTGATTATTAAAAACATATATTGATGTCTACCAGCTGTGGAATGGCTCCAGGGCTTTATGTAGCTAAACTTCCACAGCAAGCTCTGTCTGGAGTGCTTTGAGGCCTTTCCAAATGAACCTCCTGAGACAAGTGTACCGACGTTGATATGCAAAGTGAAACTGGATATCCAGATTTCCCCCCGCCCCCTTACATTAACAAAAACACCACACACACAAAAGTATGACTTCATTTTCCCTGAGAATGTACTGAAGCCACTGGATAAAAAGGCGGAGACAGGCAGACATGAAAGGCTGGTAGTGTTGTGCCCATCCCCACTGGTAGGATGACATTGCTCTCTGAAGGCCACTTATCACCTTCACTCCTTTTCCTTTTCCACTTCCCTGGCACTTTTCATCTGAGAGTTTTACAAACAAACACTCCTTAGACTAAGCTCTCCAGAACTGGGACAGTCCTGTTGTGTTACTGTTCTGAACTATGCCCAGGAAAATGGCATCTTCATCTTTGACTGGAGTTCCTTGGCATTATAATAAATAGTATCTCACAACCCTCCTCCTGGGAGTTTGAGAGCAATTTCATCCCCATTTTACAGACAGGAAAACGGACTGAAGTTCTGGGATTTGGCCAGCTTCATCTAGTACATTGCAGGCAGAACTGGGAATAAAACACAAGGCCTCACTCCCAAACTGTGCTCTAACTAGTGCAGGTCAAAAAATCTCCATTATAATGATTTTTGATGGAAGATTGTATTTTTGAACCAAATGCAATAAAAAAGGCTAAGTTTTCACAAAATGTTGGTGTTTTCATCAAAAGACAGAACCCCAAACTTTTAAGTTCTCTGCGCTTGGGGATTTTGTCCACAAAAAAGTAACTCATTTTAACTAGCTATGTTCCCCCATTCTTTGCGCTGCTTCTGCAAAGAAAATATTGATTAGCATTTAAGAGAAGAAACCCCTTGATGGTGCCCAGTAGCAAAGCAACTGTTTTTATGCATGATTACCTACAGTTCTGTCTCATTGAGGATTACAGCGTGTAAATTACTGATCTGAAATTGAATAGTGATACCTCTTCAGGCTCGGTGAACTGAAAACTTAACTTCTCTCATAACCTGGTGGAAGCATAATGCAAGCTGCACCCTGCTACCACTAAGGTTGAATGGTGCCTGTAAAAATCTACGTGGCAAATATGTACAAGAATGGGTGAGAGTCCAGGTTTGTTCCATCAAGGGAGAAGGTGGCATTTACCTTGTCAGTGTGTGTGAGTGACACACACAGACAGTGTTTGCATGCATGGGGTGGAATCATGGCTGAGCCACGCTGAGAACATACCCACTGGTTTCAGACAGGTTTGTACCCTGCATGGCTCCGCTGTGCCTCCGCTGCTGCTGTCTGTGCTTCTGCAGCTACACCATTATTTATTCTTGCACTAGCTCTCATCAAGTTAGTACAAGAATGTGTAGTACAAGCATGTGTACACAAACAGGGAAGATCAACCTGTGTGTGTGTGTTTAATCCCTCTCTGTGCTAAGGAGTTGTGTTAATAACAACCCTAAAAGTTTCATAACATCTTTATGCTATGTATGTTTGCCAAAACAATTTTTGAATTGCTTATAATTTTAATACCAGATTTACTCGTGTTTAACCCTCATTGAAGCCTTTTCTGAATCATCGAAATGCAGCCTTTTGCACTATATTCTTATGCACTTTAAAAAGCTTAAGATGTCTCCAAGTTAAATGGAAAGTATCTGAGTGAACGTATTCTTGTACTGTCCAAAAAGAAATTACCCTTCTGCTGAGACCAAACAGAGAAAGTTTTAGTCCAAAAGGGAGGGTTTTGAGAAAGCTCTGGAGTTACGAGTGAGTGAAAACAGAGGACAGTAACGGAAGTTGAGTGGCAACCATTTCTCCTTGGCGTTAACTCTTGTGAAATGACAGATTTTTGGAACAGCATGTCCTTCCCATACAACCTCAGCATGAAATCCAGTTGGAGTGACAGTTAAAATGCAAAGATAATCACGTTCTATAAGAAATCATAGCACACCTCCTGTCACAGTTACTAGCACCTCAGCCACTGCAGCTGTCTCATGTAAAAGCAGGAGGGGTGTGTTAACTTAGACCAGGAAAGAACACAAGACAGATAGTATGCATCTTCTATCCACCTAAATAAATGTTAGTTCATTAAAATAGCAAGAGGGACCTAATGATAAAGCCAGAATACTAAATCCTCATCAAGGTGAAAAGGTCCATATGTAAACGCTGCTGCCAAGAACAAGTTGTTCTGGAGTCTGTGTGCTGGGGTTTTTCATTATTGATGGGTGGTAAACAGCGGTGTTTGTTGGCAAAGAATCAATTAATGTTTGCTTCCTTAGCTCCCTTCTGCATCAGCCTCAATGTTTTTTATAGAAATGTTTTTGTGTTTTTTTTAAAGGGCAAAAAAGTAAGTTGTATGTTTATTTATTTGGTGGGAAAGAAGCCAACGGCTGCAGAATGGCTGTAATTGTGAAAGTAAAACAAGCGAATGTGATATTTAATTGCAGGAATCTATTGACCTCTGCACTGCGCTGTTGCCTGAGAGAGCGAGCATGTGCACATGCGTGGGCTGGGTATCGTCGGGGACCACAATCACACTGCCATGCAATCCATACCAGGGGCTGGTGGGTTCCTAGGCACAACCACAAGAAGGGCAATGAAATCAGAACACTGATTCTAGAGGTCACACTTGAGAATTGGTCACATGACTTCCTTGCATATACACATCTACCTCGATATAATGTGACCCGATATAACGCAAATTTGGATATAAAGCGGTAAAGCAGTGCTCTGGAGGCGGGGGGTGACGGGCTGCGCACTCCAGTGGATCAAAGCAAGTTCAACATAACGTGGTTTCACCTATAATGCAGTAAGATTTTTTGGCTCCTGAGGACAGCGTTATATCAGGGTAGAGGTGTAGCCAGTCATTGAAAATGAGCAAGCAAAGGCCAAAACCATTGTGTGAATGGCACACAGCCGGGAACCTTGTTAAGCGCACTGGGAGCCCTGCTAGCCGGATAGGGCTCAAGGAGAAGAACTCTGGCAATTGAATTCTCCACTCTGTTTTACTTTCTTCGCCTTATAAGACACTGTCTGACATTACAGCGCTGGCTTTGCCTCAGACCCATCCGCTGTCCCTCTGGGAGTATCTTCTCAGTAACAGTTCCTGGGCCTCCCCTTTGCTCAAAGAGGAGGTCCTCTTGCTCCACTACTCCATTACTGGGCCCAGGGAGTCAGCATCTGTTTCTTGCTGTGGCTCCTGCAACAGGTCCGAAGGAGCTCGGACTCTGTAGGAGACTTCCCTTCCTGGGAACTATGCAATCAGCAGACACACACAATAGCCTTTTCTAAACAAGCCAGCATCTATTAGTCAGCAGGAATAGAGCGTATAGTGGGGGTGAGCAAACTTTTCAGCCTGAGGGCCACATCTGGGTATGGAAATTGTATGGTGGGCCATGAATGTTCATGAAATTGGGGGTTGGGTGTGGGCTCCGGTTAGGAGTGTGGGCTGTGGGGTGTTGCCAGAAATGAGGACTTTGGGTGCAGGAGGGGGCTCCAAGCTGGGGCAGGGGGATTGGGACATGGGAGGGTGCAGGGGTGCAGGCTCTGGGCAGTGCTTACCTCAAGCAGCTCCCAGAAGCAGCAGCATGTCCCTCCTCTGGCTCTACACAGAGGTGTGGCCAGGTGGCTCTGCGCATTGCCCTGTCTGCAGGTGCCGCCCTTGCAGCTCCCATTGGCCATGGTTCCTGGCCAATGGGAACTGTGGGGGCAGTGCTTGGGTTGGGGGCAGCGTACGGGGCCCCCTGGCTGCCCCTATGTGTAGGGGGCAGAGGGAGCACATGCTGTTGCTTCTGAGAGCCACATTGAGTGAGGCAAGTCCCTGACCCCGCTCCCTGGCCAGAGCAACAGAGCAGGGCAAGCCCCAGACCCTGCTCATCAGCGGGAGCTCAAGGGCTGGATTAAAGCATCTGGAGGGCTGGATGCGGCCCCCAGGCCATAGTTTGCCCACCCCTGGTGTATAGGGATATGAGGCTATAATGGTAAAGAAAAGCCTTGACACAACTGTCACCTATCCGGTCAGTTCTCCTTGCATGTTTAGGAGATTTCATCTTACTCCCGGCATGGAAGACAGACTGCAAGCCTGCAGCCAGTCTTCCTGGCCCTGGCCAATGGCCCTGGATTGGAATATCCTCTCCTATGGGGAGAGCAATTTTCTTATACAAGCCCCATAACACTTATGTCCATTGTTTCAATTCCCAGTCATGCTGTGCCCCCTTCCACTGTACTGCCCCCCACCTCAGTTCAGAGGAGGGGGGACGGGGAATTGTGATGGGTAATCACTCATCCATATTCCAAAAAGTCCCCTTGGCCAGCAGTCATTCCAAGTTAATGATCCGGTCATTGGTCTCCACTGTCAATAGTTATCTTGGAGATACATGTTGACAGTCCTTGATAGCTCATTCATACCAGTCTTGACATTCCCCACTCCCAGTGAGAGTGTCTCTGGATCCAATAGGTGGCAATGTGCAAAGTAGGCAAGTAAACTGAGTCACATTCAATTTTCATAACCATCGTGCAGAAGTTTCCTCACATTTGTCACACAGTCGACACTTCGGTGGCAGGTAAGTGATAGGCTTCAGATTTCCTTCTGTGTTTTTCTGCTTCACGAGCATCCCATGCTAAACCCTGGGTTCTTCAGTAGAAAGTGCATGTGCGCACTCCAACACAGCAGAGTTATACAGCAACAAGAGGGAGGCAATTACTCCTCTGTAATTGATTGAAATCCGCCCTGGGCTAGTGTGACTGAGCCAAAATGATATTGAACCATAAACTCTTCTTACAGCCATACACACCAATTACCCAGAACTTTTGTGGGGGCCACTGCCCATGCCAGCCCAGCTGGAAGAAAACACTGCACCAGAGATAGTGCTGGCATGTCAAGGCAAATGCAGAGGCTCTATTTGGGCAAGTCACTGGAAGTTTAAGCCTGTGCCCCCTGGAAAATGAGACCTCAGTAATCCATGGGATCTGGGACACTGAATTCATTTCCTTCACAGGGACAAATCAAATAGAAGTTCATATCATTACTGGCCAGGGAGCCCGCAGTTATGGATCTTTCTGGGGCCATTTTTTTTCCTGTTATGCTCAAATCCATGTTTGTGACCCCTACAATGGAACCACTTCCAGGACCCCAGGCAACCTGTGCACTTCTAAGGAGAACCTTCTAAGAAAGCTTAAAGAAAAAAAAGAGAGACAAGGACATTAAATAGAGCGGGAGGGTGTATGTAGTAGGGATCTGCCAGGGCTGTGGTACTATGCAATATTTTTATTAATGACTTGATAACGGAATGGAGACTATGCTAATAAAATTTGCAGATGACACCAAGCTGGGAGGGGTTGCAATTGCTTTGGAGGACAGGATTAAAATTCAAAATGACCTAGACAAATTAGATAATTGGCCTGAAATCAACAAGGTGAAATTCAGTAAGGACAAGTGCAAAGTACTACACTTGGGAAGGTGGGGAAATCAAATGAACAACTAGAAGCTGGTTGAGTGGTAGTAGTGCTGAAAGATCTAGGGGTTACAGTGGATCACAAATTGAATCAGAGTAAATCTGATGCAGTTGCTAAAAAACAGACTATATATTCTGGGATGTATTAACAGGAATGTCAAATGTAAGATATGGGAGATAATTGTCCTGCTCTGCTCAGCAATGGTGAGGCTGCAGCTGGATTACTGTATCCAATTCTGTGTGCCCAGCTTTAGGAGAGATTTGGATAAATTGGAGAGTCCAGAGGAGAGCAATAAAAATAATAAAAAAAAGTTTAGAAAACCTGACCTGTGAGGAAAGATTTTAAAAAGGGAGCCTGTTTAGTCTTGAGAAAAGCTGTCTGAGTGGGGACTAGGGTTGCCAATTTTCATTGGATGTTTTCCTGGAGATTTCATCACAGCATAATCTTTAATTAAAGATTAATCTTTAATTCCTGGAGTCATCAGGCCAATCCTGGAGAGTTGGCAAGGGGCAGGGGGAACAAGAGGAAAGAGACCTCATAGTAGTCTTCAATATACTAAGGGCGGTTATAAAAAAAAACAATGGTGATCAGTGAACATAGAGCACAACTGAAGGTAGGACAAGAAGTAATGGCCTTAATCTGCAGCAAGAGAGATTGAAGTTAAATAATAGGAAAAACTTTCTACCTATAAAGCTAGTTAAGCTCTGGAACAGGCTTCCAAGGCAGGTGGTGGAATCCCTGTGATTGCAGGTTTTTCCGAACTGGCTGGACAAACACCTGTCAGGGATGGTCTAGGTTTACTTAGTCCTGGCTCAGGACAGGAAGCTGGACACGAGGATCTCTTGAGGCCCTTCCAGGCCTACATTTCTATGAAAGCATCCATAACAACTAAGTATAGCATCTACCTACCTAGATACTTCTACAGCTCCATTAGTATAGTATCCAACACTGGATCACCACCAGTGAAGCCAGCAAATTCCTTTTAAGGCTGCAATACTGGGCTTAGGTGCTTTTCTTCTATGGTTTGGCGAACCAGTTATCTCCTTTCCCAAGCAGCTTGAATCTTGGCGCTGTCGGGTAAGCCAAATGCTTCCAAACAGGAATCGGAAAATATTTGCCTGTGCCCAGACTGACCTGGCAGGGATGGCAGAGAGCTTTACAATCTCACAAGAGCATTCTAGCCATTCAAGATAGAGTATTAGTCATATGACTACATGACAGCCATTTCTGTCACTCCTTACTCATTCCATATGTAAGCAGAGTCAGGATGAGCTCTACCCTGACATCTGGTGGAAAGAATTCCAGAGAGTGTATTTGCATAGGCACGCCTACCCCATCCCAGGCTGCCGAGCTGTGGGACTGCTTTGTGACAGAAATGACTCAACCTCAGTTGGGCGGTACTTGCTAGACAAGGGACATGGGTTCCAAAACCCAGTGAATTGAGAGAGGCTGGGGACAGGTATCTGTGCCTGGTGGTGCAGTCTCCTTGTGAAGCCAGAAGCACCAGTTCCACCCCCTCCTCTCTCCACTGGGGAATGTCAGAGCTGATTTTTTTTATTCCCTCAAGAATCTAGATACAGGTTACTGAGCTGAACTCACTTTGGGCTAATGGTGCACTAGCACTGGGGCTCCCCTACTAAGAGCTGAGATCACTAAGAGTTGAAACCACTAAAGAGCTGAAATTACTGAGCTGAGAGCACTGAGTACTGTGCTAACTAGTGGGGGAGCCTGAAGCTATACTGTGGAACAGAGCAGCTGGCGGAGTGGAGCAGTTTGTGGGGATGGCTGGAGCGGATCACGGGACAGCTGGTGGAGCAGAGCAGCTGGTAGAGCGGAGTAGCTGTAGGACGGGTGAAGTGGCCCACAGAGCGAGCGGAGCCGAGCAGTTTGCAGGGAGAACTGGAGCAGCTCATGGAGCAGAGTAGCTGGTGGAGCGGAGCAGTTTGTGAGGACGGCTGGAGGAGCAGAGTGGAGCGGCTGGTAAAGTGGAGCAGTTTGTGGAGAAGGCGGAAGCAGAACCCACGGAGAGGCAGGGCAGTTGGCCCCAGACCCGTAAAGTGCCCCTTTCTACCCAGGCTGGGGAGAGGGACCTCTACAGATAAACTCTCGAACTCTGGGTTGGCATTGACCAGAGACTTTTGGGTTGTTGGACTTTGGGATGATTGGACTTAAAACCCTAAGGGGAAAAAGGACAGTGCCAAACGTACTTGGAGGTGGGTTTTGTTTATGGTTTGTGTTATAACACTGTTTGTGGTGTTTCTCCAATGGGATGCTGCATTGATTCCTTCCTTTATTAAAAAGATTTTGCTACACTCAGACTCCATGCTTGCGAGAGGGGAATTAATGCCTCTAGAGGCGCCCGGGGGGTGTGGTAGGTAAGTGTCCCAGGTCACTGGGTGGGGGCTCGAGCCGGTTATGCATTGTGTTACTGAAACGGAACCCCTGGATACTGAATCTGGCCCTTGTTGCTGCCAACTTAGAGGGGCAGAAGGGTTACACATACATAAGATATGCTTTGATTATCTGAGTAATCTCAATTCTCATCCATCCAGGCTGCCACACCATACTCATCACCACAGCATCCAAGTGTCCCTCTTCATATTCCTATGCTGCCCTCTCCCCCTGACTCAGGTCACCTTTTGTGCCTCTCCATTTCTATACTGGATCCTGAATATTTTGCATCAGCCAGATAACGGGCTCCTGAAGAGAACTATAATTTAGATTCAGATGCTGGGGTATTCACTAATCCCTTCTTTCTTCACGCTGATCTGAGCAAAGAGTGCACCTCTGTCTTGAGGCTGGAAATTCCAAGCATGTGACCAAGGGCATGGCTACACTTGCAGATATAGAGCGCTTTGAGTTAAAGCGGCCTTTGTAGAGCACAGTAGGGAAAGTGCTGCAGTCTGTCCACACTGACAGCTGCCTGCGCACTGGCATTTGCAGCGGGATTGGGAGTGGTGCATTATGGGCAGCTATCCCAGCATGCAAGTGACTGCAACGTGCTTTTAAAATGGGAGGGGTGGGGTGGAGTGTGCTGTGTGTATGTGGGGGGAGAGAGTGGATTGGGGGGGCTGAGAACATGTCAGCATGCTATCTTGTAAATTCAGACAGCAACAGACCACCACCACCCCGCCTCTCTCTCACACACAGCATTCCACAGTAACAGCTTGCATGCCGGCTGTCAGAAACGGAGCTTTGAAAGGGCATTTCCGCATTCTTACAGGCGTTCAAAACAATGACAAGAATGGCCACTTGACTTAAGGGGATTATGGGACGTTTCTGGAGGCTGATCACAGCACAGTAACGCAAAAGGTCGTTCACACGGATGCCTGAGCATTGTAGCCAAGGCGCAGCAAAAGTTACTCCTCTCGCTGAGGTGGAATACCAGCAGCGCTGTAGCCGCAGGGTCAGAGCGCTCTACGTGCCTTGCCAGTGTGGACAGGGAGCGAGCTAGTGCGCCCGGGACTTCTTTATTGTGCACTAACTCTCAAATGTAGCCAAGGCCTTAGGAGCCTGTTGGCCCCTGGGTGGGGAAGCTAAGGCTGGCGTCCCCCTCCTCCCCCAGGAGCGAATACATCCTCCGTGTCATTCTAATGAATTCATTACAGAAAGGATTGTTGGGAGTGCAGCTTGAACACTCTCCCTGGGCTGGGACTTGGCAGGTGGGCTTACTCAATACCTATCATTCTTATGCTGACTGTAGACCACAAAGGCATTACTGACATTGATTCTATCATTTCCTATTCCTTAGGCATTTTGTCTGTGATCAAATACAACACTCAGCTTCCATTTTAAGGATAAGAGATTCATATTTTTGTCCTGGTAACCAGGTACAATGCTGTGATTTGTAGGTCACCTTTACAAGGGATAGGGGCATGTACATTGCAAATGACATTAGATTTGTATGGAAGGAAGGAGAGAGGGGAGTTACTTGCCTAAACAAACAGACTAGTCCTCCCATCTCCCCAACAGATTGTTCACACACCTTGTGTGGCCTACATGTAATTGACAACACAAACCCCAAAGTAGTCAGATTTCAAGATGGTTTATTTCTAGCGCTGCTATTGCTTTTAAATATACTCACATTACAAATGGTGCATATACAAGCAAGCTATGCTTAGGAGAGAGGTTACTGGGCTGGGCTTTTTCACATACAGAATGCAACCACTGCGGCCATGGCTACACTGGCACTTTACAGCACTGCAACTTTCGCGCTCAGGGGTGTGAAAAAACACCCCCCCGAGCGCTGCAAGATACAGCGCTGTAAAACCTCAGTGTAATCAGTACTGCAGTACTGGGAGTGTGGCTCCCAGCGCTGCAAGCTACACCCGTAAGGGATGTGGTTTACGTGCAGCGTTGGGAAAGCTCTCTCCCAGCGCTGGCGCTCTGACTACACTCACGGCAGCGCTTTGAAATTTCAAGTGTAGCCATACCCATAGTCTTGCATGAAAAATCGGAACACTGATTGCAAGGTGTATAATACATATCTATGTAATGCAGCACCAACATGCCCAGCGTACACAGTGGGGGTTGTTTTGTTAAATGCAGAGCAATATATTTAGATATTTCAAATACTGTACAGAGAGATTGGTTTTAGTAACTTTTAAAAGCTCTCCGATTTCAAATACAGAACACTGGTTTGGCTATTGAAAAAACAGTCACAAACACATTTATAAGTAGAAGGGAAACACCACCATTTGCCAGGGTGGCATTCATGCTGAACCCCAAGTAGAGCTAACTTATTTCAGAAAAGTGTTGCTGGAATGCGGGACACTGGTGACATCTTTCTCTGCGCTGGTTTTGGACCAGAGGAAGGTTTACTGTGGGTTTGGATCTGCCCTGTGCTGAGGATGCAGGTTTCTGACAGTTTGTTTGAATTCCGCAGAGGGATTTTTAGTCTGCTAACACTTAGGCCTGGTCTACACTACACGTTTAAACCGATTTTAGCAGCGTTAAACCGATTTAACGCTGTACCTGTCCACACTACGAGGCCCTTTATATCGATATAAAGGGCTCTTTAAATAAGTTTCTGTACTCCTCCTCGACGAGAGGAGTAGCGCTAAAATCGGTATTACCATATCGGATTAGGGTTAGTGTGGCCGCAAATCGACGGTATTGGCCTCCAGGCAGTATCCCACAGTGCACCACTGTGACCGCTCTGGACAGCAATCTCAACTCAGATGCAGTGGCCAGGTAAACAGGAAAAGACCCGCGAAATTTTGATTTTCATTTCCTGCTTGCCCAGCGTGGAGCTCTGATCAGCACGGGTGGCAATGCAGTCCCAAATCCAAAAAGAGCTCCAGCATGGACCGTACCGGAGATACTGGATCTGATCACTGTATGGGGAAACAAATCTGTTCTATCAGAGCTCTGTTACAGAAGACGAAATGCCGAAGTGTTTGAAAAAAAAATCTCCAGGCTACACAGTGCTGCGTGACAAGCGTAACGGGAAGCCAGAGATTCAAATGGACGTTCATGGAGGGAGGGAGGGGGTACTGAGGACTCCAGCTATCCCACAGTCCCTAGCAGTCTCCGAAAAGTATTTGCATTCTTGGCTGAGCTCCCAATGCTTGTAGGTTCAAACACATTGTCCGGGCTGGTTCAGGGAATAGCTCGTCAATTTACTCCCCCCTCCCACGTGAAAGAAAAGGGAAAGAAATCATTTCTTGACTTCTTTCAATGTCACCCTGTGTCTACTGAATGCTGCTGGTCGACGCGATGCTGCAGCAGTGAAGAGAAGTATCCGCTCCTCTCCCCTCCCTGGTGGCAGATGGTGCAGTAGGACTGGTAACCATCCTTCTTATCAACCCGTGAGTGCTCCTGGCTGGCTTCAGGTGAGGCTGGCCGGGGGCACCTGGGTGAAAATAGGAATGACTCCCGGTCATTCCCAGTAGATGGTACAGAACGGCGGGTAACCGTCTTCATCATAGCAACTGGGGGCTGAGCTTCAATCAGCCCCCTCCCTTTCATGTGAAAAGAAAAGATTCTGTACTGCCTGGACTACCATAGCAGTGGGATGCTGGGCTCCCCTCCCCCACACTGCTTAATGTCCTGCCTGGACTATCAGAGCACCGGGAGGCTGTCTCTCCCTCATTTTATGTCACTAAAAACTCAGTGTTTCTTATTCCTGCATTCTTTATTACTTCATGTCACAAATGGTGGGGGTGGGGGGACACTGCCACAGTAGCCCAGGAAGGTTGGGGGAGAAGGGAAGCAACGGGTGGGGTTGTTGCAGGGGCATGGCATGCAGCTCATCATTTCTGCGGGATCTGACACAGAGCAACTGTACTCTCTGATACACTGCTTCTCTAGTACAATTGCCCCATAGTCTAGGCAGGACTGACTATTTTTAGAAACCATAAAGGAGGGATTGACTCGGGGAGTCATTCCCAGTTTTGCTTTTGCGCCTCCGGCCAATCTCAGCCAGGGGCACCTGTGATAGCAGCAGACAGCACAGAAGGACAGATAACAGTCATCTCATTGCCAAATTACACTGGCAGCAGTCAGTACAAAATGACTGACAACCATCTCTGCTATAATGCAAAAGCAAATGAATGCTGCTGGGTAGCGCTGGAGTATCGCCTCTGTCCGCGGCATCCAGTACACATACAGTGACTGTAAAAAAAAAAAAAAAAAAAAGCTGAACGGGCTCCATGGTTGCCGTGCTATGGCTTTTCCCAGGGCAATCCAGGGAAAAAGGGAGCGAAATGATTGTCTGCCGTTGCTTTCCCAGAGGAAGGAATGAGTGACGACATTTACCCAGAACCACCCACGACAATGATTTTTGCCCCATCAGCCACTGGGCTCTCAACCCAGAATTCTAAGGGGCGTTGGAGACTGCGGGAACTATGGGATAGCTACGGAATAGCTACCCACAGCGCAGTGCTCCGGAAATCAACGCTAGCCTAGGACCATGGAAGCACACCGCCGAATTAATGTGCTTAGTGGGGCCGCGTGCACTCAATTTTATACAATCTGTTTTATAAAACCGGTTTATGTAAAATCAGAATAATCCCGTAGTGTAGACGTACCCTTGGTCTAATACAAAAGAGAGGTGATCTACACCTATTAATAAGTAGCTGGCCTGGGCAAGCTTCCCCAATACCAATCCATGCTTGGCTTTTTAATAGGAGAGGAGGTGGCCCTCTTCACATTGCATCCGATTTGGGAAAATATCATGTCACAGACATGAGTAATCCCCAGATGGTGTGTGTCTAGCCCAGGGGTCGGCAATCTTTGAGAAATGGTCTGAGAATCTTCATTTATTCACTCTAATTTAAGGTTTCGCGTGCCAGTAATACAGTTTAACATTTTTAGAAGGTCTCTTTCTATAAGTCTATATTATATAACTAAACTATTGTATGTAAAGTAAACAAAGTTTTCAAAATGTTTAAGAAGAGTCATTTAAAATTAAATTAAAATGCTGGTCTTACGCCGCGAGCCTGCTCAGCTCGCTGCCAGCCTGGGGTTCTGTTCACCTAGGCTGGCAGCAGGCTGAGCAGGGCCTGCGGCAGGGACCCCAGACCTGGGTGGGGAGATTTCAGGGGCCAGGGCAGAGGGAGGGGGTTCAGGGCAGAGGGCTGGGGGAGTGCACAGCAGAAGGCTGTGTGGGGGTCAAGGGTCAGGACAGGGCTGAGTGTGTGTGGGGGTGCACGGCAGAAGGCTGAATGTGTGTGAGGGATCAGGGCAGAGGGATGGGGCTGTGAGGATGCAGAGCAGAAGGCTGGGTGTGTGTGGGATCAAGGGTCAGGGCAGAGGGCTTGGTGTGCGTCGGGGTGCAAGCAGCTGATTGGTGCAGGGAAGGAGAGAGGGCGGGGCAGGAAAGAACCAGTCTGGGGGAAGAAGCCGGGGAGAGGGAAGCTTGGTTGCCACAGAACCATGCTTCTGCCTCCTGCCCCCGCAGGAGAGAGCGGTGGGCGGGGGGCTGAGGGCCAGGACTGCAGCAGGTGACTGCGTGCCATTCAAAATCAGCTCACGTGCCATGTTTGGCACACATGCCGCAGGTTGCCGACTCCTGGTCTAGCCACTGGCACCCAAGGGCCAGGCTGTTTGATTCTTAGAAAGATGATGGGTTGAGTCACTCCAAGGATCTAGCAGTAGGTAGCATTACTCAGTATCAGTCTCATGAAGAATCTGACTGTCGAGCTTCTGGTGGGAGAAATCACTGTGTGGCAGCTACTTCTAGTTGTCATGAGCAGAAGGACACTCAGTCCTACACAACTGTACCATGCTGATCCCAAGGGCTCTCCCAGGTTTAGAAGCTTTAGCCCACCCTGAAAAGAAATGCTCAGTGCCTGACATGCCCCTTTTGTTTCAGAGAAGAGAGACTTCCAGGCATTTTGGAAGATGCTTTCTGTTTTGGCACAAGAGCAAGGACACGGTGTTATATTATAAAACTGGGATTTATGAGGATCGGAACCCAGAGTGATTGGGGCAAGTCTATCAATCCCAAGTAAAGTGGACAAAGATGACAAATCCTGGCGGAGATGGCTTCTGACCCACCTGGCATGTTAATTCATTGGCCTAGTAGATACATTGAGGAAATGGAAGTCACGAACCTCTTGGTTCCAATTCCAGCTCTGCCACTGCCTGATCTGTATCAGGTCAAGTGACTGCTCTGTGCCTCAGTTTCCCCATCTGTAGCATGGGATAGGATTCTGCACTCCTTCATTTGTGTTGGGAAGTTTTAATTTATTCATATTTGTAAAACACTGACACCTTCAAATGGAAAGTGCTACAAAAGTGCCAAGTCATCTCATTATTGTCGTCATCCTAGGATTCATCCTGCACGTGTACTTCTACGGCTGTTGGAGTCTAGGAATGCCCTAGAGGGTCAATTTTCTAACTTTACCTCATTTTAAATGTTGTGAGTAATTAACTGACTGTCAGCTGGTCTGTGATAATGGATGAGCTTCTCTGCAGATAACAGGCTTCTAGAGATGTGCACTGACTGCCCAACAGATCCTTTGCGCACTAGAGTTCACTGTTACAAGTATAGTTGCTGAGTCCTAAGCAAGAAGTGGAGGGGAAAAGCCAAAGCTAGGTTATCTGAAGTATGAAACCAGCAACTCTTCAGTAATGACAGCATGACATCTGTGTGACTTTGCCTCCTTTGCTGTTTTCAGAGCTCGCAAGCGCTTACTATTAGGACACCATATGGCAACATCGACAGGAGACTAGTTTTAAGGCAGAGCTGATTTGTGATTTCTAGGAGATTGATTCGTTCTCTGTTCAAATGATTTAATAGTTTGGTTTAGGGAACTCTCAAGCTCACATCAGCTCAGGCTGGAATATTTCGCAGACTTTGCTGATTAATAGGTCCTGCTCATCAACTGGGCTTCAGTGTCGAATGGGCATAATCAGCTGAAAAGCCATCCTTTAGTCCTGTCCTGACTGAGTAAATATAGACAGCCTCTCCCGCGTGAGAGCTGCTCTCTGCTATATTTCTAACCACCCTTCCTACCAGTACCGTATACAGAAGGACTGGGTGGTTAACTTCAATTGGGTGTTTATGGGATAAGCCACAGGAGCCTAATGCAATACTCCTCTACAGATTCTACGTGAGGGCCCCAGTCCCACACCTCGCTTGGCACAGACGCGCTGCTATGCCAAGAATGACACAAATCCAGCCACACAGAACTCACCACAGGGTCTGGGCCGGGCTTTTGTGCAGGTCTTTGCGGTTCAATATCTGGGAGAAGAATACTGAGTCAATGGCAATGAACATTTCTGAGGTTTCACTTTGGGGCTGTTTTATCAATATCACCTACGAGCTGAGAGTTCCCTTTAATGCACTAAGCCATGAACAATTATAAAACTCTATCGAGAAATGAAGGCATGTATGATAAATTGTGGTGATTTAGAGGTATAATCTCAGCAGGCACAGGCCAGGCCTCTCCGATTGTGGATGCAGTTCACATGTGTGGAATGAACTTCAACCACAGATCTGAGGAATCTGGGCCTCTAATTATCTTCAGCTAGAGACCCAAAGATCAGGATAGAAATGCCACGGGTGAGAGACACACCCCGGTGACTGCTTACTCCAAAACACATGGAAAAACCAAGAGCACCACACACATTGTTGGCTGCACATTTTGCATTGACCACACAGAGGTGGCAATATATCTGTACAGATCCCACACTAAAGCCCAATCCTGCCATTTGTTCTGCACAGGTGTGTCTCTGCGTACAGAAGCTGCTCATCTTGTATGCCTTCGGAATGTGAAATAAAGAAAGGGGAAAGTTACACAAGTGCTGTAAACAGTTATAGTTTCTACATCTACCACTACAAATACTAACTTGATTGGCCTAAGTGCATGTTACTGTATAAACAGAAAAGAGAATTAAGGCTCTTTGGCTGGCAGCACCAGAACTGTGACCCCAGTGCTGCCTTCACTTAAGAGGCAGAGAAAGATGGAGGAGGATGCCTTTTTGAACTAGATTTTCACCTTTTCTGCTCTTCAGAATGGAAATGCTCAAAAAGAAGCCTTAAAAATCATTCTAATACCAGCTGAAGAAACACACCAACAGGGAGATTTTCAAAGGTCTGAGGGGCTTGACTGCCCATCATAATGGCTCCTCCACCAACTCCCTCCCCTAGCTCAAGGGCATGACCAGAACACAGGGGGCATGACCATGGGTTCCTTATGCTCAGGTGCTCCTTGGTTGTCAAATTGGCCTCTTGAGGCTGTTGGCAGGCTCTGGGGCTGGTCTGATTAAAGCAGAGGGATCAGCCTAACATAGCCTACCATGGATCAAAGGATTGCAAAGGCCACTTTCTTCCCATGCTGTGTGATAGTTGTACATAGCACAGCAGAGGCTCATATGGGGAATTTGAACACCTGCAGAACTCAGGACAAGCTTCCCCTCACTCAGCGTGTTGCATCTTACTGCAGAGACTGCTCCTATTCCAGGATAACAGCCTACCACTGCTAGCAGCTAAGGATTGCTCTGTTAGCTCAAGTAGTGAAGGACTGCATTTAAGGTACTAGGGTCTGATCCCCTTGGGGTGGGGGTGGGGGGTTGGCATTACACGCCATACATGATAATTGCAGGTTATCTTGTATGCGTGTCATCTTGTGTCAAAGGGGTGGGATGAAACTTTAAAATATTGTCTCTTGAACATTACCGTTGAATATGCCAATGTGATAATGGGCAGACTGTCTCAAGTAATCACCCATAACCAGCTTGCTTAGATGGATGCAGTCTCCACCTCCAGCAATGAAGAACAGATAAAATACTGTCCCAGCTAAGAGACTGAAAGACTTATTTGAAATACTGTTATATCTCCTGACGAAATAAGGGCTTTTTGCAAGAATTCAGTGTGTACTCACAAAACCTCACTGTTGTAAAATATTCAATTCAAACTCACCCAGTTACTTACATTTTCTATGCTAACAACTATGATTATATAAATGCATTTTAATCCTGGAGTAAGACATACATCCTACATCTTTGCTTTGTGCTATTACTCCAGCCGATTTCTTTATAATGAATATTCATGGGTTTTTATTGGGTTTTTTTTGTATTTAATCTTCTATTTCTCTTTGTCCCATACTGTACATAGACGGCAGATTCAGGAGCTGCAGACTATGATTTAAGATCAGCCACAGTGAGTCTATTCTTATGGAACTGATGTGATTGAAAGCCCATAATTCACCACACTGGGTGAATCTGTTCATGGAGTTGTAAACAGGGCCGGTGCAACCATTTAGGCGAACTAGGCGGTTGCCTAGGGCGCCGAGATTTGGGAGCGCCAAAAAGCGCCCCCCAATTTTTTTTTAAATGGTTGACCGGCTGCTGCTGCTGGGACATAGAAGGAGTCTGAGCTGCCGGCGGCAGCTGGCAGCCTAGGGTATCCCCTGGGTCAGGGCGCCGCCGCGGCAGCCCGCAGCCCAGGGGATCCCCTGGCCCAGGGAAACCCCGGGCTGCCGGCTACCAAGGTGGTGCACTGACCCTGGGTCAGCGCACACAGCTGCGGCAGCTGGCAGGCCAGGATGTCCCCCGGGTCAGTGCGCCGCCGCTGCAGCCCGGAGCCAAGGGGGTCCCCCAGGTCAGCGCGCCACCACGGCAGCCGACAGCCCAGGGGATCCCCTGGCCCAGTGAAACCCCAGGCTGCCGGCTGCCACGGAGGCGCACTGACCCTGGGTCAGCGCGCACCGCCACGGCAGCCGGCACGCCAGGGGTCCCCCGGGTCAGTGCGCCGCCGTGGCAGCCCGAAGCCCAGGGGGTCCCCCGGGTCAGTGCGCCGCCGCGGCAGCCAGCAGCCCAGGGTTTCCCTGGGCCAGGGGATCCCCTGGGCTGCCGGCTGCCGCGGCGGCACGCTAACCCGGGGGATCCCCTGGACTCTATCCCATTTAAGTTTGTATATCACTTGGCAATTATTGTTATGAATATTATTACTTATGTATTCTGTGTCCAAAAATGTTCTAGGATCTCTGCAGAGAAATAAAAGAGACTCACTAGCCCAAAGAGCCTGTGATCTAAATTAAAAATGACACCAAGTGATAGTGACACACAATGGGAGCAAAATAAGGAAATGGGAAGAGGAGGATATAAAAATCAGGTGACATAGTTACTTCTCAGGTTCACATCATGTTCTGCAAAATCTGTACAGTTTTTTATATTCCCTTTCCTGTTTGTATCTAAACTGTTCCCGCATTTTCTAAACTTGAAGTGATTTTCTGTTTCATTACTAAACAGACCCCTTACAAACAATCAATACACCCTTGTGTGTTGTTTTAAACTATTGCATGTGTTAAAACCTACTAAGCCCCCACTTCTTAGCTTAAGAGCTCGTTTACACATATTTCCTATCTTACTTCACCACCAACCACCCTTAGCCCAGATCCCCAACCCAGGTGACTGTAAGCCTCTCATCTTCTGATATCTCCACATCTCTTCCATCCCCAGCAGTCATGTCCTTATTTCAGTAAGTAAGTATTTTCATTGCCCAGAAATGAGAAGTTTACAAAAGTTACTCTTGTTATCAGAGACCTTGATCCACCTTCATAGAATCATAGAATATGAGGGTTGGAAGGGACCTCAGGAAGTCATCTAGTCCAACCCCCGCTCAAAGCAGGACCAATCCCCAGACCTTGAAGTCAGTGGAAAAATTCCCACTGATTTCAATGGGTTTTAGATCAGGCCCAGAGGCTCCAAAAGCCACTTCTTCCTCTTCCTTCACAGAAGCCCTTCAACATCATATTGCCTCCTGTTCCAGCATTCAGCTCAGGCTCTCTGTTAAATAATAAAGAACTTCTGGGGCTATTACCTCAGAAAAGCAGAAAGTTTGTTACTCCTGTTTTATTGTCCCATTTGAAATAATTCTTTAAAATGTAGGTTTCTCTTGTGTAAGGTAACAAGTGACTCAGGATCACCATCTAGCCACAACATGCACGATGCTGAGAAATAAGTAGGTGTGGTGGTTGTTTGCTGACAGGTTTGATACTAAATACTGGAACAGACATGAACTATTAATATCTCTAGAGCTCCCAGGCCTCTCCCATTGATGGCCTCCTCTTTCGAATCAAACAAATGGGATTTGCATGTGAATTCTTACAATGTAACATTCAAGGATTAGCTGGACAGCTCGGAGCACCTTGGAGTTGTACCTTCTGTGAACTTTAATCTTTTATCATTCTTTCTAGCAGAGCAGCACAATAGTGGGATCCTAGGTTGTACTAGCCAGATGTTTTCCTTACTAACTTGGAAGGTTGCTCTCCTATTATTTTGTCAGATGCTTGAATTGCACCTATCTCAAGTGAGGTAAGGTAGAACAAGGCAAAACATCTTAACAGATACCTCCTGCATAAGTGGTTGCAGGATAGGGGTCTATTTCTTTAAAACAAACCTGGACCACAATGCCTCTGAGAAACTTGACAACCCCTAATATGGAACAACTTTTTGATCCTATCCAGAGCAGTTGCTGTTACACCAGTAGGATAAGATCTGCCTACACTGTGTTTTTGTTTAGTGTAATGGTTGCAACATAAACCTAACAAGGCTTGAATACTCAGGCTTAAGCTTGAAAGTCATCTTGATCTCTTAATCAATATTTATGTCAAACAGTTGATGAAATTCAAATAGATAATTATAGTAAGTGACATGCATTCTCTAACCTTTACTTTTAATAGTGAACAAGAAAAAGGACTAATAGGAATAAAATTTCATTTTTTTTCCATTTACAGTTGAAGCAGCCTCATGGCAGATTAAAAAAAAAAGATCTGGGGCACAATTTCGTGACCATGTATTGTGTATAATGTATGCGATTTTTTGGGGGGAGGGGGGGCGCAAGATGGAAGTTTTGCCTAGGGCGCAAAATATCCTTGCACCGGCCCTGGTTGTAAGCAGTTCTTTTTTAAAGTCTTGTCACTTTTAATATTTATTTATGTATTAGATACATGAACAATGCCTAACCTAGCTTTCAGCTCACTCCTCTGCTTCAGGCAACTTGCACAGCAAATGAGATTTTGAGGTAGAAGGTTAACAGTGACCTCCTTTACATTCTTATCCAGTGTGCTCTTTCCGAGTGGAACGTGGGGTAATGCTCACCAATAGCTGCTTCTTTCCAGTACAATAACTGGGATCCTGTTGGAAATCTTGGCTGCCCCTTCACTAATTCTCCCTTCCCCTGGGCTGATCACTCCCGAAGGGAAACAGCACTGCCTGCTTTGTTCACAGCATGCAATTAAGAAAAGAGAAACACCTTTGCTCCATCTCTATATGTGTATTATTAACTATGTTCTTTGGTCTCCAGGTAGGATTTACTTACACTCGTCTAAAGAGTGGAGTAGGTTTAGAGCTAGGACCAACACTGGAAGTGCTAATTTGCTCCACCTCCTCCAAGCCCTTGCTAGCCCAGAGACTCTGCTTTTCTTGTCACTCCTTTTCTACCAGAGAAATACAATAGCACTCAGAAGACTCACAATGGTGCTGGCACTAACACGCTCTCCCCCAACTTCTGTATTCCCTCCTTTCATCTCTTCTTCTGGTTCCCTATAGGTTTTTTTGCTAGGCAGGGTAGCAAGGAAGTTTATATAGGAGGAGGGAAGGCCAGCAGTGTATATCAGCTCACCCTCCAGGCCTCGGGGCCTGATTACGCCATGGCAAAGTACATAAGCAGCTAATTGAGAATGGCTTTGTGTAAGCAGCCTTGCTGGCAATACACAAAAATCTCTCAGGGTAGAAAGTTCTCAGAGAAGAGAAAAAATAATAAAACCAACCTTCTTAAATCACCAATCACATTTCAGACCAAATGGCTCTAACACCACTAGTTATAGAATATCAGGGTTGGAAGGGACCTCAGGAGGTCATCTAGTCCAACTCCCTGCTCAAAGCAGGACCCATCCCCAGACCCCTAACTGGCCCCCTCAAGGACTGAACTCACAACCCTGGGTTTAGCAGGCCAGTGCTCAAACACTGAGCTATCCCTCTCGCTATTTCATCCTCATGAGAAATTATAGAAGTCAGGCTGATTAGGCCTTAACTGCACTGAGGAGAAACTTTGAAGTACCAGCAACCAGGAGAGTGAACTGCACCATTCTATTTTGCTATTTACTGTTGTCACTTCCAATTATTTTGGTGGGGTCAGGTGCAATAAGTTGCTACATCCATCAGGTGAGACTCGGTCTTTGGTATTTTATGACTCACAACTGCCCATTGAAAACGTGACAATAGCTGCTTAGACATATCCCAACAGTCATGTCTCATTCTGCACTTGAATTGTCCCTGTTTCAGAACCAAGGAACAAACACAAAAGACTAATGGCTGCATTATTTTATGTGTTATCAAGAGGTGACTAAAATGATGGTGATAGACACCAGTGGGTCTTGTAAAAGAGATGCAACTACTGCTATTTCTTAGTTATGCAAAATAGCTTCTCTCTTTCTGCCTGAACTAGCTACACAAACATGATAAGCAGCTCATCAACACCAGCTTCTGACAGTGCCTCATTGCCATTAATATGCAAATTAGAAGCCCACACATTGATTAAAAACATATTAGACAAAGGCTATTGGCAAAGATCTGTGCACTTGTTCTGAAGCTTGATTAGTGAGCAGTGGACTGTGTAGAAAGAGTATGTTTAAACTGCTTCCCTTCAAGTACCTGCACTGATTGGTATGACAAACCCATCTCTGCTATTCAGGGAAATGAGCCCCTGCTACCACATATACTAAACTAATATAAGCAAAACCAGTAGGTACTTATTTGCAAATGAAATGCTTTCCATCTTTAGCAGTTTAAAAGAGAAAGAGAGTGTGCTCTATATTCCCCAGCACTACCAGGGAAATGTATGGCTTTGAATGATAACAGTTACACAACAAGTGAAAGAGTCATTCTTATAAAGATAGGGGTGTCCTAGAGAAAATAGTTCTGTTGCACATCAGCCTTCAGAGAAGGCTTAATTAGGGATGTAGCACCAATGTATAGATGCTGTAGGGACAATGCAAAGGAAATACTGTGGCACTGGCTCTGATGATAGCACTCATTTGCCAAGGGGATAATGTACTACACAACATATGCCAGCAGCCAGACACAACACATCTCATCAATCAGAAAAAGAAACACCCCTGAGGCAGGACAACAGGATTCCATAGTCAACTATATCAAGAGCTGTGCGGAAGCCAAGCATAGGAGCATATATGGATGTTGTGACAGACTCACCATCCTGGAGCAACTCCTCTTATCAAGACAGCACTGGGACACTTCTGCCTCCTCTTATCCTCAGGCTGCTGCGGTCTGGTGATTGGGGCCTCAGGCCAGGTCCCACTAAAGTTCCCCCTTTGGAGTCATCACACTCCCATACAATACTGGGCACCAACACAACACCATCCAGCCCTCCTGAGCTGCTCTTCAATCCCACTCTTCTTTCAGAGAACTGGCTGCTTCACCCCAGCAGAAATCAAACCCCCAAATGAAACTAAACAACTTCTGCTGCTCCTGCCTGCCCTGGGCTTGATGCTTTAGTCCCTCTGAGCTCATCCCAGCTGTCTGTTCCTCTTCTAGAACACCAACCCACAGGTCTGTCTCACTGGAGCTTGGCCTCCATCTCAGTCCCACCACAGAACTAGTTCCCCCATAGGGTCTTCTCCCTGAGAGAGGGAATCCCATACCCTTTCTCCCCTAACTCACCTCCCTGCTGGCTCTCTCCTTCCGCTGCTCTGAGCTCCAGCTGCATCTGGTAACTAATTGTGCCTAATGCCACTCCAGGTGCAACCACATGGGCTACCTGAGTGCTCAAGCTCCTGTTTACCCTTCCTCTGCCAGGGTGGGGTATATACACAGCATCACAAATGCTCATGGCCAAGTTAGCCTGTCAGTGCTACCTGCTCCATATTCTCTGCTCCATGTCCTCAGACAGTGCCTACATGGAGTGGCCCCTTGGCAAGCTGCTCTGTTAGCATGCTAAGCAATGTAAGGCTGGATCCTGGTTAGTCAGAGGTCTGTTGTATCAAGTTCTACTTTTGTGGAGGGCTGACAGGATCGTGGTTTGCATTACAGTGTAGGGGAAATGGCTTGGGAACTGCTACAGTGGAGGCATTTTATAGAACTCCTGAACCAAGATACAATAATACATGGGAATGAGATTAGAAAAGCAGAGCATTCTTCATTCTTAACAGTGCTGCAATGCCTCAAGGCCTAGCTCTTGAAGGCTAGATCAACACAAACTTCACTTTGTCAGCGTCAATGGTTCCATCATCATCTCTGTCCTGACATTCTGTCATCTGAAGGAGGAAATTAGAGTAGAATATTTACCCTGCAGCCTAGAAATTGATCTTATTGCAATAATGCAAATGGGGGACACACTAGAGCAGTGATCCCCCAATTGGGGCATGGATGAACATTGGGGGAAGGGGGAACTCTGCTCTGCTCCGGCCCTGCTCCTAGCTGAGCAGGGGCGGCTCCAGGCTCCAGCACGCCAAGCGTGTGCTTGGAGTGGCATGCCGCGGGGGGCGCTCTGCCAGTCGCCGGGAGGGCGGCAGGCAGGGCTCCACTGGACCTCCTGCAGGCACGCCTGAGGGAGGTCCACCAGAGCCACGGGACCAGCGACCGGCAGAGCGCCCCCCGTGGCATGCTGCCGAGCGTTGGGGTGGTGAAATGTCTAGAGCCACCCCTGCAGCTGAGGCCCCAGTCTTGGTCCCTGGCTCCCTGCCCAGCCACAGTTCCGCACCCAGCCATCGCCTGGCTGCAGCTCTGCTCCCGGCCCCAGCCCTCAGCCTTGGCTCCCAGCTTCGGCCCCCCTCCCAGCCCCAGCCCTGCCCATTACCACAGCCATGGCCTCAGCTCCTGGCCTGCCCATGGCTTCAGCCCCAGCCCCGACCGCAGCCCCACTCCCAGCCGCAGGCTGCCCTAGTCCCTACTATGGCCCTGCTTTTGGCCCCAGCTTCCAACTGTGGCTGAGGGTGGGGAGCACGGATAGGGGTAAGGCGGGGCACGACTTTAAAAGTTTGGGAATCACTGCACAAGAGAGAGAAACATTTACCAGCCAGCCTGTATATTGTCCTTATCTTACAACACAATGGCCCTGGATCTTCCTAGTGAAATTCTTCGGGGGTGTGAGTGGACTTTCAGTGGGATTTAGCGACAGTCGCATTTTATGAGCTGTCATCAGCTGATTCAGAATGAACTGAGAGAACGGCAGAAGACTGCTAGTTATAGCCAGAAGAGGAGACAAAAATAGATTCTTGCATACATAATTTGGAGATTATAGAATGAGTTTTTTAAGGTCAGGAATTGCTAATTAAGTTGATGCAATGGGAAGATAAAGAAAGCAGTGCCTGAAATAGTTGTTAAAGAGAAATTAATCATAAGAAAAGAATGCCATCAGAATGTGCTCTGTACATTGTTGTCATAGAGTTTTATCTATGAGGCCAGTTAACAAGAACACATGTATTATATCTGTTGTATAAAACCTTAGCTTAAAAACACTGCAAAAACAACAGCAGTGTTTTGCTTTGCTAGAGCTTTCCTTACAGTAGCCGTGCCAGTGTCTAAACAGCTGTGCTAGTACATACCACAAAGTTCTCTTATAGTGCTTTAAAGGAACAAGGTTTCATTTTTGACTTCTAGGTAGCTACTGGTGCTAACAATGGTCCATTTAGATTCAGATCTTCAGTAACTGCATACATGGCAAGAGATAAATGAACAAAATGACACTGAATTATTGAGATCTGTTATCTTTATAGTATGTCACATAGAACTTTAAATTGGAAAAATGCTTGGCCTTAAAAGAGATTAAATTTGCTTATATAATCTATGGAAGTTCCACATGAAAAATGCAGAGGATATTTTTTTAATGAGGGAAATAAATGTAAATGTCTTCACCCTTCAGTCTAATGTAACCTTAGGGGATGCAATTGTTTTATTGCATTCCATTTCAAAAGGGCACTAATGTATCTATACATAGTGTTTAAGCCTAGTGTAGGGCAGTGATCTACTTGACTCTGAAAACACAAACACATCAGAAAGAGCACAGCCTGGAAGGAAGTTCTGTAGGGATCAGTGAGCTCCCACTAGGAGATTTGTCTTTTTATGTCTCTCTTTGAAGGCCTAATAAACTCAGCAAAAGCAAGAGATTAGAAGGATTTGGAGACAAAAGCCTGATAGACTGACCCAGGACAATACAGACAATTAAAAGGCAAACTTTGTGCTGCACTAGTTACTTCACTTTGAAACAGGCATTAAGCTGGGGAATGTGCCAGGGCATCTCGATCCCATCAAAAACCTCTTGCTTTCTGGTGCACAGCAGCCTGGCCTGATGCACCAGTAACTATATAATCTTCCCACTAATCTCTGAGCCTGATTGTCCTTTACACAAAGACCACTTCATACCACCCTGGCAGTGTAAAGGTGCAAGGCTGCCAGAGTGGCGGAAATGAGAATCAGGCCTTCTGGCTTTTGGCCAGGCCATTTGAGTCAAGTTAATGGTCCACTCCATGCACATAAGTGCTCTTGGGGAGAAGGGTGAACAGATGCCTCTGGAAATGGCTATAAGTAGGGCCCTACCAAATTCATGCTCCATTTTGGTCAATTTGGTCCATTTTGGTCAATTTCATGGTCATAGTATTTAGAAATTGTAAATTTCATGATTTCAAATATTTCAGAGTGCTGTAAATTTAGGGACCCTGACCCAAAAAAGAGTTGTGTGTGTGTGTGTGTGGGGGGGTGTTGCAAGGTTATTGTAGGGGGGGTTGCGGTACTGCTACCCGTACTTCTGCACCGCAGCTGATGGCGGCGGTGCCTTCAGAGCTGGAGAGCAATGTCTACACATCTGCCTGGACTGTGAGTCTCTCTGAAAACACCAAATACTGACACACAATGGCTTGTAATGCAGTTCTTTAGGGGAAAAAAATGTGTTGTAATTAATTTATTGTGATTAGCAGTCAGAGATCACCAGCATCCAGGCTCCCGAGTTATTGGGGATGATTTTTTCTCCATGGCAAATCACCTGTACAGCAAGTTGCCTGGAACTTGGAGAGAGAAGCATAGGTTGGAGGCACAGCTGACAACTTTCATGTGGTAAATGAGCACCCCGACCTTCACAATGAGCCAAAAATCAAGCTAATCCCATTTCATAACAAGGCCGAAACAAGCCAATTCCTAAGAACCCCAACACTCTGCGTGACTAGATCCTCCTGGTGTGCAGTCTGGGACTGTGGTGGGCCTGCTGGGCACCCCTGACTCTCTCCCACCCTTGCCCCTGCTTGCCGTGAGCCAATTAAAAAAAAAGGAAGCAATGAGCTACAAGCCAAAAACTAGCCAACAAACAACTCACAAGCCAATTAAGCCAAAAACAAGCCCAATTTCTGTGGGTTTTTTTGCGAGTTTGGTATGTCTGGTTGGAGGTCAGAAGAGTTTGAAGAAGGCATCAGGAAATCAGTCTGAGTGCACAGGATCTCTTTGTGCCAACTGGCAGAGAGCACGGGATGCATGAGAGTTATAGGGATCACCTGGGGCTGGGATCTACATACTAGTTTGCCAAAGAATGTCATGTAAAGTCTCTAAAGAAAGCCTGGGTCACACTGGTCATTATAATCATTGCAAGATGTATATATGGAGAATATGTGAGGAGTTATGCATATATCCCCAAAATTCTGTTCTCTAGGTCTGTGAGTTAAGGCAGGTCACCAAGAGTTGATCCACATATAAGGCAAGGAGAAGAGATGCATCTCTCTTTCTGGTTGGTTGTGTACAAATTGAGTATTGTATGATTTACAATGGATGCCCATTTACAATCTGAGCAAAATGCCAATCCATGGATAGCAAGGCCTGCAGGAAAAAAACAAACATAACAGGAGTTACCCTGTTTAGGAAAAAGACAGTGAACTTTTGGAACTATATCTGGGATGCAGACAAACCCCCACTTATCCATCCTCAAGGGAAGTCAAGTTGCCAGCAAGCCTGGGCTCAGGAAAGAAGGGTCTCCGCCATCCTGGTTGAAAAAAACAGTAGGAAAGACTTTGAGATAAGCAGGGACCTTCTTAGACAAGAGGGCATCTTGATAGTTGAGTTTAGGCTCTAGAATGCAAGTTATGATTTTATTGTATAGGTAACCCCTTGCTTCCAATACGCCTGTTTGCAATCACATGACTGTCTATCCTTTGCTAAATACACTTATATTTGTTATTAGAGAAAACAAGCATAAGTGCTGTGTGTTCAATAGAGCTGTGTTCTAAGGGGTAACTACTACGCTGTGGGGCACTGATCTTTTGGAAACAGCAGGCCTGGTATTTCTGTGTGTGTCCAGTGGATAAGAGGCTAGACAGTGCTGGGGAACGCTCAGAGGACTCAGGAGCTGGAGTGTGTCTATCGTTTGCCTGCATGAGGGACAGTGAAGCTAAGGGCAGGTGATCAGGACGTGCCTCACAGTCCGGCTGACCCTGGGAAGCATCACAGAAGAGTTTGAAGGCGGCACCAGGAAGTCCATCTGTGTGCACATGGCTGGAATGCTAGCTGCAGTTGTAGCACCTCTGCAGATAGTTCTTTAATAAAGAGCCAATTTAGCTTTAGAAACATAAAGTCCTCCTAAGTGTTTACCCAGAACACAGTATATGAAACATCCCTGTGAACATGAAAGCACACAACAAGCAGCCCACTCATCTTTGAACAGTCCTCCCTCAACCATATGAATGCTAATAATGCTGGAGCATGAGTTAATTACATAGGGGTTGCGCTGTATTTTTACTATCTTCAGAGAATAATTTCCTTCTGCAATGCACCTAGCCCTTTCCCTTTGCAGGACGTTTCACGTCTGCAGTTCACTGAACCCTCAGTGGCCTATGTCCCACTGAGAAAAGGTTCCTGCCAACTTTTGTCTTGCATTGGGCAGTGTAACCAGATGCAGCCACATCCGCAGCCATGCTCTGAAATCTTTCTGATTAGAAACAGGTAAGAGCCTTATGAATTATATGTTTTATGCCATTTTTTAAAACAGGAGGAATTCGTTTAGATAAAATCTTAAAATGAACAGTTCTGAAAGCAGTTCTTCAATATCACCCTTCCTAGGTACGAGCTGCAAGTTGGCTAAAGAAACAAGACACTTTGGCTAGAAGAACCACCTAATGCTGAAAAAACTCAGTCACCTGTTCTCACCAGCTTCCCCCAACTCCACTGCTCCAGTGAGCACAGTTGTTGCAAGAGGCCTTGCTCTTAGAGTGAGATGTTTTCTTTAAGGAGGCTTAAAAGCCCATAGGCTTGAAATTAGGTGAAGGTTTCTAACCACCAGAGGAGTGAAGTTCATGAACAACATTCCAAGGGAAGCAGTGGGGGCAAAAAACCTAACTAGCTTCAAGACTGAGCTTGATAAGTTTATGGAGGGGAGGGGATGGTGGGACTGCCTACAATGGCCTGGAACCAATTTGCGACTGCTAGCAGCAAATATCTCCAATGGCTGGTGATGGGACATTACAAGGAGAGGGCTCTGAGTTACTACAGAGAATTCTTTCCTGATGTCTGGCTGATGGGTCTTGCCTACATACTCAGGGCCCAGCTGACCACCATATTTGTGGTCGGGAAGGAATTTTCCCCCAGATCAGATTGACAGAGACCCTGAAGGTTTTTCACCTTCCTTTTCAGTGTGGGGTATATGTCACTTGCAGGTTTAAACTAGAGTAAATGGTGGAGTCTCTGTAACTTGACGTCTTTAAACCATGATTTGAGGACTTCAGTAACTCAGCCAGAGGTTAGGAAGAGGGTGGGTGATGTTCTGTGGCCAGCATTGTGCAGAAGGTCAAATTAGATGATCATGATGGTCCCTCCTGGCCTTAAAGTCTATGAGTCTACAGGGGATTAGGCCCAAGATTTTGAAGCTCATCTCCTACTGTCCCAGTACTCTCAAAACAATCTGTTTATGGCTGTTTGTGTTGCTAAGCAAGCATTCTGCTCTATCCAAGCCAACTACAGCTTTTCAGTGACACAGTGAATTGCAGTAGTTTAGCCAAGCATAGAGAGATGAATGTGCTTATCACTATGGCCAGATCCTCCTGGCCAGCCGCAGAGCAGTAACTAGGACTATCCAGGTGTACAGGGGCAATAAGGAGTCTAAGGGTGCAGTCTAGCTTGAACGCGAGGGGTCAGACGCCCCTCAGAGGAAAGAACAATGCAGCACAGTAATATTTCCCTCTTCTCACTGACACATCCATCTGGCTCCTGCTGTTCATCTCTGCACTGGGGCAGCAGGAGATGGCTCTGCCTGCATCAGATATGAAGGAGATGCAAAGCTGCTGCCAGCTGTTGTCTCAGTGGTTTTACTTAGACTTTATACAGAGACTGTCACCAGTGCCTAAGCCTCCTCTCTTCACACACACATCCTGCCCCCCTGCTCTTCAGCACCTTAGATAGAGACTTATAATGGGCATCTCATGGACTCATAGACTCATAGACTTTAAGGTCAGAAGGGACCATTATGATCATCTAGTCTGACCTCCTGAACAATGCAGGCCATAGAATCTCACCCACCCACTCCTGTAACAAACCCCTAACCTATGTGTGAGTTATTGAAGTGCTCAAATTGTGGTTTGAAGACCTCAAGCTGCAGAGAATCCTCCACCAAGTGACCTGTGCTCCTTACTGCAGAGGAAGGCGAAAAACCTCCAGGACCTCTGCCAATCTGACCTGGAGGAAAATTTCTTCCTGACCCCAAATATGGCATCTGCCCTGCCACATGCAGTGATCCGGCATGTGGAGTTCCACAGCTCCCAGAAACTGGCCTGGGCTAGTTCAGGGCCATTCTCTGGGCCCTGATGGGTCTGTGGGGCATCTCTGAGGGATGGAGAGGAGACTGCCCACTGGCACAGGCAATAATATCTCTGTGCCAAGGCCAGCATTCAAAACAACAGGAAGGGCCCTTCACAACAGCAAATGTGAGGGTGGTTCTCAGTTAGTTTTTAGATTACCTTGCTCAGGAAGAGGGAATTAGACACCAGTTGGAGGCACTGGTTGCAGCAAGTGATGGGTTTTGGCCCATTGGTCAGACTATTCCATGTTGAGAGGCATGTGTCAATTTGCATCCCCATGTGCAATTCAGGCATGTATATGTGGGAAAGGCTGCAACTTCCTTTGGCTGTCGTGGTGATAAACGCTGTGGGGCAAGGACTGTCTCTGCATGGACATACAGTGCCTAGCACAGGGTAGTCCCAACTTCCATGAAGTACTACTGCTACTGAACTAATAACAACCCATGCGTCACATACCATTTAACTTTTACCGACACATGCATACCTAGCCCATCGCTACAGTTGCCTAGGAAATCCTATTTAAAACATGTAAAGCGAAAGCAGCATCAGTTAGTAAAGAGGTCAAAGCACTGAAGAGATCGACTTCTTCATGACAACACAGTGTGCTAGCACCGACTTCCTTTCATGATATGAGGGAATGAGGCTCGTTTGTGACTTAGATGTTGAGGTTTTCACACAAGGTGGAGCACTGTGTTAGTACACTGAGACTTTCCCAATTATTACTCCTACCTGAACACCCAGGAGAGAGATTCATCTAAGGTCTACTTGCTGTTAAATCGTATTTTCCTCCACCAGACATTTCCTCATCTAATATAAACAAAGTGATGAAAGAAAAATCAGTTCCAGAAAGACTGCAATTAAGAAGTACTTGTAACTTATTTCGTCTGTCCATTTCATAGGCAGTATACATTCTGCAGCTATCAAACAGTGCATGCATTTCAGGCAAAGAACTGAATACCCCCTCTGCATAGGTAATGACAGCTGTGTATGAGCAGTGTGATGATGGAAATGTTTGTGCCCAGCTGCAATTAAGAGTTATTTGAGCAAAGCTATTGTGCTCCCTTGCAGTCAGTCTTTGATTTTACTTACCTCGCTCCAGGAGAAGAGAGGACTTTTTAAAAGCATTTGTGCTAATTATAAACAAGCAAGATCATGTACTTCGCTCGCTCTCCTTTATTAGCTTTTTACAAAACTAAATACAGGCCATTTGTAAAGGATGAGATTTTCAAAGTGGACAAAGGCATTTAGAGACAACTCACTAAATTTTAAAGTGATTTGTGTCTAAATCCCCTAGTCAACTTTGACTATCTCAGCTAAAAAGTCTGTGATTTGAAGGGGATGGTCCCCCTGACCTTTCAATTTCTATTCTTATTTACTGAGACATGAATGTAGCCACTCTTGACTCTTTTTCTCTATTTGTCAAGCTAGTTAGTCCAACTATTAATTGAAGGAACCTTAATAAATCTGTTTAAATGCTAAGTAAAAATAGTGATAAATCCCCCCCAAAAAATATTGGAGCTTTTCCATTAAATAGAGCATTTTGCCACCAGATTTCATTTGAGTTATGCTAAAGAATTTTACAATTCAGATAGCAGCCTGACTTCTTAGCTTGGAAGGGGTCTATTTAGTCTTCATTGCTGGCAGGAGAAACTCTGCAGGATTCCACAGCGCAGCATCTATTATTGATCTTAATCCTAATTTAGGAGATAATCACCTCACTTCTCTTCCACAGTATTGAAAAAAATGCTCATGTAAAAATGAAACTGGTGAGTTTTGACTTTTAATTTTTTTTGCAAGAGAAAGAAAAAATTTCCACTGGTACACATTTGCTTGTTTTCATCATAAAGGCAAAGCAGGTGGCAATATGGTGGGGTGTTTGCAATTCTGGCTGAGAGAATCCAAAAGCCAGAGGTACAATAAAATATTACTGGCAAGAGATAAACCTAAAGAGCTCCTTCCCCATATAATCACTTTTCTGAAGCGCATGAAGGAGAAGCTGCAACAGAAGTCACCACATGCCCTGTGCTTGGCTGTGGTTAGATCTAAGACTCCAAAGAGAAAGCAGCAGCTAAACCACCTTCCTAATCACAAAAAGTCTAAGTTAGCAGTAGATTAAGACCTATTTCTTTCCCTTTGTAGCTCAGCTGGAGCTATAGGACCCATGCCCCTGAAATCCATGTCTTGCTTCAGCCCACGAACTAGATTAATAGATTCCAAGGCCAGAAGGGACCATTGTGATCTAGATTTGGGAATAGGATTGCCTTTAGAGATGGAATCCTGGAGGTATAAGCACCTGCTTGACCTTGTAAGACAAGAAGACATTAATTTCAGCAAAGCCGGACAGTAGCGTCTAGTAGATTTACTACTTACTATCGCCTCATGATTTAATAATGACCGATTGTTCAGCCTGAGTCTTACATTTGTCAAGAATAAGGTTTTAGTACATGGTGTACAATGAAACTGACTCAATCTCACGTATCCATTATCCAACGCCTCAGCCACTGTGAAAAACATTGTGTACTACCTTCCCCTTGAGAGAGGTATAAATCAGAGGTAGTAAGCAGCACCTAATGCATCCATTGCTGAGTTTTTTGTTGATAAATTCACTATCACATAACAGATAAATAAAATTAACACTAGCATTTCAGTGCTATTTATAAAAAAATAAATGAAGTTAGCCTGTGAACTGCAATTTTCCAGATAATTACCCAAATTTAAATGTAAAATACTTGACAAGAACACCATGCTGCCTAGCACCTAAGTGCCAGGTGCAATACCTTATTTGTTTTATTAAGTTGTAGCCAGGTGGACAGAGATTAATGACCTGTACATGATTTGTTTGCCTCTCTATCATACACACAAATCTGCAGGGCATTGTGGTGGCCTGTGGATTCAATTAAAAGTATCCCTGATCCTGTGTCTGGCTAATTTCCAATAGCTGCAGGCCAGTGTCCTTTGCACCTTGCTGTGACTTCTCCTGGTAAAGGAACTGATGAATCACTGTTCACTTCGAAGGTGTGAAGCAGCCTCTAGTTGAGTGTGCACAGAAAGGAAATGTCAAAGCCTATTATTCATGAGGAAGCAGAAAGCAAGGACGGAAGCACCTCAAGGAGAATCACACTATTGCACATGCATAAAACAATCAGGATCATTCCTCTACAGAGAAAGTTTATCTTTACATTGGAATTCATAGGATCCCAAAGTCCCCAGAACCTTTTAAATGCAGATGCGTTTTATAGCTCATACAATCCACATTTGTTCTGCATTGTCTTTACCTCTTGGAACTTGGTAACATTTAGTCCAGTTCCTAAAGATGGGTTAGGTAATTAACTTGGGCTCCCTCTGCTGGCTGCATGACTTTGCCGCAGAAAAATTAACAATACTGCAGGATATGGCTTGCCAGTGGCTCCAGTTATTTTTGTTATCAATCTACTACCAAGTCAGTGAACAATAAACTCTTTCCCTGTGGATGAATAATCAATGTGTACAAAGGGGCACCCGGATAAATGGCTTTTATCTTGGAAATTCAGATCTTTTCCTGAGCTGAACCCTCCTCCCTCCAAACCCTGTTTGCTTCCTATAAGTGACACCAGTTCAGCATGCAGACTCTGCCAATGGGACCCATGGCAGTGGCAGGTTGTAGGCAGAAATTAGTGAATGAATATTGCACACAGTTTGAACGGATACCACCCCAGAACACCAAAGGACCAGCCTTGAAGGATTTAAAAACAGATGCTCCAGAACTCCTCAACAGGTATTATCCTGTTGAACTCATTTGCTTTCAATCATTGCTATGAACAGTGGATTATGTGATATAGGATAACTATTTAGGCCCAAATCCTTTGCCTAAGAGCCTTTGCTAGTATCTGGGTCGGGTGCTGGGCAGAAACATGGGAGAAATGAGGGTGAGGCGCTCTCCCCGCCTGATTTTAATAAGCAGCAGTGGAGATTCTCCACAGAATCAATTGTGTCCCAAGAGCGTAGGCCCCAATTCAGCAAAGCATTTAAGTTGTGCTTAAGTCTCTCTCTGCTTGGCCCAGCATGTGCTTAACTGCAAGTGTGTATCTTCCATGGGGCACAAGCACATGCTAAGTGCGGCTGAATCGGTGCCTGAATAGCAGCATACCCCCCTCTCACTGCAGTGGGCTGCACAAACAGGTGCTGGATGAGCTGCATAGGAGTGATCCCAATGCGCCTGCCCTCACTCCCATTCGGCACTAAGCCTCTCTATGCATGGGGAAGGGACCAGGACTTGTGCCATGGTGTCAAGTTTCCCAGTGCAACGTGAATATGTAACCGTCTCAAAGACATGTCAGGCACTGGGGTTAAATTCAGTAAGTCTAATGGAGTCCAGAGGGAGTCTTAGTTGGCCTAATTTACACCTGTCTGTCCTTCCCACCCCTCATCTTCTTGTGCCTGCTTCCCACTCCTCAGTACATGTACCACATTAACAGAGTCCTTTATACTTCAGTAGGTGGGATTAAGTAGGTGTCAGGGGAGCATAAGGGAATCCAGCTTTCATATCGTGAACCTCACCTCTGAGCTGGGTTCCTTTTCCTTTATTTTCACAATTTTCCCTCTGTTGTCATTTACTTTCTAGAAAAACACCTGGTGCACTGGGCAAAATATCTATTTTATAGAGGAAACATCAATTCACCTAATCACATTGTGCCACTAGCATGGCATAGGTGTTGTTGTTCCTTCCACTGCCTTGAAACATTTCTAACAGGCAATTTGCTTCCTAGGAACATCATGTGGATAGACTAATGCCTTTTACAGGTTAGCATTCAGCAAAGTCGATAGTGGGGGTAGCGTCCATCTAGCTTCTAGAAATCAAACTTGAATGGCAAGAAAAGGATTTTATTCTTTAATTTTAGCTTTAATTGTTCAGTGAACCATATGTATTTTTTCTGAAGACAAAGAGGAAAGGAAAAGATTCATCCATTATACATACCCCGTGATTCATTTTTTTTCTTTATATGTTGACACAAATCATGCCGAAGAAGGTGAAGAAATCATGTTTATTTCTGGTTGAAGACTGATTACATCACAATCATGGATAATTTAATAGAGCAATTTTATATTCTCAGAAGAAATCTAAGAATAAATATGAAAAAAATAAAATATTTTATTTCCACTGTCTTTGAGGATGAGTGATGTTTAGATGCTGTTTCTTAAAGAATATTTATCTTACGTTAAACTGTGTGCTGAATATATTATCTTGAAAGGGTAAAAAAAAATCCATCCAAATATTTTAACTCACCACAAAATTAAAAAAGAAAATCCATGTATTTGTCCAAAGTGAAGATTTAGTTATACGTTAATTAATGAATCCACACAAGAAATGCTCATTGTCCACAAAAGCATCCTTTCTATTGGTTAATAGACTCTTCTTTGCAGAAAAAATCTTGATGTTTTTTCCTTCTTTTGACTGATGAATCACTATTGATTCTTCAGGCTGTAACACAAAAAGGAAGCAGTGATAAGTTTCTTTCTTGTTTCTCCTAGTTTTTGTTTTTGCTTGTTTGCTGCTGCTGTATAAGCGTCTCTCTGTGCACCTGTTTCCATCATTTACCCGTGTAACCTTGAGTACATCCTATGTACCTGACTGCTTATTCAATTATATATCAACTTGTAATTGTTCCTAGGAGACAAAGGTATAACAAGATTCAGTGTCTAGAAGTTGAAGCTAGATAAATTTGGAGTACAAATAAGGCACACATTTTTAACAGTGAGGGCGATTAACCGTTAAAACAACTTACCACAGGTTTGTGGTGGATTCTTCATCACAGGACACTTTTACATCAAGATTGGATGTTTTCCTAAGAGAGATACTCTAATTCATCCACAGCTATTGACTTGTAGCAGAAATTAATTCAGAGAAGTCCTATGACCCGTGCTATGCAGCAAGTCAGAGTAGATGATCACAATGCTTTCTTTTGGCCTTAACATCTCTGAACCTATCAATCAAACCATTACTGTAGTATCTGAGCACCTCACAAGCAGTTTTATCCTCACAAACACTTCCGGGAAGTAAAGAAATATTAGCATCCTCATATTACGGATAGGGAATTCAGGCATAGAGCAATTACGATCTTTGCTCATAGTCATGGAGAAAGTCTGTTTCAGAGTCTGGAGCTGAACCCACAACCCAGACCAGTGTCTTCACAGCAGCACCGCCCTTCTTTTTACATATGTATGTCACTGTACCATCGGCTTAAACAGTCACCTTCCTTTAAGTCCTCAGTATAAACCTAGAGTTTTTTGCACACTAGGCAATATATTTTTGACAACTGAGAACATTTTCAGGCAGTAAAATAATATGATCTAATATTTATAATTTGTGAGATGGGCTAATGTTTATTTTTTAAAATCGAAGTAATTTCTTCATACACCAAACACCAAGAAAACAAACAAAAACACAAATTGCACAAACCATTCAGTGGTTTTCATATTATGATCAAAGCATCAGAGGATATCAGAGACATCTTCATTTTCACTTATATTAAAAGAGAATGGAGAGAATTTAATATTGAGGGGAAATATTACACATTCGCTTTTTATAGGCAGTGTAATTATACAGATCATCTCTGGAGGAAGCAAAATAATGACAAATTAAAATGCCTTTTGAATCCCATCTACTTTTATAATTGTTCATCTGCTATAGTTGTTATTGCTCTAAACTTCTCTGTTTTTTAGTCAGTATTCTGCACAAGACCAAAAACACATGGAAAATTTCATCGATATTAACAAATGTTGCAGTCATCAAGATTAAAAAAACATTTTTAATTTGAGACAAATGTGCTGTGTAGCTCAGGTATTTAAAGATATCTCCTGAAATGTAATGGAAATCTAGCCTTAGAGAGAGAGAGAGATCATTCCTGAAGAATAAATGTAATTTATTCTATAGCTTTCTTAGGATGGATGTAGAACAGAATAAAAACAAATGCAGCATAATAAAATATCACCCCTCTAAAATGCAACCACATAAAACCAAAATGATGGAGTTGAATTTAGAAGTTGTTTGCAAAAATGCATTTATAGGGAGGAAAAAAAACCTAAAGTTTTTTGGTGCTTTTTGAAAGTGCTGAGGGATGATATGAGAAGGTTTCTGTGATGGGGATGGAGTTCCACATCGTAACAAAGTGAATATACTATTGCCTGCCAGCTTGAGAGGCAATGGTGAGCTCCCAAGATGGTGGTAATTTGTAAGGGCAGTCAATGTGAGGTTCAAGGAGTAGGATTCAAATGAAGCCAGTGCCAGGAGCTTGTAAGACTTGGAAAACCAGGAGTGCCAGTTTAAAGTCAATCTGTCACTTACTTTGCTGATTCTGGACAAGACCAGATGCAGTGGACCTGCCAAACATCTTATCTTTTTAAGTTTTAATTTTAAGTTTGAGGCTAACATGGGATGGGTTTGAGGCATTATCACAGGTGAAAGAAGAGAACAATCTGAATGAAATTTGGAATGAAATGACAACTGTTATGCTCAAATCTGCCAGATCACATGTTCCAAAATGTCAGCATTGGACAACACTATGGTTAACAGAAAAAGTATTTGGACAGGCAAAAAACAATGCACAATGAACAAAGTGACTTGAAGACTGAAGCACCTAGGAAAGAGTACAAAGAAATGAACAGGCAGATCTGAAAGCAGACTAGACCAGACAAGAATGAATATATCAGGGCAAAGTGTGAGGAACTTGAGAGTCACAAAAAGAGTACTGCAAAAGGTCAGTATGTTCATAATTGTCAGACTTCTTATCAGAAAGTTTCCCCTATAATCAAGCATAATACAAGATCATGATGGCAGAGTCCTCACTGAAAGTGATGATACTAACCACGCTTGGACAGATTACTGTGCCAATCTGTATGCCTCATCAGAGCCACTTACAATACAGGACGACAGAAAGGAGCGCATAGAGCCAAAGTCATCAATCCTGTGAGTGGAACTGGTGCGTACTATTATGAAAACAAAGCCTGGGAAAGCACCAGCAGTAGATAACATACCAGTAGAATTGTTAAAAGAAATTAGTGACCTCAGTACTGATATCATGGAGTAGGCAACAGCAAGTGGTTTACCAGTGAGCAGGACGTGCAACATGGGTGTATTCTGTCTCCAAGTCTTTTCAGCACGTACTTAGAATTTATTATATGATAAGATCTGGAAGCTTTTGACAGAGTGGAAAGAGCTGTGATTTCCATTGGTGAACATGTCTTAACCGACCTCACAGACTCCGATGACATGATGATCTTTGCTACAAGCACCGATACAAATGTTGGAGTTTGTAAAAATATGTAGTAAGGAATATGGTCTATACCTGAATGAGGTGAAAATGAAATGCATGCACACTGACATGATTAATAGGATGCAAGCAGACATCATGATTAACAGTCAAGCTGTAGAGGCAGTAGATGAAATTATTTGGGATCATACGTATCCAATCAAGGAGGCTGTTCCAAAGAAATCAAAAGATGACAAGAATGTCTTGCTCAGCAATGGCCTCCCTCAGGAAAGACTGGAAAAACAATGGCATCTCAAAATGTGCAAAGGCTCAATTGGTGACAAGCTTATTTTTTTCCACAGCAACTTACAGATGTGAAACTGCACAATTGCAGGGGGAGTAAAAAAATACACTTTTGCATGGCAGCCAACATATGGGAACTCGGATTGGAATGCCTCTCATCCATTTACTGTTTTTCCCCATCTCTTGTATCTTGGAATACAAGATTCTTTAGGGTAGGAGCTGTCTCTGTAACCCTTGTCTGTGCAGAATCTAGCACAATGGGACCCTAATCAGTGCCTCTAGATGCCTTCATAATACAAATGGAATGTAATAATAGCATGCAGAGGCACGCCAAGAACCTGTCTCGCAACACATCCCCTGCCCAAAGGATAGAAAATGGGGGTGCTGGTGCTGGTGGGGGGGAATCCTACTTCTATGGCCGGGTAAGGAGGGAAGCAACAAGACAGTGCTCGAACACTAGACTGAGGAGAAGATAATTCTGTGATGTTCAGATACGACTGTGATTAGAAGCATACAAGTGCAGACAGACAGAAAGCAAAGAGTCTGTCCCCTTTTTGCCAAGATGAATGCCCTGATTCTTGTGGCATCAGGTATCTATCCAATTGCACAGCATCCCGCAGTGTCGGATGAAATGGACAGACAGGCATCCCATGTCTTTGTGCTTGCAGCTAATGCCTGGAAACTACAACTATAAAGCCCAGATAACACAGGAACAGAGGAAATGGGGAGCTATTGCTACGCATTATTGTCTCAGCGCCTTCTAAGTACACATGGCCTATGTTAGATCCTAGAGTTAGGCACATGTTTCCACCCCATCAGGCTGTAAGTATTTGTTTACACTTTCTTAAACAGAATGAAAAAAAATATGGAAATGCAATCATGGTGAAGAGTGACATTTCTCCAGGCACGATATTTACAATATTTAGATTAGCTCAGATTTCTGAATGGCAAAGCAGCTTATGTTAATAAATACCCAACTCCAATTAGACATCTGCATTCACAGTCTAAATAAAACCCACAGCTACCAAGCATGTCATTTGCTTCTCAGTGGGCAATAAATCTCCTGGGTTTTCACAAGAAGATGCACAATGATTAGGTGAACAGCCACGGGTAACGATCTGTCATGTGTTCATGATCTTCAGAACACTCTTGTCCAGGATGACATGGCAACTGTCAATCTCCAGTTGTTCATTTGGGCACCATCCTGTGCTCCTCATTCAGGAACAATCTCCCATTGGCTCAATGGGAACTTTACTTTAGTAACAACTACAGGATTGGGCCCATCTTCTCTCATTTGATTTCCTCCTCTGAAGCCCTGGTTTTGGGTATGTCTACACTACAGCCAGGGGTGTGAATGGCAGTTCATGTAGACCGACTTGTGCCAGCTGTACTCTAGCTAGCTTGCTAACAGTAGAAATGAGGACGCCGTGGCTTGGCCTTCAGTGGTAGCTGCACAAGCCCAACAGACTCCCCAGGGCACGTACTCACTTGTGCCGCCAGCACTGAAGCCTGCACCAAGACGTCCTCATTCCTAATTTTAGCAAGCTAGCTAGAGCACAGCTAGTTACTCCTGAGGGAATTCTGCAGCAAAAAATTAAAAATTCTGTGCACAGTATTTTAAAATACTGCAAAAATCTATTTATCAATAATAAATGTGGAGGCTCCAGCATGGCAGTTGGGAGCACAGGCCACTGGCTGAATGGGACATGGACTTGGTGGTGAGGCCGCACTCACCCCTGATATAGCACAAGGGCTGGACCTGCCCCAGAAATGCCCCAGGGCCCTGCCCCTCCATACCAGCCGCACCAAGCATGGGCAGGCAGGCAGGCTTAGCCCAGCAGGATCCCAGCATGTGGGGGGAGAGTTCTGTGTGGGGCAATCTGGGTCTAGGTGGCTCAGTGGGAGGTCTGGGTGGGTGGGGATCTGGATGCACAGGGGCTTGTTGCAGGGTTCCAGGTGCAGGAGCAGTGGGACTCTGCAGGGGATCCAGCTGAAGGTGGTTGGGGCTCAGCAGGGGGTCTAGGTGTGAGGGGTTTAGCAGGGGGGTCTGGGTGTAGCTGGTTGGAGTTTGGGTGCAGAGACTCATCAGGGTGAGGGCTGGAGTGCTGGGGGGCTCACCAAGGGGGTAGTCTGCGTGAAGAGGGATGGGAAGGGGGTCCAACTGTAGGAGGGGAGGCTCAGCGGGGTGAGGGTTAGTGTGGGAGGGCTTGATGGGGGGTTCTGGGTGCAGGGATGGGTGGACAGTTGAGCAGCTCCCCATACAGTGACCTCTCCCCACATGGCTGAGGAGCAATGGGAGTGGGAGGGGCAGAGCTTTCTGTAGCTGGGGGGGGGGGTTCAGGAAGGGGTCTGACATGGCCCAGGCTGCTATTTCAGGAGAAGAGCAAGTCCCGTCCTTCCCAGCCCAGCTGGACTAGTAGCTGAGCAGGGTAGGACCCACCAGCTGAGGCATCCCCAGCCCCACATCCCCCCCATCCCTGCAGTGATTTACCTCTCTGCCAGCTGCTCCAAGTAGCCAAAAAGATGAGCTCGCATTGCTGGGGAGGGGCACACGACCGCTCCTGAGGCTTCCCTTTGCTTCCCCTTCAGAAAGTCATTTTTCTGCATGGAAGCAAAGAAATCTGTGGGGGACATGAATTGTATGCATGCACAGTGGTGCAGAATTCCCCCAGGAGTAGCTAGTGCAGGTGTGTCTACACAAACTGCCAGTCTTACCCCTGGCTGCAACATAACAGAACCCTTTGAGAAAGGAATTATAATTCTGTGGGGTGCATGAATGGCACCTGGGAATGGATAAATGACTGGTTATAAAAATACAGAGAGCATGTGAGAGCGCCAGTGGATAACAGGGAAGTTTATTTGCTGGTAAAAGAAAATACACTGAAAAGAGGGAAGATAAAGTTCCTGTTCATGGAAGTCGGTGTCATTATCGGCTACATCATAAGACACTAACTACTAGGGCTGAGAAGAATCTGATGTGTCTGCCCCTCATCACCTACAGCCAAGACACATCTCAAGCTCTCAGTACTCTCAGGTAGGTATAAATCAGGACAACTCCACAGCAGCCAATGCAGCTACAACAAATTACAACAGCTGAGGAGCTGGCCCCCAATGGTCTATTAGCTACAAATAAGATAATAAAAGAAACATGGTTTCCACTCAAGTTGTTGCTGCTTGCATCGGACCGACGTGAGGCCCAACAGAGCGGATGGAATCTGAATACAACAAATACAAGGGATAGATTTTGAAAGCCCTGTTTTACCACAAAATGGGGGTGTGTTGTGGTCTGTCTGGCAGTGAAAGTGAGATGGGAAATGCTGCAGAGACCAATGTGAGAGACAGCATTGCAACAATGGAACTGGAGCCACACGAGGGGACAGTTTCTCTATCTCAGAATCTTCTTCCTGAAGTCTAGATTCTCAGTAGTAGTAATAGTATTACAGTTGCACCATGAGGCCTGCCCTGAGACCAGGGCTCCCCTGTGCTAGGCACTGTACTCACACATAGCTAGTGACAGTCACTGCCCCAAAGAGCTCATAATCTAAACAGACAAGGCAGACAAAGGGTGGAGGAGAAACTGAGGCACAGAGAGGGACAGTAGCTTGCCCAAAGTCATGTGGCATGTCAGTAACTAAGCCAGGAACAGAATCCAGGTCCCTGACACCCAATCCCCTCCATAGCCTCAGATGAGGGGACTGAGGCACAGAGAGATTAAAGGGCAGATTTTTCATAAGTGCTTTTCAGCCATAACTTCAGTTGAAGCCAAAGGGAGTTGCAGCCTGAGTAACTCACCCCAGCTCACACAGGGACACTGATAGAGCCAGGAGTTGAATCCCAGCACAGTGCCTTAACCAAAAAAATCCTTCCTCTTGGCATGAAGGTCAATGGGACTGTGCTTGTAAATCACTTAGCCAATGGGAGTTAGGCACCTAGGTGCTTATGAGAATCAGACCAGGAGCCTACCTGCATCTTTATGCATCTAAATACCTTTAAAGTTCTTGTCCACTGGCATTTTTTAAACTCCCACCCTGCAAGCCTTATTTCTATATGCAAAACCCCTGAGAACTGATCTGGTGCTGCAACAGGGCCCATAAGTTCATTTATCCAAACAGAGATATTTCCAGTTGAACATGGTGATGAATGCAATCTATTTTACCTGTTTACTGTATGTGCATGCTAATAAATATGGAATAATTTTTACAAATTAATATGGAATGCTAAGATGTCTTCACATCCAGAATCTGTAGGTACTGAATGATCTTACTCACCTAACTAGGGGTTATTTTTAGAAACATTTTTATTGGCTCTTTCCAGACTATATGAAACAAACCAGAAAAGAGCCAAGAGTTTTGTCACTTACTGTTTGTCATCAACAATGAAGAGCGAGGCCAATTATTATTAGCAGGCAAATATGCCAAATGATCTGTGATGGGATGTTAGATGGGGTGGGATCTGGGTGCTGGCTGGTGAGTCTTGCCCACATGCTCAGGGTTTAGCTGATCGCCATATTTGGGGTCGGGAAGGAATTTTCCTCCAGGACAGATTGGCAGAGGCCCTGGAGGTTTTTTGCCTTCCTCTGCACTGCAGCGTGGGGCACGGGTCACTTGCCGGAGGATTCTCTGCACCTTGAGGTCTTTAAACCACGATTTGAGGACTTCAATAATTCAGACGTAGGTTAGGGGTTTGTTACAGGAGTGGGTGGGTGAGATTCTGTGGCTTGCGCTGTGCAGGAGGTCAGACTAGATAATCATAATGGTCCCTTCTGACATTAAAGTCTATGAGTCTATGTGACTGTCTTCAAATGGTTCCCAGTTAATGCGACCCTTCCCCCCATTACTGCAGCCCTGCACAAATCCTGCCTTCCATTTGCCATCAGTACCCATGGAAACTAGGCTGCTTACGGTGACTGTGATCCAGTGCAAGAGGATACTCACAATCACACACCATGCCATGCCTCTTGCTTCATGAACCATTCTGTTCGCTTGTTGTTCATTTTGCAGGGGCGGGGGTGTAAAAAGAATATTTATTTTTGGAAAGCAAGTCAGACAATGACTCAATCACCTTGGCACTGTTTACAAATCCCTAATTAAAGGTTTAGTTCTCCTCCCCCACTGCAGATGTTCCAGAGTCCAGCCTCATTTCAGAATGTTTGTGTATTTGCATGTGTGTTTGTGGGCATGCATGCACGCAAGAACTATGTATCTAAGCTATAGATTCAAAAAGTAAAATTTAAAAAAGTAGCTCTCACTCATCAGCCCTGCACATGAATGTCTAACTCTCACCAAACCTGCCAGGAGGACTACACAACCACTGGGGTGAACATATTCTGCAGCGTCGCAGATTTTTGCTGCTTATCTGGTTCTAATCCCTTCAATCCCGACGTTCATTATAGGATCTCAGGTGGATCTGTATTTTCTTCTTTTTTATATATAAAACTTAAAATATTTATGGTTTTTTGGGGGGAATAAAGAGGCTCTTAGATGTAGCTTTACATATTCACTGGCCAATGGAAAATCAGAGCTGACAATGCTAGCTGCATCCCTCTACATCTCTTATTAAATGCTGAAATATCAACCTAGTCAATTTCAGCAATTCTTTCCCTCTGCCACTTCTTCCCATCTTTGGTCAACCAAGTTCATCAGACCGGCATCCAGGATTCAGATCTGACTTTGAAACTCCTGTAATGAAAGGTGGGGTGGAGGGAAAGAGGGGAAATGTGAAGAGTCAGTTAGATGGACTTTGAGTCCCAGCTTTGCTGACCGAGCCCCAGGACCATCAGCTTTGATGCTGAGAAATGAAGGAAGGTCAGAATGACATGCAGGGCCAGTGCAAGCAAGTTTCGCGCCCTAGGCAAAACTTCCACCTTGCACCCCCCACCCAGCTAACCCCTCCCCCCCTCCCCCATGGCAGCTAACTCAGCATCTGACCAGGGAGCCCCCCCGCAGCAGCTACCCCTGCCCCACCGCGACAGCTAACCCCTCTCCCCCCTCTATCCCCCCACGGCAACTAACCCCGCCCAGGGAGACCCCCACCACCACGGCAGCTAACCCCACCCAGGGAGACACCCCCCCCCCCCGCCATGGCAGCTAACCCTGCCTAGGGAGACACCCCCGCACCCTGCCACGGCAGCTAACCCTGCCTGGGGAGACTTCCCCCCTCACCTCCCCTGCCATGGCAGCTAACCCTGCCTGGGTAGCCTGCCCCAGCTCACCTCGACTGAGCACGCTGGCGCTGCTCTAATTCTCCTCCCCGTCCAGGCTTGCAGCGCTGATTGGAGGAGACTTAGAGCTGGGCTGTGTGCTCAGCAGAGGAGGCAAAGTGGAGGTAAGCTGGGGCAGGGAGCTGTTCCCCTGTGCACCTCCCCCCCGTTACTGTGGGCAGCCCTCCCCGCACACCCCTCCACCCAGCTCACCTCCACTCCACCTCCTAGCCTGAGGGGACTTTTAGGCGCCCCCAACCACTAGGCAGCCACCTAGTTTGCCTAAATGGTTGCACCGGCCCTGACAACATGGGCCGCTAAGCAGCAGCTCAAAGGCTGCTATTCAGTGAGTTATTTAAAGCATAATTCGGGGATGGATTGGCTGTGTGTTACCCTCTGGAACGCTTTCAGTAGCTGTAATAGAAATTTATTGTTTGGTTCACTCTTGTTTTATATGGCTCTTGTCTTACAGCTGCTCTCCAGAAGCCTAATCTGCTGGGTAATTTTGGGGTGCGATCATCTTTCCATGCCCAGTCTGTCCCAAGACGGCATGTCTTTCCATTATAAAACATTTTTGAAAGTGTGCCAGGTTCATAAACTGTTTTTTGTTGCCTTGGATACAGCAGTTCACTAGCAAACCCTTTGTGTTGAAAGGATAAGGGGAAAGTATCATCACTAACCAAAGATAACAGGAATGTTTAAAGGGGTGCAGCATATAGGAATAGGAATTGGCTAGGTAAGACATAGGTATAAGTTAAAGCAATAATGCAATGAATCTACAAGCCTCAAGGCCTGTAAGACAACAGCTTAGTTAAACTAATCAAGCCGCCCCAAAAGCCTTAGCATAAGCAGCTAACCAGGAGTAACCCTAGATTATAAAATATCACAAGAATAGAATGCTGTAATAGACAGGTGTGTATATTGCTGAAAGAATGGATGTGTCTTGAATCACTGAAGTTCACTGGCTGAGAAATGATTAGAACAACATTTGCCAGTGCTATTCACTTATGCCAAAGATCTTGTAAGTAAAACACCTCCATCTGCACTGATTTCATAGTCATAGGCATCATCTGTGTTACGGCAGACCTGCCTAATGCTTAAACTTTCTAAAATCTTTTAGCCTTTTGTAAAGGCATACGGCCAGGGCTCGACCCTCCCTGAGGAGGAGGGGAGCCACACCGGCCTCGATACACGTTGTCTATGTCAGCCCCTTTCCTCAGGGCTGAGCGAAGTTGCACAATCGCTCGGGGCCCCAGCCTTCTGCTATAAGGCGGGGCAACAAACACAGAGTTATAGAGGCTCAGACCCTCTTGGCTCAGGGCTGAGCAACAATAGTCCAGTCAGCTCGAGCCCTTTGGGGCAGGGCTGAGCAGTGGCACAGTTAAAGGGGGCCCAGGCCCTTGGTTTGGGCAGGGCACCAAACACACAGTTACAAAGGCTCCGACCCTCGTGGCTCAGGGTCGAGCAGTCAATAGTCCAGGCAGCTCGAGCCCTTTGGGGCAGGACCGAGCAGTGGCACAGTTAAAGGGGCCCAGCCCTTGGTTCGGGCAGGGCACCAAACACACCATTACAAAGGCTCAGACCCTCGTGGCTCAGGGTCGAGCAGTCAATCACTAGGCTTGATGGCCTCCTTGGGCCGGGGAAAGGGGGATTCTGCCACCCGGGTACGGGTGGCAGGGGGAACGCAGGCCCACCCACTCCACTGCGTTCCAGCCCGGGGTCCTAGTAGCGGCTATCACCGCTAACGGTCAGTGGGGTTCCTGACCGCAACACTGACATGGGTTCAGGTACACTTGCAGCCTGACTGGGGTCGGCTGCCCCCGAGCTACTTCCGATCTCCCCCTCCGGGCCTACCTGATCGGTGGCGTCGGCCCCTGGGAAGTCCAGTAGCATGGGCCCCTCCCGGCGGGGCTGGGTGGTAGATCTGGCAGTACCTCTGGGAAGTCCGGCCAGGCCTGCTCCGGGGGTTCCTCGGGGTAACAGCAGGGACGGGGCAACTCCAGCAGTCCCTCCTCGTAGTGGGCGCGGGGAAGCTCTGGCCAGTCAGGGCAACGGCCCTGGGCCTCAGCAGCCTCCCAGTCACGAGCACCTTCTGGCAGGTCTGCTCCCGACAGCGGCTTGGCTTCAATTGAGCGCCGCCGGCCGGCTTTTATACTTCCGGGTCGCCTCCTGACCCTCTGAGGGGCGGGTCCAGTGCCCTGTGGCGCCGCCCCTTCCAGCCCCTGGCGGGGCTCGACCCTCCCAGAGGAGGAGGGAAGCCACACCGCCTCGCTACACCCTTATTACTGTAATACCCATACTGCACACTCATCCAAGCCCCAGAGAAATGCTTGCTTCAGTTCAGTTGCCTGCTTGCTATAAATAGAAGAGACTCCTACATGAAGCAATGTGCCAGATGTATTCCAGGAACAGATTTGGTCCAGATGAGCTTGGTGTTGGACTGGGGGAATTAGAGGGGAAAGGTAATTGTTGAGAACCCTTTATCTTATCACTGTGCTGGCCTTGTACAGTCTATCTTAGAATAGACCCTTCTAGTGCATCATCCCCCATCAGCCCCATCTAAAAGAGGACACAGCCCCAAGAATTTCTTCAAATGAGTGAGTAAAATCTGTTCCAGACCAATTATAAAAATGAAGTTTTTATTTTGTGTAAATCCAAAATGCCAACCCTATTCTGTCTTACACATCTGCACTTCGCTATAGGAGATGAAGAATTCTATATTCATCTACTGAGTCACTTAGCCTCAAAGAAAATGGTATAAGAATGAACAATGAATAGACGAAATAGAATAATCAAAGCAATTTCCCATAGAAATTGGTCAGATGAACATCTTTAATTGGCATTCTATTATTACATTTGTAACATACTTTCCTATGAATTTAATACTAGGTTTCCCCTCTTATTAAATGCCCATGAAGAACTCGTAAGACATTACAAGATTTAAATAATAATGAGTAAGTGATAAGACACTATATTTAGAAGGAGCAATAAGAATATTAATTTGTGAAACAGCAGAAGATCCTTTTAAAAAATAGAAAAACTGTCCATGTGAGTGATATTGTGAGTGATACTGTGATCTTAACTCAGGCATCCTCACTTTTTGCCAAGATAAAAGTTACAGGGGCCTCCTGCTCAATAATTCATGCTTTTTTCACAGCTCTAGAAAGCTTTGGGAGTATCTGAACATTTCACTGAGTCTTGACACTAAAAGGATACAATGCTACTTGCCTCTTTGGTGCCCAGCTATGGTAATGAACCATAAGAAGCCTTCTAGGCCCAAACTACTAACTGTAATCTCCTTCTGACAGGGTTACCTCAGCCAAAATAATAGGAGGATTTAAAGGTTCCAAGTCTTCTTCCTCTCTGGGGGATGTGGAAGGAATTGCAGGTAGCAGCCATTTTCTCTCTCACACCTTACTTCCCTTTGATGTTCTGTATAATATTTTCCTCCATCTTGATGTCTTTTTAGCAGGTGGCACAACAGGCCCAGTTCCCTGTTTTGCCAGTATGCTGCTCTTGTGAACAAATGACGCCCTTGAGTTTGAATAACTCTGAGAAGTCGAACAATCTTGGCACAAAGTAGGGTTCTTCCAACTTCTCCAAACTTTATTCTGAGCTCCATTCAAACCCTTCCATCTTTTTGTTCAGTTTTGTTCCCTCTAGTGAAGGACATAAAAGGATCAGAAAGAGTTACCAGCTAGTGAGTTTGCAGTTGAATGTTGCAAAGTCTTTACCCAGGTCATAAGCATTAGAAGAGGAAATTCCAAAGCTCTGCAGTGGAAACATTCTGCTTTAGGTTTCTTCTACAGTCCAAGAGGCTAGAGATTCTCTCTCTCTCAAATTTTCATCAGAGGTTGGGAGGAAAAAATCAGAAAAACACCACTGGGATATAGAGGAAACATCTTTCTACAAGGACCAATCTTCTAAGATTTGAAGATGACACCTTGCTAATTGCAGATGACTAAAAATATGTAATTGGTGATTGAAGAGCTGAATAAAGTATGAGGAATGGATACAAAATAAAAAATGTGAGGTTACATAGGTAACTGTGCAGAAGGCAACCTTGCTGATGTTGCCAGAATGAGAGACAACTTCTTTAGCAGATCTCTATTTACCATCCAATTTATTTCAAATTACATCCATGAGGCTATTCTGCTATGCAAATGATTTGCTTAAGCCTTTGCTGTCTGAACAATAAAAAAGTCTATTGAAAATAACCCTTGCCTCTGAAATTAGTGCTGGGTGATAGCCTCAGGGTGGGATGGGTCCTAAAGCTCTTCTAGATTGAGCAGACTCCGGAAGGCTGGCACTGGCAGGGGGAGGGTAAATGACAGCTCTCTGGGTCAGAGAGCAGGGGCTAATCCCAGCACAAGACTACAGCTGTTGTTCTTCTGGGATTCTGCTGGTAAAGACGGGCAGCTCTGTTTTCTGGCAGATAGAACTCTGCTTATACAGCTCCTGTCCACATAATAGCTGAGTGCCACACAAACCCTAAGCCTCACAATGCCACTGTGGGTCAGGGACATATGATCATCCAGCTTTACAGATGGAGAGCTGAGGCACAAGACATTATGCGACTCCCCCACGGTCACACAAGGGCTCTGGGGCAGAGCCTGGAACTGAACTGAGATCTCCTGAATCCCAGTCACTTTAACCATGAGATTATCCATCCTTGCTTATTAGGAGGTCCTATGAGGAGGTGCTAAATCAACCAACTGCCTTGCAATGACGTCTGTTCCACACCACCTATTTTTGGAGCTTCATTGATCACTATAGGAAACAAAAGGTAGGAATAAATGCTCAATTTTCAGAATGGAGAGAGGTAAGTAACGGGGTCCTCCAAGGATCTGTACTGGGACCCGTCCTATTCAATATATTCATAAATGATCTGGAAAAGGGGTAAACAGTGAGGTGACTAAGTTTGCAGATGATACAAAACTACTCAAGACAGTTAAGTCCAAAGCTGACTGTGAAGAGCTACCAAGGGATCTCACTAAACTAGGTGATTGGACAACAATATGACAAATGAAATACAATGTTGATAAATGCAAAGTAATGCACATTGGAAACAATAATCACAACTATACATACAAAAATGATGGGGTCTAAATTAGCTGTTACCAGTCAAGAAAGAGAACTTGGAGTCATTGTGGATAGTTCTCTGAAACCATCCACTCAATGTGCAGTGGCAGTCAAAAAAGCTAACAGAATGTTGGGAAACGTTAGGAAAGGGATTGTTAATAAGACAGTAAATATCATAATACCACTATATAAATCTCTGATATGCCAACACCTTGAATACTGCATGCAGTTCTGGTCACTCCATCTCAAAAAAGATTTCTTAGAAATGAAAAAGGTACAGAGAAGGGCAACAAAAATGATTAAGAGTATAGAACAGCATACCTATGAGGAGATTAAAAAGACTGGAACTCTTCAGCTTGGAAAAGAGATGACTGAAGGGGAATATAATAGAGGTCTATAAAATCATGGTTGGTGAGGAGAAAGTGAATAAGGAAGTGTTATTTACTCTTCACATACTATAAGAACTAGGGGTCACCCAATGAAATTAATAGGCATCAGGTTTAAAACAAACAAAAGGAAGTACTTCTTATCACAATGCACAACCAACTTGTGTAACTCTTTGCCTTTGTGAAGGCCAAAAGTATAACTGGGTTCAAAAGAGAATCAGATAAGTCCCTGGAGGACAGATCCATTAATGACTAGCAGCCAAAATTGTCAGGGATGCAACCTCATGCTCTGGGTGTCTCTAAGCCTCTGACTGTCAGATGCTGGGACTGGACAACAGGGAATGGATCACTTGATGATTGTCCTGTTCTATTCATTCCCTTTGAAGCATCTGGCACTGATCACTGTCAGAAGGTGTACCATTGGTCTAACCCAGTATAGCTGTTTTTATGTTCTTACAGCTACCCTTTGGCATCACAGATGTTGCAATTCTTTTGTGCTCCTACAGCCTCACCCTCCCAGTGGATTATCAGCGACTGGGGACATAGTCCAGGGCTCATGTTAACATAGGGCTTGTCTACACCGGCACTTTACAGCGCTACAACTTTCTCGCCCGGGGGTGTGAAAAAACACACCCTTGAGCGCTGCAAGTTTCAGCGTCGTTAAGGGCCAGTGTAGACAGTGCACCAGCCTCAGTGCTGGGAGCTACGCCCCTCGTGGTTTTTCTATAGCACTGGGAGAGCTCTCTCCCAGCACTATGCCACGACTACACAAAGCCATGTTAAAGCACTGCTGCAGCAGCGCTTTAACGTTGCTAGTGAAAATGTGCCCATGATGTAATGGACTTCATGCAAACCAAATCAATCTAGGCATGTCAAGTTCTTCAGGTGGAAAATCCTACAGCAATGCAGTGAATATGCTAAGATAAACACATCTAAGACAATGACTGGAGAATGACAATGTGCAAGAAATGGATGTTAGGTTCGGCCAGTGGATTTAGCCTAAATTTATGTAATTAAAAAAAAATTACCCTAATTTGGGGGCCATTCAGACACGCAATGAATAAATAACATCATAGCAAATGTGATTCACACTAGGCACCTTAGAAGGACTCACATCAGCTGTGGAAATTGTAGGGTGAAAGGCTAGGCTTGCTCTTTGAGAAAAAAAACAAGGCACAGAAATTACTTCTCCCTTCTGGTTTGGCATGACCCTGATTTATCCTCCTGAAAACTTCTGAGTCTTCTTAAACCACCTAAAATTTCTCAGAAACTAATGATACCTTTTAAATCCTTCCTGTCAGAGTAATATTGAATACTTGTGCCTGGAACCATTCCCAAAGCTCAAAGTATATTAAGAGAGATTAGTTCATTAATCTACTCTTTGGTACTATGTACCTTTATAATTTTATTTTAATAATTTATACAAATTGGCAGAGCAGATCCCCCTCAAGTCTTGGAAAGTTGGCTAATAGGTAGTTGCTTTACATCACAAAACAAATGTATTGACTTGGTGTCACGGAGTCACCGGGTGATGCTCTGGAACTCCTCCCCACCAAGCCAGGCAGGACTTTGGGGAGCCTCCTCTCCCTTGGAGCAGACTTGTTCAGGGCAAGAAGCTCACACGTCTTCACCTCCTGGGTCTCTCCTTGGAGCATTCAGCATCCTCTGCCCCTCCATGCGCTTCCCACAGCGAGTCCACCCCAGCGGGGTCCTGGGGAAGCCACCGGGTCCTGCACCCCCACTTTGCAGTCAGACATGACTCTTAGCCAGCCAGTAAAACAGAGGTTTATTCGATGACAGGAACAGGATCTAACACAGAGCTTGTAGATACAGCGAACCGGACCCCTTGGCTGGGTCCATTCTGAGGGGGCAGTGAGCCAGACCCCCCCCACGTCTGCACTTCACTCTCCGACCCCAGCCAGCTCCAGACTAACAACCCCTCCCAGCCCCTCCTCTCTGCTCAGCCCCTTTCCCGGGCCAGGAGTTCACCTGATCCCTTTGTCTCCAACACCTTCAGCTGGCACCTTTGCAGAGGAGGGGCCCAGGCCATCAGTTGCTAGGAGACAGAGTGTCAGGCATTTAGGTGCACTGGCCCTTGGCTCTGCCAGATACTTAAGAACTGCCATGGGGACACTGAGGCACCAACACAATACTCAGAGAAAACATTAAGAACTTTCCCAGTTCGTCACATCTCTCCCCCCTTCAAGACCGAACTGAGCAAGGTCACTCCAGCCAGTGACCTGGGGAAGTTCGAACCCACCAAGGTTCCCATGGATGCCCCAGCATCTCTCCCATCTCTTGGTGTGAGTTACACCAGGACAGTACAGTCTTACGCCCTCCCTTAGGTCAGGAGTGCTTGATGGCACTTGCAGGCCGCATGTGGGAAGGTTTATGCAGCCCACACCCTTTGCCACCCCAGTACCCCTGGGGTTCAAGCTGGGATTGGGTCTTTTCCCAGCCCTCTGGTCTGTGATTCGGGCTCCCTTGGTTAAGAGCCCCCATCTTGGCCTTTGCCAGCTCTGGGCTTGGGCAGCCGCTTCCCACTTTGTGGCCCAGACACAACACCTCTGCCGTCCCCCCTTGCACTTTCCAGCTTTTACCCTCAGTCCCACCTCCTTGAGGCAGCCCAGCCCCCTCTTCACCTGGGACACCTGTTCCTCCCAGGTCTGGCTAAAGATGCACATGTTATCAGTGTCTGCCAGGGCCAAGTTCTCCATCCCTCTCAGCTTGTCTAGAATCTCCCCAGGCCTAGGCATGGGGTCGGCATCGAACATTGTGATGGCTTTAAGCTTCTGATAGCCCCCATAAAACCAGATCATCCTGTCTCGCTTGGGGATCAGCCCCACGGTTGAGGCCCATGGGCTGTAAAATGGCTGGATCCCATCTAAAGCCAGCATGTTCCTGACCTCTCTCTCCAGGTTCTGGGCTGCTTTCCCAGTGACTCTGAACGGGGAACACCTCATGGGGAGATTGTCTCCCACCTCAGGGAAGAGATCCCCCCGGGGGTCTTCCCCCTTCTTCATCCAATCCTCCCTCTTCAGGTTCAGGGGTCCCCTCACTCTCCTCCCATCCAGCAGCTCGAAAGGGAAGAACCCTGTGGATTCCTGGGGCACCACCAGCTGTCTCCCAATTCCCCCCAGTACTACTTCCCCTTGGGGAGCCCATTTCCGGTACAGGAATCCCTCCTCCTGCAGGACTCTGTCCCTGCAGCCTTCCCCAAGGGGGTTTGCAGCGCTGTGGTCAGCAAGTTCTCTCAGCTTCTCCAAGGAGGCATCCCTCTGCAGCTCAGTCTGGGATTCAGCAGCTGGGGCAGGGAGTGGGACCTGCTCCCTCTCGCTGGCTGGGCCTGGGATCACAGCCCCCCTGAGCCCTGTCCCTGGTAGCTCCCTCCCTGCTGTGTAATCACTTCCCAGCAGCACGTCTGGACCAGGCAAACCTGTTTGGCAGCTGACCTGCCCTGCCCGGGTGTCCCCCCACTCAGCTGGGGTCTCAGCTCCCCCAGTGCTCAGCGCTGCCCTTGCTGTCCCAGTGGGGGCAGGCAGCGAGCTCTCTGCTCTGGTCACAGCATCAGAGCCACCGTGAGCCCCCTCTCCGGTGTGCAGGGGGGCGGGGAGCATCTCTCCCTCCCACTCAGCTCCAGGGGCTGGTTACAGGTAGGCAGGTATCCTGAGCCCAGCAGCCTCTCCCCCTTGCCAGCCAGGTTATTTGCATTTTCACTGACCATTTCCATCCTAGCCAATTGGTTCCCTGGATTTGAATTCAAACCCTCGGCCGTTACAGGAGCGGGGCCTGGATCCTGTCCCATGGGGAGACAGTCACCCTCCAACAGGGCCTCCCAGCCGATATCCTGGAGAACCCCAACTACCAGCCAGCCCGACCCCTTCTGGGTCTGCACAGGGATCTGGGCCATAGGCACGGCGAGGGGCTTCACCCCAGGGAACTTCACCCAGGTTCCACAGTCCCTCAGCATCTGGGGCTGCACCACCACAGTTCTCTCTGTCCCAGGGTCTTGCCCCTGCAGGCATGTTTCCCCACTGACCCCTGGGCAGCCCCCTATGTCTCTCTGCTCCACCATCACCAGTCCACGCTGCTGCTGCTTCTCATGCAGCTTTTCCTCGGGCTCTTGCTTTCTCTCACGGTCCTCTCGCTCTCTCGGGCTCTGCTCCCATCCCATCCGTCTCCAATCTCCTGATGGGGAACCCAATCATGAAGACCCTCCTCTGATTGGGGACCAGACTCCCGGGGATGCCTGGCTGATGCTCCAGCTGCTCCCAGATCCTCTTGTAGCCCCATCTGGGCCAGGAATCTGCTCCTCAGAGCGGTGCTTCTCCTCCAACTGCACGATTAACTGTGCCTTGGTGAATTTCCCCATGCGTAACCCTCTCTTTGTGCACAGGATCACAATGTCCTTCTCAAGGAGATGGTGATAGGCCATCACTTCACTGTTCCCAAGTGGCTCTGGACTCACAGGCCTGTGTGCTCTTGGCTCCCCCATGGTTTCCAGGAACAACCCCTGGTGTGCCAGCCCTTCTTGTGATCACCACCTCTTTGCCAGGGTCGAGCTGCAGACTCCTCCGCCCCTGGGACTGCTCCTGCAATCCCCCGGGGAACCCGGCTACTGCAAAAATCCTTCTCTCTCCCAGGGTCAAGCGGCAAGCTCTTCCGCCCTTGAGACTGCTCGCTGCCGTCCTCAGGGGGACCACGTTACTCCAACAGTCCTTCTCGCTGGTCACACACTCCCAGAGGTTAACCGCCCCCTGAAACCGTCCCACTCTGAGCCTTCAGCATGCCTGGTCCTCATTATCCCTCCTCTGTTTTACTGCTCCCCAGTCACTTACTGCAAGCAGCGCCATTCACGGGGTGCAGTACATCCCGCCGCTGCCACCAGTTGTCACGGAGTCACCGGGTGATGCTCTGGAACTCCTCCCCACCAAGCCAGGCAGGACTTTGGGGAGCCTCCTCTCCCTTGGAGCAGACTTGTTCAGGGCAAGAAGCTCACACGTCTTCATCTCCTGGGTCTCTCCTTGGAGCATTCAGCATCCTCTGCCCCTCCATGCGCTTCCCACAGCGAGTCCACCCCAGCGGGGTCCTGGGGAAGCCACCGGGTCCTGCACCCCCCACTTTGCAGTCAGACGTGACTCTTAGCCAGCCAGTAAAACAGAGGTTTATTCGATGACAGGAACAGGGTCTAACACAGAACTTGTAGATACAGCGAACCGGACCCCTTGGCTGGGTCCATTCTGAGGGGGCAGTGAACCAGACCCCCCCCCCCCACGTCTGCACTTCACTCCCCGACCCCAGCCAGCTCCAGACTAACAACCCCTCCCAGCCCCTCCTCTCTGCTCAGCCCCTTTCCCGGGCCAGGAGGTCACCTGATCCCTTTGTCTCCAACATCTTCAGCTGGCACCTTTGCAGAGGAGGGGCCCAGGCCATCAGTTGCTAGGAGACAGAGTGTCAGGCATTTAGGTGCACTGGCCCTTGGCTCTGTCAGATACTTAAGAACTGCCATGGGGACACTGAGGCACCAACACAATACTCAGAGAAAACATTAAGAACTTTCCCAGTTCGTCACACTTGGAACCATCTAATGTCCTTACAGTCAATGTCTTTCCCATAGAGAGTGCACAAGAGACGTTCCAAACTCAGTGCCTTTAAGCTTGACTGATTGTGGCATCTGTACAACTACTGGAAGTTGTTGGCATGTCAGCTTGGTGGGTCACTGCTGTCCATTTGCTTTTCACGTAAAAGGATGTATCTTTCAGGCTGGAGAAGTGGACAGACAGGCAAGCTGACCTCACAGCTGTTCCCTGGTTTGTCTCGAATACAGAATATTTCAGTGTTTAAGGAGAGAGAACGTTTCAACGGGATTATGTGACTGAGTCCAGACCCGCACTTCAGCCCTAATCTCATGCAATGTCTTTTGGTTTAATTTTGAAAAACTTCTCCCTGAACCCACAGAAGGCTCTCAGTTCTCACTCTGGGTATTTCCTTTCTTCTTTTAAAGAAAGTTATAAAACCTATTCAATAGCTGCTTTTGCTTTCTGGCAAAATGATGCTACTCTATTTGTCAGGTTCCATATTTTTGTCCTGCAGCCTGTCATTCCCTGTGCATCACATCTGTACTCTGTGTCCTATGAATATTAAGGAATCTGCCTGGGATTAGGAACTTTTCTTTGCATTATTTATTGTTTTTATTTTTTGGCCTTTTCTTCCTGCTGAGCTGAAGACACAGATAACAGTTTTATTAAAGAGGGAACATATATGTATTCAGAAGGATACTACATACCATCAAAGCCACTTAAAGTGGACTAATCTGTGTCCAATATTCTTTATAAATTAAAGCACAGACTGCACACGGCAAAATGCAGACCAGCGTAAATTATGAGAAGGGCAAGTTATGAGTGTAAAACGTTCAAGCTGTGCTGTAAATTTACACAGCACTTTAGAGAACAGAGATAAGAAACATTCCCTGCCCAAGGAGCTTACAACCTAAAGATGAGATAAATGCAAAGCAAGTCATAGCTAACAGCTCAGGAGAGGGATGGTCTAATGGATACAAATGAAGGAAGGGGGGATTTTCTACAAAAGTGTGAATTCAGGTGGGTACTGAAGGGAGAGGTGGAAGTTGTTTAGGAGATGAGGTCAATGGGAGTGTTCCATCCCTTTCAATTGTTGTAATACGCTAACCTCCAAACAACCATCGTTTCAAAAATTCCTCAAACTCAGCTCACCTGGCAGGAAGATCACACTCCTCTGAGCCAGAACTGAAACGCACAAAATCAGTTCAAGTGTCCAGCATCAAGGCATAACTGGTTTCCTAGAAACCATGATAAGCTGAAAGCAGATTTACAGCTGGGTGGAGTCATGAGGATCCATCAGGTTACCATGCATCTAGTGCGCCAGACCAAAGCCAACCACCACTAATGAAATCTTAGTGAAAACAGAGATTGAAGTAGAAAGCACAGCACAACACCAGATTCATTGTATTTTCAGCTAATTTCATTCCTTGTTTGAATTTTCTCACATCTCTGCACACAGATTTTGGCTGAGCTGAGAAGCATAAGTGCCAAATATACCACTTCTCCCCAAAGTATTTGTGACCTATCTGAAAACAGAACATGCTCAAAACTTGTGAGAAAGCCTGTTCTCATCAGGCTTCCATGCCAAAGAGTGATATCCAGAATGCTTTGCCACAACAAAGCTCTAGAGGAACAGGTAACAAAGAACAAACATTGCATTTCAGGTTCAAAGAACGCAGTCAGACTGATCTATATTCAGCCCTGCCTCTCTCTACAGGTACCTACCAATATCTTTGTGTCTATATTTGTAAATCACTTTGGGATCCTTGGATGAAAGGCATTATGGGAGTGCATAGTGTTTTTCTTATATCTACATCTACTATCACCCACACCAGACAGACAGATAAGTACTAACAGGAAAAGTACTCACTTGGTCTGATGTTTGGAGCCCTTCAGATGAGCGTGATACTGTTCTATTGAGTTTAGAGTGACATTACAGATGTTACAAGTGTAACTACGCTTCAGACCTGTGAACAAAACCCAACATGATTAGTTGCACTAAGTTATTAATAACACAAACCAGCAGTTATTAGGAACAAGCTGTGCATTTTTGTGTCCTAAAGTGGGAGCTACAGCAAAAAAGGCTGACCGAGAAGAGACCTGTTGTAGAAGTGATCTAGCTCATTTAGGCATAATCTCTTTTTGCCTAAAAGAGCTAGGAAGAACTCTCTCTTGTCCTGCCAACAACTAATCACTTGGGAAAACACAATGATAATACCCAAGAAATAATGCATATATGAGCAACTGAACTAAGGACTTATGCCCCCGTTTTTTCAGATGCAATTTGCTATTCTTCTTACACTCTGTCTGTCTGTCTGTACTCTGTGCACATTGTCTTAGACAGTCATCACCATTCTATACATGGCTTGATCATCATCCTTATATAAATGGCCTAATCTTTTAATTGCTAAATGCTTCCTAATGCAGATGAAGCCAGAATGAACATGGTATAGAGGGAGAAAAGAATCCATTTCTTTTCAGACTGTGCGATTAACTCCTGCTGGCTCTATGGCCTACCATGTTTTGAATCAAAAAGGCAGCTGGATAATATAAGCACGTATGAAATTCACCCCGAAGAGAATAAGGTTGAAAATAAGAAGGATTGTTTTAAAAACATCCAGCATAATTCTCATTAATTAGAATACACCCAACCCATACGTCTCTCTTCCATTTCCAATTTCTTCTCAACAAAATGATTCCCTCCCTACCAACTTATGTCCTTATATAACATCCAGCATCCTGAAATGCAAACATTAGTGGAGTCTGAGCAATAAGGGAGAACATCACTGCAGCCCATGAAGTAGAGTAAATACCAGTCTCCTGTCTATTACTATTATTATTAGACTTGGCATCTCCCTCCCTTATGATTTGCCACAAAAGTGACTGTACGTGAACTGGTGGGTATGAGAAGTTCTGCCTCTCTCTCTCTCTCTCATTTTGTTTGGTAGTTGGCACAGTTCAGTGTGACTCATTATTATTATTATAGTGAAAGAAACATGATGATGGAAAGTGCAATGCAAAGAGGAGAAAGGCCATCAGGGATGTGCTCTAGAGTTACATTTTACTGCAACTTATTTCTGAAGACATGTCTGATAGTAAATAACTTGTCAATTAATGTGCAATACAAACACAAACTGGCAGGTTCAGAAGGTGGAGGTGCACCCCATAAAAGGTTATTTTACAGTGAAAAATTGAAATAGCTCTACAGTTAATATAAAAATTTAATCCTGTAACAGCATCTTGATATTGTGAATGGCAGGAGCACTGCAGATTCCTTTCCAATACTGTCCTTTCCAGTCAACACTGTTCCAAGTTGTCTTCTAAAGTTAATGGATTCAAATGGTTCATGAGTAACATATAAGTTTTCAGAGCTGTTTAAGGAAAATAGATGCTGAGTAGGAATAAAGCTTGAAAACCAGAGTCATCCTGGGATCTCCAAGAAGATACAGAGTAACCTGTACCCAAAGCTTTGCTCTGACAGTGAATTTATTTTATTTTTTTGGCCTGGTAACAATCTCTTTTGCCAAAAATTATTATTTAATGCTGACAGGGTGCTCAATGCTGTGCAATACACAGAAATAAAGACTGCCCCTGCTCTGAAAAGCTGAAAATCTACAAATAGGCCCCTAGAAGACAAATTGCACTGGTAATCTGAGCGGTGGTGATAAAATACACTTCCTAGGATAGCATGCTGCCTATTGTCTTTCCAAAGTGCCCTACATTATTTTTTATTTGCAACAGTATGGAAAAAGCTGTGCTTTGTGTTCCAAACCCCAGATATTCAGACTTGGGGTCTTAGAGAGCTCCCCCCTTGTCTGGAGAAGATGTTAGGCTGTTCAGTGCATGACAGATCAAGTAGTTATTTACATACTAACGTTCTCATTTCATCTTATTGGACAGGTTTTCATCCCAAACATTCTTTAATGATTTTCTACAACCATGGAATAAAGCGATATTGTTGGAGAAATTTCCTTAGATCTGCAGAAGGTTACTGACAATGTAGAGCTCAATTAATTTCTGGTCTTGTTCTGTTTTCATAAATGAGTGATCTGGGTCAGGAAATGGGGGGTTAGCGTGGCTCCTAATTTTTTTCACGGCAGAAACTAGAAGGTTATGGTATAGAATAAGAATTACAACGACAATCACTCTTTGCACTTATAGAATATCTTTCACTGGAGGATTTTAAAGCACTTCAACAAAAGGTATCTATGCCTCACTATACCCCTTAGTACACCTGCTTTACACTTGGATAGCTGAGACACAGACTGGTTAGGTGGCTTGTCACAGAACACATCACTGATAAAAGCAGGATGAGAACCCAGGAGTCCGAACTCCCAGTTCTGTGATCTACTACTCAACAATGTCTCCTTGTAGCAGAATGAGGAAGCTCTTGCAGTTTATCATCATTGGGGGCACATCCCCAAGGATGAAACTGGGCTACCTTTTATTCTCTCTCTTTAGGAATATCCCTTGTAGGGCAATGTTAACCTTGGAAAGTGCTAATGCATATGAATAGGCAGTAGCCTGTAAGAGTGGCAATTCAGCTGCAACTATTCGAGTTGACATGGACAAAAAGACTTGGATAAATTGCAATCCAGGTTTTGTTTAAAGGCTTATTGAATGTGCCGCCACTGAGGACAGGCCATTTAGGATACAAAGGAGATATCGCATAAAGCTTCAACTTGCTACAGTAACGAACGAAACCGCACAAAGCACAGACATTTACATGCCTGAATAATAATTAAAGCATCCTGGGCCCATCCTTGAGAAAGCTTGACTGCAAGCTGAGAGCTCCGCTGTTTTGTCCCAGCAGTCAAGGTGCAGTTTTTCACAGCGGCCTTTGCTGGAACGGTTTAGGTACAGCGGTGGGCAAAGCTAGCAAAAGAACGTGGCACAGCCCCAGGTCTAGAGACAAGGGAGGGGGGAGAAGACAGGATCCCTTGCTGCAGGGCCACAGAATGCTGCAAATCACGGGCTTGATCCTGTTCCCGTGGAAGTCAGAGTGGGACTGTGAGCACTGCTCAGGACAGCCAGCAGAGGCTCTGGTGAGGAAAAGGGCAGGATGACTGGCAGCAGCCCTTTTACATCAGCCTAACTGGCTATGGCCTGGCTTGGCCCCCTCCACCCTCTCTCACTATAAAGAAGCAAGGAAGCAGCCAGATTCCTTCACTATCTCTGGAATCTGGCTACTGTCCACTCTTGCAGCCAGAAGGAAGACTGGAGACAGGAGCCCAGTAAGGAGAGATTCGTGCTCCTATAGTAATGCTGACCACTGTCCAGTGGCAGGACGGAATTTCTCACCCCTCTTTGGTCTGCAGTGTGGAGGTGCATTTCCCTTAAAGCCTGGGGGGACAGCTCTGAATAGTTACTGGGTAATAATGGCACCTTCTTACTCAACAGATCTGCTCCCTGTGCACAGAGTCCAGACTGACTCAGGTGTCCAGTCAACACAGATAGGAGACTGAGCTGGATCCTGATCCCTCCTGTGCATCAACGTCAACAATATGGTTTCCTACGATATAAGCAGATCCAACCTGTGCAAAGCTGCTGAAGGAAACTGGGCACTCAGGTATTGCCATAAAGGAATCACACATAGGAGTACTGGCAAGAAAGTGCTCTTTACTTCATGGTACCAGTCAGCTTGCACTGGTCAAGTTTACAACCCTGTTACATGGCAAGGGTCAGTATCCCCAGACTCTTAGTGGCTACTCTTACAGTCACTCAGCTCATAATTTGGCTTAGAGCCTTTATTATTGATGGATGAGAAGGACTCAACTTGCTTTCAGCTCCTACATTGTTTGCAGGGCTGAAAAGAAAAAAGAAATAACCTTTAGTTTGTTTGAAAGGAGCAAATTAGGCATGGAGACGATGAGACACAACATAATTCTTAGCATGCGTAGGTCCCAGAAGGAGGGTTCCTTTATCTTTAAAAAGTACACACAACTCAACTCCATTATTCTTCTCTTTGAAAAAGCAATATGCAGGGTTTAAAAAAGCATTAAAGAAAGTCACTTATGTGAGTCGTTTAACATGTTTTCACTGAAAAGACAGGGAGGAACTGAATATTATGTTAAATGCTTGTATCCTTTGTGGCTGTCCTTGAAAAGGAGATGGTAATCCCAAGGCTTTTTTTCCTATAAGCAAAATTCTACATAAATGAAATACTTAAATACAGATCCTCATGCTTACAATTTCCCTATTTTGTGGCCTCCTTTAGAATTGTAATGTGTAAGAGGGGCTTTTTCTAGGATTAATTTCTCCCCTCCCTTTAAAAAATATATTTTAATCATCTAATAATTTCCGTGGTATCTCACACTGTATTATCATTGATATTATACAATGATCTTACAGCAAACTGCTAATGCTACAGTAATTTCACTTACATACTTTGAACAGGAAAATGAAATTGCAAAGTTCAGAAAGGCTTGGTGGTTGGATTTCTGGTTTGCAGCGATTCATTTGTGTGAAGGTCTGAACAGAACATTTTAAGCTTAATTGAAGAGCCTTGTTTAGAAATGCCAGAGCTGTGGAAATTTTAGCTATGAACTGCTGAACTTTGTAAGCCTTGTTTTAATTTACCATGAAATGGTGACCTCTTAACTTTCCACATTATTTTTTTCCCCACAGACAGAGGTATACAAGTATGCACTTCAAATATTTAAAACTATAAAAAGTAAAAGTTGCAGTAATTCAGTCAGAATATGTAATATATGGAATCCTTAAATTTGATCTATTTATGGCTAATATATAATTATATAGGGCTTTTTTCCCCACTCTGCTATGAGCCCTATAAAATCACCAGTTCTAACAAAAAAAATTCATTTTGGTCTATTACATGTTCATAACGATGTTCTGATTTTCTCTAATATGTTTTATTTTATTTATATGGCTTCTAATCACTTCAGTATCTAGGGATGATGTTGGTAGACATACAACCGAGAGTATTATTTCAGATTAAAAAACAAGAAGTAGTAGAGATGAGAATCTAAATATTCCAAAAGTTAATAGAATTTACTGAACAAGTGGCTTTTTCTTATGGGATTCTAAACTTGGTCATGATTGGGCATATAATTATGGACTACTTCTTGCCTCATTAATTTTGATTTTGGCAAATTTGGTGATATGGCTGTTACCACACACCAACAAAACTCTTATAGTTCATTATTTTGCTTTTCACTCAAAAAGGGACAATTTTCACTTGGAAATCAGCCAATTTTTGTGCAAAAATAGTCTCAAAATATGGCTATCATCTGGCAAAACAGGCCCATTTTTGAATTTGGAATAAAATACAAACTGAAATGTCAAGTACTTGAATCATCTCTAATTTCAACACTGGAATGACATGTGAAATATGAATTTGGCAGGGTTGGTTTTGGGTTTAGTCAGGATATGAAAAACAGAGTGGGAATGAAAAGTCTCCCCCCCAGAATCATATTGAATGAATGCTGAGAAATAAGGCAATTTTTCTCCTAAGTGGACAACACATTAAGGTAGATGATTTTCCTGATTCAAATTTCTATCCTGAACTTCAAAAGTTAAAAATTTCTGCCATGTGTAATAATTTAGACTTAATGTTGTGCCATTTTTCTCAAGTAGCTTTTCTCCTCTTATTTCCGTCTATATAAAAATAATCACATATCATGTTAAGATTTTCTTTACAAAGTCCAAGGCCCCCTGGTGGGCCGTGAGCAAGTTTCAAGGGGTCCACCAAGCAGGGCCAGCATTAGACTCACTGGGGCCTAGGGCAGAAAGCCAAATCTCCACCTCAATAAGCCCTGCCACTCAGGCCTGAAGCTGAAGCCTGAACAGCTTAGCTACATGGACGGGGCCCACAGTGGCGTGGGGCCCTGAGCAATTGCCCTGCTTGCTACCTCTAATGCCAGCCTTGGTTTTTATATGCAGAAAAACAGTTATGGCACAGTGGGCTGTGGAGTCTTCATAGCATGTTGGGAGGGCCTCAGAAAGAAAAATGTGGAGAACCCCTTCTATATAGTATAGAAAATAAAAGGATTTAGCGACTCTTCTAAATGCAAGAGGATAGTCCGGACGCTGTCAGGAGCAGAACAGAAACTGCAGACATATGGATGGATGCTCCTTTTTCTCAAAGTTTGCTCCCAGCACCATAGCAAAGACCAAGCAATGTTCTGCATTTATAGCTCAACACTCCCTCCGGAGCTATTAGTATCTATTCCTCCACATCACTGCAAATGGAGGCAAAGAGACCAACATAGTCTTGTCACAGTGATGGGGGAAAACAAGACTGAATAATCCCTACTGACAACAAATGCTCTTCAGAACCTCTTTTTACAAACTGGGCCTTTCAATGAAGCCGGGTTTTAAACTTTTAGTCAGCAATCAGGACTGCAGTGATAGGAAGTTGGTAACACTTTACATTAGGGTAATAAGGTTTTAATGCTCCATTGCTAGTTGAACAGTATACACTAACAGTCTTGAATCGTAATTACTTGTGTAGGTGGAAGCATTGCCAGCAATGATAGCTCTTAACTGAGGACACTGAAATCTTTTTTCCCAGAAGGAAAAGTCCTGTGTCAAGTTACAGAGTATAATTAATAGCAGGATCCTGTCCTACACATCAGTCAACCAACATGCAGAAGTTTCCAAAGTCCTAAGGCATTCTTAATGTACTTAGTGTCACCTCATCCTATGCTGAGATTTACAGCTGGGATATCTTGTTTTCCTCCTGCTAGAACGTTTGATTGTAGAAAGAGTAGATTGATTTATATTAATATACATATTCATTTCAGCATTAGATATATGCACACACATTTTAGATATACTGCTATAAAAACAAACAATTCACTTGGTGAAAAACAAAGAATTGGAATGACATTAAAAACGTCATTGGGCAAATTTCATACAAAGCATGCTCCTTTTGTTCATGCTGTGAGCGTCAGATCAATTTACAAGTTTCTCTCCCCTATCACTCATGAAGCAGCACACTCATCCCATGAGTCAGAGTCCTGATGGTGCATGTGCACACAATACAAACCACAGGCCTGCTGCTGTCTCCCACTGAAGTAAATGGTCGTCTTCCCTGGGAGCAAGACCACTTCAGAGTCTTTAGCAGTTCTGAGATTATAAATTTGCTATCAACATAACAATGTTAACACTTTTTGGCCAAGTATAACTGGATCCACCTCTTTCCTCATTACTACAACTCAATGACCATTTATTAAAAAAGCTGCATGCCACCTTTTGATGATATCACCCAGAACCATCTAAGTGTGAAAACTGGTGAAACAGAGAGAGAATGGCCACTGAAACAAGCAAACTTTCTCAAAGGCAATAAGACCATTCTAGAATATTTAAAGGGGTTAAAATAATAAGGAATTCCATCTGACTATTTAAATTGCTTCTTCTATATATGGAAATAGGAAATCATTATTTGGATGCTAAGAGGCAGAAGAGTCAAGTTTTCCTTCTACTGCAGTCTGATTCAAAAATGGAAATGCACAAAAAAAGAAACTCTTACCCTGTTCGTTGAACTGGAAGTCCCTTGGTCATTGGTAATTTAAATTACAAAAGGAACTCACTAGCTTTTGCAGTGTTAACAAATCAGAGATTTCTCAGCCTATGTAATTGCATTAGTCTGAGGCAAGTTCAGTAAGTGTGTATATCTCTGTCCTTGACACTGGATGAAATGACAGTTTCAAGGACATAAAAGCATATACGTGTATCCAAAGGTCCAGATTTATTTTCCAGTGACTCCAGCACTGTCAGAACATTTAGTAAAAGTTGCTGTAAAGAATACTAAGTCAATCAGCATTTGAGGTACTGTGACTGCAGCAGACCACTCGAAAGAGCACCACACACTCATTGTGCTATCTAAGCCATTCAATCTTCTCCTGTGCCTCATTTTATGATTATCTCCTTTGAGACAGACTGTAGTTTCGGTGCTGAAGGTAACTGGTAAGATCCAACAATGTCAAATCAAATTTCTCCACAAAAAATCTTTTCAGAAATCCATCTCTTAAAGCAAGCAAAGATGGGAAGAGAGAAATGCTCCAATCTTTAAACACAGGCTAATTGCTTGTATGTACTGTGTGGGAAATGAATAGAGTAGTACTGGCCCCTCAAGTAAAAAGTGAACAAGAGAAGCAATGAGACACTGCTTATTGGACTAGCCCAAGTCCCTCCCTTCCTCAGATGTTGACTGGTTACAGGGACTAGCTGAAAACTAGATGAATGATCCACTATGACAATTCCTGTGTTGCTAAGAAGCATCTTCAGACCTCGAGAGATTCTTCAGGAGCTTCCATAATCATAGTGACGGAATGACTATGCTTCTCCTACTCTTATAAAATTCTGTCTAGAAGCTGCCCTTACCAACTACTTATTCACTGTAAAACATATTTAAAGCCACGTGGGAGGGAAATGCACCTCCTATATTGAGTTAGGGCCTGCTTTTTTAAAAACTTGTGCGTTATACACAGGAGTAGACCTCTCTTCTGTGAGTGAGTAGCCAGCTTAAAAATCAACAAGACTACTGTACTCAGGTGAAAAAGGACTTTCTGATGTTTGCAACTTTAAGTCCCCCAATATGCTGCATATATTATTAGAGAACAATTCAAATTCCTTATTAATAATCTCCTTCTCCATACATCACCAAAGATTAATTAATGATAGGTTTCAAAACTTTCTGCTCTAGCTGACTATTTACTTGAACCTAGGGTGACCAGATGTCCCGATTTTATAGGGACAGTCCTGATTTTGGGGTCTTTTTCTTATACAGGCTCCTATTACCCCTAACTCCCTGTCCTGATTTTTCACACTTGCTGTCTGGTCACCCTACTTGGACCAATCATGTCCCCTATCTTCTCTTACTACATAGTCTTCAGCCATCTTGTGGCACCTAATTTGGCAGTACAATTTGAAACTTTACTCTTTTTGCAGTCTACATTAGCACAATGAGTCAGAGACACATGGATTTGTAAAGAACAAATCATGTCAAACTAATCTGATAGCATTCTTTGATAGGATAACGAGCCTTGTGGATAAGGGAGAAGCGGTGGATGTGATATACCTAGACTTTAGTAAGGCATTTGATACGGTCTCGCATGATATTCTTATAGATAAACTAGGAAAATACAATTTAGATGGGGCTACTATAAGGTGGGTGCATAACTGGCTGGATAACCGTACTCAGAGAGTAGTTATTAATGGCTCCCAATCCTGCTGGAAAGGTATAACAAGTGGGGTTCCGCGGGAGTCTGTTTTGGGACCGGCTCTGTTCAATATCTTCCTCAACGATTTAGATGTTGGCATAGAAAGTACGCTTATTAAGTTTGCAGACGATACCAAACTGGGAGGGATTGCAACTGCTTTGGAGGACAGGGTCAAAATTCAAAATGATCTGGACAAATTGGAGAAATGGTCTGAGGTAAACAGGATGAAGTTCAATAAAGATAAATGCAAAGTGCTCCACTTAGGAGGAACAATCAGTTTCACACATACAGAATGGGAAGAGACTGTCTAGGAAGGAGTATGGCAGAAAGAGATCTAGGGGTCATAGTGGACTACAAGCTTAATATGAGTCCACAGTGTTATACTGTTGCAAAAAAAGCAAACGTGATTCTGGGATGCATTAACAGATGTGTTGTAAACAAGACACGAGAAGTCATTCTTCCGCTTTATTCTGCGCTGGTTAGGCCTCAACTGGAGTATTGTGTCCAGTTCTGGGCACCGCATTTCAAGAAAGATGTGGAGAAATTGGAGAGGGTCCAGAGAAGAGCAACAAGAATGATTAAAGGTCTTGAGAACATGACTTATGAAGGAAGGCTGAAACAATTGGGTTTGTTTAGTTTGGAAAAGAGAAGACTGAGAGGGGACATGATAGCAGTTTTCAGGTATCTAAAAGGGTGTCATCAGGAAGAGGGAGAAAACTTGTTCACCTTAGCCTCCAATGATAGAACAAGAAGCAATGGGCTTAAACTGCAGCAAGGGAGATTTAGGTTGGACATTAGGAAAAAGTTCCTAACTGTCAGGGTAGTTAAACACTGGAATAAATTGCCTAGGGAAGTTGTGGAATCTCCATCTCTGGAGATATTTAAGAGTAGGTTAGATAAATGTCTATTAGGGATGGTCTAGACAGTATTTGGTCCTGCCATGAGGGCAGGGGACTGGACTCGATGATCTCTCGAGGTCCCTTCCAGTCCTAGAGTCTATGAGTCTATTTGTCACAGATATTCTCAAATACACCTCATTGTTGCTCAAGTGCCTTTCCAGTCTGTATTTATTTTTCTGTAGGGACATGTGTGATTATCCACACCCTGCTGCTTATTCTTTTTAAATGTATACCTGATAATATGGGGTCATATGGGATCATATCTTCTCTAGCACATGATTTACAGCTGTGGATTAGGCAAATATTGGAACCACATAGGATTTTATTATATCAACAGATCATTATAGCACCAGATAGTCTCTGACAAAAATAAGAGCCCAAGAAATAGACATGACACACTGAGGTCCTTTCCTAAAATAGGAAATATTGCCTAAGTGGTTATTCTGGCCAAGAAAACAATGACATTGGACAGGGAGAACAAGGTTGCACCATCATTGAGATCCTGCTAGGATGTTACAGACAGAGTCAGACATGTTAAATGCACAGCTTTTTAGTGCAATTCTTCATCTCATGGGCAGCATCGTGCTGAATATGCTGATCAGATAACAATGCCTAGTGTACTGGCTAAAATGCTAGTAAATGGGTTTGTTTTCCATAAAGCTGGATTATGATTTTTTTTAAATAAAGCCAATGTATTTACTAGAACTAGCAAGGTCTAATACAAAGTGAGACTGATGTAAAGATTCTCCCTTCTTAAATATCATTTAAAGGCCTCGTCCTGCCTTGATTTTCACCAGATACTTTAAGAGTCATTGTTAGTGGACATAGTGTCCTGGACAAATACTTGTGTGTCCTCTGTTACTCCATTCTGCCTCTCCTCTTGAGGAAGCAGACAATGGACCTGAATGCAAAGTCTACTTCGCCACCTATGCTTTAGGCTTGAGATGCTTGCATTCCGAGCAGTGTGATTTCATGGGTAAGCCCTCATTTGCTAATCTCTCATAATAATAAATGTAGTGTGCAGAAATATTCACTATATAACAATTCTATTTTTTTAATAAAACCCCTTAAATTCAAACTTAATCCAGCCAAGAATTTTGCCACACGCAGTCTGCAGCAGTATTGTACATTTAGCTGCTACTGTGTATGCACCAAATGATTCCAAGATCCATTACTCTTTGTTATTTAGTGTGTTCACTTGTATGCATGTAACTGTTTAATTTAAGACATTCATTTAGCACGGTTGTCTTGAGCTGCAATTACCTTTGTGCAATGCAACTACCATTTTTACACATAAAAATTCAGTGTTGGTGATGTCACATAACTCATCCTCCTGTAAAAGCCTCCCAAGTACTTGACGATACAGGCAATCATGCCAGAAAGGATACTGCTTGATTTATTCTGCAGTCTAGTTCCATAAAGATGAATCTCACTCATGCTTTCAAATTTGTTTGACTCACTCATGCTGAGTCTAAGTTCTACACTTTGAAGTGTTTTGGAAGGTCATCCTGGACTATAATATGTTACTTCTCTGTTCTTGAAGTAATGAGTAAGACTTCCTGTGACTCTGATGAACTACATATGCAAGCTGTTTGTGCACATAAATCCAGCTATTCCCTGTGATTATCAGGTGTTTCTGAACAGTTTTCTGCTACTTTTAAAATCAGAGCAATAATGCCAAGAGAGTGCTGTTTGTGTAAAGCTGGGAAGAAATATTGCTTCTTTGGAAGGAAAGGGAAGGGTAGCAATCAGCTTACTGATTGTCACTAAAAACAGATTCTATTACACAGCAGGAGGACTAGTGCTCAAGAACATCAAGCATACTTCCGATCAGATACTTTTACATAAAGTCAAAAGTAAAACTTCCTAAACCAGTAGGTGGAACCCAAAGGTGAAATTCACTCCTCTGTAGAGGGCCAGCACAGAACCTATGCACATTTAAGTTGCCTTAATGCCCTGGTGAATTCAATTGTACATCCATAACTTGTTTCAGATTCCACCATGGCCATTCCTGAGTCTCTTCACTCAGATTATCTTAATTAATATTGCATTTTACTTTGTTTTTGTTTCCAGCAACTAAGGAATCCAATGGTAAAGCCCTTGTGGATAAAGTCTAGAGTCATACATTGCTTGGAGAAACTTCTACTTTTCTCTCTTCAAAGCACTAAATTTGAACCTGATTTTAACATGGACTGAGGATTTTGTTCATTTTCATCAATTTTAATTTCATGCCACTCATTAAAAGCTTGTAGCCAAATTTGTATGAAGAAACCTTTGATTAGCAAAAGAGTAGTTTATCATCAACAGATCCATCAATGTTGAGTGAGCCTCCAGGCCAGATCCTCCTCTTAGCTAGGTGAGGTGCACTAGCTGCCTAGCTCAAAAAATGGATATTAGGTCAGCATCTGTGTGCACTATAAAGTATTCTTTGCTAGCTGGCATTTGAGATTAAAATCAGGAGTCATGTACTGAAATTATGATGAGGCGCCGTGCTGGATTTCAACAAAATGCTAATGTATTGTTAAGCAAGGGAAAGGCTTACAAGGAATGATAAGGATCAAAAAGATCAATGTAACCAGCTCAGAAACAACACACTTCTCCCAATCAACTAGGCACAGTGGGCCAAATCCCTAGCTGGAATAAATTAGCTCCATTGAAATAGTGTACCAATAATGACATTAGTGCACACAAATGAATGGAGGTACCCACTTTACGTCTGCTGAGGATCTGGGTCAGTGCTAGCATATTAGTTGCACTGTTGCATCTTTTGTCAGCTACCAAGGCACCTCTAGCCAGCAAGAACACAGCAACTTATAGGGATTCCATTTTAGCCTTTTGACCAATATATGCTGGCTAGCATATTATATATATAGGATATATATATCCTATCAGTAAAATGTATTCTCTGCAGCATATATACATTAGTATGCATTAAGCAGAAAAGCTTCCCTGTATCTTAACTTAGGCCTGGTCTACACTCCGGGGTTAGGTAGAATTTAGCTACATTAGGTTGATTTAAAAATGACTGCGTCCACACAACCAACCCCATTCCATCAACCTAAAGGGCTCTTAAAATCAACTTCTGTACTCTTCTCCGAGGAGGGGATTAGTGCTAAAAATTGACTTTGCTGGGTCGAATTTGGGGTAGTGCGGATGGAAATCGATGATACTGGCCTCTGGGAGCTATCCGAGAATGCTCCATTGTGACCGCTCTGGACAGTACTTTGAACTCCGATGCACTAGCCAGGTACACAGGAAAAGCCCTGGGAACTTTTGAATTTCATTTCCTGTTTGGTCAGCGTGGTGAACTCAGCAGCACAGGTGACCATGCAGTCCCCCCAGAATCGTAGAGCGTAGAATGTTTCTATGCTCCCCCCATCGTCTCCATCCCTGAGGTTATCACAGATTAGAAGGCGAAAAAAACTGCACTCACAATGACATGTTTTCTGAGCTCCTGCACTGATAGGGCACAATTTAATGCATGGAGGCATTCAGTGGCAGAGGCCAGGAAAGAATTAAGCGAGCGTGAAGAGTGGAGGCAGGACGCGATGCTGAGGCTAATGGGGAGCAAACGGACATGATGAAGCATCTGGTGGAGCTGCAGGAAAGCCAATGAGAGTACAGACCCCCACTGCATCCACTGTATAACCACCTACCCTCCTCCCCATGTTCCATAGCCTCCTCACCCAGACGCCCAAGGCTCCGGACACCCAGCCACTCCACTCCAGAGGATGGCCCAAGCAACAGAAGGCTGTCATTCAAACAGTTTGATTTTTAGTGTGGCTACAATAAGCAATGTGACCTTGTTCTTCCCTCCTCCCCCACCCCACCCAGGCTACCTTGTCCGTTGTCTCATTATTTTTTTTAATTAATAAAGAAAGAATGTACGGTTTCAAAACAATAGCTACTTTATTTTGAAGGGGGGAGTGTAGCCGGCTTACAGGGAATTAAAATCAACAAAGGGGGCAGGTTTGCATCAAGGAGAAACACACACAACCATCACACTGAAGCCTGGTGGTTTTCAAAGCCTCTCTGCTGTGCAGCGCACCCTGCTGCACTCTTCTAACTGCCCTGGTGTCTGGCTGCTCAAAATCAGACGCCAGGCGATTTGCCTCAACCTCCTACCCTGCCATAAATGTCTCCCCCTTACTCTCACTGATATTATGGAGCACGCAGCACGCAGCAATAACAATAGGAATGTTGGTCGCATTGAGATCTGACCAACAGTGTCAGCGTGCTTTTAAACGTCCAAAGGCACATTCTACCACCATTCTGCTCTTGCTCAGCTTATAGTTGAACTGCTCCTTACTACTGTCCAGGTTTCATGAGCCATGGGAGCAAGGGTAGGCTGGGGTAAGTGTGACAGCACGGTGCTGCCAGCTGGGAGAGCAGCCTGAGGCAGAAGCCTCCAGCTCGCATGATATTCCAGGCAGGACTGAATCTCCGTGAGATGAAACTTAAAGAAGAGAATGATCTGAAGTCTCTGGCTCCTATTCAGTGCTCTAAGAGGAGGATGGCCATGTCTGTCCAGGTGCCCCTGATCGACCTCACTGAGGAAGATTCCAAGGAGTCCTCCCAGAGCAGGAGTACCACTTCTGCCAGCAGCACCCAGGAGGACCAGAACAGATCCCTCGAGCTCGCCACTGGGGAGCAGGAGAGCAGAGTTGCAATGGAAGTGGTGGAGCCATACACCATGCCCTGGAGGTTGCTAGGAGCCGGGAAGAGAATACATTCCCAGAGCCCCCGGCCAAGCTACATGTCCGACAAGGATGGGTACTAGTCCTACTGCACCGTCTGCTGTGAAGGCAAGAAGCTGCTGCTGTGTAACAATGGCAGCTGCTGCAGGTGCTTCTGTGTCGAATGCTTGGAGGTCCTGGTAGGGCAAGGTACCTCAGTCAAGACAAAAGAGCAAGAACCCTGGAGCTGTTACATGTGTCAACCACGGAAGTGCTATGGGGTGTTACCGCGCAGACTAGACTGGAATGTACAGCTGCAAGACTTCTTCACCAGGGACAAAGGACAGGAATGTGATGCATCTAAAATCAAAAAGGCCCGCACTTTTCCCAGAGTCACCACTCTTGATAACAGAACGTCAATGATTGCATTGGCTGCTTGGATCACAGCAAACCCCCACAGTAGATTTGCCCACAACAGCAGTGGTGATGGTCAGGACCAGCTTTAGGCCGATTCAACCAATTTCCCTGAATCAGGCCCCGTGCCCAAGAGCTGGTGCGTCGTACCGGGGTGGCCCAGCTTCCCCAGGGGGCAATTTAAAGGGCCTGGGCCTCCCAGCAGGGGCTGGATCCCCAGGCCCTTTAAATTGCCACCAGAGCCCCACTGCTGGAGCCCTGAGGTAGGGCTGTGGGGCTCTAGGGGCTATTTAAAAAGTCCAGGGCCCTCATTGCTTCCACCGTCCCAGCCCTTTAAATAGCTGCTGGAGCCCCACCGCTGGAGCTCAGGGCTCTAGGGGCTATTTAATGGGCCAGGGTGGTAGAAGCAGGGGAGCCCGAGGCCCTTTAAAAAGCCCCTGGAGCCCTGGGATAGCGGAAGGCTATTTAAAGGGCCGGGGCTCCAGCTACCTCTGCCACCCCATCCTTTAAATAGCCGCCAGAGCCCCCCCACTTCCCCAGGGCTCCCTCAGCTATTTAAAGGGCCGGGGCGGTAGAAGCAGGGGAGCCCTGGGCCCTTTAAATAGCCCCCAGAGCCCTGGGATAGCAGGGAGCTCGGGGGCTTTTTAAAGGGCTGGGGCTCCAGCTGCCTCTGCTGCACCCCCTGCCTGCACCAGCCCCGCACTCCCTGCCCTGCCAACAGTCAGCCCCTGTCTCCAGCCAGCCCTGCACCCCCTGCACGCAGCCATCCCCTGCTGCACCCCCTGCCCGCACCAGCCCTGCACCCCATCCTGCCCGCACCAGCCCCGCCCTGTCTGCAGCCAGCCCTGCACCCCCTGCCCACAGCCAGCCCCTGCTGCACCCCCTGCCCTGTCTCCAGCCAATCCCTGCTGAACTCTCCTGCAGCCCTGCCCAAAGCCAGCCAGCCCCCCACACACCCTTACCCGCACCAGCCCTGCATCTCCTGCCCTGCCTGCATATGCCCTGCACCCCCTGCCCTGCCTGCATCCAGTCCCGCACCCCCTGCCCTGCCTGAAGCCAGCCCCTGCCGCACCCCCCTGCCTCAAGCCAGCCAGTCCCGCACTTCTCTGTCTCCAGCCCTGCCAACCCTGTCGCACCCCCCTCCAGCCCTGCCTGAAGCCAGCCAGCCCCACACCCCTTGCCCTGCCTCCAGCCAGCCCCATGTCCACTGGTGCCCTGCAGTTCCCAGGGCGGTACCCTGCACACCTGCTTCAATGAGGGGGGCAGGGAGCAGCTGGGACCCACACCTGTGCACACCCTAGGGTGACCACACAGCAAGTGTGAAAAATCGAGATGGAGATGGGGGGGTAATAGGATCCTATATAAGAAAAAGGACCCAAAAATCAGGACTGTCCGTATAAAATTGGGACATCTGGTCACCCTAGCACACCAGGGAGTGGCGAGGACCCACACATGTGAAACGGAGCTCATTAATAACGATCAACAGCATATATGATGCAATGTACATAGTATATAATTTTATTATTTATATAGTTATGGAAAGTAAATAATACATGGAAGAAATGAAAGACTTTTTTTTACATTTTTTTTTTTAGTCATCCGTGCCGGGGCCTCACTAAAAATGTTTGAATTGGGCCCCACACTTCCTAAAGCTGACTCTGGTGATGGTGAGCTAAGTGGGCTCCGTGCTTGCCATGGTATGGCGTCTGCTCAGGTAACCCAGGAAAAAAGGCACGAAATGATTGTTTGCCATTGCTTTCACGGAGGGAGGGGCGACTGACAACATGTACCCAAAACCACCCACGACAATGTTTTTGCCCCATTAGGCACTGGGAGCTTAACCCAGAATTCCAATGGGCAGCAGAGACTGCGGGAGCTGTGGTATAGCTACCCACAGTGCACTGCTTCATAACGCGATGCTAGCCATGGTAGTGAGGACGCACTCCGCTGACTTAATGCGCTTAGTGGGGACATATGCAATTGACCGTATAAAATTGATTTCTAAAAATCAACTTCTATAAAATCAGCCTAATTTCATACTGTAGACATAGCCTTATCCCATTCTCTTATGCTAAATATCCCAAAACACCTTGCATTTAATGAAGTAAGCTTTGGCTTAAGTAGAAAGGAAAGTTGTCAGGTTTTATCATAACAACAGGCAGGAAGTTACTCTCGCAGGCCAGTACTGGAATGTCCCAAAGGAAGAAGACAAGACATATGATTGTTCTACCCTAGTAAAGGCTTACAAGGTGCCATCACACTTGGTACCTGGAGAGCAGCAGAGGTTCAGAATAAAGAGATAAGGGGTACACCATGGTATCAGCAAAACAAAGCAGAAAGCAGATTGGTTAAACTCTAGTTTCAGATGACAACACTGTACCTTTTACCAGTAAACAGGCAGGGTATAAAAAGATGGCTTTAGGGTTGTAATGGTGGGAGCACACCTTCTGTGTGAGATGGCTGTAACAATGCTGCATGAGTCAGGCTCCCAGAGACTGGTACCAGAGAGAACATTTTTCCTATGCTACATTGTTATTGGCTTAAAGCAATAAACCTGACTGATACTGATTATTTGGTCTTTTGAATATATTTCATAAGGAACCAAAGTGTGGTTGCACACACACTGAGATAATTAACCCTTTATTTGCTTGACTAGAATGTAACACAGAGTAAAAAGCATCACTCCTGGCATACAGCATCAGCAGCCCTTTTTGTGACAGCATCCATGACACTAAGTGAGAATGATACAATTCCTGCAGGGGAAAGAGGCTGCAAAATCTCTTAACTAAAATATGTTTTCAGACCGACTTTCACATTAAAAATATTGAAGTGGGAAATTATAGGAATATGAAAAAGAGAAATAAAATTAGCTCTGGATAATCTACAAAATTGAACCATCTTTAAACAGAGAATAAAAGGACAACAGTTAACATGGGAACTGCAGGGCACAAGATCAAAATTAATGATATTCTGGCTGACTCATGCTTATAAACACTGCCAGCCTAAAAGGGTGACGTTGTAAGATACAGGTCTTCTAATCAACTGAGGTCTGGACACAGTGACATAGCATCCGGTATTAGCATGGAAGGCCTTTTTGCCACTGAAACAGAGAAGTGCTCACATCAGTAAGAGCAGCTCAAGTTGGGAGTTTTTGTGCTAGTCCTCGAAAGCTCTGTTTAAATAATGCTAAGATTGTGACCCAAACTAACAGTGGCGAGAAAATCCCAGGCAACGCTGATCTCGATCCTTTGATTTTTACTCTGTGCACTGAGCTGGATCTAAGAAGCATGGCTCGAACACCAAGGCTAAACAGAATTTTTCATTTCACATCCAATTTTTTAAATGGAAAAATCTAAGTTTTCCACACAAAAATTGTAACAAAATTGTTTTGTTCAAAGTTCTTTTATGGAAGAACATTTGGATTTTTCAGCAAGATCTATATAGGGGTCACATTTGGTGCAGGTTTAAATTATTACAGACATATGTCTGCTTGAAGATAGAAGGTGTCATTAACTGTGTCACAACAGTGTTAGCAGCCTTCAGACATCAGCTGACTTTTATGCTTAGGCTCATGCAGAACGTTAATGGCTAGATTTCAAAAGAGCTCAGCCCTTATCAGGTGTATGATGGATACTGAGCTTTCTGAAGATCTGGCTCTCATTTTGGTGCCTAAATGGAAGCTGAGATCTTTTGAAACTCTTGCTTTAAATCTGCCATGAGCTGCCAGCTGCTAAAGCCATGGCACAGCATACTTGGCAGGATGGCTATCTATCTGACCTGGGTATCTGGGCATTGTCACACAAGACATTCCAATAAAAAATAAAACTCTAATGCACCAATAGCCCCACCAAGTACAAGTGCACTGCTGATACTGACACATGACAAAGGAGGGCTCTTATCTCTGGACCAAAATGTACCAAGTTGTACAAACCTCAAATGCCAAAACACATGCCACCTGTTTTCAAAACTGTTGGCCTTTCCTTCCCTAACTCTTTGCCAGAGAGCACAGGTGTTGGAGCATCAGCATAGAATTTCACAGGATTGGTCAAGATAGTTGGAATAGATAGGATGTGGAGAAGGTAAAATGGTTTCTAAAGGGAAGTGAGCCCAGTTTGATAGTGGTTTTTGTTTCAGTTCTACGGGTGAGAAGTAATGAGTCAGAATTAGGAAGAACTTAAAAATTAATGTTCTTTCTGCACTTGTGTTTACCTTTGCACTATCATAACACATCAGAGTTCCCCTCCATGAAACCTGACACGTATTCATGTAAAATTGAATAAGTGCCTATACCCTGCAAATAGAATATTAATAAATAAAGTCATTAATGTCATTCTGCATAAAGTGCTTTAAAACACATTCCACAGGAACACTTGTTAAATTCTTTTTCACTAAATAAAAGTGACAGCATAGAACCAAAAGTTCTTATACTGCATATAGAGAAATTATGGCCTGAGGATACACAATAAATTCAACTCTGCCAGAATTTTTTAAGATATATGTGCATCTAATCACTATTGGTTTTTGTTGCTATGGGAATATATGTGAGTTTTCCAGCGATGACATTCCTGCATAGCCATCTCCATTCCGAAATCTAGAGACCAGATGACACCAAATATCACTAGTATTTATTCTAGAGAACCACTGTTGCATTCGCCTTTCTGAGGCAGTAACCCATCACCTCTCCCTGCACCTTTGCATTCCTCCTCCATGCGGAAGCTGAATAGTCTCTGTCAGAAAGCTCCTGTTCCAACGGGCTAGCTACAGAATTCCATTTTCAGTCAGACAAATCCAAAGGAAAGACCAGAACAGACTGGTACCTAGGAAGCATATGGAGAGTTGTACTGGCTCTGTTGCACTATGGCTTCTGGTGGTGTTAGTAGTTAGGCATTCTGCCTGAACTTTTAAATACTTGAATTGGGAAATTCTCACTCCCAGCAGCCTAGACCTCTTGGTACACTGGTATTAGAGTACGTTGGCACAGCAGTCCCATCCTGAGCTGTTTGGCTGTTCTTCTGGGACGCTGGTCCCTATTGAGCAGTTTCCTAAATTGTGATTGAGACTTGTGTGTACCTTTCGCAAGACCTCAGATAAGGCTCTTCTTGCAGACCTTATGGGCAAGGTTAAATAATTTCCCAGAACTGTACTAAGCATTCTCTCTGGGAAACAATTATTCCCTCAAAAGTGAAATAAATAAGGAATAGGTAACAGTGGGCTAGAAAGACAATTCTGCCTGATTTTATGCTTTCTAGAAATCTCATTTTCTTTTTTAGCATCTAGGTCTGGTATCACTTCCAAGTGAGATGTAGAGGCAGCTAATCTGTCATTGTACAGAAGTACATAGAAGTTAAGGTTATAAATACCAACAAGATAAAGTCTTTATAATAAATTATCAGCTCACTCTCTCCATTCAAAGGTATACATAGGACATAGCAAAGGAAAAGACACACAACTCACTCAGTGAAACACAGATATTTCAAAGACTGGACCAGCTTTCAAAATGAAAGGATTTTGATATATAGTTTCAGCTCATAGCTAGCAATAAGCAGAACCCATAAAAACCCTTAAATTCCCCATAAAAACCCTTTGAAAGACCTGTCAATTTCTCTGCATGGCCTTTGCCCATGCAGTGACCACCTACTTTATAGGAGGAACAAGAGAGATCAGTGAGAAAAAATGCCAAATGAGAAGCAAAACTGGTGAAAAGTGACCTGATGGAGCAAAAAGCAATTTGCTTTATGCTTGGTGAAGTTTGGGGAACTTTTAAAACTGCCAAACTGGAACTCAATATACCTAAATGCAGCAGCTTCCATTTACTGTTGTTGAATAATCACATATGTTGGGTAGGAAGATTCCAAACTTTATACTTTTGTTATTATGTTTGTAAATTTTTATCCTTTTATGGTTCCACTAAGTCTCACTATCTCTACTGCAGTTCAATCAGGGACATCGCTGAGCGCGATCTGCATGCCACTCTGACGACACTGATTGTGCCTTAGCACATACCAGGAAAGATTACAAGAAGGTTGTTGTTACCTACCACAAAGTGAAGTCCTAGCACCAATCCTAGCTCCCCATCCTGACATGAGGAGCTGATACAAAACTCTATCGACCTCTTCACTGGCTCTTGTGTACTCTACTCCAGAATACTGCTCACCCGCTTAGGCACATATCACTTGTCAATTCTCAACTTAATATCGTCATGTGGACTCTTACTGATGCAGTAAAACCAGGGCCACAACCATAGCTTCCCATACTGGCACATATCCACCCATCTCAAATGCATCACAACACAAGACTTTTTCAGATTTTCCATTGTATTTGTACTGGAAGGCCTTTTTCCCCAACATGAAGACCTAAATAACATACTGACTCAAATCCAGAAAACCTTTATTTGCTTGCAGCAAGGAACTCAAAACTCGATGGCGTGGAGGGATGCCAACCTGCCGAATAAACACCTCATTAAGGGGAAGGAAAGTGATTTTAATTTCTCTCTTCCACGGTATGTTTTCCTATTCAATGCATGGAATGGGACCCGCCTCACTCTCCCCCAATCCCCTCTCACTTCCTTTCCTTAGTTATACTGAGTCATAACTGGAAGACAGGATAAATCACTAGCTGTGCTAAGACTGCACACCAAGCTCTGGAAGCACCCGCTGCAATACAGAGGTAATTCGAGTGACAGAAATCTTCTGTCAATTTTGCAGAAAGATAACCTGCTCAGACAGATAAAGTCCTCATACATGAAGAAAAACTGGCATGCTATTTCACATATGGCTAAACATAACCAGGGCTGCAAACATCACTCAAATGCAGCAAATCATTAGGGGAAAACCAAAATTCCATGTTCTTGTATTGCTCATGGAAAGAACATTACAAAGCTTTGAAGCTTGTCACCAGGTAGAAAAGGCTGTCCGATGACAGCATTAGCTTTTTTGGACCTGCTGGCTATCAGAGCTGAAGATTATGAAGAGATCAAGCTGGCACATCTGACACCTGTGTGGGACACTTTAGGCAAACACTGGACTGGATTCTAATCTGAGACATGCGAATATCCATTCCTGAATAACATGAAAAGCTTCCTCTGCTCAGGCAAAGCATCTGATTTCCAGGGCTGTGCAGTCATGATCCCACATACCTCAGATTAGATCTGAGCACAAAGAATAGAGAAATAATGCCATTAAGGAGACTTTTTTAAGTGTTTATTTATTACTTCGGAAAAGAAAATAAGACTTCAAAGTTTCAGAATAAACACTTGGCAAAAAAAAAAGTGTTGATGCTTTCTCTTTCTATAAATCTCATTTGTCCAGAGCTATAACTCCACATTTATTTTTCCAAATACAGATTCATATTTAGCAATACATATTTTATTATAACCATTATCAGAAAATCAAGATTGCTGGAATTTTGTAGTTCAGGCTACACTGCTCACTCCAATACTATAAAATGCATCAAACATTAGGTTCCCAGTGTAGTCAAAACAGAATTAATATTTAAAACATGATGTTGCAAGCCAGCTGGGATGACTTGAAAAGGAAATGAGTTTGCCATCCAGTGAATACTGAGAAAATATAACCTATGGGGAATGGAGAGCACGAGAGAGTACAGTCTGCACAGCTTATTGACAAATGCAAAAAGAATGTGAGAGAGAGTAAGCTGGGCAATTTTGCACTGATTAAAGCAAGTTACAATCCAGAGGTCTGCCTTCATCTTTCTTCTTGTCTAACAGAAGACACTGTTAGCTTCCGAGCTAACAACATGGAGGAAAAGGTATTACAGTCAGTCTTTTATACAAAATGTGAAAAAGATCATTTTCTGGCTACACCATTCTTTTTAGAGTTGTGGTACAGTTTGTAGAACAAACAGTCTTAAATCCCTTCCATCTGCATCAGGACAGGGCATTAATGCTGATGCTGAATTTGCCTCTCTGAAGAAGGAGCCAGATAAAATAAATGTGGCCCATTAGCCAGACACAGAACTATTTTGAAGCCAAAGTAAATGATGTATATATCCCTAAAACCCAGTGAAAGATTCTGCACTTTCCTTTTGGGAAGTAGGACATGAGCTCTTTAGTTTAGATGGAACAATAGGCGGCTTCAATCAAGGCACATATAGAGCCTTGGAGAGTTGCATAAGCCTGATGCAGCTTTTCCTTAATAGATGCAGAAGTGCAGACACAGGGGTGGAAGGGTGCCTTTCCTTATCTGTGCTGGCAGCACTCTTCAGAGGATTTGTCTGATGGCTTTTAGTCACAGATACCGTATTAGGCTGACAGCCTCAAGTATCTAAATAGAATAGATCACTTGGCTTCACTTCTCCTTGCCTAAGGGAAACTGTGCATCCATGAGGCTCTCACTTCCTACAGGCAAAGGCTGAAGAGTCAGGGCTGGTTATGTACCTGCAACCTAGATTAAGAACTATCCTTTTGCCTTCAAAAGTTTCTTCAATCTTCTCAAACAGGGACTTCATCCTAGGACAAAGGCTAGAGTCCTGGCAGACAAACACCACCGAGACTGCCACCCACCTGTGTGAACAACCAGCAGCTAAGAAATCCTCACGAGCAAGAGCAGTGTGAATGCCATAACAACAGTGTGGATTTGTCTCCAAAGGGCTCAGGCCACCACCAGCATTTCTTTGCCAACTCCACAATCTGATGGTAGTACTGGCCCAGACAGCCGCACAATGCAGCATTTGCTGAGCCATCGATCCAAACACAGGTGTTTTGCTGCCTTTGCCACTATCTATAGCAGCTCTGACATGTTATTTCTAGAATGACATTGCAGTGCTGCTTTGTACTCACTGAGCTGTTATGCATTCAATGTAATTCCTGCAAAGACTGAGTGATTTTATGCCCAGTAGCTCAATACTTATTAGTTAGGCATAGTAGGATCTCAGCAGTAAAATCTCATGTTTCAGGACATAAACTGATCACTGCAGGAGTCAGGAAGGAGTCCTTTGTCCCAAGTCCAGCAACACTCAGCTGGTCCAGTGAATTATGGAGAGTGACAGATTTCCATCTCTCTCTGAAGCATGAAATGTTTGCCACTTCTACAGGCAAAATACTAGACTTAGCAGGCAGGTCAGTGATCTGATCCATTATGGCAAGTCCTACATTCCAGTGATTTTACAGAGCTGGGGGTGTCCATAGAAAGAGTGGGGTTATAATCAAGAATTGGCCTTTTTTTCTATCCATGCATACATATATACATGCATGCAACACTTCTTTTCATGTTCTAGAGAGTCAGGTCTGAGAAGGGAATTTATAGACAATTCTCTTCTTTTGAAAGATGACTTTGTTAATGCAACACCAGTGGAGAAAACATGTTATAAGTGGATTCTGACATTTTCAGCAACAAAGGATTAATCTAGTTCACTAGGATGGTTGCTGTTGGCTTAATTGCTAACAATATCTGGTAGAATTTCTGGTTGGGAATTTTTTGTCAAAATATTTTTTTCATCAAAAATGCAGATTCCTTTGTGGAAAGTGTTGGTTTTGATTAATTTTCTGTTTTGAAACATTTTTTAAATGAAACATTTGAAATTGTTGAAACAGCCCATTTCAACATTTTCAAAGGGAAAAATTCTATTTTTTCAGATCAAAATAACTACTTAAAAATTAAGTTAATTTTAATTTATATTTAAATTTAAAAGATCAAAATCTAAAACAAAATGTTTTGAAATTACTGTTTTGATTGATCCAATCTAAAGTTTTTCTGGATTTTCAGTTTGTGAAAATCTGATTTTGACCTTTTGTCTCATATTGAGACAGGAAACATATTTAAAAAATTGAAAATTCTTGTAGTATGAGAAAACAGTCTCCCGACCATCTCTAATCTCCGTAGTACTATGTGGATATTGGGGATAGCAAGGCCCAACGGGGGTGCTAGAAAGGAGCACATTTAAATTCTCTAAATTTCCTTTCTGGACTTCGGAAGAGAGAAACATTTTGCCTCATTTTTATTTCAGGCTCATGTGTGTGCTATGGACATTTCCAAAAAGTGGCTGTGAAATCCTTGGACTCTTCGCAGCTATTCCACTTCACTGAACACAGCATAAGAAGTTGCAAGTGTAAACAGGGCTGAGAGCTCTTGCTGAAGTCCACCCTGTGAGTTATGCAGGAATTAAACTCTGTGCTTGTTCTGGGCAGGGACTGACAAATTGGGACAAAACACCTGCCCCTGGCAAACATCAAACTGCCAAATTTTAATTTATTATGGGCAGCATTTCCTCCTGGAGGAGAGGCATGTGACCACAAAACTCACTGCACTTAGCCACGTAACTACCCAACAAGGTGGGAGTGGGAAGACAAATGCAATAACTCAGGTGTCAAAATATAGACTAGGTACAATTTTCAAAAGCCCCTAAGTGACTTCAGAGGCCAAGACTCACTGAAAGTTACTAGGACTAGGGACCCTAAGACGCTAAGTCACTTTTGAAATTGGGAATTTAGGTGATTAAGTAACTTAGGTGCTTTTGAAAAACTGATTCATTATATTAATAACGGTAATTCTGGGGTATTAATAATATTAATTTTGTTTGTTACACAAAAATTTACTGTGGATGATGCAAAGTTAGGATCTGGATTCACACCCAATCTCCTCTAAGCTCAAGCGTGAGGAGATCTGAGGTTCTGATTCAGGAACAGCTCTAACCAATCAGAACACAGATTTACTAGAATGGGCCTGAGTCCCATTTTATCTGAAGGAGCCTAAATCGGGAATAATTCCATGGAAGCCAAGTTACACTGGCGTTAATACAGTTTTAAGATCAGAACCAAGCCCTGTATCCTTTTCCAATAACTCCTAAAATCAACCACTCAGTTCAGATTGTGATGTGGATTCAAATGATGTTCTGCAATTATTATACCAGCTAAACAGGCCTGTTCCCCACTGGATTGAGTCTATAATTGGAAATCACAGACAGAAACTGAAAGTTATGATTAGCAAATAAGGAATTTCTGTTTGCAGTTAGACCCTTAGGGTGTTATGATCGTATGTCATGCTTATCAAGTAGTATGTCAAGCCTCTGACATGTAGAAAATGATGTGAAATCACTTAAAATTACATATGATTGCTGAATGCCTGAGAGAATAATGAATAGTGAATAACATGCCTCATGTGTGAGCAGCCACTAATGTTAAACAAATGTCATCTCCTTTCCGTTCAGAAGATTTTGAAATACTAATTTCACAAGAGAGAGAATTGCAACAAAAACTATATTTAATAGCAATAACAGCGCAATTTAACTCAATCAAAAAAAGGAAATTAAACAGTAAAGTGATCATGTGACTGGAGGAGGCTTGGAGCAGGATCTTATCCTATGAGTGCATAGGTTTTGCTTAAGAGCTTGGTCCTGACTGCACACATATTTTGCAGATGAAATCTCTGATAACATTTCTGTTAGTAGATTGCTAGAAGATGGCCAGAGGTGAGCTTTTAAATGAACTGGGCAGATTGACTTTGATGGTATTTGGAAGTTTACTTCAATATTGGATGAGATTCTCCTGGCCAGCTA